>NC_077233.1:285572961-286172961 GCF_027887165.1 Monodelphis domestica | reverse complement strand
ACTATTGTGCTAAAAGGAATAATAAAGTGGAGAAGTTCCATGGAGACTGGAACAACGTCCAGGAAGTGATGCAGAGCGAGAGGAGCAGAACCAGGAGAACATTGTACACAGAGACTGATACACTGTGGTATAATCGAACGTAATGGACTTCTCCATTAGGGGCGGTGTAATGTCCCTGAACAACTTGCAGGGATCCAGGAGAAAAAAACACCATTCATAAGCAAAGGATAAACTATGGGAGTGGAAACACCGAGAAAAAGCAACTGCCTGAATACAGAGGTTGAGGGGACATGACAGAGGATAGACTCTAAATGAACACTCTAATGCAAATACTATCAACAAAGCAATGGGTTCAAATCAAGAAAACATCTAATGCCCAGTGGACTTACGCGTCTGCTATGGGGGGTGGGGGGGAGGAAAAGAAAATGATCTATGTCTTTAACGAATAATGCTTGGAAATGATCAAATAAAATATATTTTTAAAAAAATGAAAGATGAACAAGCTCTTCCCACACTCATACTACCTTCCCTGCCTGGATATACCTAATTGTAGCCCCTGCTCCCCTTTTCCGTCCCTCAGCCTTTTACACCAAATCCTCTGATGCTAAGAATCTAGAACCCATTATTATTGAGCCTCCTCTTCTCCCATTCCCAGTGCCATCATATTAGCCATCAGCATCCATTATTCTAATCCATCTCCTTAGAGTGCTGAGTATTCTGTGCATTCCCATAAAAGCCTTCAAGAGTCCAGTTTCTGTTGCCTACATTTCTTGACTAGCCAGGGGTAGAGGACATCGCATGGTCAACCATGAATTCTCCTTTGGTTATGAAACGGAGGTCCGTTATGAGAAGAGGGGAAGGAAGATCCGCATTGAGATCATTAGCCTTTCTGCCAGTAGGGAAGTCAATTAAAATTTTGTGCCTTAATTTGTCAAAGCGTGTGTGTGTGTGTGTGTGTGTGTGTGTGTGTGTGTGTGTGTGTGTGTGTGTAACTATACGAGGGGGACTAAATAGTATAAGGGGAATTGCTAATATTGTTCATTAGAGCACTTGGATATTTCTGACCAAAATGTTATGTTTTGCTATTCAGATCATCTATTCAAATTATGGTCATATAATGGATTCCCACCAATGCTAAAGTAGGACATTTAATAATTTCAGCGTGTAACTATTATTGTTTTGTTTTGTTCTTTAGTTGTGTCTGATTCTCTGTCACTCCATTTGGGGTTTTCTTGAGGAAACTAAACAAACAGGCTTAAGTGACTTGCTACTCACACAGCTATTAAGTGTCTGTCTGCATCTGAATTCAGGGCTTTCTGGCTTCACGTCCAGGGCTCGACTCACTATCAACTAACTGAGATTTAGAGGATACAGTGCTGGATCTACAGTTAGGATCTACAGACCTGATTTGAAATCTAGCTTTGGACATTTACTAGCTACGTGACCCTGGGCAAGTCACCAAAACTTCTGATTGCTTCAATTTCCCCATATGTGAAATAAGAACAGAAATAATAACAGCACCAACTTCCCCTTAGAGCATTATATCCTTGTTTAAAGACAACGTCCTTCCCCAAAAGTCACTATGCAAATGAGTCATCCTGACTGTTTTGAGTTTCCTCTTCATAAGAACTCTTTGTTTTTCCTGTTGAGAATTTATAGGCTCATGCAGGCTCCAAATCTCATATTAGCACCACTTCTTCAATGTTCTTTGGAGTTCGTATGGCTAATCCAGCATGTTTGGATAAAATATACATGACTATCCTTCTGAAGGTAATAACATAATTTCTAAAAGAAAATTATGTTGGAGATCTCCATAACGGGATTATCGATATTAACAAAAGACGAGCTTTGCCAGACAACTTGTGAGAAGCCATATGGGGCAGTGGTGCAGTCTGGGAGAGGGGCTACTTAGACCTTGGCTAAGTCACCTTTGATTCTGCTTCCCCATCATAATGCCTACCTTGTATACCTCTCAAAGGATCCCTTCAGGTCGGTTTTTCCAAAGAGAAGTGAGGATCAAGTAAGATAATGTATGTGCGTTCTAACTCTAAGTGCTCCCAGATGTTTTCTGTAAAGTACTATGCAAATGTAAGGTATTAAATTATTCAATTAAATCTGGCCCACAGGAAACCTGCTTTTGGCTAGAAGGAAAATTCTTGACAACAGGAGTCCGCTTCATTATGGGGAATGTGCTCTTTGCGGGCTCTAAAGGATGCCTTTGTTTTTTTAATATGAGAGCTGATGTTTCATTTGAAGCAGTAAAGTACCAGTGTTGCTGGAAAATGACTCCGAGCACTAGCATTCTACCTGAGCCCATGGAGCCCCTCCCCAAGACCAACAAAAATTAGCATCCTCATACAAGAACTGGACGCTCTCTCCATTACTGACATGGAGATTTTTGTGTGATCTTCAACAATTCAGCCATTATGCCCAAGTCAACGCAAGAGTTGTACTAAGTGATCTTCTGCAGCCTCCTTCCTGGGTGTGTTTCCTGTCTTCCATACAAGGGTTTTTACTTTCATGCCAGTGATCATTAACAGATGGGAAACTCCAAGCCTAGACTGCAATCCACAAATGACCAAAAAAGTCTAGAAAGACATTAAGCCGAACATCATTGGCAAAATCCAAAGCTTCCAAGTAAAAGAAAAAATGCTGCAAGCAACCAAAAAGAAGGAATTCCGTATCAAGGAATCCCTGGGACGATTGAATAAGCTTTATAAATATCAGTATAAAGAAGTGGAGGACATGAAAGGAGGGAAACAGCAAATGCCTGAAACTAAGAATAACACCCAGCGAAATCGAGTATAATTCTCCTTTCTGAAGAAAAATATGGATCTTCAATGAAATAATGGGGAAAGAGTCATAAGAGGGAAGGTACATTCAGTGAGGGTTTAGCCTAGGTCAAATGAACCATAGTCATAGAGAGGGAATGGTAAAGAATATGTTAAATAGAAAGAAAGAGAAGGAAGGACTTATGCTAAAGGGGAAATGATGAATACAGAGAAAAATATGAAAGATTAAAATGGAAGGAAATAGACACTTAATTATCCTAACTGTAATGTAATTGGAATGGACTTATCCAGAAAATCAGGAAATATTATAGAATAGATAAAACGTGTTATCCCAAAAGGTTTATAACAAACATACTTGAATCATAGACACACACACACACACACACACACACACGCACACGCACACACACAAATTTTGCTTTTGTGGCCCCACAAAGTATTAAAATAAAAGGTTAGAGCAAAAGCTATTCTGCCTCAGTTGAACCCACACACACACAAAATGAGAGTAGCAGTTATAATTTCAGACAAGGCAACAGCAAAAATAAACTTAGTTAAAAGAGATGAAACTACATTTTGCTGAAAAGAAATATAAATAATGAAATAATTTCAATAGTTGGCATCTATGCACCGAGTGACAGAGCATCTGAATACTTTAAAATTCAATGAATTATAAGGAAAAAGAATAATATTCTAACAGTGGAGGACCTCAATGTGTATCTGTTAGCCCTATATAAAGATAAACAAGAAATAAATTAAGGACTGGAATGTAATTTTAGGAAAATTAGATTTGATAGACTTTGGGCAGTTATTGAATGAGAATAAAAAGGATTGTGGCTATTTCTCAATTTCAATGAAACCTTTAAAAATTGATCATGTCTTGGGAAATTAAAATCTCACAAATTCAGAAAAACAAAAATATTTGCTAATCACAGTACAATAAAAATATATTAAATAAAAAGCCATTTAAAGGTATTTTTACTAGATACAATATAACTTAATAGTAAAGAATTGGTAGGTTAAAGAATAAACAGTAGAAATTATAGATTTTTTTCATTAAAGATAATTACAATGACAAAAATACCAAAATTTGAGGGATGTGGGTAAAGTAGTAGGATGGGGCAGGATTTATGTTCCTAAACTCCTTCATTAATAGAAAAAACAAAGAATAGATTAATAAATTGGAGATGCAAACTAAAAAATCTAGGAAACCAATAATTTTTTTAAAATCCTTACCTTCCATCTTGGAATCAATGCTGTGTATCGGTTTCAAGGAAGAAGAGGGGTCAGGGCTAGGCAATGGGAGTCAGTTGACTTGCCCAGGGTCACACAGCTGGGAAGTGTCTGAGGCCAAATTTGAACCCAGGACCTCCTGTCTGCAAATCTGGCTCTCGATCCACTGAGCCACCCAGCTGCCCCCCAATAGTTTTTTTTTAACTTAATTAGACAGCAAACTAGAATTTTGAAAATCAAGAAAGGAATTTAAAAACTTGAAAACAAAAATATCTAATAAATAAAACTAGGAGCTAGTTTTTAAAAATATGTGAAATCCATTAGCTAATTTAAGTGGAAAGAAAAAAGAGGAAAACCAAATGATCAGTGTCAAAAGATGAAAAATAATTCACAATAAATGAAGAAAGAATAAATGATATTATAAGAAACTATTTTACCCAACAATGTCAATAAAAACAATAATAGAAATAATATAACTGGATATTTACAAATAGACAAAATGTCCAAATTACCAGAATAAGGATAAAAGAATTTAAATAATCTAATCATAGAGGAAGAAATTGAACAAGCCATAAATGAATTTTCAAAGAAAAAATAATTCAGGACAAGTTGGATATATAAGTGAATTCTATACAACATTCAAAGAATAATCAAAGCCAATGTTATATAAATTGTTTATAATTATTTATATATTTATATATATTTATATATATAATAAATTATTTATAAAAATAGCAAAAGAATTGATCCTACAAAATTCCTTCTGACACAAATATATTATTGTTAATTATTAATAACCAAACCAGAGAGTTAGAATAGACAAAGAAAATACATAATTCTATTTTTTATTTAATTATGTATTTAGTAACCACCACCAAAAAAAAAAAAAGAAAACATTAACTAAACAAATGGCTTCCCAATACCTAGTGAGTAAAATGTAAAATTTTAGTTTGCTATTCAAGGAAATCAATTTGGACCAAAATCATCTTTCAAATAATACTTATTTCAAATTGTCGTACTGATCTATTTAGTTTATTTTTCAAATATTTTGATTTTTTATTTCTGCCTTAGCATATGAGTCTTTCTGCTTGGGATGGAATCTCCTCTCGTCAATCTGAATAATGCAATACTTCCTACAAAGTCAATCCCAAGTTCCCCTGTAATAAGCTTTCTCAATTCATTTCAAATTTCAGTGATATTTCTCTCCTCTGAATTCAGAGGAAGGAATCCTCATTGACATTCTAATATTGCTCTTCCTCCTTTGGCAATTGTGGGCATATTCTTTCATGACATCATTTGCATTATTGTTCTTGGATGTTTAATTTTTCATGTTATTTCCTTCTGCTTAGACTATAAGCTACTTCAGTGTAAACAATGCTTTTATAAATTTTTTATCATTATATACTTACCACCACCAACAAAAAAATTTAGACAAATGCATTAAAAAATCACAAACTCCACATTGTTAACAATTAGCTTAAAATATGTAATCTCTACATGTATGCTAACATAAGCATCCCCTGCTTTTGAGTCCCCTTTGCATTTGCTTTATTTTGATGCTCTTTCCTCTTGATTTCGTGACTGTGCTTATTTTTTAAATGAATGCTTTTTATTTTATTTTCTTCTATTTTCATCTCTTCTTATTTTCCCCTTATTTTCTTTGTTTCAAATATTTGCCATTTCTAATAACATAATACAATTCATTACATTCAAATATCTCAATCTATTCGGTCATTTCTCCCAATTTGTGTTATTTTTCATTATTTTGTCATATCAACAAATGATGTCTAGGTCGATCAGCTTTATAGCTCTGAAGGTTTACTTTTCAATTGTTTCCTAAGAAAAAAATCCATAGCTGCTCTAGCAATGTAATATTAGACTGTTTCTCCATGTTCCTGTCAACATTTAATTAAATCTCTTTAGCCCATCTGATTCTCAGTTAACATATATTACTCACCGTGCTCTTTCCAAAGGCAGTTCTTCCAGCTTGGCCAAGCCCAGTGGAACTTTTGTTCCAGTGTCATAACCCCTCTAAGGAATTCAGGATTTCCTCCATGGTTTGAGGGATGTCGAAGTAAGACTTTTGTTGAATATGTTCTCCACGTGATTGTTGTCCCACCAGAAACTATATTTGGATTATGTGTATGCTCAGCTTTAAATCTGCTACTTACCTCATGCAGGCATGTGTGGACTCTCCAGATATCCATCTTACTTAATTTATCTATTTTGCTTTTCTTCTCCTTACCGTTTTTCTTATTTATTTTTTGTTTAGAATTACCTAATTCTGAGATGAGAAAATGAAATCTACCATTATTATTATTTTGTTATCGATTTCCACCTGTATTCCATTTAGTTTTTTCTTGAAAAATCTGGGTGCTGTGACATGATAGCATGTTTCATTATCATACCACCCCCTAACATAGCATAGTTAGGCTGTTCATCTCTTTCAATTACACTCCTTTTAGCCCCAATTGTGGCAGAGATCATGACTGCTAGCCCTGAATTCTCTGAATCATCTGGGACAGAAGATTCTGCTCCAGTCCCTCATCTTCAGTCTATGTTTGTCTCTCATTTCAATGTGTTTCTTGAACCCAATACTTTGTCAAGTCTTGGTTTGTTATCCTTCCTGCTAAACGTGTTCTTCCCGTGTGTGAATCATAATTATATTCCTAGTAAACATTGGACCAACTTTTACATTTCATATCAAAATAAAATCCAAATCAAAGTATGACCTCGATGGAATTAAGTTTATATGATAAACAAATTGGAGAAACAAGGGAGGAAATTGTCTTTCAAATCTAAGGCTAAAAGGAAAGTTTGGAACAAAAGGATAGAAACGTAAAAGAATAAATGTACAATTTCAGCCATAAAGCATGATTTTGCACAACCAAATCCTCTACAGCTATGGTGACAAGGCAAGCAGTTAAGTGAAGGGAAGCATCTTCCCAGAAAGTTGCTCTAAAAAGTTTCTTTTCAGGTATGTAAGAAATGGATTAAAATGAATAGGAACAAGACCCAGATCCTAACAGGCAAATAATATGAAGAAGGGAACAAGTAGTTCTCGAGGGGAGAAACTCAGGCTATCGAGAGCCATATAAAAGATGCTAAAAATAATAAATAGAGAAATCAAAAGTGAAGCAATTCTGATATTCCATTCTACATCTACAAGATCGGCAAGGATGATCAAAATGTTTTTGGAGTAGTTGAAAAACAGATGTACATTATTGATGAACTTGTGAAATAGTTTGGAAAATAGTTTGGAATTATTAAGTGACGAAGTAGCACACTTTTTTTGAGCCAGCTAAGCCAATGCTTGGCCTATACCCAAAGGAGAAAGAAGAAAGTAGGCACTGTTAAAACAGCTGCTCTTTGTCGACCACAAGCCTCCAGTGCCTCATTCACTTTCCCATAAATCACTCCCCAAACGATGGGCACCATGTTTTTGTTTTCCAGTTCTTTGCTTTGAACACATTGGACCTTTCTTTCTTTCACTTCTTTAAGTATATGCCAAGTATTGAAAATTCTGCTCACTGGAAGTGAATAAATACTTTAGTTACTTTTCTTATATAATTTCAACTCTTTATTTTTTCCCTTTTATTTTTTAAAGATTTTTCCATGTTTACATATTTCATTTTCTTTCCCTCCCCTCTTACCTCCCTCCTCCCAGATCCAATAAGCACTTCCACTGGGTTATACAAATGTTATCACTTATACCTATTTCCATATTGTTCATTTTTACATAAAGCAATCTTTTAAAACCAAAACCCCAAATCATATATCCACACAAACAACGTTTCAGATCTTATAATGTTGTGGCATCTCTATTCATAAATTATTCACATTAGTTCCATGAGATTTTTTCTTTTTGCTCTTCCACATCAATTTATTATAGTGTCTCGTTTTATAAAGTATCACCTCTGTCATTTTATTGGCTTAGTACTAAATCTGTGAGCTAATTTCTGTGAGATCATTATTTTCTTGAATTGGTGGAGTCCAACCAAGAGAAGAGAATGTCTCTGCTTATCGATATCTCATTATTTTTCATTAATCAACAAGTGTTTAAGTGCTTTCTAAGCAGTAGGCACTGTGGTAGGCTCTAGGGGCACAAATGAGAGATAAAAAACATATACTAGATATATATAGGAATAGCCAGGTGGCACAGAGTGCTGGGCCTGAAGTCAGGAAGACTCATATTCCTGAGTTCAAATCTGGCCTCAGACACTTATTAGCTATGTGACCTTGGGCAAATCATTTAACCATTTGCCTCAGTTCTTTATCTGTAAAATGAGCTTGAAAAGGAAACGGCCACCCACTCCAGTAACTTTGCCTAAGAAAATTCCAAAACGGGGCATAAAGAATCAGATAGGACTGCAACAACTGAACAACAAAATAAAATAAGTGGCATAAATGTAAAATGAATTAAATAAAAATTTGGTATAAGTAAACATTTGGAGTAAATGCCTTCTATCTAGAGGCAGATAGAGAAGGAGGAATTGAAGCACTCCATTGATTTTTTTTTAAACCGTTGCTTTCTGCATTCTAATCAACAGTTACTATCAGTTCCAGGATCACCCAGCCAAAAAGTGTCTGAGGCCAGATTTAAACCTCCCAATTTACCTCCCAACCCTAGATCTGGCTCTCTATCCACTGAGCAACCTGGCTGCCCCTTATTTCATTGATTTTTGCCTCTCTCTCAGAGAAAAAACAAACCATTCAGTCACACATTTATCAGCAAGAATGTTAATCAACGGGTACCACCTCAACATCCTTACTCTTCATTTCTGGCTCATTTGCTCCCTCTCCTACCTCTCTAGAAAAAACAATGAGCCCCTGAATTCTGTTCCCTCCTTCCACGGCTCCTGATTTCCTGATCTTTCCCTCCTTTCCAGTACAAGAAGACAATGCAATTGTCTTGGTTTGGTCAGGTTTCTGAGTTTTTCCCTCCCTGTAAGGAAATCCATCCGAATTCCTGATTCTAGGCATACTAGTGAGACTTTTGCGTCAGATTTTTGCATCAACATCCCTATTGAAATTGGTCTATCGGCTCTCTTGTCTATATTTGTCTGTCCTTAGTCTAGGTGGCAGAACCATAATTATGTCTTTAACCTATGCATAAGGGGACCTCAACATCTCTAAACTACCCAGACTGGGTCCCTTTTGAGCACCTTACCCAGAGAGGGTGTTTCTTTTCCTTTGGTTGATCACTCCCACCCAATAATGTATACAAAATAAAAGCTAGACCCAGGACGTGTCCAGGGCATCCAAAATGTGGGATCCGGGGTCCTCCGATCCTATATAGACACGCAATGGATAATATGGATATTAGATATGGTACAGCTTTTATTGCAGCCTCAGAAAATGCCCAGGTTGCTAAAGATTCAGAGAAGCCCCTTAAAAATCAATGAAGTAAAAGAAAGCTCTCAATAATCCATCAGATTCAGACATAACATCCACCTGCCTCTCCTAAAAAAGAAATTGAACTTCAGTTTCCTTTCAGGGAAAACCTTGTCATTCCAGTGAGTCCCCTAACTGTGGAGATCCAGAGTTCTTTACAACTCCCTAAAACTAATAGAAATCTCCTTAGTTTAATTGGGAGAACTTTGGTCAGGGGATTTCCCTGTCTCCCACCACCACCTTCTTACATTCATGTATTCATTTGGCATAGTGGCTTCTGTCTCTTTTTTGGAGATTTTTTAATTACATAGATATCAATTAAACTTTAAAAGTTTGGCATAATACATTGTAGCTTCAGAGTCCTTGGGAGGGTTCCCCTTGGCAATTAATTTATGACATCCTTTTTTTAATACTCCATTGTTTAGGATTTCTAGTTCTTGTTTTTATTCATTTGAATATATTTTATAGAATCTCTTTTGTATTTTATGAATCCGTAACATATGATGATATATAGCATTTTAAATCTTTTCATTTCCTCTGCTGTGAATTCCCAGTGATCATTTTAAAAAACTGGGGATTTAATTTTCTTGAACAGATTAGCTTATAATTTATCAATTTTGCTAGTATTTTAAGGAAAAAAACAGATCGTAGTTTATTTTCCAGTTCTATAGTTATTGTGAAGCTTCTCAATTATTCTTTTAAATTTCAAGATTTCTCCTTTGCATTTGTCTTAAGGTTGCTAATTTATTTTACAATCTTTTTAATTACATGTTCAGTCCATTGATTTTTTCTTTTCCTAATAGGTTTCTATATGGGTTTTCAGAGATAATTTTCTTCTCAGGGTTGCATTAGTTGTGCTTTTAACATGTCGTTGTGTTATTATTTTAACACATTTATTGTTTCTAGAGCTTGCTCTTTAAGTCGGTTTTTAAGGATATAATTTAAGTCTGGATCCTTTTTTTCCTATTTCCTTTAGTCAGTACCATTTTAATTTTGTTCCAGTTTATAAATTTAACATTCATTTTATTTTATTACTTAGGGATACACTTTATATTTGCTAAGATTTCTTTCCATCATCTGGTGGGATAGGAAAATGGTCTTGAAGCAATGTTGCAAAAAATAATAATAGTTTACTGCAAGAACAAGATTTTTATGTCATATTAAATTTTTCCATATTTTTCTCTAGTATTTTACTAGAAGAGTCCAACCACTGACCTGACTTGCCTAATAGGATTGAGGTGAATGTAAAATTCCGATTCAAAAGTCCCAAAAAGTGCTTCACATTTTGATGTATTAAGTATCAACCTCAAAGGAGAATAGAATAGTAGTTATAATTATAGCTCCGTGTTTGAGTCCTTTTCAATGTGCCCTTGCAAGTCTTTTGTGGCTAAAGTATTTCTTTTGTGTGGAGGAAATAAATAGTTCTGTATCTGAATTACGTTGTACATTAAATATTCACCTTTTGTGGCAATACCTCTGACATGAGCCAAACCTAAGCTTGAAGTGCTCCCCGTGGCTCCAAATTGACATTTAAAGAACTAGAGATTGTGAAGGAAAGCACCTGCCCCCTCTCTTTAGAGCCCAGGTTTCTCTAGGTTTGAACCCAGCCTGAAGGTATGGCTCCAAAGCCAGGGGCCCATTTAGGAGGCAAAGAAGAGCATCTCAGCCCCAAGGGTCCAGCCATAAGTTATATGCAAGTTATCAAATATAAGGTAAGTTATACAAAATAAATATCAGATCATTTGAGGAGGTGGATCAGGAAAGACCCCAGATAGATGAAACCTCAAGGATACAAGGGGATTCTAAGAGGCCAAGGTGGAGATTTCATTCCAAGCAAGGAAGTCAGTACAAAGTCTACATGTTTTTTATTTAAAAAAAAAAGAGGAGGAATATTAAGTACGAAGAACAAGAAAGCCAGTTTGACTAGATTATAGATAAAATAAGATAGAAGTAAAATAGCTTATCCATCCTTCCATTCTCTGCCCTCCCAGCCAAATACATGATTTGACATTTTAAAATGTCACCGTAATTTTTAATTCAATTTTCCAAGAATTGTTTACATTTCACTCTTTGTTATTCCTTACGCCTTTAGGATACGTTACCAATTGTCCCTAGAAATGATTCCCAGTGGAGTCAACATGATGCAGTGACAAGTGTTCTGTGGGGCATGCTTATACATGTTTAATAAGTGGCTCTCCAGGGAAAAAAATGTAGGTGTCTCACTTTAAGTTTAATCTTCATTATTAACATTTTCTCCATCACCTTATTGACTTTAGACAATCAACAAAACAATAAATCAAACTTTGTTTTGTAATGTTTGCTGATCAGTTTTTGAAGTGTAAATGTCCACACTGAAAATCTAGCATTCAGTTCCCAGGAGGCAGCCTCATCTATCTCTAGCTCATCTTGTCTGCAACCCTAGATAAGTGTCATCATACTGTTCTTTGTCTTTTCCCTTATCAGTTATCCCTTTTAAATGTCATGTCAGACATTCTTGCTTGGAACCTAAAGTCCATTTTGAGTCCATTTTTAACCCTTTGCAGGACAAACCTTCCCAATGACCTGATTGCTTCCTCATCCTTGGTGGGAGTTAGTGACTCTTTCTCAGAAAAGCTGATCTCCATTCTCACACCCATCCTCTAAGAGAATTCTTTGTAATTATAATTATATATATATATATATATATGTATATATATATTTGTATTTTTCTATACATATGTATACTTGTATTATAAAAATAAATGTCGATGGTGAGGTACATAAAATATAGATAGGATAACTCACCAATACAGGTTCAAAACTGTTCAGATACTTTTGATAGATGTAATCAAAAGTATCTTCAGTGATGAAGTGAAGCTCAAGTGTGAACTTCCCTTCAGGGCCAGGTGCAAGGACTAAAGAGACTCATAAAAATGAAATATTTAGTGAAATATACAAGGATAAAAAAAGGATTTCTAATTCTAAGGGATTCTAAATCCATCCCAATAAACTCCCTGGTTTCTCAAGGAACCACTTCTCCTATGATTCACAGGCTACACTACTCCGCCCTGATCTGACTAACTCAAATTTATACTATCTAAATAAAAATTACTACTATTATCCTTATAATTCTTAGCTTCACCTTCAAATTATAAAATAGCAAAGGTTAGCTGGTTGAGTCTCAACAAGAATCAAGTTAGGACTCTGAGCCTTAACAGACTCAGAGTTCAATCCAAAGACTAGGTTTTTCTTTAGTCTTCTCAGGGTTAAATCAATCTATAAAAACCTCAATAGATAGTCAATAGTGTTTCCCAAGTTGGGAAAAGAAAACTCTGAGCTCCTTCAGATCTTTCCCTCAGACAGAGAGAGGCAAAGATGTTACCTCTTCCAGCCTTGAGAAAGAGTCTCTAAGTACATCTCTACCAACTGCCAGAAAGAGTAATTGACACAGAAAAACAGTTATAACTGTCAACATCTGAAATCAACATGCTCTCTCAGCTCTGCTTCAAACTCCAGTTATTTCTCAAGCCAGCACTCTACTATTTAATCCCTAAACTAATAAAACAATACTTATTTTCTAATATCACCCTTACAGTATAAAATATAATTGTAACTATAAATTCAACAAGGGCCACTTAAACAATAATGTCGCTACTCAAGAATTTCCAGAGTATTTTAGAAGAGCAATTTTTTTTAAAATTCAGTGAAAAATTTAAAGAACAAATGACAATTGATAGAGCTTGGAATCAAATCCTATCTACTCTCTATATACTTACATATTATGGACATGTCTCTCCCACCTCATTGTAAGCTTCTTATATATTTGTATGAGTTTGAGGAATAACAAGAAGACCAGAGTGGAAGAAAGAAAATGGTGCATAATAAGACTGGAAAGAAAGGTTGGAGTCAGATTATGTAAACCTTAACTAACAGAGTTTATATTTTTATCCTGGAGTTAATGAGACACTGTAGTTTTTTCAGTAACACAATGAGAACAATGCTTTAAGAAAATCATTCTGTCATGTATGGAGAGGGGGGAGACTTCAGGCAGTAAGACCAATTAGGAACTCATTTTAATTGTAAGGATAAAAGATGATAAGAGATAGGGTGATGGCTGCATGAGTGGATAAAAAGGAGCAGATGTAAGAGAAATGGTGAAGACAGAAATCACAAGATTTAGCAATTGTAAAATATGTGAGCTGAGTAAAAGTGAAGCATTGAGAATGGCACCAAGGTTGCAAGCTGCAGTAATTGGAAGGACAGTGAAGCCCTCAACAAAGACCAGGAAACTGAGAAGAGTGGCAGGTTTGAGGGAAAATAATGTAATGAAATCCGAGGTGCATCTTGCAACCTCTCCATTTCTGCCTAGACTGCCTTGAACTAAAAAAAAGGTAGGAAGCAGATCTTTCTCCCTGATCACTGTACTAGAGTAAAAAATTCACCTTCCAAGAGGTGCCTGCTGCTGCCTTGCAGTAATTTGAGTGACAGGAGCTGGATATCTTGTGAGGAGGGAGCAATTATTTTCCTAGTGATACCTGGCACAGCTGCTGCTGTGGGTGCCCTATCAAGGTGCCCTGAGGTCCTAAAGGACTGATGTCACCCAAGAAGGAGAAAAGTTGGGGGCTTGGACAACCATGGGGCATATGGTGGAAGATAATGAGAGAAGAGGACATGTGATTGTTAGGGACGAGCCTCAGGATTGGTTATCCTGCGTTGGAGATTGGGGTAGGGTACCACATTTGAAACCACTCTTCTAGGACCCTGTTAAGAGGGGGTGATCTCAGAAGCCTTTGCACTGGATCTCTTAAGCTGATTTGGGTTTTCTGGTGGGTTGTTTCCTTCTCGGTAGTATTCAATATAGTTCTAAGCAATATTGTGCTTTTGGTCCTACATCATTTCTACTTCCTTGATTTTGGGGTTCCACAAAATGTCCCCTTATCAATGTTTCTGCTTTGACCTTAGCTGGCTCTGGAAACAGTATCTCTGTCCTATAACCCACCTCATCTCCCTACCCTACCCCTATGCACACTGGCTTGCTGGGAGTTAATCCCCAAAGTCAGTTCCTGAAACTAAAATACCTCCAAGGATCCCAGGGTCACTCTAACCTCAGGCAAGTCATTTGTGGTTCGTAAATGAAGAGGAATCTGGGTGTGGGAATGCCACAGGGGTGCCAAGAGTAATAAGGTGATCAGTTAGTCTTCAGTTACTTTTTCTGTAACAATGATATTGTAGCAGATTCTTCCACTTTTCTTCTTCCTGCCATTGTTGAGTTTCCTATATCTGAGGGGTTTTGATATTATTTTGGTGGGTAAGGAAACTTCCCCCAGGACATTTCTTACTTTACTAACTTCTCAGAATTTTTCAAAAGATCAGATATTAAGCTAACAGAATGGCTGTATGAAATGGATTAAACAAATTAGATCATCACATTTATTTTTTTCCAAAAGGTCCAGATAATGGTATTTCCAATCTGATCTCTATTAACTTCATTTTCCATTACTTAGAAATGTTTTCTGAGGTCTCTTGTTGTCTACATTGTATTCTGAGAGATCCCTGAACCCTGTTTTCTTGGGATTTGTGGGATGGGTAAATCACCAGACACTTGCATCTTCTATTACAGTAATGGAGGTTGTCAAATACTCCTACCACATTATCACACTTTCCTTTCAAGTTCCTTACTTAACCTAAACACTTTTAAACATTTCTTCTACTTCAATTTCACAGATTTCTGGGTAGTTATTAACTTTCTCTACAGAGAATATTTTGATAATCATCTACAGACAAATCCTGGTCTTGAGTTCCATAGTCTTATTGTTATTATTGTTGTTGTTAGTGTTATACATACATCACTTTATGATCAAATTTTAAACTTACTTTGGTTATTACTCAGAGCCTGTGACTATGCTATGTAGATATCTGTAGGTATGCATAGATTTCCCAACCAATTTAGTTATTCTTTTTACCTGATAATCAATGGGTACCATTCCTACTACCCAATAATACAGATTTCCTAACACAGATTTAAAAAAATTGCCACCAAAGCAAGCTTTAGCATCAGTGATGGACTTGATCTGATATGTGCTAAAAGCAAAATTCTGCTCAAAGTGGAGCATCTGATAAATTCTTAACTTTATTTGCTGACAATTTCATCACCCAGAAGTGACTGGAATTCTGAATTTAATAGCAACTATTAAGGAGGAACAGGTTCACAATGCAGAAATGACAAGAACCTTTTGATAGAGTGATAGTGCCATCCTAGAGTTCTCAGGATATAAATTTTATGAAAGTAGATTTCAAAAAGTTCACAGAAAAGAAAAGTAACTCTTTGGTGCTGACTCTATGAGAGAATATAGCTCATAATGGATTTGTGGTGCCATTTGGGGAGGGAGGTCACTAGAAATAATTTTTTTTAGTATGGAGATCTTCTTCTGAAGCTTAAAGTAAATTAGTGGTTCTTTAAAAAAAAAGGAACATGAAATTTCTAACTATACAATTACAAGTGGTCTCAATGAAGGAGAAAAAGTGGCTAGCTCTTTACAACTTTGGCCCACAATTCCACATTTCCCCTGATGGTGCCAAGAGGAACAAATCTGAATCTCTATTCCACAAAACAATACTTCTAATACCTGAAAACATTTACCTCATCTCCATAATTCATGGATGATCCATCAGCTAGCCCTCGTTTTTTCAGGTGACATCTTTTTTCCCAATCATACACTTCTTTGATGACATTCTTTATTCCTCTTCTCCTTTGTAATTATTGTTTACAATATTTTAAAACCTGAAGTCACTCTGCGTCTATCCATCGTCCTTTGGATCCTTTTCAGTTTCATTTCTTTCTAAATTATTTGTTGTTTAGTCAATCAGTCATGTCTAACTCTTCATGACCCTACAGACCATAGCATATCAATGCTGTCCATGGGGTTTTGTTTTTTTGTTGTTTTTGTTTTTGCAAGGAAACTGAAGTGGTTTACCATTTCCTTTTTCAGTGAATTAAGGGAAACAGAAGTTGTGACTTGCCCAGGATCACAGAGCTAGTGAGTTTTTAAGACTGGATTTGGACTCCAACTTTCCTGACCCAAGGCCCAGAACTCTATCCACTAAGCTCTCTATACTGGTTAGGACCACTTTCTAACTCCAAGAGTATAGTAAAGTGCCCATCCTGTCACAGACCCTCAAATGATTGTCATTTTCCTTTTGCATCATTTTATTAATCTCATGAGAATGAATGGAATCTCAGAGTTGTTTTATTTTGCTTATAATGGAGCATTTTCAAATACTGTTGATAGATTGCTTTTCTTTTTTTAGAATTAGTTATAGCCTTTGAATATATTTGAATCTATTAAAGAATTGCTCTCAATCCTACATATTTGTTCCAATTTCAATTTCAGACCTTTATCAGAGAAACTTTCTACAATGATTTTTCTAGCTATTTCCCTTCTAATTCTTTTTTAAAAACAATAGATTAGCTAAAAATATTTTATTAGTTTTTCTTAAATTAACTCCTAGCTAAATTTATCAATTCAATGTTTTTCATTTTGTTTATGCCTTTTCGACTGTTAGGAATAAAAATTAATCCTGGCAACTTTCTATGAACTTTATTAGTATTTATTATCAAAGAGAAAGAAAAGGAAAAATAAGGTTTCCAGTTTTTCTAACTTAATATAGGATCAGGTCTGAGAGTCCAGCTGGCCTACCACTGCTTGCCAGAAATGACAAGATAGATAAGAATTGCCAGGGCAGCCCAGAGAAAAAGAGAGACTAGAAACCTAAGAGTCCCAGAGAGTTTCCCCTGATGGTTTTTCAAACCTCATTCAATCTCCCACCCCAGATCTATCGATTGGCTAGTGGACTGCATAGTCATTTTTATGAGACCTTGATGACTTTCACTGGTCAAGAATCTGGCTGCCCTGCTGGTAGCCCAAAAATGTGACTCCATTACTCCCATGGTCAGTCCTTCTGGGATTGGACTGGATTGGAGGTCCTCCAGATATTTAATTTACACATGACTTTTCAGAATTTCTATTTATTTTGGTTTGGAGTTTTGGATATGTTATCTTTCTAATTTTTTTTGTCTTTTCTTGTTGTTGTTAAATGTGTTTAGAGATATAAATTTTCCCTGCAGGCCTGCTTTGGCTGCATCCCAAACACTTTGGTATGTTGTCTTAATTATCTATTGTTTTATTGATTTGTTCTTTGACTACATCCTAAACACTTTGGCATATTATCTTAATTATCCATTATTTCACTGACATTCTTTGGCTCACAAATTTCTTGCAATTAAGTTGTTTAGTCTGTTCTTCAATGACCTTTCATTGGTTATAATTTCATTTCATTAGAGTCAGTACAGGATTTTCTTTCTGCATCTGATTATGAGGTTTAGTAAATGCTTAATTTATATAAAAGAAGTAAAGGATAAAATGTTAAGTGATCTCATTAATCCAGTTATCATCTCTAGGAAGATGATTCTCATTTCTATTTATCCAGCCCTAACCTCTTTCCCAACCTACTCATATAACTCCAACCGTCTATATGGATATCTCAAACAAGATGCCTCATAGACATCTTAAACTCAACATATCTAAAATTGAAACCATCTTCCCTCAAAAACCTTCCCTCCTTGCTAACTTCCCTATTATTACTGATGAAGGATTATTACCAGCATCATCCCAATTACGGAGTCTCACAAGTGTGATAAGGATTTTTCATTTTTCTTTAATTTCATTTTATTATGCTCTTGGAATATTTGGAATTGAAGCTTGTTTCCTGTTCAGACTAACCTCATTTGGATAAAATCTAAATCATGGAATGATAGTCTTAAGGGAAGACTTGATGTACCCTCAGATAAGAAGCCAAAGGGGAGTTTGAACTTCCCAAAGTGGCCTAACTACCAGTGAGAGGATTCTCTGTCTCTGACCCTTTGATTAACTTGGTGATATGTAAATCTCATCCTTTCAATTAGTCCAGTGTGACTTCTTTAAAATATAACCTTATAGTTTTGTAGTGTAGAATTTGCAAACTCATTGTTCAAATCTGTATTTAGGCCATTTCCTACACCTAACTTAGTTTGTTAAACCTTAATTGAAGGAAGCAATAAATAATGAATCTGTCTGACTAAGCAAATATGATCTTAGATTGTTATATGTAAAAAAAAAAATCATTTCTGTCCTTCTGTCATCATTTTCTCTCCAAAGGCTTTGTCAGAAACTCCAGTCTTTGTTCATGGTTATTTTTCTACCTCCCGAAATTTTCCTTAATCATAATAAAATGTATGTTTTTACTATAATTTACTATAATAAGCATTCCTAGCTAATTACAAGCTGCTCCCTTTATCAGAATGTGAGCTTCTTGGGGGCAGGAACTGTTTTTGCCTCTTTGTAGCCTAAGTTATTAACACAATGCCTGGAACAGACATCACATTTAACAGAACCACATTGAAGCCCCATGTCTCTCTATTCCCTCTGTGACTGAAAGATATTAGGGATCTGAAGGGACAGTTGAGTCAATTAAAATATAAATGCTCCATCATCATTTAGTTCCTTTCAATAGCTACAAAGAAGGCAACATTCTTGGATTCTCTTGACTCTGGTGTTTTCATTAAAAAATTACTATTTAGAAATTACTAATTTATTACCATTTAGATTATTTAGAAATATTTTCCTCAGGGGAGTTTGAGTGTCTTCTGTTCAATAAAGATACTCTTTTCTCATGGAGGATTTACACTTAATTTTTTAAGAGTAAATTACTCCTTATTAGAAATTTTTTTCTTGCTTTTAGAATGACATTTATTTTTTTCTCCTTTATAATACTTCATTCTGGAGCCAACTCATTATTTAATTGCTGCATTTGAACATAATATGTTTCTTAATGGCAAGTTGTAGAGATTGTTTCATCACACTAAATATAGGTAATTGGCACTCACCCACTTGATTTTTTTCCATGTTGATAGTTAAAGAAAACTCTTTTTTTAAAACCTGTGCTTTCTGTCCATCTTGGAATTCATACTAAGTATTAAGGTTGTTAGGCAGAAGAGCTGTAAGGGCTATGCCATGGGGGTAAGTGACTTACCCAAGGTCACACAGCTAGGAAGTGTCTGAGAACAGGCTTCTACCAAGGACCTCCAGTCTCTAAGCCTGGCTCTCCATCCACTGAGCCACCTTACTGCCCCCTAGGCAAACTCTCTTGACTAATCATATATGTCTTTTAGGAGACTCAGTAGTATTCTTAACCTCGATACCATCAGTACAATAACACACATAAACCAGAACATCTGGAGTATTTGATCATGGAGGAAATCCTTCAACTTGTATTCTGCACTGGACTTAAATATAATAACAATGAACAACTTTGGGCAACATAAATCTCTCTGCTTAATACTGCACCATATCAATCATCAGCGTTGTCAACCTTATTTCTGTGGTTAGGTATTTCAAAGCTTTGACACACGTGGGAAACACATCTTGGGAAGAGTGTCTTAAGGAGGGTTTCGCACATAGTGAGCGCAATGGAACACTGTATTCCCTCTCTTTCAGAAAATTCTGCGATAGCGTGAAGAGGAGGTCTTTTGTAGATTATCTCTTGCAAAAGCCTACCTTGTTCTTATCATCTCATCTTCTATGAAAACCTCCATCCACACTGAGATTCTTCTCATCAAAAGAGGGAAGTAAGAATATGAGTTGGCAACAAGGTAATATTTTCCAAGTACTCCCTTTTTTGGTAATAACATGATTTCTGCACACAGACACAGACATACATATTTCCCCTGCATTCGCTGTCTTCTCTTCCCTGTGATTCCTTGATATTCAGTCTCTTGATACCGTTACGATTTTGTGGGCTCCATTCCAGGTCTCTTCTGAACAAAGATGAGCACTCAAATCATGGAAGTCTTGTTTTCTTGGCAAAATAGGTCTATGGAAAGGGGAGGGGGGGGGGAGCTGGAAGGAAAATCCAAGAGCAACATCAACAGCCTTTAGCAATTGGTTGAAGGACACCATAAAAGGATTTTGAAGGTGTTGAGTTGACAAGCAGGGATTGGTGCAAGATAAAGCAGATAATATAGCCTAAATCAGACATGAGATTGGATTAGCTGCATTGCTTCTATCCACAAGAGGAAATGGGTTCAAATATAGATTAAATAGCTGCCTTCAGGCTCCCTTTACACAGGTAGTTGGTGATTCAGAAGTGCTTGGTCCCTGGAGTCAAGATTCATTTAGGAAAGAAAAGCTATAGACAAGACAAATCCATCTCTTTCTGGGGAAAAAGTAGGTAAGAGTTTTCCCTTGTCTAGTGCTTTTCTGAGTCCCTCAAAAAATGGGTCAAAGCATATGTCTCTTTTCGACTCTTACCTAAAAAAAAAGATGAGCAATCTTTTTTTTTTTTAAACCTTCACCTTCCACCTTGGAATCAATATGGTATATTGGTTCCAAGGCAGAAGAGCAGGAAAGGCTAGGCAATGGGGGTTAAATGACTTGCCCAGGGTCACAAAGCTAGGAAGTGTCTGAGGTCAGATTTGAACCCAGGACCTCCCATCTCTAGGCCTAACTCTCCATCCACTGACTTACCCAGCTGCCCCTGAAAGATCTTCTTATGAGAAGGAAATAGCACCTCACTAAAGGACTCCAGTTAAAGACAAACTGGGAGCAGAGAAAATTTCCACAACTATATGCCGACCAAGAGAGTAATGCTTAGCAGAACCTGAGACTAGAAGCCCTCTGCCCAAAAGAGATTCAGGCAGCAGAAACAACACCAAGCAGAGACCATCAGGGTACAGCTTGATAATGAGTAATTATCCTGACCGAATGTACACTCCTTGAGAATAGAGGTTGGTTTTTTGTTATGAAGGGTTTTTTAATCTACATCCTTAGCATCTACAATGATGCCTGGCACAAATAAATGCTCCTATATTAATAGCATCACCAGGAGGTACCGCAGGTCCCTCACTGTTGAATTGAATTATCCCTCTCAATTTAGGTCCTGTCCCTACACATCTCCTGTTTGTGAGCCCTGCCCATAGATTTACTCTGATGACACAACTTCCTTTCATTGAATCAGAAGTCGTTTTTCTGGAGGGATTCTATATATATTTGGTCCACAAAAACTGTTTTTCTTATTTTTTTGTTTCTTCAATATGACTTCATTTTTTAAATTTAATGTAAAAACAGTTTTCAACATTTTAAAAAGAATTCTGAGTCATGAATTCTCCCTCCTTTCCCTCACCCTATGGGGTAAGAAATGGCATATAAATTTTAAATTTGCAATCATATAAAACATTTTCTATATTAATACTTTTGTGGAAAAACATGAGGAGAAAATACATTAAGAAAGTGAAAAAGGTTTCCAATGCCACTTCTTTAAAAAAGAATATTGAGACTATGATATTAGAGGCAAAATGTGATGGCTTTCCTCTCCTTGATGTTAGAACAAGTATGTTATAAGCCTTTTGATAGACCTTTTCCGATTTTTTGTCTATCATTCTTCTGGTTTCACAAATTTGTTAAATTACAACAAAAGTAGAAGAAAAAAGAGATAGTATCCGACTAGGACTCCAGTATGTCTTGACTATTTCAAGTTAATAACATATAAAAGTAGAAAATGGACAGAGGGAGGGACACGGACAGAGCTTATTACAACTTCATACCAAAATGAACCAATACAAAAACCTCTATCATGAAAAGGAGACCAAAAGATCCTCAAAGCCATCACCCTGGTCTTTGCCAAATAAAGACATATGGTAGCCAAAACCAGCACCAGTACAGAAGACAGGATCATTTTAAAAAATTAATTTATTTAGTCAATTTGGAACATTATTACTTGGTTACATTAATCACATTATTTCCCTCCCCCCCCCCCTTCCCTTGGCTGACACACTATTCCACTGGGTATTACTTGTGTCCTTGATCAGAACCTATTTCTATGGTG
Source organism: Monodelphis domestica (assembly GCF_027887165.1). Lineage (NCBI taxonomy): Eukaryota > Metazoa > Chordata > Mammalia > Didelphimorphia > Didelphidae > Monodelphis > Monodelphis domestica. The sequence goes on along the minus strand of NC_077233.1, from coordinate 286,150,648 downwards.
TTCTTTGCATTAGGATGTTCATTCAAAGTCTACATCCCCAATCATATCCCCAGGACCCATGTATTCAAGCAATTGTTTTCCTTCCCTGTTTCTACTCCCACAGTTTTTCCTCTGAATGTGGAAAATTCTTTCTTGTAGATCCCTCTGGGTTATTCTGGATCACCGCATTGCCACTAATGGAGAAGTCCATTATATTCGATTGTACCACAGTGTATCAGTCTCTGTTTACAAAGTTCTCCTGGTTCTGCTCCTTTTGCTCTGCATCACTTCCTGGAGATTGTTCCGGTTCCCATGGAATCCCTCCAGTTTATTATTGCTTTGAGCACAATAGTATCCCATCACCAACATAGACTACAATGTGTTCAGTCATTCCCCAACCAAAGGGCATCCCCTCATTTTCCAATTTTTTGCCACCACAAAGAGCCCAACTATAAATATTTTTGTATGAGTCTTTTTCCTTATTATCTCTTTGGGGTACAAACCCCACAGTGCTATGGCTGGATCAAAGGGCAGACAGTCTTTTAGCGCCTTTGGGCATAGTTCCAAATTGCCCTCCAGAATGGCTGGATCAATTCACAATCCTACCAGCAATGCATTAATGTCCCTACTTTGCCACATCCCCTCCAGCATTTATTATTTTCCATTGCTGTCATGTTAGCCAATCTGCCAGGTGTGAAGTGATATCTCAAGAGTTTTCATTTGCATTTCTCTGATTATAAGAGATTTAGAACACTTTTTAATGTGCTTATTAATACTTTTGATTTCTTTAACTGAAAATTGCCTATTCATGTCCCTTGCCCATTTATGAATTGGAGAATGGCTTCATTTTTTGTACAATTGGTTTAGCTCTTTATAAATTTGAGTAATCAGACATTTGTCAGAGGTTTTTGTAATGAAGATTGTTTTCAAATTTGTTGTTTCCCTTCTAATTTTGGATGCATTCATTTTGTTTGTACAAAAATATTTTAATTTGATGTAATCAAAATTATTGATTTTATACTTTTATGATTTTTTTCTAGCTCTTGCTTGGTTTTAAAGTCTTTCCTTTCCCAAAGATCTGACAAGTATACTATTCTGTGTTCACCTAATCTGCTTATAGTTTCCTTCTTTATATTCAGGTCACTCACCCATTCTGACTTTATCTTGGTGTAGGGTGTGAGATGTTGATCCAAACCTAATCTCTCCCATATTGTCTTCCAATTTTCCCAGCAGTTTTTTTTTTTTTTATCAAATAGTGGATTCTGGTTCCAAAAGCTGGGATCTTTGGGCTTATCATAGACTGCATTGCTGAGGTCACTTACCCCAAGTCTATTCCACTGATCCTCTTTTCTGTCTCTTAGGCAGTACCAAATTGTTTTGATGACCACTGCTTTATAGTATAGTTTGAGATCTGAGACTGCAAGTCCTCCTTCCTTTGCATTTTTTTTTCATGATTTCCCTGGATATCCTTGATCTTTTGTTCTTCTAAATGAACTTTGTTATGGTTTTTTCTAATTCAGCAAAAAAATATTTTTGGTAGTTCAATGGTATGGCACTACATAGGTAAATTATTTTGCGTAGAATTGTCATTTTTATTATATTAGCTCATCCTACCATGAGCAATTAATGTTTTTCCAATTGTTTAGATCTAATTTTAATTCTGTGGAGAGTGTCTTGTAGTTGTGTTCATATAGTTCCTGTCTTTGTCTCAGCAGATAGATTCCTACATATTTTATATCATCTAGGATGATTTTAAATGGAATTTCTCTTTCTAATTCTTGTTGCTGAGATGGGGTTGGAGATATATAGGAATGCTGATGACTTATGTGGGTTTACTTTGTATCCTGCAAGTTTGCTAAAGTTGTTGATTATTTCGACTAGCTTTTTGGTTGATTCTCTAAGATTCTTTAAGTAGACCATCGTATATCTGTCTTGTTGTTAGGTTTGATTTTCAGTCGCCCAGGAGCATTTAGTTTGTAATTGGTAAGGAAGGGTTTTCAGAGGTCTGAATTATCACTGCCTCTATGCTGCCGTCTTGACTCCTCCTCAACAGAATAATTTTTAAAAAATATTTATTTTTTTAGACACTGAATTTCCCTATTTCCCCCAGACTAGAAATGCAGAGGCTATGGCTTAATCCCACTATTGACTGACTCAGGAGTTTTGACCTGCTCCTTTTCCAACCTGTGCTCATTGATCCTTTCTATGGCAAACCGGCATTTCCCTCACCATCCTCAAGTCAGAGCCCAAGGACTTACCAGATTGATGCTGAATTTATTACAGGCACTGATTGTTATAGCCCACCACAGCTCAGAACTCCTGAGCTTGCGAGATTTACTAGCCTCAACTTCTCCATAGCTACAAATTCCAGCTGTGCTCCACCATGGCAGGCTTATTTACACAACTTTATAGGGAAGGTCTTAAGCAATATCGTCTTATAAAACAGCAGAAAGCAATGGAACAGAAAAAAAATTTTTTAATAAAGTGTTTTAAGTGACCTGACACAGCAAAATCATTTTGAAGAAATTCAAGAATGAAACTGTCCAAGACACAATAAACCTCTTAAAAGCAAAGTAAGACTGTGATTATTTTGTTTTGTTTTTGCTTCCATCTCAACCCACTGTCAAAAATTTGGATTTTTGCTTATTTTTCAAGCACTTATTTTCTCTTCATTGGTTTGTGTCCTTCAATAAAGAATTTTCTCAATAGAAAAAATATGAATAAAATCTTGAAAACAAATATGAGTAGTACAGCAGAATAAATTTCCACTTTGGTCCTATTCAGAAATATATATCTCCTGGGGGAAGCTGGGTAGCTCAGTGGATTGAGAGTCAGGCCTAGAGATGGGAGGTCCTAGGTTCAAATCTGATCTCAGACACTTCCCAGCTAGGTGACCCTGGACAAGTCACTTAACCCCCTTTGCCTAGCCCTTACCACTCTTCTGCCTTGGAGCCAATACACCGTATTGACTCCAAGATGGAAGGTAAGTGTTTTTAATTAAAAAAATATATATATATGCAGGGTATATATATATATATATATATATATATATATATATATATATATATGTATATGTATATATATTTATATACTGCATTTTAAGACCATCACCTCTCTGGCAGAATGGTGGTCCTCTGGATTCATAGTTTATTCTTGCATTGATTAGAGTTCTAAAAAGTCTTTCAGAGTTGTTTCTCTCTATACTGTTGTCATTCAAATTGTTTCTCCTATCAAGCTGCTTGCTGTCTTAGGGAAGGGAGAGGGGAATGGGTAGGAGAGAGGGCAATGACAAAGGGAAAGAATTCAGAACTCAAAATTTTAGAAAACAAATATTAAAATTGTTTTTACAAGCAATTGAAGGAAATATTTAAAAATTATTCTTCTAGTTCTACTCATTTTACTCTCTATTAGTGCAGAGATGTCTTCTCTGTTTCTTCCAAAATTGTCCATTTCATCATTTCTTATGACATAATAATATTCCATTATAATTATTTATTATCATTTGTTCAGTATTCCACAAGTGGTTGCTATCTCTAGTTTTCAGTCTGAGACTACTAAAAAAAGAGACACTTTCAATATTTTTAACATATAAGTCTTTTTCTTATTCTTTTGTCCCAATTAAATTCCACATTATTAGATTTAATGTAAAGTTCTAGCCTGTCAAGTTCTTTTTTGCATGCTGATTCTGTCATGCAACATGATAAAAATAATTCCTTTGTTTATTTCATCTTCAAATTCTTTTTTTAAAGTCCCTCCTACTTTTGTTTCATCTATTCATGGTGTCTATGCCTTTATCCAAGTTGTTAATTTTTTAATGTATTAAGTGATATTAATCCAAGCAGAGATCTTGAGGTCATTCATCATAAGTCCTTATAACCATTTGACATTATAATAACAACTCTTTGGGTCCAATAATTCAACCCACTCTCAATTTACTTTATACTCTTTTTTAGTACATAATTTCCCATTTCAAATACAAAAATATTATGGAAAACCATAAATTTTTTGCTAAAATTTAAATAAACTATATCTATAGCATTCCCTTGACCTTCTCAGTCTAAATAATATGCCAGCGAGAGGAATGAGATTAATCTTCATAGCCATGGACTATTTTTTTAAACCCTTACCTTCCATCTTGGAATCAATGCTATGTAGTATTTCCAAGGCAGAAGAGTAGTAAGGACTAGACAATGGCAGTTAAGTGACTTGCCCAGAGTCACACAGCAAGGAAGTGTCTGAGGTCAAATTTGAACCCATGACCACCTGTCTCTAACCTCGTTCTTAATCCACTGAGTCACCTACCTGCCCTCCATAGCCTATTCTGGATGAATCCTCACTGGCTCCTTGTGATTTTTGCATTCTTTTCTAGATATTCACTAAATGTACTTTTAATACATCCTGGCTGTTTTCCAGTAATTACTGAAACTAAATCTAATAGCCTATACTCTGTAGACTCCATTCTCATTCCTTTTTTGAAAATCACATTTGACTTCCTCTAATCCCGTGGTATCCTCCTAGTTCGTTCCACTCTTTCAAAAGTCATTCTCTCTCTCTCTACCCCATTCTCGACCATAAAAATCTCAATGTCTAAGCTTTGGTGTTTTCCCCAGGTTTTTGCTCATATCATTGACCCAAATATCCTCGAACCCCGGAGGGATCCAGGTTTAGATTTCAGGATATCTGTGAATTTGAATGAGAAAAAAATCACATCATTATTTGAAGAGAATGGGTTTCCTTGTAATCTCAAGGCATATAAAAACATTATTCTGAGAAGAGGTCCAAAGACTTTACCAGAATGCAAAGGTTCCTGATACCAAAAAAAGGCGAAGGTCTCCTGACTCAATCAGTCTTTACGATTCATTCGGATCAAAATCCGTCTCAGTTATAAATTATTCCACCTAGAGATTGAGTACCCCAAAGCTAAGTATAATGGGCCCTGCCTTTCCCTCCTGATTTGGAGCATCCACAGATATTCTATGCCTGCTTCTGAGGGACCAAATGCAAGCCTGACTACCTGAAGACATTTCCTGCCACGTCCTTCCAGACATTTTTAGCCGGTTGAAGAGCATGAACCCAGTAGGCATACAAAACTCGCTTGCTCTCTTGAATTCAGCCTTTCTCATGACACGCTATTATATCAATAAAGGATTAGGAGCTATGGTTCTTCTCGACCATCACTACTATGGGGAATATGGAGTCAACTAGCTAAGTTTGTTCTAGGGAGACCCCTGCCTGCCTGAGCGTTCTCTGTGATTCCATTTATTTACCAGACACTCTTGTGAATTTGAAGTATGGGGAGTCTGAGAGTGGTGGCATCACCTGGCATTCTCTTCCCGTACCCGAGGAGCCAAGGGGGGAGAATGCTTAGGGATCGGTAAGTGCCAGGGTCAAATGGTAAAAGGCAACAAGTGCCAGATCAGTTGTGATTGCAGTAGCAACAGCAGAAACAGAGTGGTGGCAAAGAAAGATTCTGCATCAGAGAGAGAGAAATCAAGCGTGGTATGTGGCAAAATTGTGCTCAGTGAAGGTAAACTATGAAATGTCTTATTAGCAATATGTCGAAAGCCAACAAGGCTTCAATATTAGCCTCTAATAGTAATATGTTGCAGAATTCTATTCTTATTCTGTAAAATATGCTGTGATCCTTTTTATAAGTTGAATTTTATTTTCTGTGTGGGAATAACTGACTCAAGCCATTCCTGATTCATATTTGTACATTGAGAACTTTTCATTCTTCCCCTATTTGGAGAAATCATATACTGGAACCAAACATAACATCACCCCAGAAAACAGGTACCCTAAAATCAGGCTCCCTTCAAGCTGCAACGTGGGAAAACAACACGTAACGGTCAAGGATCCATGCTAGTCTTCAGCCTCTGGAGTCTCATCCTAAAGGTGCATCTAGCCTCTGTGCTAGGCAAGAGGTCAATCAAGCCTCATTCAAGCAGGTCATCAAATCTTCCCAGAAATGATTCCTCCTTGGAAGGTAGAGGAAAGAATCACAACTTCCCAAGGACCTCGCTTCCACCTATGCAGAGCCCAGTCCTTGTCAGGTTAGGCCTGGGCTTATTGAGGCTGCAAGTTCATTTTAAAAACATTTTTAAAAATATTTTTTTCATATTTACATGATTCATTTTCTTTCCCTCCCCTCTTTTCTCCCCCTCCCAGGGCTGACAAGAAATTCTACTGAGTTATACAAATGTTATCACTTGATACCCATTTCCATATTACTCATTTTTGCAATAGAGCAATCTTTGACCAAAACCCCCAATCATATATCCTTATAAACAAGTGATAAGTCATGTTTTTTCTTATGCATTTCTCCTCCCACAGTTCTTTCTCTGGATGTGGATACATTCTTTCTCATAAGTCTCTCAGGATTGTCCTGAATCATTGCATTGCTGCTAGTAGAGAAGTCAGTTACATTCAATTGTGCTACAATGTATCTGTCTGTGTGCAATGTTCTCCTGGTTCTGCTCCTTTCAATCTGCATCCGTTCATGGGGGTTCTTCCAATTCATATAGAAATCCTCCAGTTCATCATTCTTTATAGCACAAGAGTATTCCATCACCATCAGACACCACAATGTGTTCAGCCATTCCCCAATCAAGGGACACCCCATGGGGCTACAAGTTCACCAAGCAGAGGACTCAGGTCCTTGGCTAATTCCATCCACCTATTGCAAGCAGCTAGTTGCCTTGACCAGGGAGATGACTGGTTTCATATTGATGCTGCAGTCATATTATCTCACTCTCTTCTCCTTCCCTTTCCATTATCTTTAGTGTTTTTGCAGCAACCCCCCATTTCATAATCCTTCATGGCTTACTTTTACTTTTTTTGCAATAATGCTCTTAGTGCTGCAGTTACTAGACTCCTCAGCCTCTTCTCTTCCATAGACACATCTTCCAGAAAGCGGGAAACAACAAATGGAAATATAGCTACCTTATTACCACATGCCACGGCCCATTAGCTTCCCAATCCAAAACAAAAATTTACTTTTCCTCTTCCTCCAGATTTCTCTCCCTTCAACACTATTGCTAAATTCTCATTCCATCTAATTGGCTCCTTTCGAGGTTTAGCACAATGGAATTACTAGGTATACATAGTTCTTGGCAAAGGTATTTAATAAATGTTTATTGATTGAGATTTTATTTACATCAATTAATGGAAAGAATTGGAAAAAAGAAACGCTAGTATTTCAGCCACATGGATCATGACATTCTGGGGACTCAGAATTCTCTGTTTTAAGACAGGCAGGGAGTAATTCACATCAATTAGGACAGAATTCAAAGGCGATTCAACCATCTTTCTTAGTTATAACTTTTAAAAGATGATCTGGGAACACTTGCATGGGTAGTTTGACAGTGGTTATTATTAGGGCATCCATCAAGCTGGACTGGAAGACTTTTCCTATAATATTCGGTAGATAAAAAAAGGACTTTCATATTAATGAACAATATTATTAGACTGAAAATGTGTCCAGTACCAGGTGTACCTACATTGGTTCCTTTTCTCTCAGAGCTCTACTGTCAGAGGATTGCATTCACAATTGAATTATCATAATGAATGGGAATAATATCTGTTCCTTGCCTTAGCTGGGACATCAAAAATAGAGCGACTAAAGGGCACGGATATGATTTGACCATTCTGAATCTGTCTTCAAGTTAAGGACACCAAAGTGGCATATCTATAAAGAATCGGGGTCACCCCTACACCGTGAAAAGCCATCCCCGGCTTCATGGATGAACTTTGTTTCCAGACAGTTGAAGTAAGAGATGGACTGTATTTCAGATCTTGTCAAGCTCTCTTTGGCAATGTCTTTCTTTCTAAGGAGCCACATTTTAAGAGAGTCATTGAAAAACGCTGGTATTTCCAGAAGTGGTGAACCAGAATGGCAAAGAGCCTAGAAATCATGTCATCTGAGGACTAGATCAAGGAAATGCATGTGTTAGCCTGGAGACAAGAAGACTAAAGAGAGTCACGCTAGAGGTCTTCAAATGTTGGATGCACTGACATGTGGAATAGGAATTCGAGTTATTTTGTATGACTTGAAAAAAGCAAAACCAGGGCCAAAGGGTAGAAGTGATAAGGAGGGAGATTTCAGCTCATTATAGTCTGAAAGGCTATTCTAACAAATAGGGATGAGCAATCGTGGAATTAGCTGCCTCGGGAATGATGCTACTAGACGCCACATGTCTGGGATTTGATGATCCCAACCTCCACACTCCTTCCAATTCCTAATTCAATAATCTTTTCAACTGATGAACATATTAAATACACACTCCACACTCTGTATATAAAATTTTTATATAAAATTTTCTATAAAGGTCTTTTATTTCAAAAGACATTAAACTTCTAAGTGGTATTTTGGTTGTTATATGTGGGAAACATTTCATATAAATTGCCATTTTTGTCACATATCTGCCAGCTTGCTTTATGTGTTTTCAACATCTTGAATTCAATAAGACCCTGCTATCTAGTTATACAGCTATGATTTCAAAACCAAAATAATAAGCTCCAACTGCTTCAGGATTCAAGGGGATACTTTAAAGTTTTTTTTCACAAGGTAACAAATATTTCTTGCTAAATGATTGACTTACAATCAAAAAGGAATATTTTATTAACTTTCACCTACGTTCAGATTGTTCTTTTTCTTCTCCTTCTCTTCCTTCTCTTTCTCCTCCTTTATTTTCTGTTAGGGTTTCAGAGCACTTTACATATATTATGTCATTTACAAGAACCCTATAAAGTTCTTAGTATCCAATACTTGGAGATACAGCATTAAGGCGAAGGGACATTGAGTGACTTGCCCAGGGTCACACAGCTAGGAAGTGTCTGAGGAAAGGATCTGAGTTCTTTCCTGACTCCAGTTCTAGCATTCTATTTATGGCGGCTCCTGGCTGCCTCCTCCAGCTACCAGGCTCTCCGTGGCCAGAATTTGGACTATTGATGCCCAGCCACGGACGACCTACCCCCAATCGAGGATAGTGGCAGTGAATAAACAGCATCACGTCACGGCAGACAGGACCAGCCTGTCAAATGAGATAGTATTTGCAAAGCAACTAGTTCACTGCCTGGCACATAGTAAATAGAAAAACTAAAATGAAAAAGGAGTAAACAGGCATTAGACACGCGTGTTTCTTCCCCCACCATCCCGCCCATCCCGCAATCCCACATGGATTATGCTGATATCCGGCGTCTCATACAAGCCTGCCCCCTTGTAGTCTGCGGTACTGGATGCCTGGAAGATGGCGCCTCCACGACACCCAGTGCACGAGGGGGATGTGCAGAGACTAGACCTCTGCTGAGGCACTGGGGGAAGCCAGGGCAGCCTCCCAGAGCTGCACAGACACCCCGAGAGACGCCTGCACATCCGTGCAGCTCCCACAGAGAACCGTGTCGGACCCATGAAGAACAACAGAATGACAAGGGGAGAGAACGACGTGTAAGCCAATACGTCACGGATGGTCCTTGAACTCCAACTTCCACAGAAGAGCAAAACATGCTTCTGACTGGGCCGGAGCCGGAGGAATCCACCCACACCAGCGCTGCAGTCTCACTGAATCTTTTTTCTTCAATTGTGGATAAACTTCTTGGTACTCGTATTGTCCGGTGCGTGACTGTTCCGTGGATTTGCCATTTTATTCTGCGTATCTGAAAGATCAGGCTCCCCTGGACACCCGTACGAGGCCAGTAAGGGTTCTGGTCTTGGGGGGTAGGAGCTTTGGGAACGGACGTAAATGGCTCACCTAGGCTCACACAATTATTCTGTGGCAATCAGTCAATAAGCATTTATTAATATGTGCCAGGCACGGGGCAAAGTGCTGGGAATACAAAAAAGGGGGCGAAAGACAATTTCTGCCCTCAAAAATCTCAGTTTAAGAGGAGAGAAAACAAACCTAAAACCTCATCAACAATTACACACGGGATACCAAGGAGCTAAATGAGAGAGAAGGAACTGGAATTAAAAGACGTCAGAAAAAATGTCCTGGAGAAGATGGGTTTAGTTGGGACTTGGAGAAAGCCAAGAAGAAAGAAGGAGAACCTGTCTGGGGCCAAAAGGCAGGACGTCTTCTTTGGGGAATGGCTAGGAGTCCAGGGTCACCGCCAGGGAGGGCTCTAGATCTGATCCTGCTGGTAAGGGCGCCCCTGGAGCTTTCTGCATGGCGGCACGACCGGATTGCACTTGGGAAAACCCCTTCAGTGGCTGAATGGGGGCTGGATTAGATGAGGGAGAGCCTGGAGGTACGGAGACAGCAATTGAGTCGCGAGATGAGGAGGGCCTCTACTGTGGTGGCGGCAGTCCGAGAAGAGAAAGGGGTGTCGAGGGATGTCACCGAGGTGAAAACCAACAGGCGTGGCAATGACTTGGGCATGGGGAGTGAGAGGTAGTGAGAAGGTCGGGATGGTGGGGACCTGGGAAGAGAGGGACGTCCCCTATGGTAATAGGTGAGGTAGGGGTCAAGGGCATGATTTGAACCCATATCTGTCGACTCCAGGACCGTCCCCTTATTCACGCTGCCCCGCTGTCTCAATGTTGTTCCTGAGACGTTAGAAATAAGAGATTGGGAAATATTCAGGGATTTCCCAGGATGGCTAAGTGACAAACAGCCAAGAGTGTTGGGAGAAAGCCATTGTAGGCACGTCCCACGTGCTGAGAGCCATCTAGGTTTTTCCTTCTTTCTTTCACGTTTTTAGCAAGACACTCGAAATCCATCATCTGGGAAGCAGGTTATAGAATTCAGAGGCGTTCTGAAGCCCTCTCTGCCGTCTGCACAGGCTCTTCACTCGACCGTAGGAGCAGGAGACTAAACACGTGAAGGGGGGGTCAGAAGTGGGAAGTGAGGGGATGCCGGAGGGCTGTGGTGGCATGCTGGGCCGAGGCGGGGACCCAAGTCTAATTTGGGAAAACGTCCCTCACACAATCTCTCTGGTTCCTGACCTCACCGAGAGAATACCACGACGACGTCAGTAACACAGTCCCCCACAGCATCTTCCCTCTTCTGCCACCCACAAAACTTCCCTTCCTTCTCTCATCCCTGATGCACTCATGGCCGACAGGCCTTCTCTCCTCTGGTAGTTGTCTGTTGAGTCGTGGATGCCCAGGTTTATCTCTAGGTATCTGGGCAGCTCGGCATCCATCTCTTTTATCCGTGGTGCTCCTATCTGGCGCGCCTCCTAGCCTTTCTCTATAACATAGGCTCTGGCCTGTTTATCGTTCGTTTTGAAGAGTACCAATGAAGGTGAACTGGAGTCAAGGGCGGCAGAGCTGCACAAAGTCACCAGCCTCTTTCTCTTCCACCCTCATCCAAGTCTGGTGGCAAGACAAAGGCCGGAACAGCCGCTGATGGCCCGGGATGCAGCGGAGGAGCTTAGCATCTTTGGTAACGCGAGAGGCTGGGCGACTTCCTGGAAAAGGCACTGGGCTCAGGGTCAGGAAGACTTGGATTCAAGTCCCACCCCAGACACTAGTGTTCTGGGCCCAGGCACGTTGCGTAATGCTCTCTGTACTTGACACTGATGTGCCATCTTCCTGCATACATAGTGCCCTAAAGCACTGGCCCATCAGCACAGTCACTAGCTGGATGATATGGTCACACCTACAGTGACTTGGTGATCCCATTCATTTAATCTCCCCATCTTCAATGGGGGAACAGATATCCTGCAGTCTGCGAGCCCCGAGTTGGAGGAGGGAGCTTGGTGGTACCATGGATAGAGTCAGGGAGGTCCTAGTTCAAAGCCTTTTCTCGGATACTTTCTAGCTATGTGACCCTGAACAAATCACAAGCACTAGAGAGAGACTTTTATGTCCCAGATGCCCTGGAGACCTATCCTCCATTATTAGCCCCCCAGAACTGTGAAGTCTGGAGGATGCTTTCCTTGTGGATAAAAATATGCCTATTTGATTCCAATAAAAGCCAATGTTTTGTACTATATTATTGGGGTAATTAAACTAATCAACACAAAATTTAGAAAACCAAAACAAGCATTTTAATGAGCTCTTTTCCTCTAGAACTTGAAACCTACACTATTTTTTACAGGTTTCTAAAAACAAAACATATTTTCTCATCAGTCAGAAAATACTGTTATGATATGAAAATATGGTTATGATAAGAGGAGAAATTAAATCCTAAGAAATACAGAAAAGCTTAAATATGGTCCTTTGAGTAGAAAATGAAGAAAATAGACCCCATTTTAGAACTGCAAACATTTTGACATCATAATTATAAATTTATTTAAACCCTAGAGTGAATCTGTGTCTTTGTCCACACTTTTTGGAGCATAATGCAGTTCTGACAACAGAAATGCAAAGGAGTTTAGACTTGAAACGGAGGAGGGGGAAACCCAGATTATATACTTTGCCTAAGGAAGGAGATGAGGTTGTGGAATTAGCAACTCGATTTAGAGCCCAGCGCAAATCCTGGTTGCCACTGATTTCCTGTGATCTTGGGCAGTCGTTGGACCTCTTTGGATTGGAATTCCCTTCTCTGTGTGTTTGACCAGATGACTTTTAACTCTTTCTGGTTCTAAATCTATAATCTAATGCAGCGGTGTCAAACCCAAATAGAAATGGATCCTGGGGGACTACAGAATGACTTAAAGAAAACAAGTTCGCATTCTGTTGCACTGCATTTTGTTAAGCGTCTCCCAATTACATCTTCCTCTGACTTGGGCAGCCCTGGGAGCCAGGCTGAGAGTCTAACAGCTCTGGCGATGCAGATCCTGTCAGAGGGTAAATGCAGAGCTCCATTTTCACCTTTCAGATCAGTGAGCTCAACAAAGGAACTCTGAAGTATGAGAGGTGACTTTTGGGGAAGAATCTAGACAACAGGCAGAATTCTCCATAGCTTTCTTTCATTTTGGATTCTACTACAGAGGAAATTCTTTGTCGTAAATGTCCTACGAGTGATGAAAGAAGAGAACAGCGTTCTTCTGAGGGCGCTCATTTGACTGCAGGCCTGGTCAACGAGCAAGAGAGGGGAGGAGTCAAAGTACCATCTCCCATGCAGACCCTGAGGGAGACAGCCTGGGCTCTTCTGATTGGTAGAGTGGTCAGGAGGGACACGGATGCAGGTGGGAGAGACGTGACGGGATCGTAAGGACTGGTGAAGCCGTGAGCTGGCATTACCATTGTGGAGAGCCATCTGAAACCATGGCCGAAGGGCCCTTTGACCCAGAGACGCCACTGCTGGGCTTACATCCCAGAGATGAAGGACGATGGAAAAGGACCTGCTTGTACAATAATAGTTATGGCAGCTCTTTTTCTGGTGGCCAAGAACTGGGAACTGGAGGAATTTGCTTCAGTTGGAGAATGGCTGCCAGTTGTATGATTGTAATGTCATATTATCATAGCGTAAAAAATGACAAACATGATGACCACAAAACTTCCTGGAAAGACTTATGTGAAGGGATACAAAGTAACAACGGTTTGTGATGATCAATTGAATTGCTAATGATTTAATTATCAACAAGGCAAAGATCCAGGACAACTCCAAGGAATTCACCAAAAAAAGGATCTGCCACCAAAGAAGGAAAAGAGTCTGAATGTAGATGGAAGCAAACCATTCTTTTTTTTCTCCATGCATTTTCCTCTAGTGTAATCAGTGTGTGTCTTGTTTCACAACATGACAAACGTGGAAATGTGTATTGTATGATAACATATGTTCAACCTCTATAATATGATCTGCCTTCTTGGAAGAGAACATGCATTATAAAATGTCAGAGACAAATATTAAAAATGGTATTAAGGTGTAATCTGGAAAAAGGAAAAATAATCTTTAAGAACAAAGATGATAAGCCTTTGAGATAATTTGGTAAAAACGTCTAATCCCATAGAAGCTTAGAGAAGCAAGTAAATTGCTTAAGATGACCCAGATCCTTGACACAAAGCTCCTTGCAAGCATCCTTGAAGCAAAAGTTCAGATTCCACTCTAGATCCTCAAATCCAATGATTTGTCCATCATACTACAAATATTAACCGAGGAGGGGAAGGAAAGGAGGAAGTAAATTCCATCAATGGCCCCCTAACAGACGTTGCTGAAGAATATGGGATCACATTTAAGTGACTCTTTTTGGCATGAAAACCTTATTTCAAGGATTTCTTTTCCTAAACTATCAAATGACGTCTCTGGGAACTTTTGGAGAGAGTGGTTACTTCTACATTAAATTGCTCTAGACCACAATGTTTTGCTTTTTTAATTCCAGTGTTTCTTTTAAAAGGAGGTTCCTCCTTCAGTATCAACTAGGCTTCTTGTACCCCCATACCTTCTACTTCTCGCTTTTAATCGGGGAAACGGACATCCCTGTGCTGTTTTTATTTTTAGAATTGTGCATGGATGGAGGGTCAGAAAGGGCCTGGGGAACGACGCGAAATGCACTAGCTGGTGTGCCAGCATCCATGGCGTCTGTTCTGAGTGCTCAGACACGTGTGGGGCTTCCTGTGCCCACGTAGGGGGGGTTTCTCCCACGGCTATTTGGGAAAAAGACATTAAAATCTGGACTCTGTTACTGCAATCAGCCTCTCTAAAGCATTTTGCTTTAGCCCACCTGCTGGAATGCGTTCGTACTTTTTCATTTCATCCGTCTACACAAATCCACAACTGCTTTAGAAATCATAATTACAAATTGCAGATGACTTTGTAGCCGGACGAACTTCTCCCCTAACTATGGCTTGGCCCATCTTAGGTCCTCCTGGTGGTTTTGGACACACCTTAAGAAAGAAACAGGCTTCCAAGTACATCGGAGAACCTAGCGGAGACGGACTACAATGGGCTCCTCTTATTCATCCGTCACTTCGGACGGTCTGTGTGGACTTCCATCTACTTTAGTCTCTGAAAAGGACAACTAGCCACCAAAGCTCCGTGTGAACAGCAGGTAGGTAGCTCGTCAGAGGGCATTATGGGAAGGAGACAAGGAAAAGCCATCGATTTCATTGCTACGCCATGTGAACGGCATCTGCGCTGGTCCACGCTCTCAGAGGCCTCCGCGCGCCTCTCTCCTTCTCTTCTCGACTCTACAGTGCGGTGTGTGACCTCCTCGTGGCACCGAGACGGCTCTCTCCAGGGACCAGTGATCTCGAGCTCCGCAGCTCGATGGCCTTTTCTCCTCGACACGCTTCCTTTCAGGTTTTCACACCGCCGCTCTCTCCAGGCTCTCCTTCCTGGGTGCTCTGTCCCCCGTCTTTTCTGCTGGCTCTGCAGGTGGCTGCTCTCTGCAGGTCGCCCTCAGGGTTCTGCCCTGGGCGCTCTTCTCTTCTCCCTCTGCACCGCTGCACTTGGGGATTGTCGTCAGCCCCCGACGATGTCCTGATGCTCTCGACGCTAATCGGAGTCAAGTCCACCTCTTGCCTCTTCCTCTGCTGACCTCTGGCCTAGCATCTCCCACTGCCTTGTAGAAGTCACAGCAGAATTCTCTTTCCTCCTGAGCATTCCCCCTCACCACCGGCCTCCTCGCCCCTCAGGACCACAACCTCAGAGGCATCCTAGACGGCTCCCTGCGCCTTGGCATCCATAACCAAGCGGTTCCCGCCTGCTGGTTTCCCCTTTGTAGCATCTCCCGTGCTTCTTCCTCTGACACTGTTCCCACTGTCGCGGAGGGCCCCGTCCGCTCGTGCCTCTGCTGACTTTCCTAAATCATGTCACTCCACTACTCAATACACTCCAGTGGCTCCCTACTGCCGACAGGATAGCATACGGAGTCCTCTGTGTGGTATTCAAAGTTCTTTACAGCCTAGCAGTCTTCTTGTCTGTACTCCTCAATGCAGAGACACTGCACTCCTGGCCGTTCCATGAACAAGAAAGTCCATCCTTTAGCTCTGGTTGTCCCCCATTCCCGGAATATTCTCCTCATCTCTACTTATTGACTTCCCAGGCTTATTTTGAGAACCAACTACAGTATCATTTTTCCTGCTAAAATCCTTTCCCCAATCCCTCTGAATTCTCTTGCATTCCCTCTGTTAATGATTTCCTATTTATTCCCTATATGGCTTGCTTTGTACATGTTTACTTATTATCTCCTGCATTAGACTGAGTTCCTTGTGAGCAGGGGCTATCTTTGACCTCAGCGTGACTCCAGAGCTTAGTACAGTGTCTGGAATATAGCAGGAACACAGTAAATGTTTAGCCATTGAGTGAGGTAGCCAGAATTGGCAATGGCAGGAGAAAGGGTTCATTGGGGATATGCCCATGAAGGAGACCTTTTCACAGAAATGCTCAGGCTGAGGATATCTATGGGACCTGCCCATTCTCCTAAAGTACATAGCTATTGTGAGAGTATGAAGCTCAGCAATAATCCTGGGCATCTATTACTACTTGATTTTAATCATTTGGGATCCTTTGAGCAGACTGGCACTCTCTAATGAACTACTCCCCAACTGAACTGGACCAGGCTGATGAAAAAACCAGCCTAACCTGGGATGGCCACCCCATTATCCAAACAATTCCATCTCCATTACTGCTTTGTACTGACTTATCATGAAGATGGGGAGGAAACTCTAAGTATTCTCTTATCTTTATCTGCAGAGTTGTCTTTTCCCCTTGGGGTGACTCCTCCCAAACTTTCCAACTCCAAGAGCTTCCATGTCGAATATGAGTAAGGTGCCCAGAAATAACAATATCTGACAGACTCTTAAATATCTGAGCCCCAATTTTCTACCCAATACACTATCAACTGGGTACGGAGTCCCTGATGTATCTATGTGTGATAGAAGGAACCAAATAAGTTTCGTCCCATTCCTGATAATTTTTAGATTTTATCAGGTGAGGAGGATACAGAGAAGTTGGAGGAGATGGAAAAAGAAACTTCTTTCTTCCCCTAGTATTTCTTAACCAGAGTGCCAAAGGATTAGTCTTTCATGTTTTAACATTCAAATATACTATCCTTGACTAGATAAAGTCTCCTATTTTTCTTCATTTTTGAACTGACACACTCCAAGAGGTTGGCCCTAAGTAGGTTTTTCACGGGGTAGTAGCAAGGACAGGGGACATGTTAGCTGATGATATTACACAACAAATAAAGAAATCCTAACTCTTTCAGCTAAGGAGAACCTTTCCTATTTCTTCCTCCAAAGAGGTCCTGAGCAGGCTGGAAATTTATCTGCAGAGGGTCAATCATTCCTGAATGCCTCAACCATTGGAATAGTTAGAAGTTTCCTAGCTTGACTGCAAAAGAAAAGGAGTCTTTGGATAATTCACCCCTCTACTATTTCCCCAAATTAATGGAATCTATTAATTCAATTGGAGTTCAAAACCAAATTAATGGAATCCAATTAAACGAATCAGTGACTAGCGCCCCTGTTGTCCATAAAAGAACCAGGCAAGCTTCTGACTCCTCTACAAGGCCATCATTTAGACTACAATTAGTTTATTTCCTTCCCAGAATCCTCCTTAACTTCCAATTCACAATTTGGACTAATAACTGGGTATATCTTATAAGCCCCACTATTTGGTAAGGCTGGGACTGGGATTGCGACAGATTTATTAACAAGAACCAACACAGGAAGAATTCTCATTATTTCATTGCTCACCTTTCCTCAAAGCTAAATGAGGGGAACAATCCTACTGCCCATTCAGAAGCAATAGAGGGAACGGGCCTTCATAGCGTTCATTGATTGCCCTCCCCTCTTTCATGCACAGTGGAAACCGGATCAGCATCATTAAATCGTGAATTCATCGACAAGCTTTCCATAGCGATCTCCAAGGCATGGGGGATGTTCTTCTCCTTTATCCTTGCCCTGAGGACCTGCCAACTCCTTTGGGTCTGCAAAGGCTTCCAAGTCCTCCCCTTCATGGAAATCCTCACACACACAGGCCATAATTGCTCTGCCACCCAGTAATGAGGATGGATGATGGGCTGCCCCAAGAATGACAGCCATCCACCGATCTTTCCTCATCGCTGCTCTCCCTCCTCCTAATAACTGATGGTATATTTCTTCCTCTTGAAGATGATGTCAAATGTCTTGGGCCAGATGTATCTGGATCTAAATGCAAGTCCCCAACCTGCAGGGACTGAACTAATGTGGCAAAAAAAAAAAGAGATCCCCGCATCTTTCTAAGCACAAACAAGCACTAAGCAACTGTACAAACCCAGATATTCAGCAGGTGTCCACGCCTCCACTGAGTAGCTCCTCCAGTACAAAGATCTTCTTAAGATGGTGCTGGTCAAACTCTCCACCCGCCTTGGGGCGTTCAGCCTGTCCCCAATATAGATGTCCACGACTAAAAGATACTTTAGCTTTCATTTAGTGTTGATCTTCAGCTTAATCAGCCCCTCAGGACCCAAGGCCTGGGCAGAACAAGCAATTTCAAGAGAAGAACAGAATCCAACTTACCTGTTGCCAAATATGGCTATACTCTAAAAAAGCTTATTAAACAACAAAAACTCCATTCAAAACAGTGTGATTTCCACTCGCTTGAAAAGCTTTAGAATTTCAAGGGATTGTGGAGGAAATGTACGGCCACAGCAGGCCTCCTCAAAGCCAGCCATTGCTTTTTCTACCTCTGAGACCTGTCTACAAGCCTACAAAGTACACTAAAGTCGGGGTTTCACATAAAAGTGACCCGTTACCAGGGCACAGAAAAGGACGATAACACAAAAACAACGGGCAAAAAGGATTTTTAAAGGATTTAATTTTTCTCCCAATTTAAACATTATTTCCAGATTTCAAGATGTTGGGGTTGAACAGTTAATATCATTAAGAAATGCAGACCTAAGAACAGAAACATACAGCTTTGCCTTCCAAATCCCTTTCCAGCAACTTCAGTAATCAAATGACAAATCACTGGAAAATGACAACTTGAACAAACATGTACCTGCTATGCAATTGCTCTCTTTGCCCACCAACGCTGGCGCTCTATCACCCCCAGGGCTGGGGGAGAGAAGTGTCGGCGGCCCCTCAGAGCTTGGCGTGGTCTTTAAGAATCATCTCCAGCTTCTGGCTCAACATGATGTTGCCTTTGACCTGAAGCTTGCCACTAAAGAAAGCCTGAAAGAGGAGGAGAAGAGGAGAGGGAGCGGGTCAGTTTGTGTGTCCCTCTACGAGGCTTCGAGCTGAGCCAGAAACGCGCACGCGCTCCTGTCTGGGACAGAAGCACTAAGAAGACGCGGCCTTGCGGGGATTTCGGCCTGCACCAGTGAATGAATCGGGGCCTCCGAACCTCGGCTACCTGCCCAGGCACAGCCGCGGCACACAGACACACAAGACGCGAGGCCCCCCGCCCGGCTTCTTAAGCCGGTGGGTGTTCTGTGTTCGCACCGCAGCGCCGAGTCGCGTCACCGCAGCCCTCGGTCATGCCAACAGCCAGAGACGCACAGGCGAGACAAGAGGAAACGCTCATCTCTGACTGGGAAGCGCGATGAAATCCTATTTGGGAACCCGGCATCCGGGACAAGAGCTCCCCTGGATAACCTCCCCTGGAGGCTGCTGACACGGTTACCCGAGAGCAGCGCAGCGGGGTGGCGGGCCGGCCCTGCCCCTGCCTACACGGAGCGCAGCTCCTCTGCGTCGCAGGTCTCACCAGGACTCGAGGGACCTGCTGTGTCACTTGTGTCCCAGATAAGAACAGCAAAGTTCACCGGGCCCAGGCGCCCCAGCCCACACCGGCAGGATCGGAACCCGCGCCCTCTTCCCACGTGAGCCGCAGCAGGGCCTTGTGCGCGGCGCCTGGCCACGACTCTGCCTTCCGATTCGCTTCCTCAGTAAAGCGGGCAGTGATTCGTCCTGGTTTTAGATGACCGAGAGAGAACAAGCAGAGGAGGGCTCCAGCGTCTCCTGGCTCTGCCTCCCCTCCTTCCAGCACAGACTGAGAACAGTTTCCTTTAGATGTGCTGCATTTAGATACCAGCAACATCCCGAAGTCTGGCCTCGGCAAGCGCGGGGTGGCAGACAGTCTGGCGCTCGCTTTGTTCCAGAAGCACAAGGAAGGAACCACCCCCCAAGGTAAAGGTCCGGGCCCTTTGCACTGCCTGTGGAAACCATGACTGATGACAAACCAGCTCTGAGAGCAGAAGAGGCTGCAGCGGTCGCTGTGCCCCTAGCACCTAGCGTGACGTCTGCCCTAGAACTGGGTATCAAATACATATTTGTTGTTTGTTTTCCCCTTGACTGGTGATCTGAGCTCCTCTGGGAAGACTCTTTACTCCTAAAGTCAGTCTGTCTGTCTGTCTGTCTGTCTGTCTGTCTTTCTTTGTCTTTCCTTCCTTCCTTCCTTCCTTCCTTCCTTCCTTCCTTTTTCTTTCTTTCTTTCTTTCTTTCTTTCTTTCTTTCTTTCTTTCTTTCTTTCTTTCTTTCTTTCTTTCTTTCTTTCTTTCTTTCTTTCTTTCTTCCTTCCTTCCTTCCTTCCTTCCTTCCTTCCTTCCTTCCTTTCTTTCTTTCCCTTCCTTCCTTCCTTCCTTCCTTCCTTCCTTCCTTCCTTCCTTCCTTCCTTCCTTCCTTCCTTTCTTAAAAAAGCTTCATCTTCCATCTTAGAATCAATACTATATATCAGTTCCAAGGCAGAAGAGTGGTATGGGCTAGGTAATGGGGGTTAAATGACTTGCCCAGGATCGCACAGCTAGGAAATGTCTGAGGTCAAATTTGAACCCAGGACCTTCCATCTCTAAGGCCTGTCTCTCAATCTACTGTGCTGCCTAGCTGTCCCCTTACTCCTAGTTTTCCATAAAGTATTCAGTTCTGGATATGCTTGTAACTTTAAATCAAAAACAGCATCAAAAAACCTTTCCAAATTTTCTAGGAAAAAAGATGCTTTATAGAGCAAAATTATTTTCTTGCCATTCCCATTCTTTCAGAAGGCTGCTATACCAAGAAAATGTCTCTCTGTTAAAAAAAATTTAATAATATATATTTGTGTCATTTGTTTACCAATAAATATTTAGCTACAGAAGACATATGTAGTTACTGCTAATTGTCGAGAGTAAATGCTTTTCTTGTTGTATGTAAATTCTGTTTGTCCCCCCTTGTGTAGCAATATATAAACACAGAAACGTTGGGGTTATGCAGGTTATGACAGAGTTTTAACCATGAATTTTGAGTGAGGCTTAGCTGTTGTATCTGGATGCCTCTGAGCCAAAACAGGAACACTTTTCTTTTGAATCTAGACAGTGAATAAGAATCCGAAAACTAATTTTGAAATTCGAATTGTTATGATAGAAGGAGGGAAGGTGAACAACTCAGCTGAATGAAATCATTACCTTTTGAGGGTTAAGTTTTCCCAGAACAACCTCCATGAAATTTTCATCTGAAAGAGTGAAGCTTGTGTCAGCAGAACCTCTTGCAGGCCCTTGGTACAACTCTCCAGAGCCGTTTTTTAGGTCAATAGCTGAAAAAGGAAGAAAGGAAAAAGAAAAAAAAGGAATCAATTTATCTATTCTTCACCTTCATAATATGGAAACAACAGAAATATAGACATTTTGTATTTCCTGAGTTAGTCATATTTATTCTATTCATATTTTTGCTTTTTCTATTATTTATGAAATTATATTTTCTTTGGGGCTGAGTAAAGAACTCCTCTAATATTGGAGAATATAGTTCCAAGAGAATTATGCCAGGGAGTAGATATCAAAACTCTGTGAAAATAAATATTGCTTTGTGGGTCTGAATGCAGGAAGAGGAAAAAAATAAATCCCACAGTCTCACCAATTACACTCAAGAAGTGGACTGGAAACAAAAGAGAGCGAGAGGAGTCATTTGCATACAGTGTCTCATCTCTGCTATCATATCATAGCATTTCCTTGACAAGAGTTTCCTTGGCAAGAATCATAGCACGTGCTTCCCAGTACTCCTGAGAGCATTCTGCACACTGCTAATAACAGAGAAATATGGACACTGAATGGAAGATACATAAAGGCAGAAAAAGTGAGATTACAAATACTCAAGCAAGGAAACCAGAAGTCATATTTTAGAAAACGTTAATTAAGGGGAAAAAGACAATTGGCTCAACTTAATCCAAGGACAAGTTGATTGATGCTTCCTGTTAGCACTTACACGCCAAAGATGCACTAGATTAGCCCTTGCAAGCCTAAAGTTTCACAATGCGGGGGTACAGACAATTTGTCCTATGTAAGGGCAAATCTAGTGCATCTTGTCCTTGTAATGAGCTGAACGGGCCCACCATATCGGCCCTCTCTTCTCATTCTACCCTTTTCCCTTCTGTATTTGGTCAAGATCATGGAAAATACATTTTTCCCCAAGTGTGCTCAACCCTTTACTGCAGACATCGATTTGTCTTCGAGGATGAGCACCAGGGTAAAAGGCAGGAGTGACTGAAGGGGATCAAGAATGGGTGCTTTGGACCTTCAAGGAGAGAGACAGTTTCCCGTTCTTTTCAGATCCTTCGATATGCTGTTAGAACCCTGTTAGGAGACGTGATTGTCTAACAGCCAAAGACCAAATTGCTATGCAGTCCATAGTCAAGGCCTGGGTTTGCCATGAACATTCATGTAGCCTTAATCACGGATATTTAATTACAGATTCATGAAACCAAATTCACTTTGTTGCTCATGAAAAATAGTGAGACATGAAGGCATACATAATATTTGTAATCTCTGACCAAATGTGAAATGAAATGATGTTATTCTATTGGAAATGATTCTAAGGACTCGGAAGGAAAGAAAAATTTCCTTTTAAATGGAAAGCAAGAAAGTAATTCACTGTCAACAGAACTTAAAGCTATTAATCTAAAAAAAGTGAGTCTTCACTTAACTTCACAATACCATTGCATAATAAAATAAAGCTTTCTTTATTATAGATTTTGGTGACAGAGGTATATTATAATGGGTAGCTACAGTTAAACAACACAGAATGGTCCAGAATGTCATTCTGGTAAACCCACAGAATTTTTCATGAGGATCTGAAAGCCTAACATCATGATCAGAATATAAAAGGAAAAAATAAAAAGGTAAAAATCATTATGGCATACACTAAACCCCAACGATAGATGAAAAATTGTGTGTTTGGGAGCCAGATTGAAAGCAGTGACAAAATACCCCAGGGACTCTGCTAATTCTACCAAACAAAATTGAGAAAAAACATAATAGCTCTGTGGTAATAAAAAGAATCATCACAGCTCTTGGGCCCAATGCTCAGTTGATGGTTATTATGTTCTCACTTCACTCATGGAATAAGAGAGAATTGGGACTGCTACTCTGGAATGTGAATAGGGAGAGTAAGTCTCTTGTAGCATAAAAACAGTATATTGCAAGTTGCTTTTTAATACTGCACATTCAGAAGACTCTGCATCCTCTTCCTGCTCAGGTATTCAAAAAGGGAACATATTCAGTCCAACATACCGATTTTAGAAGCCCAAGTAGATGTCTAAAATACTTTTTTAAAACAGCACACAAAACCTTAATTAGAAATTGTTCTTTGCATATTCAGCAATTGCTCAAAGCAATTTCAGAATTCCATTTATCAAAGCCAGACACCCTGACAAAATAGTCTTTTATGAAATGTAAACTGCAGGTAGTTTCACTGGTTGGTCTCAAAAAAAAAAATATATTCTAGAACATACTTTGCGAAGGCAGCTGGGTTGTACAGATTATCCTGGACCGAGCACGAGGAAATCCTAAGTTAAAATATTGCCATAGCTGGCAAGTCATCTAGAAAGCAAGGCAATACAGTGAATAGAGCCCTGGGCCTGGAATCGGGAAGAACTTCCAGGTTCAAGGCTATCGCTTTCTAGCTCTGTGACCATGAGCAAAGTCCTTCACTTCTCTGTGGCTCAGATTCTAGAGATAATAACTACCTCCCAGGGAGGATCACATGAGATCATGTTTGTAGAGTGCTCAGCACAGTGCTTGGCATACCAGCTTCTTAATAGAAGCATGTTCTCTTCCTTTGCTTCTTTTTAAATCTTTCTTAGCCTCGATTTCCTTATTTGAAAATTAGGAATAATATTAGCACCTACCTTAACAGGTTGTTTGTGAAGACAGGTGAGACAATCAAATATAGAAAGCTCTTCAAAACAAAAAGCTCAACAAAACTATAAAATCCTTTTCACACAATTAAAACAAGATCTAAGCAATTAGATAAACATTAGTTGCTCCTGGGTAGGATGAGCTAATATCATAAAAATAACAGTCCTATCCAAATTAATCTACTTATTCAGTACCATACCTACCAAACTACCAAAAAACTTTTTTATAGAATTAGAAAAAATTATAACAAAGTTCATCTGGAAGAACAAAAGATCAAGAATATCAAGGGAAATAATGGGAAAAAATGTGAAGGAAGGGAGCCAGCATTACAAGATCTCAAATTATACCATAAAGCAGTGGTCATCAAAACAATATGGTACTGGCTAAGAGGCAGAAGGGTGGACCAATGGAATAGACTAGAGGTAAATGACCTCAAGAAGCTAGTGTCCGATAAACCCAAAGACCCCAGCTTTTGTGGCAAGAACTCACTATTTGACAAAAACTGCTGGGAAAACGGGAAAACAGTATGGGAAAAATTAGATTTAGAGCAACATCTTACACCTTATACCAAGATAAATTCAAAATATGACTTAAATATAAAGAGTAAAATTATAAATAAATTAGATGAACATAGAATAGTATACCTGTCAGATCTGTGGGAAAGGAAGGAATTTAAGACCATGCAAGAGATAGAGAATATTGCAAAATGTAACACGAATGACTTTGATTATATCAAATTAAAAATATTTTGTATAAACAAAACCAATGCAACCAAAATTAGAAGAAAAAAATGTTTGTTGATTAATTGATTCGTTTCTGGTTTACTAAGAAAGCCATTATGTCATCTGCAAATTGAGATGATTTTGCCTCCTTTTTGCCAATACCTATCGCCTTAAACCAAACAAAAACCAGAAGTTGTGTGGCCTTGGTCATGGCCACACTGCTGCACATTTTCAAACCCGCGTCTCTCCGGACTCTAAGTCCGGCAAACTCTCTTTATCTTAAGAATTCTATCAAAATTAGATGCTAAAATAAACTCAGGTTACAAATAAATGAATGGCCCCTTTACTTTCTTGGCACGCTAAAATCAGCTTTGGATTTCACGGAGAAAGTTTGATACTGAGTTTGAAAGCAGTCCATTCTCTGACCCCGCCCTTAAGATCCGGGATAAGATGGATAGTTCTGGCAGCCTCCAGAGGCCTCCAGGCTCGGAGAGACGGTCGCCAAATTAAAGGCACTCAGAAGAGGAACATCACCGGAAGTACCCCTTTGGGTCCGTAAGGGAAGTAGCTCTCTGGCTAGAATGTTCAAATCAAGAAGGCCTTCTTGGACCCGGCTCCCGGCGGCCCGTGTGCCAAGAGGCCTTTTCCTTCTTTCTCTAACCCGCGTTTAGTTTATTTAGTAATTATTATAAACGTGAGACCTCGTCTCCAGAGATCGCTAACCCCAATAATGCCAAGTTTCAACAGAGCCAGGTCCAACCACAGAACCACACGGGGAACCTCGGTTTTGGCCATATCCCCAGGCATGCTTTCTGCTCTGCTGGCATCGGTGACCCTTGTAGGCCTCTCTAGTAATGGGGTTACTCCCAGGCAGTGGCAGTTTAATTTCCTGTCGACTTGTTAGCATCGTCTCGTATCAAGCACGGCTTTCTGCTTTGTTATTCCGAGCCCCAAAGATCCTGCTTGTTTTTCACGTTAATAGCAGCTAGAAATAGATAAGCAGATGCTTTGCCTAAAGGGGAGTAAAGGCCCTCTCACTTGACACTCAGAGGAGCATCGTCCGCATCGAAGGGCCTCTGCTCCGAATATCCGGGACTTTGGAATGAAAATGATAGCAGGAACTGAACACAGCGTTACGTTCAATGCTGAACATTTTAGCTGAACATCTGTCCAAGAAAGGTACGTAAAAGAAAACGTTCCAAGAGCACCAATTTCAGGGCTTTGTATGACGCAGGTACGTAACCAAAGCTGGCTTTGAAGTGTAGCTTAAGTCTGGATACCTACTTCTACAGTCAAATATTTACAAAGAAGTCAAATGTCTTTCTCATCCTTTCTATGTCTTTGTGGGCACTAACACAGGACTTTCTTTTTTTAATCCTCACCTTCCATCTTAGAATCAATAGAGTGTGTTGGTTCTAAGGCAGAAGAGAGGTAAGGGCTAGGCAATGGGGGTCCCATAGCTAGGCAGGGTCTAAGGTCAGATTTGAACCCAGGACCTCCCGTCTGTACGCCTGCCTCTCCATCCACTGAGCCACCCCGCTGCCCCCTAACACAGGTCTCATGTGGCTGAGCTGTAGGAAAGCTAAGTCCACCTTAAAGACATACAATTGAAATGAGTCATCTCTGCTCTGAATACCCCAATGCAATGGTTCGCGTAACTTACTCCATTGTGCTGCAGTCTGTCCGTGCTTGGTGATGTTCCACTGAAACACGGCATTGACCTTCTTCACCAGTTCCTTTCCCACGTCCTTGATGCGACGGCCGATTTCCTCAAAAACAAGGGTGCTCTGGAGCGTTCCGTCCTAGCAAGTGATACAGGAAATTGAGCCCGGAAGGCTCGGGAAGCACCGCGACGGTACAACTCGTGGCCCTCCGCCAAGAGCGCCCGCGAGCGCGCATCGAGCACCCACACGCCCTAAGACCATGACCGAGCCATGATCATGCGTGGATGAGGTGCTGTAATCGGAGTCCTGGTCGTTTTCAAGAGGTTACAGACACAGTCCGTCAAGGTGTGCAAACATAAAGAACACCACGTACTCGAGCACCAAACGAAGAGAGCAATGAACAAAGGCGACAGGAGGGCAACAACATGGTAGTTCAACCTCGGTTAGGGTAATCTGAGAAGGCGCTGTGGGGAAAACTGGCTTTGACCAATGAGTTGGATCTGAATAAGTACATAGGAGTGGACTGTATAAGGAGAATCGTAAGAAAAGGAGGAAAGAGGTAAAAATTGGCTTTCACTGCAGTGAGTACACTGAGGGAAAATACTCCGACCTTTTCTTAAGCACAAAGGAATTTCACCTCACCATAAACTGTGTACAAAGTTTCCATCTTCCAAATGTATTTTCCTATCAAATATTTGCCTGAAAATCTCTCTAGACAGCAAAAATTCAGTTAATTGCACAGGAACATAAAAATTTTCTATTGCATGTCTGATTATTTCCCAACTTCTCCAAAATACCCAATAGACAATGGAATTAAACTTTTAAGCCAGCAATATACTGGTTGCTATTAGTTCATCACTGATTTTGCTTGATTTTTAAAATTCGATTAGATGATACTTTATTGGCAACAAGTCACTAATGCACTACCTATACCGTCCCATACTTATTTAATTTCATCTTTCTTCTCAGTGTTCATAGTTTATCTGAAATTCACCAATTAAAAACTCAATCTGTGACTAACTATCCTGTTAAAATACCTTAGAAGAAACCTTAGTTGAGAGAACATCAGAGGTTGGCACAAGATCCACATATGCATTTGAGAGGACAATGTCTCCAGTTTCTTGGACCTGAAATGTGACAAAAAGGAGACGCAAATTTATTTTGATCACATCAAAAATCAATACATAATTTCTTGCATAGCACCACCAAATCATATAAAGCAAATCTCTCTTCATCTTACAGAGGAAAAGAAATCAGAGTGAAAAAAAGAAATTTCTGCAAAAAGTCCCAAAAAACAAATAATCATGAAAATTAAGTGATCTAATGGACATTAAAATTGAATATGGTCCTCCTCACATTTAATGTGTATTAAAAATGCAAGGAGGAGGTTGTAAATAGTAACATCTGGGGTATAAAGACTTTTTTAAAAAGCTCTCCTACTTCCTGCTTCAAATATGAAATATACACATTATGCAAATTAAGTCCCTAAATGAACAAAAATGTCTAGTGTTAAGTTATTAATATATTCATAGAAGAAATACTCTTTTATAGAATAGCATTCACTTTACCTGAAACCATCCATGCTATTAACTTTTACAAGAAATAGGCAAGCTCATTTTAATTTCTGGTTATACTATACCATGTGCATAAATTATAGGAATAAAATCAGTTTTCTGGCTAAGTTTTTGACATAAGACCAAACAACTTATATTTGAATACTGACACCTACTCGAAATGTTTCCCAAGAGTCATTATAAAGACAGTCTGGTGTGCTGTACATCCAGCAAGATCAAGTCAACCTTCAATAGGGTAAGAAAATTCTTTCATTTTACCTAGTAGTAAAAAGAAATGTTTCCAAAGAAATTTCTCCGAGGAAGCTTTATAGCAGGAAGCATATTTTTTCAAAGACAAAATTTTTGACAGTTTCTATACCAAGTGTCTCTATTTCACAGCTTGAGGAGGGGAGAGCATGCCCACTCCCTTCAATTCCCACCTAATATCCTTAAGTTCCTCCACTTGGAAGGAAAAGGATAATTTCAAAGTCTTCTGGAACAGTAGATGCCTTTTAATAATTTGGCTTCTCTTCTTCCCTGGAGTATTTGGTAGTAAAATTCTTCATTGACTTAGCCTCGAACTCTCAGTTCACCTTAAGAAGCTTAAGCATTTTCTAAGACACAAGAAAGGGCCCATTATTTTGGGAGGTTTGTTCTTTGGTTATTTGTTTAGGGAGATGGGTGGCTGGTAAGGGCACGAGTTTTCCAGAGAATGAACCAGGAATCTTAGGATGAGAGAAGGCATTTTCCCTCCCACCCTCTATCTCTAGGTTCATATATGGATTAATTGTTCTCTTCTCCCCCAGTGATGCTAAATTCCACCATCCCCAATGCAGGTACTCAAAGTATAGGAATAGGGGAAAACTCCTATTTCCCTGGGAAGCAAAACATATATTAAATAAGAAAATCTAGGGTAGAACGAAAAGCCATGTA
This sequence comes from Monodelphis domestica, assembly GCF_027887165.1. NCBI lineage: Eukaryota > Metazoa > Chordata > Mammalia > Didelphimorphia > Didelphidae > Monodelphis > Monodelphis domestica. The sequence goes on along the minus strand of NC_077233.1, from coordinate 286,121,887 downwards.
AAGGCTTCAGGCTAAAGCAGGGTTTGTTACCAGTACAATACTTAACCAGTATAATTTCTGGATATTTAGAGAAATCACACATCCATACACACATACACACACTAGAATATGTATTTATGTTCAGGTACGTGTGTATGTCTCTATACGTTTATACACATACACCTAGGTGTAACATATGCATGTATGTACACGCACACACATATGAATACTGAATAGAAGTGTCTTTTTTCATGAAAAACATAAACACCAACATGCGCACTTCTTTATCCATTGGGCACGTGTACAGAGACAGAGACAGATCACGTGTGGTTTTTTCCAGTCTTTGCTCTCTGCCTTGCACAAGCTCTGTCCCACGGCTCAGCATCACAGAAGATTTGATCTCTTCCACTTCGGATCTTAGTCCGTTTACCCTTTCTTAGGCAAGAGACAGATTTCAGAAGAGAAGCTAAATGTGAGCTGAACCCTAATGGCAGGGAGCGTATGAGTAAGGGAAACGACAAGGCATTCCAGGGAGACGGAAAAATATTTTGTGTAACAGCAATGGAGGAAGACGTATTAACCTCCTCCCACCAAAAAAAAAATTGCTAACCTTTTTTTAACTGCAGGAGACAGCAAGCAGTAGCAAGGCTCTGTTGACTAGTTTAAGCAAAAGTAAAGGTTGAAATGGCTCACAGAATTGTTCTGCTATTGAGTGTGCTGACCCAAGAAGGCTAAATTAAGTCAAAGACAAGATAATTGCGAGAATTTATTTTTAGATACTGTATTTTTTTATATGAGGGTCCTGGATATTATATTAAGGAGAATTCCTGAGCCAGAGCTCCACTGTCTATGAAGAAGATTTTCTTCATTCTTTGTTCTGAGGAATGTGATCTTTTCAAAGACTTGGACTAACAGGAGAAGTTCTATAATACTTTTCCTGCAGATGTGCAAAACCTTACCTGTCAGTTTGGGGGAAGGGCCACCTCTTAATAAGCTATCACCAATTAAAGACAGCTTGGGATATGTAAGGAAGGGTCTGAATAATGAGCTCCCAAAAATGTATGTACCTGGGCCAAGGAGTTTCCATTTGTCTTATGATGGTCAAGAGAGTCATTTAACTATAATCAGGATGCCTTGACTAATAATTAATAAATTATTTTAAAATTAAGAAAATTTAGTCTCTCGAAATAATTTTAATTGCTACATCACTAAGGTTGCAGTACAAAATCATGTATTCTTTTTACCTTTAAAAAGTTAAAATCAACTCAAAAATTTCATTTATATAAAATAATTATCTTTAACTGATTAATGCTATATATATTATTTAATTTTAGTATTACTAAATTTAAGTTAAGTTAAATTTAGTACCAAATTATTTAAAAATCATTATAAAAGTGGAATAAATCCAATTTCTACAATAACAACCCTAAATGTGAGGAATGTGGTATTGACAAACAACTGAAATTAAAATTTTGAAAATATAAAATATATCACACAGTTTGGTTTTTACTAAATCTATTTATATAATACCATTATACTTACTTTAGTCTGAAAGTGAATTCTGTTTCCTTCCTTCCACATTTCTGTTAGTAGAGTTTGGCCTGGATATACTGGTTTTGCAAAACGGGCCTAAAAAACAAAAAACACCCTGCTTTCAAGTGTCTCTTTAAATATAAATTTCCATTACTCCTAATAAATGAATGAATAAACAAAGCTTTCATTAAGTCCTTACTATGTACAGAGCACTGTGCTAAACAATGGGAATACAAAGAGAAAGTCAAGCAATCCCTGATCTCAGGGAGCTCACATTTTAATGGAGACAACAACACAGATGGAAAAGATAGAAAAACCTCATAGTCCTTAGGGTGTGGCAAAGTATGTAGAAATGCCTCTTTCATTTTATTTCATTAAATATACAAAATCATGTCAATTTATTTGATAAAGGATAACTGAATTCTTAATTTGGAGATAACATCACTGTAAACTGATTTCTTACATACAGACCTTTATCAAGTATGAAAATAAAAATGTTGGTCATCAAATCTAAAATCAGCCATGTGTAGAATACTATAATGACTTCACATTTTGGAGTGAAATCACTAGAACTCCTTTTATATTCTAAAAATAATGATCAAATGAAGGATTGTTCAAATGATTGTATAAACAAGGAACTTAAAAGGAACTACCAAAAAGGTACCTTAATTGCTCTGAATCTAGACACATCATTATTTCCAAATTGCTGTAAAATATGCCTGGCTGCATATCCAAACGAGCAAAGGCCATGTAATATGGGTTTTTCAAAGCCTGTGGAAAAAAAAGAAAGCTCATCTTAAAATAGACATCAAATATTAAGTGTGAGCACACTATCTGTGTTTCAGATATATGCATACGGTTTCCTAAATATTTTTAATTTCATTGTTCTAAAAAACATTTTTGAAACCCAACCTTCCAGAGCAGCACCAGACTTTGCCGACAGGAGTATCCCCTGTGATGACCCAAATCATGATAAATAGACGCCTCTCGAGCCTCTGCTGTTCTTGTTCTCAGGCGCCAGTTCTACAGCTAAGGACACTCTTGGCTTTCTCTTGCCATTCTAAGGATATCAACAGAATGAAATACTCGCCGATGGAGCATTCAGCTCGAGGCCAAAGGGGACGGGGAAAGGAAACAGGAAAGACTTCATTGAGAACTCCGGTACTACAGAAGGCCTTCCCATACCTAGTCACCGGAGGAACTGCAGCTAAAGTGCTGACTAAACAGATCACTCTGGTTCTAGGCAGGTAGCGGAGAAGCACAAAAGCCGGACTTCTTAGGCCCGCCTTCTCGAGGGCGGCGCTTCCTGCAAATACAGACTAAAAGGAAAAGACAAAAGCAGAAGGCTCGGGTCGCGGTGCTCCGCTAAATCCCACTGTGGTGTGGTTCTACGGGGAGCATGGACGGAGGCGCTCCAAGGTACTCAAAGATGAGGGGGTCACGGGGAGTACAAGCGATGGGAAGTCCTATCAACTTGGAGAGCTTTTGCCTGGGGGTCCAGCCAGCCTGCCAAACTTCAGTCGCCTCATTCCTATCCCTAGAACGTCCCACCGTGCCCGCTCTATCCCAGGCACTCAAATCACGCGGAGCAAATGTGTGTTAGCGTTTCTTCATGGAGGGCATCGTCTATGAATGACGGCACGTGATCGATGTTCCAGGTAAGAGCATATGATAGGCCTCTCCGAGAAAGCTTTCCCTTGAAGATATGGGCGCTCGCTCTCGTTTTTCACTTGACTTTTAAAAAAGGCTTCCATGTCCTTTATATGAGCGTGTAGCAGAGGGGCTGATCACATCTCGCTCCCATTTTCAACCACAAGTGACTTCTAAAACACCATTTTTTTCCCAACAGTAAAATTAAACGCAGACTTACCTCCGAGACTGGCAAAGCTAGGATCGATGTGTAAAGGATTCCAGTCTCCACTGAGCCGATATAGGACAGCCTGTGGAAAAAGGAAATGTAAAACGAACTAGCAGTTCATAGTCTCTTAAAAGAAACGGCACCCCAAACAAAGAATAAGAAAAAGGAGCAGAAATGGTGAAATACTGACTACATCCTAGTCCTAAAAATAAGCTTCTAGGCTTAAAGTTGCAACAGACAAGTTAAATATAAAGAAGATAGCACCCGTGAGATTGTCTGAACCACAGAAAAAATGTTTAAAAGATGGGGAAAGGCATCAAGAATTACACACGGTCTAGGTGCATGATTGAGCTCTCTGGGCGCCAGAGGCACTCCTCTTTTAAAATGTGGAAATGGGGGCAGCGGGGTGGCTCAGTGGATGGAGAGCCAGGCCTAGAGGCGGGAGGTCCTGGGTTCAAGGCCTCAGACACTTCCCAGCTGGGTGACCCTGGGCAAGTCACTTGACCCCCTTGTCTAGCCCTCGCCTCTCTTCTGCCTCAGAGCCAACACCCAGGATTGACTCCAAGACAGAAGGGTTGAAAGTTTAAAAAAAATTTCTTTTGAAAACGGGATAAATGTTTTTGTTGATTTGAAAAATGGCATAAAATTCATACTAAGTTAATGCGATACTTTAAGTGAACCTTCCAAGGCTTATGGAGATAAATAACAAAACGCTCTTTATAAACGCTGATTTTCTTACGGCCAGAGACATTCAGGCCAATGGGGCCTGTGAAATAAAGACACGGAGTGAAAGAATTCAGCCTCCTCTATTTACAATCCTTTCTTTCTCGTTCTCTAACATTACTAAGAGGATGCTTTCTTTCACAGCGTATGAAAAAAGGCTGGACTTTAGTCCTTGTGGCAGTCGTGTGACTTGGGGCAAAGAGATGTCCTCTCTGAGCCTCAGTATCCCCAGCTGTACAAAGTAGTAACCCTCGCCCTGTCTCATGTGGCTGTCATAAAGACTAAATGAGAATGAATATAAAGGACTTTCTTTATATAAATGCAAAGCGCATCCAGTTCTTTTTTCCATTCCAAAAAATACTGACTCTAGTATACCGAGTTCAAGAAGAATGTACAGATCAGAGGTAGGAAAGAAAAAGAACTGGAGAACGAGAGGAGAACGGCCTAGTCATCACAGGGCTGAAAAGGCCCCTAGAGTCCGAGCCCCTCATTCCACAAAAAGTAACCTGAAGCTGAGAGGTGAGTGACTTGCCCAGGATCACACTATTAGTGTGTGCTGAGGTAGGATTTGAACTCGGGTACTTGTAACTCCAAGATAAGGTCTCTAAACACTGTCCATCTGTTTTCTCATAATTAACCCCCCTAAGCAGCAGGGCCCATCACCCGTGAGGGGCGGAGCTACAAGGGCAAGAACAAGCTCCCGAGGACCCTACATTCCACGGGAAACAACGTGCACTGAGAAAAGTGAATGCCAAATGGAGGCGGAGAACTCCCTGGGGAAGGGCCCAGGGTGAGGGAGGCCAATCAGGCCAGGCCTCTCCTGCAGGAAATGGCCCTGGGCCTGGTCTTTGAAGGACGCTGGGTGCTCTGATAGACAAGTACAGTCTTCCCATTTAGAGCGGATGTTTGGAGAGCTAAGAACTGATACTAATCCAAGGGCTGCCTCATTTCGGCTGCTGACAATACATTTTAGGTGAGTGACCCAATGCATAGAGGAGCAGGCCTGGCGAGGAGAGGTCCTGGGTTCAAATTCAGACACTGCCCAGCTGGGTGAGCCCCCTGCCCAGCCCTGCTGCTCTTCGGCCTCCGCGCGACACTTCCCGTCTTCTTTGTATCTTTTGTGTCACTCTAAGGCAGCAAGCGAAGGTTTGACGCACACACAACTGGCGGCGGCGCTGGGAAGCAGGCAACGTGCCTGTCCAGGAGCGTGTCGTTCCTTAGGCCTGCCTCCAGGCATCGCACGGAAGGGACGGGCCTGGGCGCTCCCTGCAGGGTCTCCGATGGGGAAGTTTGGCCCCTGGGCCCGTCCGGACAGAAGAGCCAACGAAGCGGAGTCTGAAGGGCCAAGAAACTGAAGCAGGTTCAGGCAGCAGAGGAGGGGTCGCGAGACGGTCCAGCGCGAAAGACGCCGCGCCCGAGCGGCGCAGAGTACGGGGGACGCGAGCCAAAGCGCGGCCTCGAGCAAAGGAAGAGTCGGGGTCACCTGCCAGGGCCGGGGAGCGAGCGGCGGCCTCCCCAGCGACCCTCTGCCAGGTGTGCGGCACGGTCTGAGGCAGGGCGCGAGCAAAAACAAGTCGGAAGGCGCCAGGGCTCGCTCGGTCCTTCGGGCGCGGCCTACTCTTTGGGACCCGTGTGAGGCTTCCTTGGCAAAAACAACGGCGCGGCATCACGCTTTCGTGTGCTGCTCGCTGTACGGAGGAGGGAACGGAGGCAGAGAGAGCTACGGCGTGTCCGGGGCCCCACGGGGCCTCAGGAAGACGAGCCGAGCTTCCGCCAGCCCGGCCCTTGATCCACGGCACTGCCTAGTAGTCCAGGACCCTAATGATCCGTGCATTCAATGAGAAGGGGCCAAAAAAGGGCCGAACAGCCACCAGCCCCTGGAAAGGGCTAGAGATGCATCGGACAGGAAGAGTGATGAAGGGGGAGTCCAAGAGGGCGCCATTCAGTTCATGTTACGGGACCAAAAAGAGAGTACTCCATGGTTCAGGGCCCCGAGGATATAGGCCGGCTCTCGGCCGGGAAGTGTTCCGACGGCACGGGAAGCCCAGAACTAGGGATTAAAAACATATCGGGGCCTCCTCAATTCCACCCACTTTCCCCCCTCCTACTCCACGCCCAGAGTTCCACATTCTGGTGCTCCCATGCCCTCCAACACCACTCTCAGGACTTCTATGCTTCAGAACAAAACAAAATAAAGTTCCTTTTTAGGGGGTTCCCTTTTTCTCATCTTCCCAAGCAATGGTTTAGCCCAGGAGTTTGTGAAATCGCAGAGCTCTGCAGAAGGATGATGGAATGAAAGGATTTCGAAAACCAATACATAATGCCAACTTTATATACTATTAAATGATTCAGGATTGTCTAAAAAACACCAATTCTGTCCAAAAAAAGTGATATCTTACTAAGAAAGCTAAATAAGAACAAGTCCATAAAAAATCATTCATAAAATCGATGACGCTCTAAAATTTTTCTTTACTTTCCTTTTGAATTATTTTGTTTGATATATGTGAGAATCTAACTTTTAGGTAGAACCCAGTGTGTATTCCAAAACCAGATGCTGGTGTTCTTTTGGGGAGATGAGAAACAACAGAAGGCAAGGGCGATCAATTTTGAATATTTTGGAGGTACCCTAAGCGCATGTACTACATGTGTTCTTAAAGAAAAAAATAGAAATATCATCTGCCAAACTTTAATATTAAGTAACCTGTAAAGTAACAAAGAATTTTCTGAAAAAAATTCAAAATAGCATTTAAAAAATAAATTCCTCCACTACTCCCTGTCTGTCTCACTGTACCTCAAGTTTTTGGCTTTTTAAGATAAATTGAAAGGTACAAAATTAGGATAAATTTCTAGGTCTTAGACAAGGGAGGGCCTTTAGATAGCTAGTCCAATTCCTTCATTTTATAGATAAAGGAAAAGATGCCTGCCCAGAAAATGAAGTGACTTTGTTTAAAGTCACACAATTACTAACAAGGACTAGATTCAAGCCTAAGCTCCTCTGACTTCAAAGCTAGTGCTCTTACGACTACATTGCATTTTTACTTCATATCTGAAAATATTCTATTTAACTGCCACAATTTTCATACTGGTATTATTAGTATTTCCTTATATTGTGCCTAAAAGCAAAAATATTCTTTTAAATTACATTAGCATAATTTTTCATAATTATGCCAAACAAATTCTAAAAAATATTCTTACCCAACTGGAAAAGGAAGTAATTTTTGAGAAAAATGTGGCTTCCATAGAGTGTGTGAAATTATAAACACGGAAACCATTCAGCCCCTTTTTAATGACATACAATAGTGCATTCATCTACTTCAACATAACCTTGGGATACATGTTTGTTGAGATTTCCTTAATATTTTCTAAATGTAAATGGTAAATTAAAATGGATTAGGGAAATATTTTTTCTCTTTAGCACCCTAATAAAATTAATGTTTAAAAATAGCCCATGATTTTTTAAACAAAAAGAATAAATGCATGTACCTAAAGAAATTGTTAAGACATAGTGAGGGATGAAAAGAAGAACCCAGAGCTGAAAGCTTAAGAAATAGGTAGTAAAATAATGTAAAGCTGTCTTTTCCCTTCAACTGTTTCATTCAGTCAGGAAAAAATAATGCAATTTATTATCATCCTTATTCCTCTTGGCCTAGAAAATTGTATTTCTAGCTGTCAACAGGCCTAACATCCTGAAAATGTAAAATTGACACATCTCAGAAGTAACACCACAAAATGTAATGAACTCGCAGAGTCATTTGCTGTTGTTATTAGGTGCTCACTCACTACATAATCTCGGAAGCATAACAGTGTTCTCTGCATGCTAATCCTCTGGCTGCATTAAAGAATCTTCAAAGCTCCAAATGGATCTGCTTCTTTCCTTGCCAGGCCTTCCTTTGTGGCTTCAGTAGATCTTTCAGAGAAGCACTTCATTGTTTCCATTAAGAAACAAGCCTCCTCCAGCCTCCTGGCCCATGTGTGGGGGACAGCCACAGAGGAGGCTCTGAGGCAGGAGACAGTGTCTTGTTCCTTTGAAGTAAGAGTCAATGTCTCTGCTTCCCAGAAGTGAATACAAGACGGAGAGAAAGGTAACATTGGTATTTTACCTTTTTTTCCTCCCTTACCTATGATTTTTACTACACTCTATCAGTATTGCCTACCTGCTGACACGGTTTCTTTACATACAAGTCATGCTTGCCAAGTTCTATGAAGCTTAAATAAGTTTTACACTCAGCAAAAGAAAATTCAGAAGTAAAAATGTAGACAAATGGATTTCAACTATTTTTGCTGAGGGATGTAATTACTCTACTAGCTTTAACACAATCATATGTAGAGTCAAACCAAAGACTGCACAAAAATAAAGACTTTAATTCCAAAAGGGATAAAGCAACAAATGAGATAATCAATCCCTCTTTTGCTAACTTGCCATTCAGAGTTGTCATTTCACCAGTGTACGGGGTAAAGAAAAAACTACAGGAAATGATCCATGAGAGCCCAAGCCCCGAACTTCAATTGTGTCTTAAAGGATGGTGGGAAAGAACTTCAGCCTGGAACTATTTCTTCTATGGGTCAGCTGTAGTGCCTGAAATTAACACTGGAGTCATTTCTTTGAGTTACAACATCACTTCCACAAAGTCTCTATTAAAATGCAAATGTCTTACCTGGAAAGGGTATTACATTAAGCTTTTGTCAGTCATTAATAATTTATAGAATATTCGTTTATTGGATTCACAAAGAGCAGAGCGTGATGAGATCTGAACAAAGGAGACAGGAAAGACATGGAGATGGAGAGGGAATGCCAAGTCTCTGTAGTGGGAGGTTACGGACAGCATTAAGCACTAGTTGCCTACTACAAGGAGAGAGAGAAGACTAGTAACAGAAGACAGCTAAGAGAGCTTGGTCAATTTCCAAGTTTTACCAGGGGCCATTTTGGGGTCTAAGATTAGTTCCTGGAGGGCCTGATAACTCTCATTCACCCGAAAAGCAACAAAGAATAATGTCTGACAGAACAAAGAGCACTCGATTTTGAATCAGAAAAATTGGGTTTAAATCCCAGCTCTGACATTTGACAAGTCTTACTTAACTTTTCTGGACTTCAGTTTCCTGATCTACAAAATAAAAGAGCTGAGCTAAATAATCTCTAAAGAAAAGCAGGAGAGCATGGAGAGTCCTATGAAGAACAGTGGGGTAACTAGCTCACAGGGGGTGGATAATAACTTCACCTGGAACACTTTGTCCAAATTTATTTCCATTTATTGACCTGAAACAGTTGACACTTGGAAGGAAAGGAGTATCCTAAAACGACACAGACCTCTGAGAGGCACCCCTGGCAGAGAGGAAAGAGAGCTGGCCTCAGATTCAGAAAAATCTGGATTCAAGTCCTCAAGTCTGGCCTCTGATGCATACTACTCCACAACATTCTTGGAATATAAATTACAAAGCAAGGACCAATCCATCTCAATAGAGGTAGTTTCCTAATTAGGAGTTTCCTATACCAATGAAATCATGGTTCTAATAAAATAAACACAACAGGAGTAATCTATAACAACAATAAAAATTTCCATAATTTGTGAAATAGATTTGGTGCTTATTAAAATAAAACATTTGATGTTTTTAGGACTTGGAACTAAATGTGTCCATGATCTCATTTCACAGAGATAACTATGCATTGGTGGAGACAACACTTCATCATCAGGAAGCACAATTTAGTGAAGCAATCAGTAATTATTTATTATTATGTGTCTCTTGAGCCTAGCACTGAGCTAGGCACTGGGAAGTAAAAAGAATGAAACAATAATCCCAATTTTCAATGAGTTTAAAATAACTACAGATATGGCTATGCTGGGAACCATTTCCTGAAAAATGTTTGCAGAAAAAAAAAGGCATCCTACTTTTAAGTATCCAAATTTTTAAATTATTTGATTTCTTGGCAATTAGATGAATTTTGATTTAATAATAAACTATAATAACAACAATAACTATATCTAGCGTTTATATAGCGTTCCAAGGTTCACAAAAAGCTTTACGTAAGTCATCTCCACGACGGTAAACTTGAGAGACATTAAGTAAACTGCCCATGATTGCATGGCTAGAAGCTAGGGCAGAAATTAAATCCAAGTTTTCCTGACTCCAAATCTAATATTCAAACCATATGCTATACACAGCCTATAAACTGATCAATGTGCATCAGCAAAATAGATCATTCATATTCTCAGGTCAAACATAAATCATGGTTTATAATTTTACATATAATTATGTAGATATTTTGATTATTTCAAATGAATAAATCAATCAACAAGCATTCATTAAGACTTGAGACAGCCAAGTGGCACAATGTTAACACCTGAAATCAGGAAGAACTGAGATTAAATCTGGCCTCAGACACTTATTAACCCGGAGTCCTGGGCAAGTCATCTAGCCTGTTTGCCTGTGTTGCCTCTGTCTGTAAAACGGGAGTGGTATTGTATTAGCACCTACTTCCTAGAGTAGTTGTGAGCATGAAATGAACTATTTGTAAGGCATTTAGCACAGTGCCTGGCATGCAGTAGGCACTATATAAATGCTTGTTTCCTGCCTAATGCTGACATTAATTTTGTGTCTGTGGATAGGCTGCATGTTCTCTCTGAACTTCACCTTCCTCATCTATAACAAAGCAATTATAAAGCTTTCACCACCTTAAGATGTAATAGAGCAGGACTTGGCAGATGGGCAGAGTTTAGCGAGGTGAAGAGGCAAAGAAAAGGCACTCCTAGTTACGGCAATCTGGGGAAAGGGAAAGGCTTTGAGGGAGGAATAAAAATGACATGTCCAAAGAACAGTAAAGCAGTTGGGTTAACTAGCAGAAATTGCTCACGTTGAAAAATAATGGCAATTAAGAGGAAAACCAGGCAGAGAAGTTCTGACAATGCAAATAAAGAATGAGTAAATATTTTGGAAGAGAAGAGTGATACGTTGTTTAAGAAAGTCTAAGAATGATGCTGGCTTAATGAATGCTTGCTTGATTTATTGGCTTTGAAAAGAAGAAAAGAATGAAAAATTTGTAGGAGAAAAAAGTCAGGACAGAATTTAGACTAGAGAGGAAGGGGAAGAATGAAGAGACAGTCTTCCCATAAGTGATGAAGTGAATTAATTTTTTAAATTTCCTTTTTCATTACAAATACAGATATAAATATTTCAATATACAAAAAAAATTTAAAGGGTTATTGTATTTAAAATGGTGAGCTTATGTTATGTGTAGTTTTTTTAAGAGATATTTTAAAAGAAAAATCAAGAGGCATCATAATCTAGAAATAAGGAACAAATGAGAAAAAAGAAATAGATAATTCAAGCTAAGAAAATGGGGGAATGGTGGTGGTTCCATTAACAAAGACAGAAAAACAGAAAGGAGAAACTTCTTGTTAGAAAAAAAAAAGAGGACGAACTCAGATTTAGACATGTTGCATGGAAATAACTGATGGAGAGTCAGAAACAAGGGCCTGGAACTCAGATGAGAAAATAAAATTGGGGCTATAAAGTGGTCATTTTCACCAGAGAGCTGATGGCTGAAGGGGCACCAAAAGTAATCCCTAAGGAAAAAGAATTTCAGAAAAAGAACAGAGTCAAAGGAGTCTCAAGAACTCCCACAAGTAGGTGGCAAGAGGGAGAAGGTGAGCCAGCAAAGGAGAAAAATTCTTCTTGAACATAATCGACCACAGTATTGACTGTAGTAAGTTTAGAGAAAGGGTTCTTAACCAGGAGTCTGTAAATTTTTTAAGCATAAATGTATTTCAATATAATGGGTTTCCTTTATAATTCTATGTATTTTATATTATGCATTTAAAAATATTATTTTGCAAAAAGGTCCCCAAGCTTCCCTAGACTGCCAAAGGGGTTCAAGACACCAAGAGGTCTTAAAGAAACCCTTGCTTAGGAAAATAAGGCTAAAGCGAAGGACACTAGCTCAAACCACAAGGACATCACTGGTGATGTTCAAAAAAGCAGTTTTCATACAGTGAAAGGAGTAGAAAGCATAGTGCAAAGAATCAAGGGCTTAAGCGGCAGCAAGTGAATGGAAGTGGATCTACCAATGGATCTACCAAAAAAAGTCAAGGAAAGAAATTAATATGTTGGCTGGGGCAGGCAGCCAGGCTAATGGTTATTAGTTTCCTCACACCAGTAGATTTGAAGAAATATGAGAAAGGTCTAATAAAGAGTACAACACTACACTTCTTAGGGAGAGGGGAAAAGTGCAAAAACTCATCAAGAAGCTGAAACAAGTAATATCAATGTTCATGTCCCTACAATGAAATCTTACCTGATTGAGTGAGGTGGTATCTGTAAGTATGGCATCAGGTGGTCTCTTTGGTGGTGGCACAGTTACCTGAAAGAAAAAAAACAACACCAAATGTTATGAATTTTTACATCTTAATGCAATATGTCAAAAAAGAGAGACAACACAGTGTAGTGGATAGTGAACTGGCTTTGGAGTCAGGCAAACCTGGGTTCAAACCCCTGTGATGATGGTTGCTGGCCCTTACCCTTCTTGCAGTGCCTCTGGCAAGTCTCTAAAATTATAAATTACAGAACAAAATTCTGTTTCTCTGATAGGAATTTCAACATCATAAGCTCTATTCACTAACGATATTATAACTCTGGGCAAAAAAAAATTAAACAATAACAGATCTACATATAATTTTAAGAGCATAAAGTCATATTCTTTGCAACAATGTTCATAATATTTATCTAAAATTATAAATATTAAATAATTAAATAAAATTTAATAATAAAGAATACAAATTAAATTAAAATAATTATAAATAATAAAAATAAAAAGATATATAATAAAGGGCTAAAAATCAGATGAGAGTAATCCCACCTAGTGAGGTCAGTACTGGTATGACCCTGGGCACCTTACTTAACCTCAGGATCCTTGGGTAACTTTCTGGGGCTATAAATTGCTGAGCAGGTTCTGACTGGAAATGGAAGAGGAAGTTTCCTTACTAAGAGCTCTCTATAACACAGAAATCACAAGTCACCAGAGTTGTATACATATGCATATATAATAGTTTAAATTGTCTTAGGTAGACACTAACTAGAAGGATTATGCTAAAGATAAGTGTTTTCCACTATTTGCCACAACAGCTTTCAATTCAAGAAGGGTGGAAATGAGTAGGAACTACCCATAACTCTAAGCTCTAATTCCTCAGGATGAACTGGGGGAGCTGGGAGAGAGAGAGAAGGCGGGAGACTAGCCCTAAAAATCTAAGGGAACTTACCTTACTGGTGATGAATTCTAAGAAACTTTTCCCTTACCTGACCTCAAACTGTTGATTTTCTTATTTCTCATTCCAACTTCTCAATGTACAGAATAGCCTTTTGTCTCTGTCCTTTTCCAGGGTTCAGTATTTACAGGTAAATTTCTGCTCATTTGACCCACTGTGGCCCTTTATACATTCAGAATATACTGAGGTAATATGCAGCAGAAATAGCAGAGGTTTTTAGAACCACAGGATGGTAGGTTTAAAACTATAAGGAAACTTACAGGTCACCAAAAATAGTCCCTTCATTTTAGAAATGGGAAAACTGGTGCAAACTAAGACGTGCACTGGGCAAAGGAAAGAATCTCAGCAGCCCAAAGGCAAAGTAGGTAGGAAAAAACCTTTTCAGAACACACAAATATAATCAGTGAAGCAAATAACTGGAAATTAGATTCAAAGATATATTTTGCTGCATCCAAGATGGACCAGTTTAACTGGTAAATAAATCTGGCACATCTGGATTTCAGAAAAGCATCTGACAAATATTCTAGTCTACCTGAAGCTGTTACCAGACATCATCATTCTCGCTAGCTATAAAGAGGAACTTCTAACAATTAAAGCAGTCTAAGAAGAACTGTCTCCTTCAGGAGGGAATAGGTTTCCCACCAACCATTAGGCAATATCCTCAGCTCCACAGGCCCTTGCAATGTCATAGCGAACAACTGACACTCCTAGTCATTTAAATGGGGATAAGGGCAGTAGAAGAGACTCCCTTCCAAGCCCCTGCTTAGCTTCTACCAGAACAGGAACATTCATGCATGTTCCCTGATGGCAGCTTCCTATCACAAAGAGCAGAATTCTCTTAATCCAACAATTAGGTCCCTGTGGGGGCTGGGGAGACGGGGGAGGCAGGCCTCAGTTTGTTTAGAAATAATCATTCTAAACTGTATATCAACCTGTATAAATGAGAACTTGTGATCTTTTCCCCAAAACCCTGTTTCTAAACTTTTCTATTTCTGACAAAGATACCCCTGTTCTCCAGTCTCCCAGATTTGTAGCCTTGGCATTATTATGGAATCCTTTTTCTCCTTCACCCCACAAATACAATCAATTGCCAAATCTTTCCATTTCTGCCTTTATAACATCTCACATCCAACCCTTTCTCTCACCCAGCCACCACTTTGGTTCAGACCATCATTACCTCGTGCCTAGATTACTGCACTGACTTCCTTACTGATCTTTCAATCTCAGCCTCTCCCCACTCCAAACAAGCCTACATACTGCCACAAGTGATTTTCCTTAAGCATAATCTGACCACATGACTCCTCTAATTCAATAATCCAATAATTCAAATTCTATGAATACATTTTTAGCTTTAAAAGTTAAAAATCCCTCTGGCTACCCATCAAAGCTTTTCACAACCTGCCGCCATGATTATCTTTTAAGGCTCCCTGGAAGTCACTCCCCTTATGACAGTCTTCAGTCTATACCAATTGGCATTTTCTGTTCTTCTCACTGAACACTCCCATTTCACATCTCCATACCTTTGCAATGACCATCCCCAATTCTGGAATTCCTCCCCACTTCCCTCTCCCTCACAGACTCCATCACTCCTTCCAGATCCAGCAGCGCAAGCACCACCTTCCTAATTCCCAGTCACAAATGCCTTTCATCTCATACTGCTTTGTACGTAAGTACTTCATTTTTACTTGTAGTTGTTCTCCTTATTTTTATTTTGTAGGTATTTATGTGTGTGTTTACGGACACCTTGATTAGAATATTTCCATGGAGACTGTTTTATTTGCTGTATACTTGTATCTTGGGCTCTTAACACCATTCCTGACACAGCAGGCACTTAAAACATACTTGGTGGCTGTCTGATTGATGCCCTTCCAAAGGGATGCCTACTTGAAGAGTTTTACTTTGAACAGACATTGTTTCTAATACAGAGAAGCACTGCATTCACTCTAAGGGACGAG
Organism: Monodelphis domestica; assembly: GCF_027887165.1. Classification (NCBI taxonomy): domain Eukaryota; kingdom Metazoa; phylum Chordata; class Mammalia; order Didelphimorphia; family Didelphidae; genus Monodelphis; species Monodelphis domestica. The sequence goes on along the minus strand of NC_077233.1, from coordinate 286,106,585 downwards.
ACTCATCGTGGGACCTAGTTTAACCTGAAATATTAGGCAGACGATCAGAATTCCCTACTGTCACTCTCCCAGGAAGGGGGGCAGCAACCTGGCTTCACTCCCTTTCCTTTTCCCTTGACAGTCGTTCTCTTCCTACCATTATCTCTAGAAATGAGAAGAAACTAGAAGCTAGGAAGAAATCCCAAGAGCTGTTTCTCCTTGCTTTCCCTTCTAATGGCTCAGGAACTTGGGGTCCTCTACTAACCCTGCCTGCTGATCCAGGACTACTCTTCAAGTGGCAGAGACCTGGCTCTTTCCTCCAGCTCTCTTCAACTTCATCTTCCTCTCCTCTCTACACTAGGAGTTAAGAAGTCTTTTTAATATAAGCAGACCGTCAAGATGTAGTCCAGCGCCATCTTCATAGGAATACTTCCATGCCGTATATTTAGGATGATTACAGGTAAGTCATATTTTTTTTTTAAAACCCTCACCTTCCGTCTTGGAGTCAATACTGTGTATTGGCTCCAAGGCAGAAGAGTGGTAAGGGTAGGCAATGGGGGTCAAGTGACTTGCCCAGGGTCACACAGCTGAGAAGTGTCTGAGGCCAGATTTGAACCTAGGACCTCCCGTCTCTAGGTCTGGCTCTCAATCCACTGAGCTACCCAGCTGCCCCCAAGTCATATTTTTTTAATTATCTAGAATTCATAGGTGATAGATGTGTATCTGAATTAAGGATACCCCTAATGACTAAGCCAATGTGTATGACCAATACCTTATGCCATATATTAAGTTATTGAGCTCAGAATTATCCTGGAGTTCATATTCTTATTATTTCCACTTCTGTCTCTGGAGCAAATCTATATAGTTATTTTGTGGATTCAGCTTTGATGCTAAAACCAAGGCCAAAGATCATAAAAGCCTTGGAACCCCAAAAGATTTAAGGGGTGAAGAACAGGTAGAAGGGGGGTGCCCCAAGTTCAGCAGGCTCATTAACACCACTGAGAATCTTCAAATGAAAAGTAGAAGACCACTTAGCACCAGGACCTTTGGAAAGTCATTTAATTTCTTAATCTGAAAAAGGGGAATATTACATGCATTATCCACCTCACACAGTTGTGAAGAAAATACTTTTTAAAATGCTAAAGAGGGAGCAGCTGGGTGACTCAGAGGTCTAGAGACAGGAGGTCCTAGGTTCAAACCTGGCCTCAGACACTTCCTAGCTGTGTGACCCTGGGCAAGTCACTTGACCTCCATTGCCTAGCCCTTACTGCTCTTCTGCCTTGGAACCAATACACAGTATTTATTCTAAGGTGGAAGGTAGGGTTTTAGAAAAAAATGCTAAAGAAATGTAAGGAGAGTTTCTGTCATAATTTTTTTCCTTCTGAGCATATTTATTAGAAAGGCAGGTTATACTCGAACAATAAAGTATTGCCTACTTTCATATTATTATCATTTCCATCAGAGATAGAGAAGCCAACATGAGAAATTAATTCTAAGCTATCTGAGTACAAAGCACATAGCCATCAGGTTAAACTAAAATATGCCTAAGTAAAGGCTAAGAAGAATAAGCAAGAAAAGAACTTTTCTAATATAAGACTTCAAAAGAAAAAAGTATGTTGCATTCTCGTTTTTAACAACAAAAAAATAATCTGTTTCTCAAAACCATATTCCGTGACCATGATCTGATAGCTCCACAGATTTATGTTTTTACACTAACTGCAAAAAAAAAAAAAAAATCATGTCTTTTTTCAATAAAGTTGTGAAAGCCTTTTGGTTATGTTTTCCTAGGACTCTGGTTTTCTTAAAAATTATCCAAGCCAGGAAGCCCCCTAAATAGCTGACCATTCAAGGCATGGCAATGGCTCTTTTGTATAATGATTTCATTAATTAGCACAATATAATTTGCTGCCTTCCTTAACAAGAATTTAAACACAACTCTGAAGTGGCATCACCCATTTTATCTGAGTACAAAGAAAGTCACCAATGAGAATCATCTGTTGAATTATTAAAAAGCCCAGGGTGAAAATAAGATCCCTTACTCAGGCAGAAGTGTCCAACTAGGGGGCAGCTGGGTAGCTCAGTAGATGGAGAGCCAGGCCTAGAGAGGGGAGGTCCTGGGTTCAAACCTGGCCTCAGATACTTCCCAGCTGAGTGACCCTGGACAAGTCACTTAACCCCCATGGCCTAGCCCTTACCACTCTCCTGCCTTGGAACCAATGCACAGTATTGACTCCAAGGTGGAGGTGAGGGTTTAAAAAAAAAAAAGTGTCGCACTAAATCCTAAAAGGAAAGAATCCTTGTAGATAATTAGAAAAAAATAAATAACATACAGTACCGCATGATGTTTGTGATTCAATGGCATTTAACATAGTGCCTTGTCATTCAGCTAATATCTAATAAGGTGATCTTCACTAGGAGAGAATTAAAAATAGGTCTGTGAATAATCACTAGACTGAAACAAGAACTGTGCTTGGAATATTTCTTGACAAATATTTCTTTGACTGCTTTCAGTAATGTTTTCTTCACTCTGAATTAGAGAATATCCACTCAACAAATAGTGAGCATCTAAGGTTGCAGGGGCTCCATACCCTACTGCAGCTAGGTCCTGATTAGTCAGACAACTGAAGTCCATGAAGTGACTCCATTTCCCGGGTTCACACTGCATATTCCCATTGAGCTGGGACAATTTCTACATTTCACATAATTATAACTTCACATAGTGTGGATTTGAACACATGTAACCTCCTCAGTGGATTCGTTTTCCACACTAAAAGAAGAATTGTGAAAGCAGTGGAAATTACGCAGCTTCTAGAAAATAGAATCCAGTGAAGGTTCTCAGTTCATCTTGATGAACTTTTTTAAAAAATGTTTTAATGCCTTTTAGTGTTTTAAAGGACTGTGAAGTGCCTACTACGTATCATGTAATATAATGTGTACTGTAAATGACAGAAGCCAGACACTGTAGAAAATGCAGATTAGAATAGAACACAAATTCCGACATCATGAAAATGACAATCTAATAGGGGTAATGAATTGTGTATTCTTTAAATAATCTCTCAATTATAGGACAAGTTTCTGTGTGGATGGATGGAGCTCTCAGAGGATTAGAACCTCAATATGAGTCAACAATACGGTATAACATTCAAAAAACGCTACAGCTTAGTAAGCTACATGAAGAGAGGAATGAATAGCAGCCAAAACAAAGCGGGTAATATTTGGATTATATTAGCAAAAATGCTCTTCTCCCTGTTCCTCACACAAAACACTCCATCTACCCTCTCAGGGCCTTGGCACTGGTTATCCCCCCATCCCTAGAGATGAGAGATTGAGAGAATAAAAAGCTTCCTAAAGCTTCAAGGTACAGCTGACTCAGAGATAGCAGGTTCCTCCCTACAGGGCTTCCAGCACAGGTTGAATGACCACGTATTACTGATGGTGTCCAAGAGATGCATTTTCAGGTATAAGTTGGATGAAATGGCCTCGGCTGCCTCTTGCAATGCTGAGACTCCAAGCTTTTATCTTTGCGTTAGATGGTACTAACACGCTGAAAGATAATTCACTCTGGCACATAATTTAAACATACAGCAATAATGGCTACATTATAACTTATTCAACAAGTCTTTTTTTAAAACAGTTCATCTGAAAAGTAAATATCAGCCCAATGTGGTGTCTGAAAAAATAATTTCTTAAGCCTATGAATTTACCACAAACACTTAACTGGATTATACATGGTTTTCACAAGTAAAACTTACACTTACCTTGGCTTTATCGGATGTCTTCTTTCCACCAAACCCTCCAGAACCAACAACAAAGACAGTGAACTGATTGAAGCATATGAGTTCTTTCCCACTGTAAGAATAGACTTAAAAAAAAAAAAAGCAAAATAAGTTACTAATCAAGGATGCAACTACCTGATCAAGACTATCTATATGTTCACGATCAAGTCCCTTTAGCTGTCTAGGCTTCAGTTTCCTTATTTGTAAAATAAGGGAACTAGAGGAGATGATCGCTAAGGTTCTCTCTAGTCCTATCATAACTCTGATTCTATGAAAATTTTCAACAAATAAAATTTTCCATGTTCTGAAGAGTTTTGTAATAAGAGATTTCCAAGTTCTGGTAACAAGTTTTAATGATTTCATAATAATAACAGTTGTTAATGGTCATATTAAAATAAAAGCACTTGAACTACATTGTCTCATTTGAACTTTACAACTGTGAAGTAGGTACTACGGGTATTTTTATCTAGTTGTTGAGCATATTGAAAGCCACAGATGCTATTTGATATGTCTATGTCCAATTTGTAAGTAGCAGAGCCAGGGTTCAAATTCAGGCTTTTCCATTTTCAATTCTAGTACTCTCTCTACTACATCCTCCATTTCTCTGTTCAGAAAAGTCCAATATTTTTCAGTAGTGGACTGTGCACATAAGAAATGCTAAGGATAAAAAATGGTGGATGGCAAATGACACACCAAACCAACTAGTATAACAACAGGTAGCTAATTACACCACAGCAGCAGGCATTTGGCCTTACTGGCTAATTCTTGTGGCTAGGCTAGCTCTTCCATTTTGTTTTTGCTAACAAACTGTGTTCCAGGAATAAGCAAGCCAAATCTGGGCCACAAGTTGTAGTCTAAATAACTTTTCTAGACTGTGAGTCAGGAAGAACTGAGTTCAAATTTAACCTCAGATATTTAATTTTACTCTGCCATCATAGGCAAATCACTTAACCTTTCTTTGCTTTCTGTTTTATTCTTCAGTTAAATGGAAACAGCAATACAGCTACCAGGACTATTGTGAAAATAAAATAATAAAGTACTTCACAAACCTTAAAGTATAAATGCTATTCATCTCCCTAACTTCTTTTTTATTTATTATATGTTGCACATATTTAAGTATGTAAATTGATGTTCCTCATTAGTATACTTTTGCTATTTCCTCTTTAAAAAATTATTTTAAAAATCAAATGAAAGCTATGGAAGAAAGAGATAAAAGGAGAATTAAACAAACTACAAAACATTACTGAAGAAAATAACTTCTTTGGAAATTAGAATTGGCCAAATGAAAGCCAATGATTCCATAAAACTTCAAGAAATAATAAAACAAAGTCAAAAGAAAATGTGAAAAATCTCCTAAGAAAAAAAATTGAAAATAAACCGAGGGGACCAGTTTAAAAATCACTGAAAGCTGAAAAGAAATGAACAACAACAAAAAAAGAGTTTAGACATCATATTTCAAGAAATTATAAATGAAAACTGCCCAACTACCTCAGGACCAGGACAAAAGAGAAATGGAAAGAATCCACTAGCCCCTTCTTGAAGGAAACCCTAAAATTAATACCTTAAATCCAGATCTCCTAGGTCAAAGAAAAAACAATGAAAATGAGCTCCATGGAGCCACAGTTAGTATTAACCAAGATTTAGTAGGAACTATTTTAAAGCAAAGGACAATTTGAAGGCAAGCGATCCAGGATTATAATAAAAAATAACCTACCCAGAAAAACAGTATAATCCTACAGGAAGAAAAATGGATTTCAATGAAGTAGAGGATTTTCAAACATTCCAGATGAAAAGACCAAAGCTGAATTAGGTGATATAATAAATCAAATTCCAGGTCTGGAGTCATGAAGAACTGAGTTCAAATCTAGGCTCAGTCACTTATTAGGTGAATTACCACGGGTAATTCACTTAATCTCTGTTTGTCTCAGTTTCTACATCTTTAAAATGGGGATAATAATTAATAGCACCTCTCTACCAGGTTCGTTGAAAGGATGAAATGAGATAATAATTATAAAGCAATTAGGACAGTGTCTGGAATAAAGTAAATGTAATACAAATGTTAGCTATTATAATTATTATTTGATATTCAAGTAGTTCTCAAGAGAAGCATAAAAAACGAGTAAGAAATCATGAGGGTCTAAATAAAGTAAACTTTTCACATTCTTATGTGAGATCACACATGTAATATCCTAGAACATTATTACCATCAGGCATCTTTAAAGGAATTGGCCTCAGGTAGCATTCCTTTTTTCTCCCAGGACTGGTTCAGGGATCCAATGGGTTCTCTTTCTGTTCCTGTCCTGGTGTTTTGTCTTAGCTCTCTTTCCATCTCTTTGTGCTAGAATGTCTCCCTGCCACTGCGCGCTCCTGGACAGCCTTGGCCCCCACGTTTGGAGACCTGTCTGTCTAACCAAGCTCCTCTGGGCTGAAAAATATGACTCACTAGGACTCTTTCTGAACTTTCACATTCAGAATCCAGTCTGGTGTGTTTTTTAAATTATCGTAGGGGAGGTAGACTTGGGAGCACCAGCAAAAATGCTGCGTTTCACTCTGATATTTTATGTTTACATCACATTCATTTCTAAATATATTCCTACCCCCAACCAAATAGTCATCCCCTATCATAAAGTGTTCAAGAAAAAGAAAGAAAAGTAGTTCCTTAAAACTAATGAACACATCAACCGAGACTGATGGTTACACAATGTTCAACAACCCTAAGTCCCATTGTCTACTTAAGGAATGGAGATGCATTTTATCATTCATTCTTTTGGAAGATTCCAAGCTTATTCATTATAGTTACAGCGTTCAGTTGCTCCCTCAAGTTTTTTTATGATATAGTTAACTTGATTGCCAAAGTTTTATCTCTACATACATCAGGAATTTGATGTTTTTGATTTTATATTTTACTAAATAGACCCTCTAAGTATTCTCTAATTAGTCTTCTCTAACCTGGCAAAATGGTAAATTCCTAGTCTTGGAATCATGTCATGTCTTTTATAGCCTACAATTCTTTCAAAAAGAAATCCTTGTTCATTTCAACAACCTTGAGCTTACTTTTTCATAGACTACAGAAAAGGTATACCTGAATGTCTGTCACAAACCTGGTCTGAGATATGGGCACTTGCAGCACGACTCTGAAAGTAGCAGAAGTGGTAGTATATTCAAAAACAGGAGAAAAAATTGAAGTAAACCTATCCACTATAATAGCTTTTGTTTTGAGGATTGCTAATGACTTACCATCCAGAAGTATAACTAATCCTGATCCTTTATCCAAGATATCAACAATGATGGCTTCATTAGTTAATTGTCCTGTAATGAAAAGTAACAAATTATTATATAGCCATTCATATATCTTAAATTACTGTATAACATAATTAACAATAATTAACAACTTCTATTAATTGTGTAAAATTAAGACAATGTATTAATAACTTTCACTTTAGAAACATATAAAAATTTAGTATTAATATTACTACTTAAATTAAAAGAGCCATTCAGTATTATAAGGAAACTGATGTTTTCCTAATTATTAGTCCTTTGGCTAAATCCAATAATCTTTTTCAATTATTGTCTTCAACCTTTCAGCTACCTAAATTCATAATTTCTTCTTTTTCTCTCTACTCACTCATCTCTTATATCCAAATAGTTGTCAAGTTCTACTGATTCTATTTTTCCCAAAGACTCTCATAAATGTCCCCCTCTGTGGTTTTTCACGGTTACTATTCTGGCCCCCATCATATTATACTTAGGAAATTGTTATGGCTTTCTGGTTGGCCTCCTTTTCTGGAGTTTCTCTTCACCCTCCAGGCCAGCCTCCATTCAGTTGTGAAAATGTTTTTCCTAAAGCACAAGTCTGACCAGCATTAACTCCTACTTCAATGAACTCCAGTGGCTCCCTATTCTTTTAAAGCCCTTTATCACCTGGCCCCTTTCTATCTTTCCAGAATTTTCATACTTTCATACCTCATTCCAGAAAATCCATACAGAGTTTACTACCCTCCAAATAATCTTTGATCCAGTGACATTGGTTTCCTTGCTATTCCTCACAAAATACACTCCATATCTTTTCATTTTCCCTATAGCTACAATACTCTCTCTTTCCCCTCCCCTCCCTCCATCCCTCTTTCTGTCTCTGCCCCCTGGTGTCTGTCTGTCTCTTTCTTCTTCCCCTCATTTCCATCTACTAGACTTCCTTCAAGTTCTAGATAAAATCTCCCCTTCTGCAGTAAGCCATTCACTCAATGCTGGCATCTTCTTTCTCTCAGCTCCAATTTATTCAGCTCCAATTTATTTTCTGTACACAAAGATATGCATTTATATACATTAACACAGGGATATGTATATACACATGTACATATATAAAGTGAATTAGAGATAAGAGGGAATATATATGTATATATATATACACACACACACACATATACACACACATACATAAGATACATATTGTTTCCTCCATCAGACTAGATGTCTATAAAACCAAGGATTGTTTTTGTCTTTCCTTGTATTCTTAGTGTTTAGCACTGAGCAGGGCACACAAAAGGTACTTAATAAATGTTTGTTGACTTAACAAGAGTTGAATTAACCTAATTAAAAGCCACTTTTTTAATCAAGCAACTTCTCATCCAAATCTGACCGAATAATATTTAATATATTAAATTAACACATCTAATGTTTTTACTTCCTACTCAAAGACAGAAACAGAGAAACAAGATCCCTTATCATGGATTATATTGGATCACATGACCTGATAGCTAGACACTTTCCCTAATCTTCACACCTCTCAAAACTCTTCAAAACAGTAAATTTGTACAAAAGTTGAGACAATTTCAGCTCTCTATGATCTAAGACACTAAAAACCCCAACGAGAGGAAAACTTGATGAACCAACAGCAAAGACTAACTCCCAACCCTAATATGTTCATTCAGCATCCATTCCCCCCCACCAGCTATCAGACTCTGACAGGGATGAATAAACTGCTCCAAGGCTTCTATGAGAACTCTACCCACTGCAGATGAAAGAACCCCAGAGAATCAACTAAAAAGCTAGTGGAAATAATCAACAACTTTAGCAAAGTTGCAGGATACAAAATAAACCCACATAAGTCATCAGCATTTCTATATGTCTACAATAACATCTCAGCAGCAAGAGTTAGAAAGAGAAATTCCATTTAAAATCACCCTAGATAATATAAAATACGTAGTAATCTATCTGCCGAGACAAACACAGGAACTATTTGAACACAACTACAAAAAAACACTTTCCACACAATTAAAACTAGATCTAAATAACTGGAAAAACATTAAGTGGTCATGGATAGGATGAGCTAACATCATAAAAATGACAATCCTGCCCAAACTAATTTACTTATTTAGTTCCATGCCCATTGAACCAAGAACCTTTTTTTCTGAATTAGAAAAAAACTATAACAAAGTTCATTTGGAAGAACAAAAGATCAAGAATATCAAAGGAAATAATGAAAAAAAATGTGAAGGAAAGTGCTCTAGCATTGCCAGAGCTCAAAGTATACAATAAAGCAGTGGTCTTCAAAACAATATAGTACTGGCTAAGAGACAGAAAGGAGGATCAGTGGAACAGACTTGGGGTAAGTGACCTCAGCAAGACAGGCTATGACAAGCCCAAAGATCCCAGCTTTTGGGACAAAAATCCACTATTTGACAAAAACTGCTGGGAAAATTAGAAGACAGTATGGGAGAGATTATGTTTACATCAATATCTCACACCCTACACCAAGATAAACTCAGAATGGGTGAATGACTTGAATATAAAGAAGGAAACTATAAGTAAATTAGGTGAACACAGAATAGTATACTTGGCAGATCTTTGGGAAAGGAAAGATTTTAAGACCAAGCAAGAGTTAGAAAAAAATTACAAAGTGCAAAATAATTTTGATTACATTAAATTTAAAAGGTTTTGTTCAAACAAAACCAATGCAACCAAAATTAGAAGGGAAGCAACATATTGGGAATGTTCATAAAAAAAAAAATCTCTGACAAAGGTCTAATTGTTCAAATTTATAGAGCTAAATCAATTGTACAAAAAAATCAAGCCATTCCCCAATTGATAAATGGGAAAGGGACATGAATAGGCAATTTTCAGTCAGATAAATCAAAAGTATTAATAAGCACATGAAAAAGTGCTCTAAATCTCTTATAATCAGAGAGATGCACATCAAAACAACTCTGAGGTTTCACACCTAGCAGATTGGCCAACATGACAGCAGAGGAAAGTAATGAATGCTGGAGGGGATGTGCCAAAGTTGGGACATTAATGCACTGCTGGTGGAGTTGTGAATTGATCCAACCATTCTGGAAGGCAATTTGGAACTATGCCCAAAGGGAGATAAAAGACTGTCTGTCCTTTGATCCAGCCATAGCACTGCTGGGCTTGTACCCCAAAGAGATAATAAGGAAAAAGACCTGTACAAGAATATTCATAGCTGCACTCTTTGTGGTGGCAAAAAACTGGAAAACGAGGGGATGCCCTTCAATTGGGGAATGGCTGAACACATTGGGGTATATGTTGGTGATGGAATACTATTGTGCTCAAAGGAATAATAAAGTGGAGGAATTCCATGGAGACTGGAACGACCTCCAGGAAGTGATGCAGAACGAAATGAACAGAACCAGGAGAACAGTGTCCACAGAGACTGAGACACTGTGGTACAATCAATTGTAATGAACTTCTCCATTAGTGTCAATGCAATGACCCTGAACAACCCGGAGGGATCTATGAGAAAAAAACAATATCCACATCCAGAGGAAACACTGTGGGAGTAGTAACACAGAAGAAAAACAACTGCTCAATCACAAGGGTGGATGGGCATATGATTGGGGATATAGACTCTAAAGGATCACCCTAGTGCAAATATTAATGGTATGGAAATGGGGTTTGATCAGTGACACATGTAAAACCCAGAGGAATTGTGAGTCAGCTACAGAAGGGGGTTTCAGGGAGGGCAGGGAAAGAACATGAATCTTGTAACCATGGAAAAATATTAATTAATTAATTAAATTTAAAAAAAAATTCTACCCAGCCTTTCTTACTTCACATCCTTCCATAGACATCAAAAACCAAAAAAAGCAGAACCTAGGACTGCAGTAAAGTAGTTCTCTGTGCTGCAGCAGAGATTATCCAGGGAAGAGAGAAGAAACTGGGACAGAATGCCATCATGTTTGCATGAGTGGAGCTCGCTTAGGAAATGGGCCTCACTGGCCTAACTGGCTAGGGCCAATTCTCTGTCCTCAGAACTAATTTGGAGCAAAAACTGAGTCTGATGAACCATAAATAGCCCAAGATAGGAAGAAGCTGAAACAGCTTTAAAACCCAGGCCACACAGTAACTACCATCAAAGCAGGTTAAATCAGTAAGGTAGTGATAAGGTAAAATAGGAAAAGAAAGACTGAAATTAGCAAAGCTCTCAGAAGGAAGAAAACTCAGTTAAAGATGTTGAGCATAAGAAGATAAAGCATCAGGACAGGATGGATAAATAAGGGGATAAAGCAACAGAAGGGACTATGGCCTCTAGATCAGTTAAAAGTACACAGACCTCTAGGAATACATATTACAAGATAAAGGAAAATAAATGAACATGTGATATGGTAGAAGACCTGTAGATTTCCAAGAGAGTATAAAACCACATCAGAATGTTTCTAAGTGGTTTAAAGGAAAAATAAGAAGTAGGAGAGCAGAATTTATTGCCTGGAAAGAAGAAATGAGCAGCAAAACAGAAAATTCTATATTTCTGGTGGCAAATCTCGCCAAAGAAACAAAGAGAACAACTGATTAAGAATACAAATATACCGAAATAAAGGACAATCCATACCAAAGGTTACTGATTTAACAGAGAAAACAAAAACAAGTTATTGCTTCCCAGATATAAAGTTGGGTGGTACTGATAGAGGCATATTAACTTACAAAGGGTTGAACTGCAGGCAAGAGGACCCTGATTTACATGGTCCTTCTAAGTCTTACAAATACATAATGCAATATCTCAATTTCATGACAAATGGTCTACTCAGATTATATTCTTCAGTATAGATTTCTGATTTATTTTGGGGGGCCATTTTTTAATAGTTGATTATTTTACAACTGCAAAAGCCACCACCCCCCTTTCAAACTGCTTTATTCTCATCCTTTCTTGTCTTCCCTAGCGGATTGCCCCTACTTTAATCTTTACTCTTTCCCTATTGTGTGGATAGAATTTGCTCCCCAGGACTCTCTTAGCTAGCATCATGTTTGCATCCTTATGTTACATGTAAATGCTACATGGGAATGCACTGAAGATAAGTTTTGGGGTAACCCTGTCCTTGTCTCTCTTCTTCCCAGAACATGGCTATGGAGGCTGGGGGGAGAGTTTGGCAGGAAAGTTTACTCATGTAGTCATACTTCAGCTTTGTACTTCTATTTTTTATTTCTTCTGCTTCAAGTGACTACTAATAAATATTATAAAATAGAATACTTGGAGTTATTAATTTTAATTTAAATCCTACATTTTTGATGACCATGAAAACATCCAAACTTCACCGGGAAAGGTTCCCAATGGACATGATAACTTTCCACAGTTCCACATTGTTCTCATAGATTTTTAAGACAGTATTTGGAAAATATTAGGTTTAAGGAGAGCTGTTCAATACAGTTTGTAGAAGATTTGCTCTTGGCCTCACCAAATGCCACATTATGCCAGGAAGATAGCAAACATCTTTTAGAGCTACATAAAAAGACCACAAAATTTCTAAGGTAAAGGTTCAGTGGGGTCTCCCCAAAGAAAAATATTTAGGGTTCATTTTAACTGCTAGTGCCTGCTCCATTTTCCCTAAGCACATTGAAGATATTGAGAAATTAAGCACTCCTCCACTAAGAAACAGTTGAGGACAATTTTAGGAGCAACAGGATTTTGTAGCCAGTAGATCCCTTGCTATGGGGAAATCACCAAGCCCCTTATAACTCTGACAAAAAATTTAGTCCCTGAACTGCTTAAATTAGAGGCAGAACACTTGTTCGCTCTTTAAAAATTAAATCAGGCTATCCTGTCTGCCCCTATTCTAGGCATTTCAGATTACAAAAAGCCATTTACTTTGTATGTACATGAACAGAGAAGGATAGCTTCAGGTGTTTTAACTCAACCTTTGGAACCTGTTTAATGTCCAGTAGCTTATTATTTAGCCCAATTAGACCCAGTAGCTTCAGGAGCACACCATGTCTTAAAGGTGTAGCTGCCACAGCTTTGTAAGTAACTAAATCTGCTGATTTAGTATTGAGATGCCCATTAACCATAATGTGCCCACGTGAAGTCGAAGTATTATTGCTAAGATATAGAATACAGGCATTTTCTGATTGAAGACTTGCTAGGTACAAGGTAACCTTGTTAGGTAATGAGAATATTACCTTGAAATGCTGTACAGTTCTTAATCCTGCAATCTTGCTTCCTGATTTACAAATTTCAGGAGAACCACTGCACAGTTGTGAATCTTTAGTGTCCATGGCTGAAAAACCTTGAGATACTCGCCTGGACACTCCTTTAGAGAACCTAGACTTAGTCTTATTCACTGATGCTTCTTCTTTCATGAGGGATGGCACATGCTACACTGGAACTGCTGTATACACAGAATTTGCCACTGTGTTATGAGCTTCATTGTCCTCAAATGTAAGTGCTCAGGTTCAGAACTGATAGCTCTAAAATATGCCTGTATAATTGCCAAAGATAAGAAGGCACAGACTCTAGATATGCATTTAGAATATGCCATGCAATGAGTATTCTATGGCTTCAAAGGGGATTTTTAACCTCAGCTGTGTATAATTGAAAATCTGTTACCCTAAAAAAATCCTATATTTCCTGGGAGCCCAATGACTTCCTGTCATTATGTACTTCCTGTAGACAGGGGACCAATTCAGTGGGTATGCCTGTTCTGCCTCTTTGGCTTCCTGGCAAAGACGATGGTGATAAGCAGGGGGTTTTGAACAGGCTGATTAGCCATGAGCATGGGTTGTTTATTTTGTTACCTTTTTATTCCTTTATTTTTAATGATCATTAATAAATCTCTTAAAATATATTTTTATTGTTGAACACTAAATTTAATTTTACATTTGGCAACCAGAAGTTGGAGAAAAGAATTTTCAATTTTTTAAGACAGCTTAGATGAATTTTTTTAGTCATGTTTTTCCTTGCCATGGCTTTTCCCCCCACCCACCCTCACAAACTCCAAACTCTCTTTGGAGCTGCTGCTTTACTTCTGCAGACCCTACTTTTTGATGGTCATCCACCCTACCAGCCTGGCTATTTTAAATTGAGGGACTTGGTGGAGAAGAGATAACCTGCTTCTCTCCTCCATCTGGTTAAGCCAGAGTTCCTCGCAGCTGCCTATACTGCCAATCCAGTCTTCTGGGTTGTCTCAGCCATCCACTCCTGATCCTGCCTGATCCTAACTCCCAGTAGCCTGCTTCTGTTTCTGACGCTGCTTACTCCAGCCCCAGTCACAGCTGCTGTTGCTGATCCTGCTAAGTTGCTGATAGCTGCCATTGTGTCTTTGGAACTCACAAACTGGAAGTCCTTGGAGCTACTCTCCAGGCAGCTGGTAAAAACTGGGGACAGGGGAAGCAAACTGCTCCCTAGTGTTTTACCTCTAGGGGAAGGGGAAGGAAGGTTACTCTTCGAAACAGGAAGTAAAATTGCAAGCATGGCACACTCTATGAAAGAGTAGTGCATTACATATCTCAAATAGCTCCCAGTTTAAGGATGTTTTTTTTCTTCCTACCATTCCTGGGTACATTGATCCTTTTGATTATCTTGCCTGAAATTCAGTGAAGAAATTAAATCTCTCTACAACCCTTTGCCATTTGGGCCTGTCCAGTCTTTAACTTTTTTGATCTTGCAGTAATATAAGTTTAAAATACATTTGCCGTAGTGTCAATACATACCCAAAAAGCTTTAGACTATAAAAATGATGCCATCGATTGTTTCAAAGAATTATGGGACTTTGCTTAGTGATTCTGTCTGATTCCAGGAGAAGGGAATACAAAAAGAGCCATTGCACAGTGCCAACAAAGCACAAAGCTAAACTGCATAGTGCCTATCGAGTACAAAGTCAAAGAAAGCAATCCAAGTGGGATTGATGTAAATTTGAGCCAAGACAAGAGAACTTGAACTTGTTTGGGGTTCAAGGTTGCAGCTGTTTTGACATATGTCCAAGGCAGGTCTTCCTTGTCCCACATTCTAACAAGTATCTCAATTCTGGGTCCATCCTGGCTCCCATTTGCTACTAAAATCTAGTCCTTTTTCTGTCTTTCATAGTGTAGCAAACTTTCTGTAGTCCTGGCTACTGACTGGGTATGAATTTTAAAACTATTCCACCCTAATCAGACCATTCTTTAGAAGATTTGATTTAGCTATTTCCTGATCAGTAACAATGGAGATACTTGGAATAAGAGAATCAGGTCTTGGAAACTCTACATTCTCCACCTTACTCAGTTTAACAAGATTTTTAAGGTCTGCATCAAACTCAAGATTTAATTATCTGAGGAGATGGCCTTCAACAGACATGTGCAAAAAAAGAACAGACCTCTGGGCTGTCCTATGTCAAGCTAAGTCCTCATAGGTACAGATGAGATGCAGAAAAGTGATGTAAAAACGTCCATATAAGGCATGTCAGTTTCTGTCTCTCTCTCTCTCTTTCCCTGGAGAGATGACTCTGGCTGGCAGTGTGCTAAGCGTTCTGACATCTTGGAGTGCTGGGTGGTGAGTTTTGCCCTGGAGCTGATTTCAGGTTCGGGTATCGTAGCTAAGCCTCTTTGGAGGTCAGGCTGATTCCTTCCTCCTTCACACTCAAAACCTTACTTTCTAGATCTCCTATCTTCCTTCCTGGTACTAGCCCCTTACTTCCTCCTTCTTCTTAAAATCTTCTCTACTATAGTAGTAGTAACTAAATCACCATAAAATTTGGCAGCTGACTTGGGTATTTTATTATTTGGGATTTCCCTTGGCAACCACTTAAATTTAGATTTTTTCAGTCTCAACCATAATTTCACCCTTTACATGGGTAAATGCAAAATTGCATAAATCACTTAAATTGGGCCCTGATTCAAGGACCTGTTATAGGTTTATTTTTCCTTTACTTAGAATTTTTACACATAAGCTTTTGATATTCTATATTTCATCCAGAAATTTTTTTCTCTTTTATTTGGAATTTTTTGATGTTTTTTATTTATCTTGCTAATTAATTGATATACCTCATAAACTCAGCCATGCATCCCTAAGTGATCCCTGTGCTTTTTAACATCCTCTTCAGAGGGGGATGTATTATTATTCTAAAATGCAAAGTTTAAATTCTTTTGAGATAAATTTCAGGATAAGAAACATGGTACCTCTCCGAAGTCAGAAAGTGAACTGTTTGTAGAAGGTGCCATGAAGATGCCTGCACAGACAACACACTGCACCAGAAGATCCAGAGTGAACTTTGGGGATGTGATGATTTGAACTGTGTGGGGTTGAATGCATTTGTTTTGTGTGTATACTTGTATACCAAAGGGGACTGCCCTCCAACTGGCTTTTTGTCAATGCACCTTGCAATCACTGGTTTGTTCTTTTTCCCTTTTATCCCCAAATTATTGTAATTTAAAAGTTGATTATGTTAAATGATCAATTGGGGAGACTAGTTTTCCAATGATCATCAGGGGGAGTATATAATTGAAAATCTGTTATCCTAATAAAAAAACCTACATTTCTCAGGAGCCCACTGACTTCCTGTCATTATGTACTTCCTGTAGATAAGGGATAAGTTCAGTGGGCATGCCTGCTCTGCCTCTTTGGCTTCCTGGCAAGGATGGTGGTGGTAAGCGTGGGATTTTGAACAGGCTGATTAACCATGGATACTTTGTTTTTTGTGGGGTTTTTTGGTACCTTTTTATTCCTTTATTTCTAATGATCATTAATAAATCTCTGAAAATATATTTTAATTATTGAGATTAATTTTAATTTTTACAGCTGTAAAATATATAGCAAATGCAGAAATTATTAATGAGGTTCATTCTGCCCTTCAGTTCCCTGAAAACCGTAGCTGTGGCTCATTGGTCTGCCCATACAAGTGGAACTGACCCTGTTTCTAGAGGGAACCACCGGGCAGATACTGCAGCGAAACTAGCTGCCTGAGAAGGACTTGAATTAATTTTAACATTTATAACTAGCTTAAATTTATCTCTTTCTTAAAATGAACAGAAAGTGGAAAAATGGAAACAAAAATTTAAGGCAAAACAGACAAATAGAATATGGGTGTCATCTGAAGGAAAACCCCTACTCCCTAGAAGTTTTTATCACCAAATATGACTATCCATTCACAAAAATGGCCACTTTGATATTTGGGGCATTGTACTCTATTAAAAGAGTATGGATAGCCCCTGGTATAACTACTACAGCATCTAAAGTATGTGCAGTCTACCATACCTGCCAATCATATAATCAGCACACCTTTCATGACAAAGCTTTTTGATGGTTTCCTCTGGCTTACACACCTTTTGAATACCTATAAATTGACTTTATCACTATGCCAAAGGCTGGACAGTATAAATTTTGTCTAGTCATAGTGGATCAAATGACCAGATGGCCAGAAACATTTCCTACTGCCTGTGCCACAGGGGCTTTTGTTGCCATGGTGCTTTTAAAAGAGATTATTCCTCACTTTGGTCTGCCCGCACATTTTGATTCAGACAAGGGAACTCATTTTACTGATTCAGTTTTATCTAAGACAGTGGTTCTCAACCTTTCTAAAGCTGTGACCCCACAATACAGTTCCTCATGTTGCAGTGACCCCAAACCAAAAAATTATTTTGGTGGCTCCTTCAAAAATGTAATTTTGCGACTTCCGGTCAAGATGGCGGTGTAGAAGCAGCAAAAGTTCAGACCTCCGAAACCCTTCCCTACCGATCGCAAACAAAGTGCTCCTAGGCCACCGAAATTCAAGCTGAACAACAGGATAGACCTGGGGAAACCTCCTCCTGGACCTGGATCAAAAGGTACCGCACCCCAAAAGCCAGAACCCTAGATCACTCAGATCTAAGGGGTAGACAGAAAGAAGGTCCCAGGACCCATCCCCCCCAACCCAGAGTGCTGAGCCCAAGGCAGCAGCGGGAACCTCAGGGCTCTGAGGACTCACCTTGAAAGCAACCCGAGCCAGTCTCCGGAGCGCCCAACACAGACGGCAGGGAAGCATAGAGAGAAGGGGGAAGCCTGTGGCCCCCTGGCTGGGTTCTTCCCTCTGGGTCTCGGGGGAGGACCCAGCTTCGGGGCACCAGCTGAGCCCAATCCCATCGGGAGCCCTCAGAGCTACTGAAAGGACAGAGGGCTCAGGGCTGGCAAAGGGGTGGCTCCGAAGAGCCTACCTTGAAAGTAACCCGGGCCAGTTTCTGGGCACTCAACACAGACTGAGGAAGAGGAGGTTGCTGCTTTTCTCTTTCTTCTTTTTTTTGGCTCCGAGATCATTCGGCCCACACCACCTTAACCTAATCCCATCAGGAGCCATCAGAGTCCAGGCAAGCCACTACCCCTCCCCCCTTAGAGAGCAGGGTCTTCTGAAAGAACCAGTTGAACCTAATCCCATCAGGAGCCCTTAGAGCTGCTGAGAGGACGGAGAACTCAGGGCTGGCAAGGGGGGGGGCTCCGGGGAGCTTGCCTTGAAAGTAACCCGGGCCAGTTTCCGGGCATTCAACACAGACTGTGGAAGAGGAGGTTGCTGCTTCTCTCTTTCTTCTTCTTCTTTTTTTTTGGCTCCGGGATCATTTGGCCCACACTACCTGAACCTAATCCCATCAGGAGCCATTAGAGTCCAGGCAAGCCACGACCCCTCCCCCCTTAGAGAGCAGGGTCTTCTGAAAGAACCAGCTGAACCTAATCCCATCAGGAGCCCTCAGAGCTACTGAAAGGACAGAAAACTCAGGGCTGGCAAAGGGGTTGCTCCAAAGAGCTTTCCTTGAAAGTAACTCGGCCAGTCTCTGGGCACTCAACACAGACTGTGGAAGAGGAGGTGGCTGCTTTGTTTTTTTTTCCCTTCCCTTTTTTGGCTCTGGGATCTTTCGGCCCACACCACCTGAACCTAATCTCATCAGGAGCCCTCAGAGTCCAGGCAAGCCACAACCCCTCCCCCCTTAGAGAGCTGGGTCTTCTGAAAAAACAGAAACCTAGAGGCGAAGTCAAGATGGCAGCCTAGAAGGAGCATAGACCTGGCAGCCTGGCCAGAGCTTTAGAGATCCTCCATATCTGCTCCAGCCGTCCAGGAAGTTTAAAACTCAGAATAAACCCATCCCAAATAAGCTGAACTCAATCCCATCAAAAGTCTCCAGAACATAGGGAAGCCCAGGCTCCCCATCCATCCTCACTGACTGCTGAACTTTAAGCCAATCAAAAGCCTCAGAGGACAGGAAAGCTCAAACCCCCAACAACCCTCCCTCAGAGATTACACCAAGAGATCCTCTGTTAAAGCTCCAAGAGGGGAGACTGATAGAAGTCCCTAAAAAACAAAAAAATGAGAGGAACAAGAGCACAGACAAATACAGGGAGGAAAGAAGGGGTGAATTTGAACAAACAACAGAAACAGAAGAAAGAAACTACAATAGACAGCTACTACTCACCAAATGGAACAGAGGGGGAGAGATCAGCAAATGATAAACCAGAAATCCCAGCGAATTGGATACAGGCTGTGGAAGAACTCAAAACACAGCTAAGAGAGGCTGAAGACAATTGGGAAAAGAACTTAAAAATTAAGATAAGTCATCTGGAAACAGAGGCACTTGAACTAAAACAAGAAAATAGTGTCCTGAAAGCCAAAATCACCCAGCTGGAAAATGAGGCAAAGGAGATGAAAGATGAAGCAAAGGAGATGAAAGACGAGATAAAGAGGATGAAAGACAGTCTTCAAAGAAACTCAGACCAGAAGGAAAAAGACGACCAAAAAGCCAAAGATGAAATCCAATCTTTAAGAACCCGAGTAAAACAACTAGAATCAAGTGACCTCACAAGGCAGCAGGACACTATAAGACAAAACAAAAAGAATGAAAAAATTGAGGAAAATGTGAAGCATCTCATTCACAAAACAGACGAGTTAGAAAATCGTTCAAGAAGAGACAATTTAAGAATAATTGGACTACCAGAAGACCACGACAAAAGAAAAAGCCTGGACATAATACTAGAGGAAATTATCCAGGAAAACTGTCCCGAAATCCTAGAACAAGAGGGGAAAGTGGAGATTGAAAGAATCCACAGATCACCCCCTGTTTTTAATCCCCAACTGACAACACCAAGAAATGTTATAGCCAAATTCAAAAACAATCAGATAAAAGAACAGGTATTACAAGCTGCCAAAAAGAAACCATTCAGATACCATGGAAACATGGTGAGGATAACACAGGATCTGTCTGCATCCACACTGAAGGACCGAAAGGCATGGAATATGATATTCCGGAAAGCAAGGGAACTAGGCCTACAGCCAAGAATAAAATACCCATCAAAACTGACTATATTCTTACAGGGGAAAGTATGGTCATTTAACACAACAGAGGAATTCCAAGCATTCATAAATAAAAGACCAGACCTGAACAGAAAATTCGAAGTCCAACCACAGAATTCAAGAGAATCATCAAAAGGTAATTAAAAAAGAGGGGAAAAACAACAACAACAACAAAGGTTTTTTTTAAGAGACTCAATAAGTTAAAATGATATGTATCCCTATAAGAAAAGAGGTCATTGGCAACTCTTAAAAACTGTTGCTATCACCTAAGCAGCTAGAAGAACTACACTCAGAGGGAACAGTGACAAACTGTATAGGATGAAAGGACAAGACATAAATAGGTATATAGAGATATGCATGCATAAATACATATACATGTGTATGTATATATATATATATATATACATGACTAAAGCTAAAAAAGAAAAGAGGTTATGACTAAAAGAAATGGGAAAAGAAACAAATGGGGGTAAATTTATATGTCACAAAGAAGCTCATGGTGGGAGGGGGGAGAACATCGATACACTGGAAGGGTAAAGAGGTCAGAGATAGGAAATATTCAACTCTTACGTACTTTGAAACTGACCCAAAGAGGGAAGAACAATCCAATCCATTGGGGAAGAGAATAGATTTGCGCCCTATAGAGGAGTAGAAGGGTAAAAAACAGACTGGTGGGGAGGGAAGCAGTACAAGGGAGGGAGAGGGTGGGGGGGGAATTTTTAAAAAGACTACAGGGGAAATTAAGGGAGGGAATTAGAAGGGAGGGGGGTAGAAAGGGAAATACAAGGGGGACTGATTTAAAGTAAATCACTGGACTAAAAGGTAGAGCTGAAGAAGAAAGGTTAGAATTAGGGAAGGATATCAAAATGCCTGGGAGTCCACAAGTGACAGTCATAACATTGAACGTGAATGGGATGAACTCACCCATAAAACGTAAACAAATAGAAGAATGGATTAGAATCCAAAACCCTACCATATGTTGTCTCCAAGAAACACACATGAGGCGGGTAGACACCCACAAGGTCAGAATTAAAGGATGGAGTAAGACCTTCTGGGCCTCAAGTGACAGAAAGAAGGCAGGAGTGGCAATCATGATATCTGATAAAGCCAAAGCAAAAATAGACCTGATCAAAAGGGATAGGGAAGGTTATTATATTTTGTTAAAAGGGACTTTAGATAATGAGGAAATATCACTAATCAACATATATGCACCAAATAATATAGCACCCAAATTTCTAATGGAGAAACTAGGAGAATTGAAGGAAGAAATAGACAGTAAAACCATATTAGTGGGAGACTTGAACCAACCATTATCAAATTTAGATAAATCAAATAAAAAAATAAATAAGAAAGAGGTAAAAGAAGTGAACGAAATCTTAGAAAAATTAGAATTAATAGACATATGGAGAAAAATAAATAGGGATAAAAAGGAATACACCTTCTTCTCAGCACCACACGGCACATTCACAAAGATTGACCATACATTAGGTCACAGAAACATGGCACACAAATGCAGAAAAGCAGAAATAATAAATGCAGCCTTTTCAGACCACAAGGCAATAAAAATAACGATCAGTAATGGTACATGGAAAACCAAATCAAAAACTAATTGGAAACTAAACAATATGATACTCCAAAATCGTTTAGTTAGAGAAGAAATCATAGAAACAATTAATAATTTCATCGAGGAAAATGACAATGGCGAGACATCCTTTCAAACCTTTTGGGATGCAGCCAAAGCAGTAATCAGAGGTAAATTCATATCCCTGAGTGCATATATTAACAAACTAGGGAGAGCAGAGATCAATCAATTGGAAATGCAAATAAAAAAACTCGAAAGTGACCAAATTAAAAACCCCCAGCAGAAAACCAAACTAGAAATCCTAAAAATTAAGGGAGAAATTAATAAAATTGAAAGTGATAGAACTATTGATTTAATAAATAAGACAAGAAGCTGGTACTTTGAAAAAACAAACAAAATAGACAAAGTACTGGTCAATCTAATTTAAAAAAGGAAGGAAGAAAAGCAAATTAACAGCATCAAAGATGAAAAGGGGGACATCACCTCTGAGGAAGAGGAAATTAAGGCAATCATTAGAAATTACTTCGCCCAATTATATGGCAATAAATATACCAATTTAAGTGATATGGATGAATATATACAAAAATACAAACTGCCTAGACTAACAGAAGAGGAAATAGAATTCTTAAATAATCCCATATCAGAAAGTGAAATCCACCAAGCCATCAAAGAACTTCCTAAGAAAAAATCCCCAGGGCCTGATGGATTCACCAGTGAATTCTATCAAACATTCAGAGAACAGTTAATCCCAATACTATACAAACTATTTGACATAATAAGCAAAGAGGGAGTTCTACCAAACTCCTTTTATGACACAAACATGGTACTGATTCCAAAACCAGGCAGGTCAAAAACAGAGAAAGAAAACTATAGACCAATCTCCCTAATGAATATAGATGCAAAAATCTTAAATAGGATACTAGCAAAAAGACTTCAGCAAGTGATCAGAAGGGTCATCCACCATGATCAAGTAGGATTTATACCAGGGATGCAGGGCTGGTTCAATATTAGGAAAACCATCCACATAATTGACCACATTAACAAGCAAACCAACAAGAACCACATGATTATCTCAATAGATGCAGAAAAAGCCTTTGATAAAATACAACACCCATTCCTATTAAAAACACTAGAAAGCATAGGAATAGAAGGGTCATTCCTAAAAATAATAAACAGTATATATCTAAAACCATCAGCTAATATCATTTGCAATGGGGATAAACTAGATGCATTCCCAATAAGATCAGGAGTGAAACAAGGATGCCCATTATCACCTCTATTATTTGACATCGTACTAGAAACACTAGCAGTAGCAATTAGAGAAGAAAAAGAAATTGAAGGCATCAAAATAGGCAAGGAGGAGACCAAGTTATCACTTTTTGCAGATGACATGATGGTCTACTTAAAGAATCCTAGAGATTCAACCAAAAAGCTAATTGAAATAATCAACAACTTTAGCAAAGTTGCAGGATACAAAATAAACCCACATAAGTCATCAGCTTTTCTATATATCTCCAACACAGCTCAGCAGCAAAAACTAGAAAGAGAAATCCCATTCAAAATCACCTTAGACAAAATAAAATACCTAGGAATCTACCTCCCAAGACAAACACAGGAACTATATGAACACAACTACAAAACACTCTCCACACAACTAAAACTAGACTTGAGCAATTGGAAAAACATTAACTGCTCATGGGTAGGACGAGCCAACATAATAAAAATGACTATCCTGCCCAAACTTATTTATCTATTTAGTGCCATACCCATGGAACTCCCAAAAAATTTCTTTACTGATTTGGAAAAAAGCATAACAAAGTTCATTTGGAATAACAAAAGATCAAGGATATCCAGGGAAATAATGAAAAAAAACACTAATGAGGGGGGCCTAGCAGTCCCAGACCTCAAACTATATTACAAAGCAGCAGTCATCAAAACAATTTGGTACTGGCTAAGAGACAGAAAGGAGGATCAGTGGAATAGACTGGGGGAAAGCGACCTCAGCCAGATAGTATACGATAAACCCAAAGATCCCAGGTCTTGGGACAAAAATTCACTATTTGATAAGAACTGCTGGGAAAATTGGAAGACAGTGTGGGAGAGATTAGGAATTGATCAACACCTCACACCCTACACCAAGATAAATTCAAAATGGGTGAAAGACTTAAACATAAAGAAGGAAACCATAAGTAAATTGGGTAAACACAGAATAGTATACATGTCAGACCTTTGGGAAGGGAAAGACTTTAAAACCAAGCAAGACATAGAGAGAATCACAAAATGTAAAATAAATAATTTCGACTACATCAAATTAAAAGGCTTTTGTACAAACAAAAGCAATGTAACTAAAATCAGAAGGAAAACAACAAGTTGGGAAAAAATCTTCATAAAAACCTCTGACAAAGGTTTAATTACTCAAATTTATAAAGAGCTAAATCAATTGTACAAAAAATCAAGCCATTCCCCAATTGATAAATGGGCAAGGGACATGGATAGACAGTTTTCAGATAAAGAAATCAAAACTATTAATAAGCACATGAAGAAGTGCTCCACATCTCTTATAATCAGAGAGATGCAAATCAAAACAACTCTGAGGTATCACCTCACACCTAGCAGATTGGCTAACATGACAGTTATGGAAAGTAATGAATGCTGGAGGGGATGTGGCAAAGTAGGGACATTAATTCATTGCTGGTGGAGTTGTGAACTTATCCAGCCATTCTGGAGGGCAATTTGGAACTATGCACAAAGGGTGATAAAAGAATGTCTACCCTTTGATCCAGCCATAGCACTGCTGGGTTTGTACCCCAAAGAGATAATGGACAAAAAGACTTGTACAAAAATATTCATAGCTGCGCTCTTTGTGGTGGCCAAAAATTGGAAAATGAGGGGATGCCCATCAATTGGGGAATGGCTGAGCAAATTGTGGTATATGTTGGTGATAGAATACTATTGTGTTCAAAGGAATAATAAAGTGGAGGATTTCCATGTGAACTGGAACAACCTCCAGGAAGTGATGCAGAGCGAGAGGAGCAGAACCAGGAGAACATTTTACACAGAGACAAACACACTGTGGTATAATCGAATATAATGGACTTCTCCATTAGTGGTGGTGTAATGTCCCTGCACAATCTGCAGGGATCAAGGAGAAAAAAACACTATCCAAAAGCAGAGGACAAACTGAGGAAATAGAAACACCGAGGAAAAGCAACTGCCTGACTACAAAGGCTGAGGGGACATGACAGAGGAAAGACTCGGAGCGAACACTCTGATGCAAATACTAACAACATGGCAATGGGTTCAAGTCAAGAACACATATGATACCAGTGGAATCACGCGTCGGCCACGGGGGGGTGGGAGGGAGGAAAAGAAAATGATCTTTGTCTTTAATGAAAAATGCATGGAAATGATCAAATAAAATACTATAAAATTAAAAAAAAAACAACTAAAAAAAAAAGAAAAAAAATGTAATTTTGCTACAGTTATGATTCGAATGTAAATACCTGATATGTGTTATGTATTCTCATTGCTACAAATTGAGAGGTTGAGAACCACTAATCTAAGATATATTCTTGTTTGGGGATCATTCCCAAATTCCATGTATCATATCACCCCTAGAGCTCAGGCCAAGTTGAGAGAATGAATAGAGATCTTAAAACTATGATTGGCAAATTGTGCACAGAGACTCATTTAAAATGGCCTGAAATTCTCCCTCTGGCTCTATTTTATCTTAGATGCAGGCCCAGGGGAGATCTACACATCTCACCATTTGAGATGCTTTTTGGACTTCCCCCTATCCAGGCTAAGCCTTTTTCTCCTGCA
Source organism: Monodelphis domestica (assembly GCF_027887165.1). NCBI lineage: Eukaryota > Metazoa > Chordata > Mammalia > Didelphimorphia > Didelphidae > Monodelphis > Monodelphis domestica. The sequence goes on along the minus strand of NC_077233.1, from coordinate 286,080,915 downwards.
TAAACATCATTACTAGGGGGAAACACTTCTATTGTTTCACATATACAGGATTTACAGATCAAACTGCAAGAATTCCATGAATCTGGGGCTGCTATACAAGCAGGTCCTATAGACTTCTTGTTCTATGCCCTACACCCAGGAGATAACATGTACATAAAGAACTTCCAGCACAATGGGGAAACTCAGCCTGCCTGGAAAGGTCAATTCCAAATCCTATTAACCACTCCAACAGCTGTCAAAATTGGAGTAAAGGACTCTTGGATTCATTGCTCACATGTAAAGAGAGTACCTTCTGTAGACACTGAATGACAATATCTTGTCAGACTTATCGTATTTGATGATTATTTGTTTTAAGATTTTATTTTGTTTTTAAGTTCACATATTGATCTAATCTGATATATTCTGTTACACTATGTCACTTTACCTTATTATGTTTTGACCATTAGCTATATGTTTTGTTACATTGTCTTTACTTGCACCTTCCCCCTATGACTGGACTGGAGAAAATAACATTATAAAAGTCCATAAACAACTTGGACAAACCCTTTTCTGTGGCAAAACCATATATCCTTATAGATGCTGGATTTGTCACCAGATCCATCAAGGTCACATGTTGCCGTAATAGCCTTTTGTTACTTTTTGCCTTTTTTAACTGTCACATAGATGAAGTCAAACTGGTTACAACCTGTATCAGTAACTTTTGGAGAAGGTAAATGAGCTAAAAAAAATTTTTTTTCAATTGATTTTAATGGGTCTTCAGAAGTGATTTTCAGATATTTAGGAGCACCACTATTTCTGACTGATCATTTGCCTACCTTTGAGTCATTTGGAACAAGAGGTAATGATCCATTTAGTAGTTGAAATGAAGTGCAATAGCACTATTATATTTCCCACCTCCCCATTTATAAAGATGTAATGGGTAAGACATCAGAAGTGATTTTCACTATTGTATTCCTTGTCTCCACATTCCAATCGATGGGACATATTAATACATGCTTTTTACAGTTGTTACAGTCTCATACAAGAAGAGGCGGGGTTTCCCAAGGGGCTTTGTTACTTTGTGATGGGTTATAATCTCATCCAGGAGGGGGGAGGATTTCCCAAGGGGCTTGGTTACCCATGGACAAGTTTTGTCTTTTTTTTTTTGTAATCTTCAGCTTACTCTACCCTTCCACCAGAATGATCTAGATTCTTGGTGATATTTTAGACCCAAAAGGTCTTCATCAGCAGTACAGAGGTTTTTCTGGGTTCTCCTGCCAAATTTTGGAATGATGGCAATAATAGATTTTGTTAGAAATATCTCAGCTAAAATTTGGCTAGATCTGGAGAACTTGTGACAAGTATCCATGAGCTTCATAGATTTTAAAAATGTCACAGAGCAAGTGGCTATAGAGACTCATGGGAACCCTAATGATAGAGGATTTGCTTGCTATTGTGATTTGGGGGATTTGGGTACTTCTTAGAATGTGCATTAGCTGTTGTACTACTGTTTTTTTAAAAAGCTGTTACCTAGTAAAACAATTATGTACACTCACACTGTGGATCATGGCCAAGTTAAAAGGCTATAGATCTCATTTTGGGATGAAAAACCTTTGTGTTGTGCCTCTGCTTGGCTGTGTAAAAAGGTAAGAAAGGAAATGGGTTTACAATATGTGAAAGAGAGATTTTTTAAAAGAGAGAGCTGACTGCATGCTAGCAACAAAGGGACAAGAGTTATGGAATCCAGAGAAGAGATAAAAAGTGAACAGCAACAGTTACTAGGGCCTCTTAGATCTCTCTCTCTCCCTCTCCCTCCCTCCCTCCCTTTCTTCCTCTCTTTCTCTCTAAAGAGATATGATTCCTATCCCCTGGAACTGAATATACCTCTGTTGTTCCTGACTGGAGAAAACCCTTCCTTGCTGTGCTCCTGCATGCTGAAAGTACCTGCGCCTAACCAGAAGATCTATGACCAGCTAGCCTGTACAAAACTGTCTGTGGTGGGAAGGCCAGAAGCCAACTCCGGCCTTAACCAACTAGGGTTGAATTCTGCAATAAAGGGTTCACCCTGAAGATACTAGAAGACCTGTTTTATCCTACAAAGTAATCTGGGAGGATTAAGGACAGCAAGGTTAGCCAGTCAGCCCTGGGAATTTAGACATTAAATTTAAAATTTAGGGCCTAGGAAGCATGAAAGAAAATGAAGCAATCTCTATGAGGAGATTTTAGGAGGTGGTAGGCTAACTAGAACCCTTAGATGTAGGAAAACCTAATACCTTAACCCTCCCCTTCAATTTACCTTGTTTTTTAAAATAAATTCTTGACCTGTTTTTACAAACCTATCTGAGAGGTTTGAATAGCACACTGATCACTGTGAAGTAGGCTCACAGGCCTCATTCACTTATATACTGAGGAAACAAATCAACCTTAGTATCTCACCATCATCAACAACATCCTTTTTAGGGTCAAGTATTTCAGCTGACACTTTGTCACATGGAATGTGCACTATGAATTTTTTGTTTTTTTAAATTTTATTATTCTTTTTCCTTTTATATGCAATAGGATGTTGAATTTTTCCTCTCTTATTTTTTGTACTTGTACTACATGCAACCAGAATTAATGTTTTTTTTTAATTTTGTACTAAAATAAGTTTACAAGATCCATTAGCTCTAATATCAATGCATACCCAAAACCTTTACAATGTAGAAACCTGCCACTGACTGTTTAATATTATGGGGCTTTGACTAATAATTGTGTCTGATTTCAGAAGAAAGGATCACAAAAGTGCCATTGTACAGTGACAAGAAGCACAAGGTCATGGAGAAGAACTAATCCCAGTGGAATTGATCAGAATTTGCACCAAGACAGAGGACTCATTCTGGAGTTTGAGGAAGCGGCTATTTGACAACATCAGATGCAGGATTTCCCTGTGCCAGATTCAGAAAAAGTCCCTCAGTTTGGCTGCCATTTTGGCTCCCTCGGTAGGTAAAAATCAGACCAAGGAATGCTATTTCCCTTTTGCTTCAAAGTCTAGTTCATTTTCATTCTTTCATAGTATGGTAATTTTCTGTTGTCCTGGCCGCTGATTGGATAAGTGCATATTGCTGCAATGGTCCTATAGGCTTGTGGGACATAAATCACTTTATTGGGCCCTGATTCTAGGACCTGTTATGGGCATATACTTGCTTACTCAGAATTTTTATATACAATTTAATTTTGATTTTTTTTTCTTTTCTTCTCTTTGTTTTTTTTTTGTGTGTGTTTTTTACTTTCTTTTGACAATATATATACCTCATAACTCAACCATGTATCCTGGGGTGATCTGGGTGTTGGTCAACATCCTCCTCAGGGGGAATTGTATTATTAGCCTATAATGCTAAGTTTAAAGTCTTTTGGAGAAATTTTTAGGATAAGAAACTCACTAACTCACTGAATGAAGAAAGTGAACTGTTTGGAGAAAGCACCATGGAGATGCCTGCAGAAACCACACACTGCATCAAAAGATCCAGTATGAACTTTGGGATGTAGTAAACTGAACTGGGGGGAGGGAGAATGGACACATTTTACTCTAAATGTAAACTCTTATGCCAAAAGGGATTGCCCCCAATTTGGCTTTTTGTTAATGCACCTACCAAACATTGGTTTTGCTCTCTTTCTCTTTTATTTCCCTCTTATCCTGAAATTATTGTAATTTCCCTTTAGAAAGTACAATATTGTATGCACCTCTAGTAAGAGATCTCTTGAGATATAAGCTGGTTATGTGTAATGATTCATTGGGTAGACTAGGCATGTAAATCTAGGCGATCCCAACATGCTCGCCTCCCAATGGAATCAAAGGGGGATTATGTGGATAGAATTTGCTCCCCAGGACTCTCTTACGCAGCATCCCATTTGCATCCTTATGTTAAATATGCACGTTAAATGGGAATGCACCGAAGATAAAGTTTTGGTGTAACCCCACCCCTGTCTCTCTTCTTCCCGGAACATGACTGTGGAGGTTGTGGGGAGAACTTGGCAGGAAAGTTTACTCACATGGTCATACTTAAGAAGCTTTATACTTCTCATTTTTACTTCTTCTACTTCAAGGGATTACTAATAAATCTTATATAATACTTGGAATTATTGATATTAATTTAAATCTTACACTATTTAGTAGTCTTGCCTACTAGTACTCCTATGTTTCTCTTATTTCAGCTAGCCATCATCCTATATTTCTCTTTCCCTTTTAGGCATACTCAATTCCTCTAATTCTACTCATCTCATTCTCTTTTAAAATCTGATACTACTTCAGGGTAAATAAGATCTATGACTGTAGTTAGATTGTGAGTGACATAGTCTATCATCACACTTAAAGTAGCTCATTTTACTTCCTTTCACTGTTAGTTAGAGGATCAGAAATGACAGAAAAGACCAAACACTGACACAACCTTTTGATCAGCAAGAGATACATCTTTTAAAATTGATAGTTTCTGTAGTTACCAGTTATTGCTGGAATTGAAGCTTGAAGAGCTCATTCTTTTAGTTAAGAATTGTTTCTCCAGTCATAATTGTGAAAGGTGTTTTATCTTATTCACTTTAAATCTTTTAGAGTGATCTTTGATATTTAAGTTGCATATCTATTTTGAGCTTACTGGGTGGCATAAGGTATCAGTCTAAAATTAATTTCTGCCAAACTGTGTTCCTCTTTTGCTAGCAGTTCTGGTAAAAAAAAAAGAGAATCTTTCACCCAATAATTTACATTTATCAGACACTGGGTTACTATTTTTTAATTGCTTCTGTTTCTCGTTTATCAAGGCAATTTATTTTTCATGACTATTGCATCATAATATAGTTTGCAATTTAAAAATACTGGACTTCATACCTTTTCACATTATTTCCCTTTGAAAATAAATTTGTTTTTGTTTTGTCTAGTTCACCCAAGTCTCCCCTTGATTTGACTAGTACAGTCTAAATTTTTAAATTTATGTACCGCCATCATGGTTATATTGGCAATTTCCAAATGTGAACAGTGAGCTATTTTTCAATTCTTCTCTCCCTTTACTTCTGAAAAGTGTTTTTTTAGATATATTTTACAAAGTTTTCATAATAGATTATTTCCAAGACATGTTGAACATTTTGTAGTAATTTTGGAAGAAATTCTCTTATTATTTCTTCTTGCTTTTTTTATAACACTGTATAGAAAAATTGATAATTTCTATGGATTTACCTGGTATTCTGACATCTTGCTGAAGCTATCTATCATGGCTGTCTCAAGTTTTTAAAGTCATATCACCTATAAATAAGAATAATTGTGCCTATTCTTTGACAATTCCTAATACCTTAAATTCTGGTCTTTTGGGGGCAACTGGGTAGCTCAGTGGATTGAGAGCCAGGCCTAAAGATGGGAAGTCCTAGGTTCAAATCTAGCCTCAGACACTTCCTAGCTGTGTGACCTTGGGCAAGTCACTTAAGACACTTAATCCCCCATTGCCTAGCCCTTGCCACTCTTCTGTCTTGATTCTAAGGTGGAAAGGAAGGGCTTTAAAAAAAAATGTTTTTTTGTCCTCTTGTCTTATTTCCCTTTATGGTTCTAAAATGATGTCAAATAATAATGATAAAATGGAAAGGGGCTTCCTTGCTTAAGCTCTTCTAGCTGAAAACTACAAGATTTGTCCATTCCTTTCTACACTGATGCTTTTTAGAGTTTTTGACATAAGTGAGTAATGTATTTTGTGAAAGGCATTTTATGTGACTCTTAAAATAATCATTTCTTATCCTTATTAATATGATTAATTATTTCCTAATGCTGAACAATAGTTGTATCTTGAATATGAATCCATAACTGTATGCAGTAAAGATTGTTTTAGGTTTTGTCTACTTTTAATTTCTTCCTTAAATATTCTAACATATTTACTTATTGCTTTGATATGTTTACATAATTCTTTGAATTTCAATCTATTCTAAGAGTTCTTAGAGTTGTTCCAATGTTCCTTGAGGAGGCCTTAGAGAATTTACTATAATAACTTCATTTATCTCAGCAGACTATGACTTCAATAGTTACAAAGTACTTGTCCATTAAGAAAAGATTTTTAAAAATATATAAATAATAAGAGCTAGGATTTATATGGTACTTTAAGGTTTACAAAGGGCTTTATACATATTAAATCAACAATTATTTATTGAACATCTAATACATACCAATTACTATTCTAAGCACTGGGAATATAGGTACAATGAATGAAACAATCCCTACTTTCAAATAGCTTACATTCTTATGAGGGAGATGAGAGCATATGAAAATATATCTTATCATTATATATGAATTATATGTTTAAATTAATTCTACATTAAAATATATAACAAAAATATATCATTACATAAATGTAAGAATTATATACATATATATACACACATATACATACACACAAAGTAATTAAATATAAAATAGTTTTAGAGGGAGGGAGGGAACTAGCAATTGTAGGGATCAAGAAAGCCATTCAGGAAATGGTACTTGAGTTATTTCTAAAAGGAAGAGAGAGACTCTTATGAGATGGAGTTAAGGAGATGATACTTTATAAACAAAAGGAAAATAACCAGTACAAAGGCACGAGATGCAAAGATGAAATTTCATGAGTAAGGAACAAAAATAAGGTCAGTTTGTCTAAATTAAGAGTATGAGAAGAAAAATGACGTGCAACAAAGCTGGTGAAGAAGGTTGGGGCTGGGTTGTGTAGAGTTTTAAAAGTTCAACAAGAAAGTTTTATTTTTTCTTCTAGAACCACTGTAGCTGAATAGGGGAGCCATATGATCTAATCTACACTTAAGGAAAATTACTTTGGTAGCAGTAGGATGGAGCAAAGTGGTAAAATGGTTAGTGGGCTATTGTAGTAATCTAGGTGAGAGGTGATGAGACTTTGAATGAAGACCCTGAACTTTGTTCAAAAAGGGAAAAAGGGCTAGATGCAAGAAATGTTACAAAGGTATATGTGAAGTAAAAGAGTATAGAAGTCAAGGAAAAAGCTGAGAATATGAACCTGAGCCTTAGAAGACTGGTGATACTTTTAGCAGAAATACAGAAATTTGGAATAAAAAAGAGTTTATGAGGGAAGGATAATGGATTCAGTTTTATGTTGTCTCCAGGACATTCAGTCTGAAATGTTTAATAGATGATGATGATGATGATGATAAAGGACTAGGGGCAGACACCCGAACTATATATATATAGATTTAGGAATCAACTGCATAGCTAATGAAATTATCAAGAAAAAAATATAGAATAGGAAGAGAAAATAGCCCAAAACAAAAATTTGAGTTTCTTGAGTTACATAATTGGAGAGGATATTCAGTAGTGCCAGATGCAGCAGATAGGTTGAAAAAGTTTTGAACTCAGAAAAGATTTCACAAACAAAACTGATGTTGCCAAAATCAAAAGAGAAACAGAAAACGGGGGGAAACTGTGTGAAAGACTTCGCTACACGTGAATGATGATTCTGGCGTGAGCACTTGGCAAGCCTTTTCAGGGCTGCTCTTCTCCTCTGTGGCTCATCTGCCGCCCTGCTCTCGCCTGTGGCTCCAAGAAGCTGTAGCACGCATGGTGGCCACACGCTGGTGAACTGCCTCGGCAGGCAGGCTAAACCAGGTCTGAGGCCTCAAACCCATCGGCAAGTAAGGGGAGGGTCTCCTCCAGGCATGAGAAGACTTCCCCCGACACAAGGGGCAGAGGAGAACAATTTGGTACTACAGCTATGAAGGGACTTGGTTAGACATGGAAGAAGCTAAGGTTATCCACTACAAACTAATCTAACATGAGTCATCCTGACTTTTGTCTTGCCACTGGGATTCTATGGCTCTAAAAATGAGCCTGGTGACTGTGCAATTCTGCGATTAAACCAATTTATGCATCAGTGATGCATTTTTGCTCTCTTTGAGTACAATGAACAACTGATTAAAACAGTGATCCAAGACAATTCAAAGGGCCCATGATAAAAATAAAAATTCTATACACCTCCAGAAAGAAAACTAATAAACTTTGAGTTCAGGTTGAAACATGCTTTTTTAATTTTATTTTTCTTGTTTAAGTGTGTTTTCTTTTGCATCATGGTTAACGTGGAAATGTTTTGCATGAGTATACATGTATACTCTACATCACAATGCATGCCTTCTCAAGGGGTGGGAGGGACAGAAGAGAGAAAGAGAATTTGGAACTCAAAAATTTATTTATGTGAATATTAAATTTTTCTTACGTGTAACTGGACCACATTTAATGAAATAAATTTAAAAGCAATTTTTAAAAGTTAAACAGAGCATTTGTTTTCTTCTAGAGCTCCTACAATTGAGATGGGGAGTCATATGGTCTGATCTATACTTAAGAAAATGAGCTTTGGCAGCAGGAGGGCTGAAGTAAGCAGTAAAATAATTAAGAGGCTATTGCAATAATCTAGGTGAGACGTGACGAGGCCCTGAACTGAGGTGGTAATTGTGCAAAGAAAGAAAAGGGGCTGCATGTAAGAAATGTTGTAAAGATAGAAATGGCAGGATTTGATCCTCTTTGTCAAAGAATGGAGAAAAGGAAAAGAGAATTAACTTAAGATTTCAAAGAGCTTTCAGATAAAGAAAATGGGAAAGAGGGGATCAAACATCCTTAATTTTTTCAGTAAAGTAGAATCAAGGTCCTCAGCTGAGAAAGGAGGGAGAGAAGAAGGTAGACTTGAGGGAAGAGAAAAGTCTGGAATAGCTTCTGGGGGGAGTGAAATAGGGAATCAATTAGTGAAGATTAAAAGTTCTATTGCTGCAGGGAGGGCCCAGTTGAGGCTGAATAACAGGAATCTGCAATGTATCCAGTTTCATTTAGTGGTATATAAACTGGATTGAAGAGGGATTATGACTTCGATTGGGTTGAGGATAAAGAGGGAGCAGAATAAGGTGAGAACAAGGGCAATAATCTATGAAAATAATTATGTTCATTCATTGCTCTTTCTTAGGTCACTTTTGTCTATCTTGACCACTACACTGTTGATTTTTTTATCATATTCTTGCTGAAAATGTGTTTCTAATCTCCAATCCTTGAAGGCCCAAACATTTTTTGCCTTTTGTTCTTTGAAACCAAGGGTAGCTGAGGTCTTTGACTTTTGGAGGGTGAAGAATATGGATAAAAGCCCCTCAGGAACTGATTTTTTTTCTTGTTTGATGGGGGGGGGCAGCTTTTGTGGTGTGCTCTACAAAGAATACAATGAGGCTCTTCACCATTCTCCCATTCCTACTGGCTACTTGTTTCCTTAATTCCATAATAAATAATGACAATAAGAGTTGCAGTTTGGGTTTTCTCCTCATTGATTCATCCTTAAGGTACCACCTTCCTTCACAGCTATCTCCTCTCCTATTGCTTCAATCCTAGAAATCCATACGATTCATAGATCTCAGGCTGTTCTGGAAGCAAATTTCTTCCCAGAGATTCTAATAATGGGTCAACTCTCAAAGCTAGTGTCTAAATTGTGCCAGCCAGGAGGGTTGTGGGACCATCTGAGTCAGAGAACAAGGTATGGGAGTTAGAATAGCTGATCAGTATTAGTTATTTATTAGCATTGTTATTTTTTCTGTAACAGCGATCTTAAAGAAAGCTTCTCCTAATCTCCCTAACTGCTAGTTCACTCCTTGAGTGGAAAAAAATATTTATTAAGCACTCCTCATGATTTAGTCACCAGGCTAAGCTCTGATTATACAAACACATAAAGCAAAACCACCACAGCCCTCATGCAACTTGCATTTCAATAGAAGGCAACAGGCAGAGATAGACAAAAAGGGGGATGGCCAGAGTCATTTGGTTCTGATGAGTCACAGTGATGCTGAGTCACAGGACACAATTGAGCAATACATTCTTTCCTGGAACAACAAGGTGGTTTGATGTCTTTGACCAGAATAAGAGGAAGAAATATAAGGGGAGAGGTTCGGAGGGAGTGCTCGAAATCATTGCAGGAGGGCTAAAATGCATCATGGCGAGTCTAAGGACTCCTAGATATAATGAAGCCTCATTAAGCAACAGCACAGAACTCCAGGGGAAGAGATACGGTAGAAAAAACAAGGCAAGGAAATGGTCTTCCCAAATTAAATCATGTTAATTTTGTATTTTTTTTATAGACATACATGTTGTCTTACCTAAATGTCGGACCTTTCAGAGCAGAACTGTTTGTTTGTCTTTAGATGTTCCAATGTTTAACTCAGTGCCTGGCACACATTAAGTATGAAATAAATGTTTGTAGATTGACTCACTGTGATATTCTTTCACTTTTCCTCTTGACATTGATTCATTCCCTTAATTTGGAGGCTCTTTATATGTATAATTTGATATGGTAGAAGGAGAGCTGCCTTTAGGAGACATTTACTCTACCCTCTTTGCAGAATCCTAAACAATAAATTTTACATTTAATCTTCCCTCTTCATTTCTATAGCAACTGAAGTATAGTCTTAGGTGTCTTTTAAGAGCAGAACGAAATGAAAGACTCAGTGCCACACTACTGCCTACAATGCCTCATGTGGGTACAAACTGACCTACAGTTAATCTTAAGAGCTAGCACTCATTATGATACTGCTCCTTCTTCTAAGAAGACCTTGATTATTCCTAAGTAAAACACATAAAACTATCATCTCACACACACAAAAGTACAGAACCAGAAAAATTAAATTCATCAAAAAAAAAGAGTAAAAAATCTCCAGAGGAATAACAAAAAAAAAAGACAGAAGGAGACCTGCCAGTAACAGATCTCAAACTATATTACAGACGAGCAATTATCAAAAAGATTTGCTATTGATAAAAAACTGAATAGTGAATCAGATTAGATGAACAAGTTAAGAAGCAATCAAATGTGTAGCATAGCATTTAATAAATCTAAGGGCGCTCAATTACTGAAGACAAGACTCATTTCACAAACTGCTAGAAAAGCATAAGAAAAAATGCTCCAAATCACTAATGATAAGAGAAGTACAAATTAAGACAACCTTTAAGTTCTACCTGATACCCATCAAATTATAAAAGATGACAAAAAAGGACAATTCATTGGATGGTTAATAAAAGCATATACAAGATAAAGCAATTCTGTGAAGCTATAAAATGGTCAAATCATTTGGAAATCAATTTGGGACTATGTCCCCTGAATCACTAGACTGTGTGCATTCTTTTAACCAGTGAGGCCCCCATTAAGTTTATACTGTAGAGATCAAAGAAAGAAGGAAAGGATGCCTTTGTACAAAAATATTCATGCATTAGCATTCTTTGTTTTAACAAACTGGATGTTTATCAACTGAGAAAAGGCTGGTTTTTTAAATGCCTCAGCAAAGATTTATCCCAGAAGAACCTATGTTCAAGCATCCCTAGTATTGCTTGCTCATTGCTGAATGGAAGAGAGCAGCATCACAGACATTTCTGATCCTGGCTCTACGTTTCTTTAATATTATTCCCTCCCTTTTCCTCTGTGTTCACTACATAGTGTTTCGTTTTGTTTTGTTTGGGGGTTTGGAGGCTTTTTGGTCTTGCTTCAGATTTTCTGAAAAGGTTCTTTTTGTGAGCTCTTTTTACCCCTCTAGTATTTATCATATTTAATTTCTTCTTTTTCCAGGGATGCGCTGAATCTATGACTTCCAATTGCAATTCATGCCTTTTGAGTTCATTTCCATTCCTATGGCAGAGGAATATAATGCTATATTATTGCACCAAAGAAAATGAGCCTCACATATTTCCTTACACAGTAAAATTTTAATGAAGGAAGGAATTGGGAAGAGAGAGCATCATAGGTCTAGAACTGAAAAGGGGCCTATAGAACAATCTAGTCCAGCTGTTCATTTTATAGATGAAGAAACTTAAGCTTAGGAAAATTAAATGACTTGTTTAATGTGTTCCAAGGTAGCAAATAGAACTGGAATCCAGTTTCTACTATACCCCACTGCCTACTGAAGGGAAGAAAAATGAAAAGAGGGAGGAGATGAGTGGAAAACTAAAAAGGTGGAGTTATGTATGCTGAGAAAATAGCACCCACAATGTGGTAGTCAAGAGGGTACGGTGGCCACGAGCTGAAGTGATCTGAACCTAGGAAAGAACTAGCTTGAGTTTAAAAATACAAAGGCAAATAACACACCTAGTAGCTTAAGGGAAGCTGTAAGAGTTATTCTTCTAACCCCTCCCTAACCCTGGCTTAGTTTAAAGAATGAAAAGAAGAAAAAAAAAGAAAAGCAAGAAAGAACCATGACTACTGTCAAAGATAACGGACAACAAGATCTAGAAACAAACTCAATGTACTTTCTGCTCAGTGATAGGGATAACTGAATGTACATAGATGACGACATAATGATAAGCAAATAAATAAGTTAGGATGTGCAGAAGTAATAACTGAACAACATTTGTAGAAGAGTAAGAGAAGAAGTGTAGTATACTAGATATGGAGCTGGCCTCTGAATCAGGAAGACCTAAGTGCAAATTCTACTTCTGACATATCTGTGTGACCCCAGTCAAGTGACCTAACCTCTAAGCACATCATGCAATTATGTAAAATTACTAGTTGAAGATAAGATCACAACAGATACATGATCTAGATATAAAAGGAGGTAGCATGAGTAAATTAGAAAACCTAGGAACATACTACCTATAAGACTTATGGATAGGAGGGGAATTTATGAGTCAACAGGAGATGGAGAGCACTGTAAAATAGATAATTCTGAATACCTTAAATTGAAAAATTTTGTACAAATAAAATAAATGCCACCAAGATTTGAAGGAAAGCAAAAAATTGGGGGAAGAAATTTTTATAGACAGCGCCTCAGAAAGAGGTCTCATATCTAAAATATATAGTAAACTTAGTCAGATTTATAGGAATAACAGTCACCTTCCAAAGGATAAATGATCAAAATATATGAACAGTTTTTAGATGGAAGAACTCAAAGCCATACATAGGCATATGAAAATGCTCCAGATTGCTACTGATTAAAGAAATGCAAACCAAAACTATTCTGAGATATCACCTCACACCAACAAGACTGGCTAAAATGATGAAAAGGAAAGGGAACACTAAAACACTGTGGTTGGAGCTGAGAACTGATTCAACCATTTTGAAGAGCAATTTTGAATTACACCCAGAGGGTTATAAAACTACATATGCCCTTCGATCCAACAATACCAAGGAGTATTAATGAAACAGGGAAAGAACCCATATGTTCCACAATATTTTTAGCAATCTTTGTGGTGGCCAAGAATTGGAGGGGATGCCCATCAATTGGGAATGGCTAAACAAATTGTGGTATATATGATTGCAATAGAATATTCCTGTGCCATAAGAAACAAAGAACAAACTGATTTTCTTAAAAGCCTGGAAAGAAAGAAAATGAACAGCGAAATGAGTTGAACCAGGAGAACATTATGCCCAGTCACAGAATTAACACTAGAAGAATAAACTGAGAATGTCACCTCCAGAAAGTGAACAGAAAGATAAAACATAAACGACTTAATTTTTATATGAACACGTTGGCCTCCATGACAATATTCTGTGTGATGCAAGGAGATAGAACACTAGTGTATGGGATCAACTATATAAATATGAAGAAAAGGAGATCTGTGATTTCATTTCTATAAAATCTTCTTTTATTTTATTTATGAAAATGCTTGTTTTGTTTGGATTTGCAAACATCTGGAACAATAAATAAATAAATAAATGAATGAATGAATAAATAAATAAATGAATGAATAAATGAATGAATGAATAAGCAGGCAAATAAATAATGTTTAAATAAATAAATAAAATATGAATAAATAAATAAATGAAAATAAAAAAAGAAATCAAATTATTAGTTGTAGAAAATGCTATTTTGCTTTGCTAGGTAACTTAAAAACCATGAAATTAAAAGTATAGATAAAAAAAAAGGGGGAGAGGTGCCCATGTCACATGAGGATGGGAAAAAGGTGAAATGTGAAATAGTGAATATAATGTCCTGTATTTAAGTACTAAGGATGGGGAGGGGAAGAAAGCAGAGTAAGGATTTGGACATATAAAACCAGTCTATTCCTCATAACCTTTCATTATAGTTGTATGGGCTTATGGACACAATAGAGAATCAATGAGAAAAAAAAACATTAAAAAATGCTGGGAAGTGGAAAGTTGACAGGATTTTGGCATCTGTCACCCTCCACATCATGCAATGTGAAATGTTCAAAGTAACTCTGAAATGTGAAATGGAGGCAGAATATTTTAAATGCTCTACAATTATTTAATGAACTAATTTTACTGAAGAGAAACATAATATATTAAAATAAGTAAGAAGAGAATAATCTAACTGAACTAGTAAACATCACTAAAGTGAAAAAAATCATTTCTTATAATAGGAAAAAGAAAAACACATTAAAAGAAATTATGCCCTCTTTGCTTTTAGAATACCATTGGTGTCAAAGGTGTCAAAGCCCCAGAGTGTGAACACTGTCTTTGACCTTTATTATCGGTGGGACTGTAAGTCAGTCACTTTACATCTCTGGCCATCATCTGTAAGAAGGTATGGGTAAGGGGGCAGCTGGGTGGCTCAGTGGATGGAGAGCCAGACCCAAAGACGGGAGGTCCTGGGTTCAAATCTGGCCTCAGACACTTCCCATCTGTGTGCCCTGGGCAAGTCACTTGACCCCCATTGCGTGGCCCTTACCGCTCTTCTGCCTTAGAACCAATACCCAATATTGGTTCTATGACAGAAGGTAAGGGTTTAAAAAAAAAAAGGGAGGTACAGGTAAGCAGGAGGTCGGAAAAAAGAAATCTAGACGACCTGTAATTACTAAGAAAAGAATAGCTATTCTCAATCAAAGGACTTCTTCCCAAGGGTACATCGTACAAACACACCCCTTACATAAACAGAACAGTCATCTGTTTGCCAGACTAGCCAACAGGGCGTAACACACGTATCGGAATCAGAGTCTGGACACTTTCACTGTGAAACAGAAAGCACAAAGAACTGACCTGTCTTGGGAAGTGGTTTATACAGCTCCAAGTACTGCTCCCCGTGAAGCACCTGCGTTGGGATAAAGAGAACTGGGTTAACAAGTCTAGTTCAGTCAGACTGCAGCAGGACCACATGAAAGACTGCTTCACTAATAATGAGGGAAATGCAAAAATAATTACAAACTTTCCAAACAAAGAGGTAAAGATTAAAAAATGACAGCAATGGTCAGTGCCGAAGGCTTCTGATGGAGCCATAACTTCATTCAAGTGTTCTGGAAAGCAGTTTGGAATTAGGCTAAAAAAGGTGAATAAAATGTCCATCCTCTGACTCAAAGATCCCAGTAAAGGTGTATCTTCCAGAGAGGTCAACGTCATAACAAAAGGTTCCCATAGACACCAAAATATTCACTGCAGAAGCTGAAGAGGGGGAAAAAGCTGGAAACAAAGCAGATGCCCATGAACTGGGGAATGGCTCAGCAAAGGTGATATAGGAACAATGGAATATCACTGCCCTACGAAAAATAAGCAATATGGAGAATTTAAAGAAGCATGGAAAGATTTGGATGAACTAACAGAATAAACAGAACCCAGAAAACAATATACATGATGACCACATAATGTGAATAGGAAGAACAAAAATGAAAGAGCGTTGTGTGATGACAATGTTGATCATTAGGCCAACTCTGGCCCTTGAGAAAAGTTCTCTTTGCAGAGGGACGACAACATGGAAACATTCGTGGCATTTTGACGGGTTCTACTGAACTCTTTCTCTTCAACTCTTTTTTTATGAGGGATCACTCGGTGAAAAGGGGCAGGGATGTACTCAAAAAGAAGGAACTGTTCAAACAAAGGAAGTCAATAAAAACGAGACTTTTTTCAAAAACTGTTTCCTATGTTTTTGTTCAACACTGGCTCAGGCAGCTCTACTCCCGAGGGATGCACCCACCACCCTTATATCATGCCATATCTAGTCCCAGAAGGCTATGTTCCCAGATTAGTTACTTCCTTATTGAGCGGCCACATAGCATGAGTCAAAAAAGCCCTAGATTGCAAGCCAGATAATGTGTGCTTTCAACCCACGGAGGACTTGGCCAACTCTCTGAAGCTCAGTCTAAGAGACAGAAGCACCGCCTAGTCACTGCCTACCTGCACCGTAGTGAGGGTCAGGGAGGTCGTGGGTGGGCTGC
Organism: Monodelphis domestica; assembly: GCF_027887165.1. Classification (NCBI taxonomy): domain Eukaryota; kingdom Metazoa; phylum Chordata; class Mammalia; order Didelphimorphia; family Didelphidae; genus Monodelphis; species Monodelphis domestica. The sequence continues at coordinate 286,064,816 of NC_077233.1, read as the reverse complement.
AAAGGATACACTGAACCCCTGAACCCTGCCCTAGCCTGACCCCTCTCGGGGTTACACGGAACAAAGTGCTACTGGGCAGGAGCTCGTCTGAAGTCTTTGGCCTGATCTAAAAGGAGAAACGCATGGAGACGAGCAATTCCAGGACAATGTCCTACGCTAAAGTCATTCCCGAGACCTGATCAGAGAGAGTCTGACCAGCCCAGGACTCTTCCCTAACATGACTATGGTAAGGCTCATATTCTAAGAAGAAGAGAAAGTCTTTTGTTGTTCAGACTGATTCTTCCTGTTGTGGCGCAGCCTCCAAATTCAGTTTGGAACAGCCTGCGGCCAATTTCACCTTGGCAGCCTCTCTGGGTGAAATGGTTTGGGCAATGAAAGCAAAGCCTTTAGAACTTTTCAGAGACTACATGATCTGCCCTGCCTCCCCCAGTCTGCATGTCGTGCCCCCCTTGCATTTGGGGACAAGGACTGGGCTCCCAGCCCGCTCACACCTCAGGGAGAGCTGCCTCCTGCTACAATGGGGACCCACTCTGCACCCAGTCACTTTGGGAGCAAAGAGAGGAGCTGCTGCCGAGTTTCACTGGGCCAGAAAAGATGAGCAGGACCAGGAAAATGGGGGAAGGCTGAGGGGAAGGTGGCTTATTACAACAGAGGTACATATCCTGGTCAAGTCTAATTCAAATGCCGCATGGCCTCTGCTCAGCTCTGTCCTCTGTTGTAGAGATGCAATATCAGAGCCTTTTAGGCTGCTTATATTTGCACAACAATGGTGTGGCCCTGATACCACCAGCACCATGCTTGGAGGGAAGGTGCCTACTGGGCTGTGGCCTATATGGGGATGGGAGCAGGGGGTGGAGGGAGCACAGTGAGGCTTTGGTGGGGTCACCCCCAGTCTGGTAGCTGGCGGGGAAGGTAGGAAATGGAGATCTTTTAGGGAGGTGGGGCCAGGGCCAGTGGCAGGAGAGGACAAACAAGTGCTTTGCTCAGGGGAGGGAGTAAGTACAGAGAGGATAAGGGAGCAGCTCTGCCTTTCCAGTAACTAAGTTGCTGGGAACAGTTTGTGTGCCCAAAGAGAGGTCTCTGTGTGCCATCTTTGGCACATGTGCCATAGGTTCACCATCACAGGTCTAGCATTAAACAACTAGTAACATGTCTGAGATAGGATTCAAACCTAAGTTCTTCCTGATTCTAAGTCCAGCACTCTATACCAAGCTGTGTCTGAAATGCAGTCATCCCTCATCATCTCTCACCTAAAAGTCTCTGAGCTGATCCTACTTTCAGTTTCTCTACTCACTTGGTAAAGTAAATATGGCCATGTTACTCTTCTGACCAAAAATCTTCAGTGGTTTCTAAATGTATCTAAAAGAAAATGTAAAGTCTTCAATCTGATATTTAATGATTCTTGAAATTGGGTCCTCATCTGCCTTTCAAGTCCTACTCTCTTCCTTTTCAAACTATGTTCCAACCAGAAACATCTGTTTAAAAACTTAATATCCTCCACCTCTGTTCACATATATTGGTCATCTCTCATGCTTGGAATGTATTTCATCTTTAACTCTCAGCATCCTTGCCTTCCCTCAAGTCTCAAAACTCAGGTGCCACCTACTTACTCTATGATGTCTCCCTGAGCCACCACAGTTGTTAGTGCTTTCTCCCTCTCCAACTTTTTATATATTCTATTGATGTAGACCTCTCCTACTCCTCAAGGTAAACTCCTCATTCCTCCCTTGGGCACGTGTTACATAATAGGCATAATGTCTGTTGAATTGGACTTAATTTTTATATCATCTGAGTCCATATTCACATTTATAAAAGTTGACATTAAGTTAATAAAGATTAAAAGAATAGTGTTTATTTTTATGTGATAAATTTCTCTTAGCTCTTGGAAAAAGAAGATAAAGTTAGCAAACCCAATCAAGTAGTACGTAGTACATGAGGAGAAAACTAGTTCCCAAGAAAAAAGCCTTCTATTTGCTTTGCTATGGCTTCAGCTTATCCCATATCGTCTATTCTCACCCTTAAAATAAAACAGACCTAAAACAACACCCATCCCCCACGAATTCCAACTAGGAGGCTGCTATTCTGCATGGAAATGAAATAGGATGTGGGCACAGGGTATTTTCATCAGTTGCTCATAAAGCCAACATAATATCCCACTGCCAGATATAAGTTTGACCCCTCGTGCCCCTGTGTTTGCAGCAATGCGATAGATAAATCATATGAGGGGAGGCAGAGGAAGACTGATTGTGATGCTGCTTTTAGCTACAGATTCATCTGCAGTCCCACTACACTGGGCAGCCGTCCTTTTATCCTGCCTTTCTCTCCACTCACCTCGATCCAGAAAAGCCGTCCCACAGGACATCTTCTAGTATGTGAGAGCACAAATACTAACGGACTGGGAGAAAGAACATGTGGAGTTCGCGTCTCGCCTCAAAGTATCCCCTCCTTTTTCATAACACTTTCCCATAGTTCCTTAGATGCTTCCAATCACGAGCATTCTTAGGTGGCTTCACTCGATGTGTGATTCAGACACTGTCAGCCTCTCCACGCCTCAATCTCCTCGTCTCTAAAAGGACGCCTGAATGACCAGCTCACTCATGCCAGCCTGCAATGACTACCTATGAGAGTCTGGAGTCACAAAGCTGGGCTCTACGAGGACTCCACCCCAAGTTCAAAACATCTGAACCTACGTGTGAAGTAAACATCGACGACCTCAATGCCAGCTTTGAGCCCTCGTGCCCAAAGGGGAGACACGGGGGTCACGTGCCCTATCTGAGGCCTGACGCTGGCGCTCCCTGACATCAGCAGGGCCAGAACCAGCCCAGGCTGCCATGGTGGGAGGAGCTCGTGCGGAAGGGAAGTAGCTCTTTTACTTCCACCCTTGAACTGACTGACTCGCTGGGCTGAAATCCAAGACGGACCTGATCTTCCCCTTAATTAGAAAGGCTGAGATCTCTCTCTACCTCTACCAATCTTTCTTTACTAACAAATGCTTCTAAATCTCATCATGACCTCCAGATCAATTTTTCCTCATAACACATACAAAACAATAATTCGACAAAGCGTAAAGGATGCCAGGTTTAGACTAAGACCTAGGTTTACATCCTGTGTCTGCCATTTCCTACTCATATGCCCCCAGACAATTACTTAACCTCTCTGGGTATCAGAGCCTCCTCTTTTAAAAGCGGCCTCTATAATACTTTTCAGCTCTAAATCTATGATACTACAAGCCTTTGAACAATAGATTGAAATAGCTTTCTTTTATAAATCAGGCTCTTCCCAAGGTAGAAGATGAGTCCCCAATAACAGCAATAAAAGAGATAAACATGAAAGAAAAAATGGTGATGCATCCACCTTTAACCCAAACTACTTTAGAAATGTCATTTAAAAAAATGTCTCCCAAAGGTCCCACGGTATTATGGAGGGTCTCTGGTCTGCGAACTGAATCCGGTGTTGAGAATTGGTTGTCCCTCTTCCTAGTCACTCAACTTATCTGAATCACATTTTACAAAAACTGTCCATGATTTGTTAATGTGTTTTTCTTATTAAAAACAGCATTAATTTTCTAAATAATCATATATATTTTACTCTGGAAAATAAAATTAAAAGCAGTGTGAGAGGCAACTTGGTAGAATGGATGGAGCTAGGCTAAAGGACAGGGTCACTTGGGTTCCAATTCCATCTCTGACACATCCTGGCTCAATCAAGCCACTTAGCCACTATAAAACTGCAAAGAAGGGGAACCAGTAACGGATATCCCTCACCAGGAGCATCCTAAGTTTAGTAATTATCTCAATTCTAATCTAAATATGAAAAGTCTTGCCAAATCTTCATGTCTGAACCTCTACAAGATAGTGTGCAAAAACAAAATATACACAGAAATAAAAAAGGTGTTATTCTCATGCACAGAGTTTGAAAATAAATAATATATTTTTCTTAAAACACGTACCTTTGTATAGTCAATTGTAAGTCCTGGAACTTCTGAGAGTCCTCCATCCATCATACATTTCTGAGCTGGGATGACACCGAAGGTAGGTAAACAGGAGAAATCAGAGTTTCCCTCATAAACAAATTTTAAGTTTTCTGGATTCTTAACTGATGCACCCACTCCAAGAGCATACATAATAGCTTCAAGTTCAGTATAAGAAAATGTCCGGGGAGGCAGCTTATAGCCAATTGCTGTAGTCTGTGAATAAAATTTGTGGGATCTTTTTTATCATTTTACCTCATAAGTTATTACTTACTTAAAACTTAATATTAAAATAATAAAATTATTATTTTACTTCATGAGAACTCAAATTTTTTGATTTAGAAAAAATATGGTAAATGAGAGGATGCCTTTCAATGGGGGAATGGCTGAACACATTGTGGTATATGTTGACGATGGAATACTATTGTGCTCAAAGGAATAATGAACTGGAGGGATTCCATTTGAACTGGAACGACCTCCAGGAAGTGATGCAGAGTGAAAGGAGCAGAACCAGGAGAACATTGTACACAGAGACTGATACATTGTAGCACAATCTAATGTAATGGACTTCTCAATTAGTGGCAATGCAGTGATCCTGAACAACCTGCAGAGATCTACGAGAAAAATCACTATCCACATTCAGAGGAAAAACTGTGGGAAAAGAAACACAGAAGAAAAACAGCTGCTTGATAACATGGGTCGAGGGGATATGATGGGGATGGAGACTGAATGAACATCCTAATGCAAACACCATCAACATGGAAATAGGTTCTGATCAAGGACACATGTAATACCCAGTGGAATTGCACATCAGCTACAGGAAGGGGTGGGGTGGGGTGGGGAGGGAGGGAAAGAATATGATTCTTGTAACCAAGGAATAATCTAATAAATTGACTAATTAAATAAATTTTTCAATAAAAAAGGTGTGTGTGTGTGTGTGTGTGTGTGTGTGTGTGTGTGTGTGTGTGTAAAAAGAGAGAGGTGGAAGAAAGGAAGGGAAGAAATCGCTATTTATAAAAAGAGAAGTCTTTTTTTTTTCCCCTTCTCTGAACCTGGTCATAAAAAGACTAAGTTCAGGAATCATCTCATTTTCACTTCTCCCTCTAAGTTTTGCTGCTAAATTGCTCTCTCTAGTCTTTATTATAGCATCCCATAAATATCATATGAAGGCCATCTATTGAACTAGCCTTCTTTAGAATCAATATAATAAACGTATTTATTAAAATAGGATTATATCAAGGCATCCATCTGAATAACAGCCCCATAACATGATTAACTAGACTGCAATCATCTTTAATGGTAAGCTTAATTTTTAGGATATGAATGCCAGACATGTTACACCTGATTCATTTTCTATTAGCAGTTTTAAAGGTTTATTTTCTACTTTTCTATTATAGACAATCTAACATACAATAAAGTTTTAAAAATTCCTATCTTCTACAGTTTGGACAGTAAATTTTTATTTTTATAAATGTTTGTTCCCCGATTACAAAACATCACACAGTATATCATAAAAAATCACTTAATATCTGTCTTTTTCATAATAGGCTATAAAAATAAAATTAAAATATAAAAATGATGATAAAAAACATAGAATATATACCAGCTTATAGCTACATTTGGAAATATTGACAAAGTATGAAATGAATAGTCATAATATAAGTTTTCAGACTATAATAATAATGAAAACTTTCCAAAATAATGTGCAGATGGTTTCTAATAAAAGGAACAAAGGAATAGGCTAATAGAGAAAGTAAAATAGTTCTAATAAATATTCCAAGCTGAAAAGCTAACATCTCATATAATGATTATACCAGATTCTTAATGGATACTGTACAAACATTTATTTAATCGTGCCAAAGGGCAAGATGTTAAAATGTCATCCTCTAATTCAGATTATCTTACTTAGAATTTAATTGAGTATATCCCTCATTAAAAGATGAAGTCCTTTTTCTTATAACTAGTTTCCTAGTCATTTTGAAAACAACTACTTTCCTAAAAAGGAAATGTTTGAAATTGTGTATATTAAAAACTGAATTTGGTCAAGACTATGCAAATGGAGTACAGACCCCAGAGCAAATCACACTATGCACTTGCCTCTTTGGAAGGGAAGGCAGATCAAAATACTGGGACCCACACAATGGACCTTAATCACTTCAGCTCACCTACCTTTATGTCTAGAGAAGATGAACTAGACAATAAAGGAAGGAGAAGAAAAGATTATTTAGGGCACAATAGCCAGAGACAGTATTCATGTTTTAACATGTAATTGGGGGCAAAATTAATTTAAAAAAGAAAAAAGAGAGAAAGCATTCATTGGCATCACGGAGTGAGAAGCAAGGAGGAGATAAAGGGGAAAAAAAAGAGTTTAAAAAGAGCCTAGAAAGGTAAGCCTTTTAAGTATCAGAACCCAATTTCCCCCCAGTGTTAGTATCACTGTTGTAGATTTGATGAATGTCACCCATACCCACACTCTTATATCAAAGTCAAATGTGAATGACTCTTCTTTGAACTATTTACGCACCTGGCTCCTTTCCACTATTACCGATAACTGAAAGGTGACAAAATCTACCCCCCCAAAAAAGGGCCCAAGAAAACAGATGTTTGGGGGTTATTCCCTCCACTTACAAATGCTGCAGTGGTTGCTGATGCCGCCTGACTTGTATGATTCATGGAAACGCCTCCCTGAGAGTCTATTTTATTTAGGACTTCAATCACACTTGCAGTTGACTCTAAAATAAACAAAAGGACGATACTTAGCATCTGTAAAGGTATTGCTTGAGCCACAAGAAAAGCTTACAAAACATGTCTGTACTAATAAACGTGGACAACAAGGAGCTTTTGACTCAAATATAAGGAGCTTGGCACTCAGTTTGAAAAGTGATCAATTATAAGCCCAAATAATTTGGCACCATGTTACATATCTAGAAACTTCATTGATCACCTATTGGAGTGGATGGCTCTGAAATTATCTAATCGTGTAAGTCAGTAGACATCACCTAGATTTCCCTCTTTACAAATAATATTGATGGAGGCCGCCTTATTTTGAGGAGAGTGGTTGTCATTGCTCAGAATAAGAGTTTTCTCTCATCACATGACTTCTGGGGACAATTATTGTTAAAAATCCCTTTCCTCCTACTTCACAGCCTCCTCACTCTCTACCACAATTGGCCCAGCCCTCATAGACAAAATGTGCTGGGAAAAGATGGAAGAGCAAAGCAATGCGCTGCATTAGAGGCTACCTACATCAAAAGACCTTTCTGGCTGCCATGATTCCTCATCCCCTCCTCTTACTTATCTCCGACTATTACTAACATTTAAGAGGGCAGTGGAACTGTGTCCAACTGAATCAATACTACATCTTTGATGAGTATCCTACTGCTAAGTAAATTTCCTTCTGCTTAGCATCAGATAGTCTATGAGTATCTTGTTTCATTCCAATTCCAATACTGAACCACAGGACTGGCCTGAGTCAGTCCTGACCAAGAAAATTGGAATTGATTCCTCCTCCCCTCTGCCATAAAGAATCTTTCTTTTTCCTTTAAAAATTCTCTAAAAATATCACGTTTTACACAAAACCTTTCCTGGTTCCTCAATTGCCTATGCCTCCCTAAGAACTTTTGATTTATTGTATATTTATTCTGTATAATATGTAGGCACAAGTTATCTCCCCAGATAGAATCTGAACTCCTTATGAGCAGGGACTCTCATTTTTTTACATCTGTATCCCAAGGACCTAGCATATTGTGGAATATACAGTAATAAGACATTGTTGATTGAATGACTGATTGCAGTTTTAAGGAAGGAAAGAAATTGCCGACTTTGAAATACAATAAGTAAATAAATGTCTATTTAAAGACTGCATCAAAATAAATACATAAGAAATAACTAAAGACCCAAAAGAACAATAAAAAGTATCGAAATCTCTCTAGGAAAGGTAATCACTTCCCTGTTGATAACTTGATTAAAAATAAACCTGTCCTGAAATTAGCACACACACACAACCTTATATTGTCCCACTCCTTGGATATGCTCTGTATCAGTGGTGTTGAAGTCCAACAGAAATAGGGCCACTAAACCAAGTGTCAAACGTGTGGCCCATAGGTGCTGCAGTAAGGCCCAAACTAGATTAAAATGTAATTGGGAAACATTTAACAAAATAAATTAAGGTATAATAAAATGTAGATGATATTAACATCGTTTTCTAAGTTAACACAACTTAAGGGATCCTTATGTATGGTTTAGTAATGCCCTTTCCTTTCTATTTGGGTTTGATAACATGGCACTGAACCATATAGACGGATTCCATATTGAGGGCCACATATTGACTTAGAAAATCATATATTAATATTGTTTTATTTTATTTTTATTTATTTTGTTCAATACATTTCCCAATTATATTTATCTGCTTTGGACAACAATGGGAAATATTGCAAGGCTCTATGGTTGATCTCTCTGCTCCACCATGAGTTTTCTCTTAGGTTGGTTTTCTTTCAGTGAGTGCCACTGTATACTCTATTCCTCTCATGCCAGATGTGGGGATACTACTTGGCACTTTATCAGCTCTGAAAATTCCAAATGTTGAGTGCAGATTCTTGAAACATTCAGTCACACCACTGACTGCAGCCATTATATTCTCATAATCTAAAACCACAAAGTTGGACCAAAGTGCCTCCTCCGGGTCTAGAACTATCACGTTTACCAAAATTTTACTGATCTCTGGCACTCTAAATGCTTTTGGCAACTGAGTCAAAATGGAATCATGCCTTTGGGTCGCAGTGCCACTTGGGTGATGGTTACCATGGGATGTAAGAGAGAATTTCTTTTTTTTTTGCCCTGCACCAGCAGCTGTGCTTATTTCCTGAGTCAAATATTCCTGTACCATTTATAGAGACACATGGTCCAATCAGGCTATAATAATATCATAAGGGACTGGTGGTCAGCAAACCAGGCAACAGATCCCTATCCCTCGCTGTGTAATATAAAAAATGAGACTAAAGTCATAGAGATGATTGACTCTACCTTGCCCTGGTATGGTATGCCTATTTTAGCCACTGCTTGTAAAATTGATGGGAGAATCTGTTTGAGAAGATGTGCCAGATGACCAAAATCCTATTGGTTGCCCTTCTTTTTCTTATTTAAGTGGATTTATTAAGTTCACATAAGCACGCAGATAGTCCAGGAGAAAAAGGGTACTCTTTTTTTGTTTTCAGGTCCAAAATCAAGAGATTATAGTCATGATAGAGAATAACTGGTATTTCTATTTAGGAATTCCTGCAGAGTACCACGTTGTAAATTCATCTGGTGATATAATACTTAAAGTCATATCAGAGTGGGCAGCTGGGTAGCTCAGTGGATGGAGAGTCAGGCCTAGAGATGGGAGGTCCTGGGTTCAAATCTGGCCTCAGACACTCCCCAGCTGTGTGACCCTGGGCAAGTCACTTGACCCCCATTGCGTGGCCCTGACCACTCTTCTGCCTTGGAGCCAATACAGTTCTGATTCCAAGATGGAAGGTGAGGGTTAAAAAAAAAAATAAAGTAATATCAGAACTCAAAACAGGAAGCTGATAGAACTTAATAAGAAAACCCACCATGTCTGTTGAGATTAGTAACCTAACCCCATGAACCAAAAGCCACTCATAAATCACTCTATCCAAGAGGCTAAGGGCACTCGTTGGGACCAAACCATTCTTAAAATGAAAAAGAGACATAAGATAAAACTAAAGTATTAACTGCATCTAATTGCTTCCAAAATACTACCTGGTTACTCAAGCAAGCTAATTAAATATAGATAATGATCTTGGGGTGAGGGAGGAAAAGCACACTCAGGGGGTCCATAAGCTTGAAAAATGTACCTCCAAATTCCTAAGGGTCTCCTAAAAACTGAGGAGAAAAATGGAAACTGGCCTCCAGAATCCGAATGCCAGTGTAACCGGTGTTTGGGAGAAACCCCAGAGCCTGTACTACCTACGTTTTTAAGAAGTGGTCTTAAGGGGCTACTTTACCTTACTCCCAGAAACACAACAAAATACACTGTCAGGTAAACTGGCTCATTTTGGTGCCAACCAAAGGGTGTTATGGGGCGCAGAGCTACTGAATTCTTCTTCTTACATTCAAATAGGCTGTTCTACATGTACTCTTCCCTTATCTTACAGTGACGAACTGCAATAGAAAATTGTGTTCACTATATTCATAAGTTGACATAAGATCTTTCTCATATTTGCTGTTATATCCATTTCTAATATTCTAGTCCCCAAACCAATTACCTAAATCTGACACATAGAATTTTGCTATATCATAAGGAGTTCTAGCTGAATGGCAAGTTCTTATCATCTTTATTATAAATTTAAAACTACTAGAAAGGTGCCATTTTAAGACATAATTATTTTTAAAGTAACCTTTGTTCAGTTCCACTTAACAAGTATTAATTTAAGTGCCTACTATGTGTAACGTACCATGCTAAATGCAGGGAAACAAAGACAGACCTTGTTCTCCAGGAGAATAAAGTTAAGGAAAATAAAATATCAAGGAATAATAAGTTCTAACTGTTTTCTTAGTAAGAACTATAAGTTCTTATATAAGTTGCTGCAATAAAAGGTATATTTACTGTTAAATTAATGATATAAGAATAATTTACTTGGGACAACAATTTTTTAATCATTAAACATCTTGGACAATATTTTAAATACTGCTTGGCAAAAATCCTTAAATCTTAAGATCAGTCAAGTAATTAAAACATTAAAAATCCCCAAATTACATATAAGATTACTAATCATTTTCAAGTTCAATCATTTACACTACTTAAAATGGCAAATGCCTCAATAATTGGTATTTTCAATAATTATACATAATAGTTTAGCATGTAATTGCTTATCATAGCATCAAATTACTTAAATTAATGTTACTAATAGTTTTTAATGAAATCTTCTGGGAGAGTGTGAACTGCTGATATAGAAGGTAGCTTTTCGTTTGAAATGCACATATAGTAATTTCCTTTTTATAACAGTTGAATGCTTTAAGGCACTAACAGAGAATTTTCCATCAGAGGAAACCTGCTAATATATTTCTTAATGTTTTTCCTTGTACCATTTCTTAACTCTGACATTACTACCATTCATATACTATCTTCATTTCCTATATCAAAGTACAGAATGAACATGTAATGCTACATAGGTAATGTCAAAATCATTTTAACATTTAAATAAGAAAAGGCACAAAAGTAATTTTCAAGGAGAATTCAAGAAGATCAAGAAACTATTTTTAGAAATACAGGGAAATTTTTTTCAGACATTTATATTCCTCTAACAAATATAGAGTTAAAATGAAAGATAGGTAGAATAGAAAAATGTCTACAAAAAATTACCATGAATAAAGCTTTTCTTTCAAAAAGTCACTCTTTCCAATACTATTTAAAATAGATTTGTATGGATTATGCTAAAAGAGGGCAACCAATTATATTTTAAGTTCTGCAAGAATGTTCCATGCAGATTCAAAACAGTTTAAAAAGTATTTGAGTCCTGTGTATGGCAGTAAGCTGAATGTCAGTTATAAAAGCAACTAAAACATGGTTGTGGTCCCCAAAATGCTATGAGTAGATAGAAAACATTCTTATAAAACAGCTAATAATAGAGAGCTTAAAGTTTTACAAAGTGCTTCTTACAATACTAGGAAGTACAGACTATTATATACAGATAATGAAACTGAGGCAGATAATCAAAAGGTATGGAGCTAGCAAGTGTTTTAGACCAGATTCTTGACTCCAGGTCCAGCACTCTATCTCTTATGCCACCTAGATAACAGATAGTCACATCACTTTCAGGTTTACAAAGTGGGGAGTTATAACCCACCTTTTCAGATGAGCAAATTGAGGATCAGAGAGATGAAATTCAATGTCACAGTTAGAACTTAAAACCTCATGTTTTGACTATACAAGCAGTGCTATTTTTACCATTTAAAAAAATGAGCACATATATTTTAATTGATATTTCCCAATATAAAAATAAACATCCAAGGAAATTTGTTTTAATATTACTTCATATTTTCACAAAATATATTTTATGCATGAGTCTAATTTTTCAAACTTTTAAAAATCATAACTAAATTTTAAAAATTTACACATTTAGAGTAATATAATTAATTTGGAAAAAGAAAAGTCCTGCAAACTCATCTCTACTTCAAATGCTACAAAAATAATAGATACACCATAAATCTCAATGCGGCTAGGTCCCAATTAGTACAATGAATCCTATTAACTGATCACATTATTCAAATTCTCACAACTTCAACCAAATGGCTAAATGCAATAAAAAATTTATAATAATTTTATTTATTTATTTTTCTGGTAGCAAAAGAAAATGTATTTCTAATTTGTTTGGTACAAATTAATAAAGTATAGAAAGCAAAATTTTACAAGGTCAAATATCATACCTAATAAAATACCAAATAAGTCTATACTGATGATATAAAAAATTACTATTGTCATTTAAAATATTCTAGCAGCATTGACTAAAGTGTCTTCTTCTCATTTTCAAATCAATATACATATGCCAATAAGTCCTGAGAGCTTTATCCACATGTTGGTGAATAGCTATGCTCATATTCTTACACAGTGAGTCATCTATGGTTGGATGACCTGGGACATGGTCTAAAATAAGTAAAGCTTTAAACACAATATTATTGACTTGCAATATTTTTTAACGGTTGAGCTAAAAAAAATTGAAAAACAAATCATTCTTCAAAAACAGCTTTAAGCACTAATGCTTTTTATCTGACCACCAAAGAACTAGAAGCAATCTATGACTGTAGCCTCTCAGAGCATAAAGATTTCGAGACCAATAGATAAGTCTTGGATTTAATTTAAAATCTCCTTAAATTAAAACCTCCCCAAAAAGCATTAGGTGATGTTGGGTTTATTCTTTCTTAGTCCTAGAAGGTATCATTTTCCACAACAATTCTATTTCATCCATATTCAAATTTTATTGATTAGCATATCCATCTTTTCTGATTATTTTCTTCAAAATATCAGGATGGGGGGGGGGGGACAGTTAAGAGGTTTGGTGGATTGAGAACCAGACCCAGAGATAGGAGGTTCTGTCTGAGGTCTGACCTCAGACACTTCTTAACTATGTTACCCTAGGCAAGTCACTTAATTCCCATTGCCTACCCTTACCACTCTTCTGCCTTGAAACCAATACACAGTACTGATTCTAAGATAGAAGGAATGGGTTTAAAGATAGATAGATAGATAGATAGATAGATAGATAGATAGATAGATAGATAGATAGATAGATAGATAGATAGATAGACAGACGTGACAGACAGATATAGATATAGACATAGATATAGATATTTAGCTGTCATGACTTCATCTCCACTGGCTCCCTTTCTGATCGCTTTTAACATTATGCAACTATACTCAATTTTTAAAATAATCAAATCAATTAATGCTTGAAGTACAATTTTCTTCACTATCTATTTCTGTTTTCTCTGAGTGCTTTATATGAATTTGATACTTCTGTCTAAATAGCTGCTCTGCTAAGTGAAATGAATTTGTCTGATGTCAACTTTTAATCTGTATAGCTAAAAGATGCCCCATTTCTATCACTCTAACACTACTATTTCTTGGAGTGTTTGTAAAGCACAAAAAGCTGATGCAACTTTGCCTTTGTTTTATTTTGTGGCTTTGATTCAATCATTCTGATATCTCACCTTATTTTAGAGTAACTATGGTCATGTTTGTGCCATTTAATTACATCAAATTTCTGTCCTAATAACAAACCTCTTCTTTTTTAGTGTCAGCATTATTTCCATTTAAAGTATTCTTAATTATATCTTATTAAGAATTCTTTTTTGAAAAAAAAATAACACAGTTGTTGGTAATAGGGTATGTAGTAATACATCATGTCCATACTCAGTAACAGAAGGGAAAAGAAAGACAATAAAACAACATGTGAAAATTCTCAACTAGCTCACATGTGTCACATTATTTGGATTTTGGCTCATATTAAATACACTCTGGCATAATTTTTATTTTTGTTGTTGTTCAGTTGTTTCAATCATGTCTAAGGCTTCATGACTCCATTTGGGGTTTTCTTGGCAAAAATGCTAACGATTTGTCAGTTCCTTTTCTAGCTCATTTTACAGACGAGAAACAAAGGCAAACAGGGTTAAGTGACCTGCCTAAGATCACACGGCTAGTAAGTGTCTAAGGCCACATTTGAATTCAAGAAGATGATTCCTCTTGACTTCAGGCCCTGCACTCTATTCACTGTACCACCAAGCTGTCCTGAATCATTTTATAATTTGTACTAAATCAAATTTCACATTATTCAAACTCTCACTAATTATGGTTTAGTTGTATTAATTATCAAATCCACTCAATTAGTAGGATTTTTTGGTTTGGTTTTTGTTTTTTCAAATGAAAGTGGAGCAGGGAAGCAAGGAAGAATATAAAGTATTCATCTGAAGCTATGAAGATCTTTCCCAAGCAATGGAAAAATAGCTAAAAAATGAATAAATGTAGGGAAAACATGAAGTTTCTATATATTAACTCCCTGGTATTGACCTAATGTAACTGAATGGATGGGAAAAGTGTAATTCTTATATTTAATAATTTATAATTTTGCCTTTAAAAAAAACAAAAACACACAATGTTGTTGAAAATTTCAGAGCAATATTATCGAAGTGATTTTCCGAAAGTTCAATTCTGACCATGTCATGCACTATTCAATAAACTCCAAAGGCTTCCAATTACTTCAAGGAACAAATATAAATTCTCCTTTTGGCATTTAAAGTCCTTATAACTTGGCCCCCTCCTACCTTTTCAGGCTTCTTACACTTGACTCCCTTCCACATACTCTCTAACTATATTAGCTTTCCTGCTACTCCTTGTACTCTCTACCATCTCTAGATTCCATGCATTTTCACTGTTCCTTATGCCTAGACAGCTCTTCCTACCAACTTCAGCTTATTGGTTTCCCTGACTTCCTTCATGACTTGCTGGGAGCCATCAGGCCACGATGCCCTGACAGAGTCACACGTGGTGGCTGAGGAGGCCACAGGGTGGCCCTTGGCAAGATGTGATTGCCCACTCAGTCCCCCTTTGTATGACCTCTCTTATCAATGCCCCCTACTTATGGAATTGGCATGATTATTATTCCCCCTAGTCTCAAAAGGAATTTAATGCAAGAGCAAAACACCCGTATCCTAATTCCCCAAAACATCACCAAAAGATCAGCCCTTTAAACCCAATCTCAAAAAGACTATCATGGGTTAACTTTTACTTAGGTACATTAATTCCCAGCAAAATCGCAGTTACAAGCCAAGCCCAAAACTTTCCCACTCACAGAAACCTATTTTCATGAAGCCAGCACACAAATCAATCATAGAGGCCCATACAATAAGTACAAGTATATCAAGTTTCAATATACCTCAGTGATTCGATTACACAAATCAGTAACTCAGAAACTCCCTAGTAAAAGCCTTGAAAAATGATCAGTCTAAATTTGAATTGTGTTCCCAGTACCCCTCAATATCAATGGTATGATTGTTGAATTGTCTTTTAAGAACTTCTGATTATTCCACTTTATTAAAAGTAATAAGTAATTTTCCTTGATTGTTTGTAAGCTTAAAACTTCTCACAGGGTAATGAGAAAATTAAGCCACCTGTGACGAAGTGATTTATCTTGTATATTGTCTGTAATCACAATATAGACTCTTAATCAAATGATTTGTTAAAAATAAATGTATCACTTTTCCAATTATCTCTCTTTGAATATGTGTGTTAGGTAACGTATCTGTGTGCCAAGAAAATGGGTATAAATTTAAACACCAGGCCTGGGGATGACGGAGCAGCTATCAGATGCAAAGCAGTCCCATGGACTTAATAATTAAGCTGTCTTCCATTTATTATTGTTTTTACTGATCGCTCGCCACCTGTTGGGAAACCTTGGAGTCACAAGTGAGGCTGGACCTCACCCGTGGCAATGACTCAGTTCAGAGACCGTCTTCTCCAAAAAGCCTCTCCTATTCCCCTACTCACCCACACCTCATGTAAATGTCATCTTTCTAAGACATCAGTCTACTCTAATATATCCTAAATGTACATAATTTTTACATGTTTCTCTCATTAAAATGTGAATGCCTCAGGAGCAGGAGCAGAGAGAATTTCTCCAGTGCATGGAACATGGTTAAATGTTTAATAAATGCATAATTTAATATTTAATATATTTTTAAAATATGTATTGGGAAAATATTTTTAAAAGGACTCACTACCTAGAAACCAAAATTAATATGAATAAGCATGTCAGAAAATATGCAACTATTAGAACATTAATACTTTAAAAGTCATGTTCAGGCTAGTATGAAAATTTCACAAGTAATATCGATATCACATTGCTTGCGTTCTCAATGGTTTGGGAGAGGTGCTTAGGGTTGAGAATTTAGATCTCAAATTTTTTAAAATCAGTATTAAAAATAAATGAAAGAAATAAATAAATAAAACAGATGTTTAATAAATAAAAGTCATGTACATTTTCACTGCATATTGTTGTAAATATACCTGTAAGAGTTAATAAGATTACCAAGTGAGTGCAAAATGAGCATTACATGAAAAACTTATAAAAAAAAACAGAATTTTCCTCATCTATAAAATTAACACTTCACAGGGTTACTGTAATATCTAAATGAGATAGAGTGAAATTTTATTTTTTGTAATATATTAATGTAAATTATTATAATTAGGTATTAGAAGCTAGAAAACATTCAGAGAAAAACAACCAGAGGCCAGTGAAAGGCTTTGATTCCATTGATCTGAATATAAGTATTTTCTTTTTTTTCCCCAGCCTTTACCTTCTGTCTTAGAATCAAATTACATATTGGTTCCAAGGCAGAAGAGTGGTAAGGGCTAGGCAATGGGGATTAAGTGCCTTTTCCAGGGTCACAAAGCTGGGAAGTATCTGAGGCCAAACTTGAACCCAGACCTCCCATCTCTAGGCATGGTTCTCAATCCACTGGGCCACCCTCCACAAGTACCTTCTTGAGGAAAAGGATTATTTAATTCTCATTTTTATATTCCCAATGCCTAACATAATAGTTTACATATAGAGACTTATGAAGATCTTCTGTAAGAACTGGGGATGTAATTTAGCCTGGAGAAAAAAAAAATTTATAACAAAAATCTCTGACAAGTCTAATTTCTCAAATTTATAAGGAACTGAGTGAAATGTACAAGAAATCAAGCCATTCCCCAATTGACAAATGGTCAAGGGACATGAATAGACAATTTTCAGAAAAAGAAATCAAAACTATCAATAGGCACATGAAAAAGTGTTCTAAATCCCTCCTGATTCAAGAAATGCAAATAAAAACAACTCTGAGGTACCCCCTCACATCTAGCAAAATGGCCAATTTGACAGTAAAGGAAAATAACAAATGTTGGAGAGGATGTGGCAAAATTGGGACACTAATGCATTGCTGCTGGAGTTGTGAAATGATCCAACCATTCTGGAAGGCAATTTGGAACTATGTCCAAAGGGCTTTAAAAGAGTGCCTGCCCTTTGATCCAGCCATACTACTAAGTTTGTACCTAAAAGAGATAATAATGAAAAATGTTTGTACAAAAATATGTATAGCCATGCTCTTTGTGGTAGCAAAAAATTGGGAAATGAGGGGATCCATCGATTGGAAAATGGCTGAACAAATTGTGGTATCTGTTGGGGATGGAATACTACTGTGCTGTAAGGAATGATAATCTGGAGGATTTCTATATGAACTGAGAGAGCCTCCATGAACTGATAGAGTGAAGAAGCAGGTTTGCACTGAGATTGGATAATCCATGTTGCTTAGAACTTTGAAAACCATCCCTGAAAAGCCTAGATTTTATTCTGTGGGTAAATTTCATGTTAATATATAGACTGAGCTGAAGTACCCAGAAACCAGAAGCAAGGAGATCAATTAAAAGATAATTAAAGTAAACAACATGTTAGATGACAAGGAATAAAAGGAAGGGTTCTGGATAAGGGAGAAGTTCTGAAAGCACGAACAAAGAAATCTAGTGATTAAGCAGCTAAAGGGAAGAAGGAAGATGACAAAATGGCTGCAAGATTTTGAACCTGAGTGACTAGGAAATTGGTGATGCCACTGAAATTCTTATCACCCAACAAATCTTTATCAATTGCCCTGAGCATATAAAGCACTGAGAGAGATATGACGAAGAACAAGACACAGTTCCTGCCCATAAATCACTTAAGAGGCTGCCATATTCCCCTCAACATACTAAACAATAAATGCTGTGGTGGAAAGAGTGATGGACTTGGAGTCTGACGCTTATTCAGTCTCTGACTATGAGGACATAATTTAACATCTCTCTAAGTCTCAGATCACTCATTAGTAATATTCTTACAATAACAATTGTAGTACCTACCTCACAAGACTGCTGTGGGGCTCAGCACATTCAGGACAGTAAAGAATTCTATTTTAATATTTTGTTATTATATGCTACTATTTAATTCTAAAAATGTAACAAATGCAAATGTAGTAGCTCAACACTCTCAATCACACAAAAGGAGAAAATTGTGAACAAAAGTGAAAATTTAAAAACAGAAGTGGTACAAATAACAAATTATTCTTTCGTGAGACTTATTCTTATATAACAGAGATCAGAGCAATAAAAGTTCAAATTAATAGCGTGCCTACAGAGTTGTTAGAGCTTACAAAGTAACTACTACATCTAAAAACCACATTTGAACTAATAATCCTTAAATCGCAGCCAAAACTATTTAATAGAGAAGCCCTAAGGAAAATCATATAGGAAATCTGTCCTAGAATCTGACATTCTAGCTGGATAATACACTTTTACAAAAATTTTTACCATCAGTTTTAAAGAGATTCATGTTAAGGACCTAGAAACAAAAGTTCAATGATTTTACGATTTACTGAAGCAGAAAACAGGCTTTTATAGAATTCCTATATCATTAAAATTAAAATAGAGGTTTATGTCTCAACCAAGGAGGACCCCTGTCCGTTCCCTAGCCTCAGTTGTATGAAGTAGTGATTCACTTTACCTTGGATAGTCTGAGGGTGATTAGCATTTTCAAAATCACAGATCTTCCTCCAATTAGCCTTCACAGCCTCAGGTGTCATTGGCTGATTTTTCTGTCTGACAATGGCACCAAGAGTTCGTTCCCAACGTACTAGTGAATAAAAAGGAAAGACATCAAATCACATAGTTTAAAATAGGCACCTAGTTGATGAACTGGAGGATTTCTGTGTGAACTAGAAAGACCTCCAGGTATTGATGCAGAGCAAAAGGTGCAGAGCCAGGAGAACATCATACACAGAGACTGACACACTGTGGTACAATCGAATGTAATGGACTTCTCCATTAGTGACAATGCAGTGATCCTGAACAACATGGAGGGATCTACGAGAAATAACACTATCCACATTCAGAGGAAGAACTGTGGGAGTAGAAACACCGAAGAAAAACACATGATTGATCACATGGTTCAATGGGGATATAGTTGGGGATTGACTTGAAATGATCACTCTATTGCAAATAGATCTTGAATAATGATACATATATGACCTAATGGAATTGCTTGTCAACTCCAGAAGTGGAGAGGGAAGAAGGGAGGGAAAGAACATGAATCATGTAACCATGGAAAAAATATTCTTAATTATTTTTTTAGATCAGGAAAAAAAATAGGCATCCAGAAAAAATACAATTTACCCTCTTAAGAGTTTTCCATTTTAAAATGAGGGGGTGTCCCTCAATTAGGGAATGGCTGAAAAAATTATGGTATATGATTGTGATGGAATACTATTGTGCTGAAAGGAATGATGAACTGGAGAATTTCTATATGAACCGGAAAGACCTTCATGAACTGATGTAGAGTGAAATGAGAAGAACAAGAACATTGAACACAGAAAGTAAAATACTGTGGAACAATCAAATGTAATAGACCATGCCACTAATAGTGATGCAATGATCAAGAACAATTCCGTGGAACTTAGGAAAAAGAAATCTATCCACATCTAGAAAAAGAACTATGGGAATAGAAATGCAGAAGGAAAGCATATAATTTATCACTTGGTTATATGGGTATATGATTTGGGGTTGTGGTTTTTAAATGATTACTCTGTTATAAATATGAATAACATGGAAATAGGTTTTTGAGTAATAAGACATGTATAAATCAGTGAAATTGTCTGTCAGCTCCAGGAGAAGAGAGAGAGGAGGTGAGGAAGAGAATATGAATCATGTAACCATGGGAAAATATTCAAAATAATTTAAATAAAAATTTTTTAAAGTTTTCCATTTTAAAAGAAAAAATTTAAACATTTTTTCCTAATCATTAAAAATAAATTATGCTACATATTTATCAAAATAATTAATTCTTTTTTTAAGCAGAAATAATACCAAAAAATCCTTAACTCCTCACCTGTTAAGGAAACCTAAGAGGGCAATTTTTATAAAAACTCAGTTAACTAAGAGTTATTATGTTGCCCTATGTGGGCTCCCTCTTATCCTTCTCCTCTTTGCAACAAGTCTTAATGGTATTAAAAGGATTCTCAGTCACCACTATTTATAAAAAATGCTGTGAAACAAGGATACAACTTGCTTCTTCTGCTAAAGACATCCAGAAGAATAAATAACCATGAAAAACACTAGCTATTCCTCATAGTTCAACCTTGACAGTTAACAAGTTCAAGATATCTATTACATGAGACTAACAGAAATACCCATATTTCTTATGTACTCCAAGAAGGAGAAGAACATGAAACTCTGGGGCAAAGGAAGACTACCAGTTTATTATTACCTTACCTCTCTCAAGACTGCAGTCTAGAGTAATGGTCTTCTTTGCCACAACAAAAGCAGCTATCACACCTTTCCCTTTCCTGTTCTTAAGTATCAAAGAAGGCAGAGATGGCCAGAGGTGATAGAGATAGAGACTATTAAAAGTGATCATGGTTCAGAAGAATGACAGTGTGATCAGGAGAGAGACAAAGAACAGAAAGAGCTCCCTATGCAGTGATATGAAGATAATGAAAGAGAGGAAACTCTAAAAATGTTATGGAACTGAGGAATAGGTGAACTTAAGACATTTACATGTTCTAAAAATGTATGTTCATGCAGACATACAAATGGTCAAAGTGGCATAAAGAAAGAAGGTACAAATTAAAGCTAGCCCTCAAAAGCTCCTAGCAAGTTCTCTATGAGTTCTAAGTAGGATCATATTTGACAGTGTTGGGTTTAAAGAGCTAGAAACAATCAGACAAACCAACAACTTAGAGACACTTACATTTCCCAATCCAGCCTGCTCCCACCTGGGAAAAGAGAGAGGAAAAAAAAAATCAACATTATCTGATTTAAAATCTTCTCAAGAAACTTTAAAATAAAATATAAACCAACTATCTACCTAGAAAAGGCACTTGCCTAGGGATAGGAATGAATGATATGATACAGTAAAATCTAGTTTACAATTTTATCATATTGTGAGCATACATAGCAAACAAATAGATAATACCATATATATCCCAGGATTCATTATATGATAATTATATATTACTATTTATTATCACAATATAAAATATCTGATAAAGGGATGGAGAACTGAATTCTGTAAATAAGAAAAAGAAAGACCCACCCAGAGAATATTTACTGAGAAAACGTTTTATCTTGAATCAGTTTGAAGTCACTTTTTCCTATGCTGAAAAATCTACAATCTCTTCCATGTCTGCAATGCAGACTAATTTGAAAAAGATATTTTGGAGAGGGAAAATTCATCCATGGTATGCAAATGATGCCACCATATGTTCAAAATTCAATACTTAAAATCAAAAGCTATTTGTTATTGGAAATATCTTCTAAAAGAAAGTAAAATAATTGCCAGAAAGCTGCAGAGTCCACTTTTCAAAATATAGTATGATCAGTTCTTGGCATAGTTTGGAAGCCCATTTGTTTTTTCTTTACTACATGTATTTTTCTATGTCATCAATAATAATAACAACAAAGCAGTCATAAACTGTAATGGTTCTCACAACCTAGAACAAAGACTTCCTCTATAAAAGTAGGGAAAATGCTTGCTTTGAGACACTTTTAAAAGGGGGGGGGGATAGAAACCTGAGTAAAATTCTCTCCAAGGTTCATAAAATCATGATATAACATAATCTCAGAGTAGAAAAGGATCTGAACTCATATGAAACATAACTGGTAAATCAACAACAAAAATAATGGTTAATATTCATATAGCATTTTAAAGCCTGACAAATGCTTTCTATATAGTCTCATTTAATCCTCACAACCACCAAGTGAAGAAGATGCTATTAATATCCACACTACAGGTGAGGAAACTGATCACAAAAAGGTTAAGTGACTTGCGGGGGGGAGGGGGGCAGCGGGGCAGCAGACATTTGATAAATGTTTGAGGCAGCATTCAAACTGGGTTTATCTTGACTCTAATTCTGGTGCTAAAGGGAACTACTACACAACCTGGTTACCAATAGCCATTTATTTAGTGAGTAGCTACTATGTGCCAGGCACATAGAGACAAGTACAAATACAAGTATATAAATCATATACAAAACCAATACAAGATGAGCCTAGCATTGGCCAGGGGGATGGGGCCAAGCTGTGAAGAGCTTTAAAAGTCAAACAGAAAAGTTTAAATTTGATCCTCGAAGTAATAAAGAACTACTAAAGTTTATTGTGTACGAAGTGACAAGGTCAATCGTACTATAATTTAGGAAAAACACTTCGGTACAGCCATGTGGAGAATGTAACGGAATAGGAAAAGATTTGAGTCATGGAATCCAATTAGATGATTATTTCAATAGTCACAGAAAAGAGTAATAAGGACTTAAATTAAATTGATGTCTGTGAAAGTAAATAAAGGAAATCTATGGAAAAGAGGCGAAATAGCAAGGTTTGTCAAAGGATTAAATATTTTCAAAATTCAAACGAGAATTTTTGCTTAGCAAGAGCCATAATCAAGTATGAATTTACTCTGGGAACACAAAATTAACAAGAAACATTAACTCAATAATTTGATCATTGTTAGTTTTCTCATTTGGGATCTTGGCCAATATCTGGCCTTAAGCTTATAAAAATGTAAGGACTATAGCACCAAGATTATCAACCTGGGTTCAGAAGGGAAAAATAACAAGTTCTGTTTTGTAAGACACAGATTCCTACAGGATTTCACTTCAAAATGGCTGATAAGCAGCTGGCAAAATGTGATTACTGCTCAAAACGAACTAGGGTGGGCAGGATACACAGATCTGAGAGTCAATTGCACAGAGCTGATAATTGAAGCCATGCAAACTAATGAAGTTACCAAGTTAAAAAAAAATATAAAGAGAAAAATAAATCAACAAAGTAAGCATTTATTAAGTAGCTTAAGACTAAACTTTGAGGTACTTCATAAATCTGAGTCACAACATCCCATCAGTGTACAATTAGAGTGGACATCCATTTAAAGCACTAGGATAGTGAGGCATACATAAAGGGAATTACTGTTCTTTAATAAATGACAAAAATAATAAATGTAAAGAAGCCTAGAAAAGCATCCATGAACTGATACAGTGCTAAGAAAGTATACATAATGATTACAAAGTAAATGTAAGCAACAACCATAATCAAAAAAGTCAGTTTGAAAAATTATAAAAAATGAGAATAGCTCCCCCAAAACATATGAGGACACTACTAACCCACTCCTTTGCAGAAGTGGGAAGTCCATAGATATAGTGCACTGCACATATTTTCAGATTTCTTTAGTGTGATGACCAGTTTTACTCAATTTTTCTCTTCTTTTTCCTTTAAAAATATTATTTGTTATATTATATTTATTATATATATGGGAAGGTGAAAGGGACAGAAACTGGAGAAAAATTTGGTAATGTTAAAAAAATAAAGATCCATTTTTTCAATTTCCTATATCCTTTAGATTTGTGAATAGCAGAATTGTACTTATTTAATCTTAAAGAAAAGAAGTTGGTTCCATATAGATTAGTTCATTGATTTTACATGTTAATTTTGTATAATTATTTTTCATTGTAAACATGGGGTTTGTTTGTTTTTTTCCTTTTAAAGAGATATCTTTTTAAAGCCACAGCTTACTTTGGGGCTAATATGAAATTAAATATTTCGAAAATTTAAACATATTTGTAAAACTTATTTTCAGCAAGGGCTATAATTAAGTTTAAACTTCCTTTAAGAACACAAAATTAAAAGAAACATTAACTCAATAATTGAATCACTGTTATTTCTTCACTGAGGCTATTGGGCTGTAATAAAATGTATGTAATATCAAAAATCCACCTTCTGTAGGACCATACAGAATTCAAACAACGGGGTTTTGCAAACATTAAATATAGTAGCAATATATATACTGCTACAAGTATTAGTCCTAAAACAAGAAAATCTTTTCCTTAAAAAGTAGTGGAAAAATGGTCATCTGCCATAATGATGCTTTTATTTTTATTTCTTTACTTCTGCAAAAGAGTAAGCAACATAAAAGCTTAACAGACAAGTTTTCCCTGAGGCTGATGACAGAAGAGGCTGGTTAAGAATTTAAGAAAACCTGGTCCTCTCCTGTACTCTGAAACTACAACAGAGGGACACTTGCAAGCTCTCCCCTTGCCCAAACAGCAGGTTTTTTTATTTTAAATTGAGAACAACCCTTTATTATCTATACTAGAAGTCTTAGTTCTTACATCTTCCTGCTCTCTGTTCCTGATGGCATTTTTACAGAGGAGGAGGAAAAGAGAAGTAAATGCTCTAAACAAAGATTATCCCTACCCTTATTTTCTGCCAGTTCTTGCCCTTGTCAGGTAAAAATGAGATGAAAATAAGGGAAGAGGCTTTTTTGCTTTCTGTATCTGTATCCCTAGGGCCTATTAAATAGCCTTTAGAGATACTTAATAAATTGTTTTAAATAAACGCCACAGGATCCATTGCCCTTCAATGGCAGGAGAAGGAAAACAAAAAGTACCTCAAATAAGCCTCCATTCTCTTCACAGCTCTCGTGGCATAGCCAAAGGACAAGGGGAGCCACATAATCAGGCTTCAAAGCATCCACCAGATCTAAAATAAATATGGAAAAGTAAAATATAAAGTTTAAAGGACATATATAGCATTTTACTCTCCCAATACTAATATTGTATAAAGTATCTTACAGTTTACAAAGTGACTTTACATGTATTATCCTATTTCTTCAAGACAGGGCTGTACAGAGAAGCAAGGCAAGTATTAACCTCATCTTTCAAGAGAGGAAACTAAAACGACTTTCCCAAGGTCACATATTGGAAAGTAGTAGAGCTAGAACTTGAACTCGGGACTACTGATTCAAACTGCAATGCCCTTTTCATTCTCCCAACACCCACAGCCATTAACCTATCTGTCTTATTCTCTCTGTGTTTTAGAAACAAGACTAAAATTGCCTGAGATCAAGAGCTTATACATGCTGATGAGTTGGCATGCTACTATAATTGTGTGATGTACTCAATTCTTAATTATCTGTAGGGAAGTATAATCTACCTCCATATCATATTTTAGATCGCTAGTTAGCATAGTCTACTCAAATGATCAAGCATTAATTTTTCAAAGCAAAGTTCTTCCTAAAATTTAGCCAGTGCCTGACTTAACAGTCAGTGTTCAAAAGTTCCTTTATAAGTCAGGCATTTAGAATTTTAAGTGAATTGTGGAGCAGCTAGATGGCTCTATGGATAAAAAGCCCTGGAGAAAGGAAGTCCCGGATTCAAATGGGAACTCGGCCATTTCTCTGATCTGAATATTTCAGCCTTCCAAAAGAGCTCAGCACAATATCTCATCCCCATAATTCAGTCGCTGGCCAGATCTTTCTTGCTGACACTGCGTTCTTCCACCCCCTTTGACCCTCTCCTAGGCCCATCACCTGGACTACTTGCAGTACCTTCTTCCCATCTTTCTCCTATGAACTCTTTCTTCCACATAGCTACAAAATGAAAGCATAGATTTGTCCAGGTCATTCCCCTACTCAGGAAGCCTCAGTAGCTTTCCATACAAGCTTCACTCTGGCATCTGAAATCCTTCACAGTGTGGCTGCAGTACACCTTTGTAGACTGAGCTCTCAAATCACTGCCACTCGAAGTTGTCTCTCTGTCCCAGCTAGCCTCCTTGCTATTGCCATACAAGACATTTCTCCCCTCAATGC
Source organism: Monodelphis domestica (assembly GCF_027887165.1). NCBI lineage: Eukaryota > Metazoa > Chordata > Mammalia > Didelphimorphia > Didelphidae > Monodelphis > Monodelphis domestica. Next base: position 286,038,653 of record NC_077233.1, on the reverse strand, counting down.
CTCTGTACAGTGGGTCAGCTCTTATTACTCAAAGGTCTCTCTCCTCAGGCCACCTCTGAGAGGCTCCTGCTTCTCTCGAGGATTGCACTGATGGGATTTTCTCCACAGGGTCTTTCCTGCCCCCACAATTATTAGAAATTACTCCAAAATGCTTCCTATTTTCCCTGCATATATCTTTTACTTATATATTCCTCCATATCTTATGTCATCCTCTAGGGAAATGCAAGTTCCTTGAGGGCAAGGACTATTTCTTTTTTGCTTTATACAGTATCTAGAGGTCCCTGATATAATGCTATAAGGCTTTTAACAAATGCTTCATGAATTGAATTGAAAAAAATTTCCTATTTCAGATTTTATTGGTACAAGTTAAATGTGAATCTTGGTGGTTTACACACACACACACACACACACACACACACACACACACACACACACACCATTACTAAAAACTTGGTACCAGTTATTGCCCAAAACAAGGAAAGACAGAGAGACAGATGGATAGCTGACGAGAGGTAATTTCATAGCAAAATTCCTACACTCAAATAGATCTGTGATCTCATTTAATTGGTGATAGTTGGTAAGCCATCCACATCTGCCTATCTACGCCACTCTCGTACATATCCTCCTAAAACACCATCAAAGGAAGTCCACCCAAAATATGGGAGGCCTTCTTTGCATTCCTCAATCCAAAACATGAACTATCACTATCTACCTAAAAGTATGTTTAAAAGAAAGTTCTTAAGCTCGGGCTTGTGAATTTGACTAGGTAGGTGGTAGGAAGATAGATAGACAGGCAGATAGTAGATAGATGATTATATTTAATACAATTTATTTTCTTTATAATCGATGTCTTTTATTTTGTTAACATAAAACCATCATTCTGAAAGGAGTTTAAAGGTGTCACTAGACTTCAAAAAGTTTCCATGACCAAAAAAATTTAAGTTCTTGCTTAGAAGGTTAATAAAGCAAGTTTACTAACCCTCTGATTTCTTTAGAGGCAAATTATTATTGATGCTCTGGAACGAAATACAGTCATTTCTTTACTTTCTATGCACAGGATAAGAATTCCTTCATTGGGTACAAATATTCAAATGTACTCCATTGAGCAGTTTGCTCACTATAGGGACATATTTAGAAGAAAATGAGACAACAATGTACCTGATGGTCCACAAACTGAAAAACAGGAGGCCAAGAAATTATATAGTGAGGCTAACATTTCTATTGCTCTATTAAGGCTTTCTTGGGAAAATGAAGGTATACTTAAATACTGGGTAGAGTGTATTCTCTTGGCTACTGACAGAATGGCTCAAAGTTGTCATCAAGGTGGAGAAAGGCAGGCAGTAAATATGTACATAGGCATTATGGAATGTTTTAGACTTTAGTATTTCTAAAAGTGTATATGCAAATTTGATCTAAAGAATAAATTGTTGAAATGTACTATAATTAAATCATGTAATTCCTTAGAAATTTAAAAATAGAAACACATTCAAAACCTTTATGTCTTCCTTTTTTATGGGTCTAATTGAATGATTCTTCTCTTTCATTAAGCTAAGAATATTATAAATTGAGGGTTTTTCCCCACAATATCCATGGATTCCTAGTCAGAATTCCCATTATTTCAGGAGTTTTATTACAAAAAGTTTAAAACATGGAATATGATTAGTAACCAATGTCTAAGTGCCAAAAACCCTTGTTTTTGGCTTGTTGGTGAAAAGAAAATTTCAGCAATTAAACACTTAGGCAAAGCACAACTTTAGAGAACTTGCAATTAAAGCTACTTACCCTGTGGCATAACACTTTCAGTCATTCGAGATCCAGCAGTAGGTGCAATAGTGTTACAATGGATGTTGAATTTCCTGCCTTCAATTGCAAGGGTATTTGAAAGACCTGCAAGCCCAAGTTTGGCTGCACTATAATTTGCTTGACCAAAATTGCCATAAATTCCAGAAGCTGAAGAAGTCATAATAATTCTTAAAAAAAAAATAAAAGAGAGACACTCAACATGTTGTCTTTCTAAAAATTAAAATTGCAAGCCTTTTGTCTACTCTCTTTAAAATATCAACTCTGACTTGAATGATGACATCAGCTTTTTCAATCATGACAAAGACTTAAAATACTATTAGTAAGCTTTTTAAGAATTCTTAAATAGACACATTTGTACAAAAAGATCTTCTTGTGGTGGCAAAGAATTGGAATTTGAGGAGATATCCATAAAGAGAGGAATGGCTGAACAAATTGAGGTATGTGATTGGATTGTAGTAGAGCATTATTGTGCTATAAGAAATGACAAGCAGGATGATTTCAAAAAAACCTAGAAAGACCTGTGAAGTGAGCTGAACCAAGAGAACATTTGACACAGTAACAGCAACAATGTATGATCAACTATGGATGGCTTAGCTATTCTCAGCAACTCAATCCAAGACAATTCCAAAGGACTCATGATGAAAAATGCTATCTACTTCTAGAGAAAGAATGGATGAAGTCTGAAAGCAGGTCAAAGTATATTATTTTTCACTTTATTTTCTTTGTGGGTTTTTGTTTTGCTTTGTTTTATGATACTCTTCTTCCACAACATGGCTAATGTGGAAATATGTGTTGCATCATTGAATATGGAAAATCTAGATCAAATTGCTTACTATCTCAGGGAGGCAAAGTGGAGGGAGGAAGGGAAAGAATTTGGAACTTAAAATTTGGGGAAACCAATATTAAAAATTGTTATATGTAACTGGAATGATTAATATTTACATTATATACATATTATATATATATATATATATATACATATATATATATATAATTACTAAAATAACCAGTTGGATTCCTTGTTAGCTCCAAGAATGGGGAGGGAAGAGGGGAGGGAGAGAGCATGAATCATGTAACCATGGAAAAATATTCAAATAAATAAATAAATAGATTTTTTTAAAGGACTCTGAAATAATAACAACAATTTTTGTTTTTAAGCCCTTACCTTCTATCTTAGAACTAATACCAGTTCTAAGGCAAAAGAGAGATAATGGCTAGGCAATTAGGTTTAAATAACTTACTCAGGATCGCACAGCTAGGATATGTCTGAGGTCAGATTTAAACCCAGATAGCAATGACTTTAATAGCACCTGGCTTTAAGAATTGCAAAGCACATTACATCTCATTTAACACTGAAAATGAATAAGATTGGGGGGCAGGGCAGCTAGGTTGGTTCTGTAGATAGAGAGCCAGGGTTCAAATTTGGCCTCAGACACTTCTTAGCTGGGTGGCCCTGAGCAAATCACTTAAAACCCATTTTTTAGCCCTTACTAATCTTCTGCTTTGGAACCAATACATAGTATTGGTTCTAAGATAGAAAGTACAGATTATTTAAGGGGAGAAAAGTGAATAAAATGGAGATAGGTATTGTGTAGGTATTTACTATCTACTACAAAATAAAATACACACAAACACACACAAATGTACATATCCATTTATGTGTTACAGGTTTTAGAAGTGACTGCTTACAGTATAATGATCCAGGACAATCCTGAGGGACTTGGGACTAAGAATGCTATCTACCTCCAGGGAGAAGAACTGTTGGACTTGTCATGCAGATCAAAGCATACAATTTTTCAATTTAGTTTGTTTGGCTTTTTATTTTGAAGTTTGGGTTTTATAAGATTCGTCAAAGACGGTATGTAAATATGTTTTGCATGATAGTACATGTATTACTCAGATAGAATTGTTTGACAGGTCTTGGAGGGGGGAGCAAAGGGAGGGAAGGAGACAATTTAGATCATATAACTTTGGGAAACATGGAAATTTATTACGAGTAATTGATAAAGTAAAATATCACATAAAAATCATTAGAACTCAATATTAATTTTCCATAATATATTTTCTTCCAGTCTGTATTATCATTATGATGACTCTTTACTCATGCTTCTTTCGCCTATCCATAAAAAATAATTTGGAGCTACTCAAAATTTATTTTTCCCATATTAGGCTATGTGGTATACTCTCAGCCCACTACTCAAATATTTTTTATGTTCACAAGTCAAATTTTAATTTGTAATGCCAGAAATTTGTCCAATCTATAATAAAACAACTGAGGCAGAGCTCCAAGCCAATAACTATTTATTAGAAACACCTGATCCTCTCCAACAACTAGGATCCCAGACCTTCCTCATGGTCTGAGACCCCTTCCTTCTCCAGAGTACAGCTTTTATTCCCTTCAGTGCCCAGTCTTGACCTCTGGTCAGTCTAGGCATCGGTGACTGATCTCATTGGTGTGCTCCAAACACGCATATCCCTGGTCATACTCTGCCACCAAACAGCAGGTAGCTTTTTTCCGTATTTAACATATCATTGGACTATATACTGAGGCCTGTGACATCTGGGTGGTGGAGGTTTCCCTTACAGTCATCTTCATTCCCTGGAAGTCATGTTGACTATGCTGCAGTCCAATATAGAACTGAGGAAAAAAGACTCATTTCTAATAATCATCAAATCCTGAGCTATAACTAAAACTATGACTAGTGACTTGTGGTGACTGTTTATAAATAAGTAAATGATCACTATTCCAATGGAATTACATCAAACTAGATAATATTGATTAGAATTAACCATAGGCAGAAATCTACCAAAAATAGGATAGGGGTAAAACTACTTCTCACAAATTTCTGATAAACATTTATTTGTTCTGCCTTCAGTCCAAACCATACCTGCAGTTCCCAACTTACTTGGGTCATTGTGTTCTTTTCTTCCCCTTCAGCTCATATCACTCCTTTTTTCATTGTAGTCTATTTTGTGTCCATCATAAACTTGTATCTATATTATTCTCTGAACTGCTGAACCTAGCAAATATCATTTCAGCACTCAAGCCACAGTGTTACTGAAACGCTTTAATATTTTTCCCAATTACGTGTAAGAAATTTTTAACATTCATTTTTTAAATTTTGAGTTCTAAATTCTCTTCCTCCATCCCTTCTCTACTCCCTCATTGAGAAAGCAAGCAATTTGATGTTACACATTTGCATTCATGCAAAACATGTTTCCATACTAGTCATGTTGTGAAAGGAAAGATATCCAAAAAAATTTAAGAAAAATAAATTATTTTTAAAAGTAGTCTTTGATCCACATTTAGACTCCATCAGTTCTTTCTCATGAGTCCTTCAAACAGTCTGATATCATTGTATTATGGAAAATAGCAAAGTCATTTTGCAGCTTTTGCAAGCCCTCTTGACAAATGACTTCAAATTGTTCTGCCCTCAGAGACCTTACAAATTCAAATTCTGGCCTCTAATACTCGCTACCAAATTAAACATTTGTTTTAGTTCCAACACATACCACCTACACTGGTTCTTTCCCAAGGGACATCTTATCTTAAGAGAATTTGTTTTACAAAGAATCTTGATATGGATCTCATGTGGTCTAATAATATTTTTTTCTGTGGGAAACCTAAATACATGTGAAGCATCTTTCTCCAAATTAACTAACTCTCTGTTTTTCTACTGTCAAAGCTTCTCTGCATATGAAATCATCTAATTGTTTAACTAACTCCTCAGACAGCTAGAAATAAATTTCCAGATACTACTTCCTACTGTTATATCACAGATTTTTGAGTAATCAAGTTTAATAATTCATAAAATACTGAGCAGTTTGCCTGGGTTTTATTCTCTTCATTTTCACTTTATAGTTCAATTCTTTTTAGCCATCTTGTAATATGCTTGATCTTACCTCCGAATCTATTACTATTTTATATTTTTACCACCTTCCCAAGACGTGTCACAATACTCTCACTATATACATCAACCTCAATTTTTTCAAGTAGTTATAACACAAACATCCTATCTAAAGTCTGTAGAAGAGTCTGTTGAAGCTGATGTTACATACATATTTGCAACATATGTGGCCAGAACTCTCTAAGTTGCAAGGAGGTACCAACTTGTATTTTTAGACTGTTTCCTCACCCAGGAGCTCCATATTTATATTTGTTTTTATTTTACAACCTTAAAGTTGAAAGAAATTAATTCATACTATTCGCTGGAAGGTCAAATACTGAAGTTGAAGCACAAATAGTTTGGCCACCTGAGGAGAAGACAGGACTCATTAGCAAAGAGCATGACACTGGAAAAGACTGAGGCAATAGGAGAAAGATGGCAGAGGATAAGAGGGATAGATAGCAGCACGGAAACAACAAACATAAACTTGCAGACTTTGAGAAATGGCGTAGGAGAGAAGGTCATGAAGAGTTGGAACAACTGAATGATTGAACAACAATAAGTTTTCTAATTTTAACTGCTTGGAAATGTGTTAAAATTTGAGATAATGGAATATGAATGAACCATACAGTTCAAACTCTTATACAAAACATTATATCAAATTACATTTAAAAAAAGAATGTATCCATATACATATGTGTGTATATATATATACCTAGAGACGTCTCCCTGGACAAAATAAGTTCCCTAATAACATTTGGCAATGAGAAAACTAGGTAGCTCACTGGATAAATAGCCAGGCCTAAAGACAGGAGGTCCTGGGTTCAAATCTGGCCTCAGATACTTCCTAGCTGTGTGACTCTTGGCAAGTCATTGAATCCCCATTGCAGAGCCTCACCACTCTTCTGCCTTGGACACAAAAACATAAAGATGTTCATCTTACAGAAGTCATACAAAGTCATACCTTCCAAACTTCTGTTTCTTCATGTGATCCCATGCTGCCCGGGTCACTTGGAAGGATCCCCGCAAATGAACTTTGTGGATTATATCTAAAATAATAAATGGTTATTGTTATTAAGTAGCTAATTGTCAAAACCTGAAAGGCATTTGATAAGCAAGACCCGAATAATGGTTATTTGTAGAAAGTTCACTTCATCTAAAACTCAAAATCCCTTTTATATACCCCACCTGTTACATCTACCACAAACTAGATATAATACCACAATCTTTTATTTTTTTACTTATTTTATTATATTTATTTTTACTGTATTATATATCCTCTATTAAATATGTTTATTAAATCACACTCCTCTAAATGATTTATTTAAAACACATATGCACGGCCATAATCGTCCTAAGTAAAGCATCGCCTTGCATTTCATGGGTATGCAAGTTTCCACTAAGACATAAAATTGATGGTCCTATATGTCTGACAATTCCGTTGACACAGAAGGCTCCTCAGCAACAAATGATCGCCAAATCCCAGGACCCCGAGCACGGGCTGCACAGAGCAGACGGTGCCTACTCTGACCTGAGATAACCCAGAGCTACTACAGGAGGCAACGTGCGATCTGAGCCCTTATCTGGCTCTGAGAGGGGTGTTAACAGTAACTACACTCCGCGAGACCCTTCAAGCTGAGTGATCGAGGCGACACGGGAGTTCAGGGAGGCACTAGATCAGGAGCGCACGCCCGAGCCAGTCCGGCCAGCACTTTAGGAGTGCTTCCATGTGCACTGGGTGAAGTGGTAAGAATAGTCAGAAGACAACAACTGTTTCTGACCCTAAAGGAGCTCACAAACACCCTGCTATAAGCAGTACAAGCACAAAAATGGCAAATCTTCCCCAGTAATATTTCACATTAAACATTATGCAATGACGTTTAAATGCAGCCAAGTCTTGAGAAAAAGAAGCGATGCTGAAACGTGAAGGCAAAGACGCAGCGCTCTCCAGGCACTGAGGCCGTGGTGTGAGGCCCAACTCCAAGTACCCCGCTGGTGGGTGTTATAGCTAATGGCGTCCCCTGGTGCCACTGCGCAACGCCCCCTTGGAAGGAGGAGCTGGGGGGGCTTACATGGCAGTGAGCGAAGGAGAGGGCTCTTTGCTTCTGCCCTTAGACTGACTGACTCCCTGGTCGGGCATTTGGCAAGCAGCAGCGGAGCACCAGGAGCCTCGCTGGGCTGAAATCTGGCCTGACCTTCCTTGTGAGGAAGGCTGAGACCTCCCTCTGCTGCCCTCCAAGCCTCTCCCCACTAATCAGTGCTGCGGACTCTGCTGCGGAGCCTCCAGACCAATTCTATTGGTTACAGCATCCAGATCGAAGGTTCGGAGCTACGAGCAACAGCAAGAGGGCCCCTTGGCTGCCCCACTGGGCTGGGAGGGGCGCGATATCTAAAAGCGATGTCGGGCCAGAACGAGGTTGGAAGGAGACAAAACACGGCCTGCAGCAGTTGATATTTGATTCTGGAGGTGACGAGGAGCCCGTGGAATTCAGAAAGGAGGGCAAGTAATCTGTGCGTTACGAAATCACTGCATTTGGCAGCTGTGTGGAGGCTCATTCAAGGAAGGAAATACCTGAAAAGCGTGTCATTAGGAGGCTATTACAGTACACCAGATGAGAGGTGATGAGCACCTAAACTAGGGTGATGGCAATCAGCACAGCTAGCGAAAGACCTGAATTTCAGCTTTATTAAGCTACATCACTGAAGGAAACCTTCCCAACAATACTTATTAAGCTTAAGAATCATACCTTGACTGTCCCAAATTTGCCCCATTTTATACTTTTGGAAACCCTACTGCTTTAGGAACCGCAAGAGTCTAAACAAAAAATAATCAGCATTAAGTGTGCTAGACATACAGTACACACAAACACACACACAGGCCTAGAAAATTTGGAGGACGGAGAAGACAAAAAATGGAAAGGTACAAATCTCATTTGGGTAACTTTTGGCAGGAGATTTAGAAGCTTTAACTTTTCCTGATTTAGGGGGGAAAAAAACTACTTCAAACTGTTCATCACCTTTACCAGTAAAAAATGTTCATCACTGAATTATTTCATTTTTTCTTTGTATTTTGTAATGAATATGAAGAGGGAAAAATGTCTGGTTTTGTTGTTGTTTTTAAATCCAGTTTCATAATTTTAAAGGGTAAAGTGAATAAGAATATACCAATGGAATCTATTTAAACAACTTACCCCAGTCTTCATCACTTATCCTAACAAAGGAACGGTCTCTCAGGATCCTAAAGAAACAAAATTGGATGGAGATGGGGAAAAGTTTTCAAAGTGAAAAATAAGTGAATCTAAGTTATATCATAATGAAGGGGGGGAAAGGCATTACTCACCCAGCATTGTTTATAACAATATCTGTCAAAAAAAAAAGTCACAATATTAGATGTATGCATACTAATCTGCATCTGATTATAACTTTAAAACTCATTTGTGCCTGAAATAATATCCAATCAGCTAGATGGCACAGTAGATAAAGCACTGGACTTGGAATCAGGAAATTTCATCTTCATTAGGTCATATCTGGCCTGATGTTGTAAAACTGAGCAAATCACTTAGCTCTCTTTGCCTCAATTCTCCATGTATAAAATAAGCTAGAGAAGGAAATGGCAAAACTCCAGTATCTTTAACCAAGAAAATCCCAAATTGGATCATGAAGAGTTGGACATGATTGAAATGACTGAATAACACCACCCTTCTGCCTTATTCTAAACTCTTGTGTCTGATGACTATTTCACTAATCCCTATTATAATTCCATTCACTTTCTCTCAGTAATTTCCCCTGAATCAGCACACACACCTATCTTTGTCATTTTACATTTCAGTGACAATCATCAGTCAGCCTCTCACTCAATTTGTTCAACTAGAGAACGGAACCAGAGAAAACAATTTTGTGTTTCCAAGTTGGTAACCTGGCAACTTGATAATAAACACATTAAAATAAACAGACTGCAACATACTATCTTCCTATCAAATCTTCATGTTGCAAGAAGATGGCAAAATTTACATCATGATAAAATTTTTATCTCAAGCTGGTTCTCTATTTCAGGCTAGAAAACTTCTGACCCATCTCTCCTCTTCTGCCAAGTAATATATAAATAGTAATTTCAGGCCAAAATATTAAATAATCTCTTGGAATTTTTGTTTAAAAATCTCTTTCCAAAAAATGTTAAATAAGCTTTCAAAATTCAACTAGCTATCAGATTTTACTTGCTATTTAGAATTTCCAGTGACAACCCTCCCTATTCACTAATTCAACAACTTTTAATAAGCATCTATTCTGAAGAACACTATACTAGATTGAACTAAACTCACTATACACAGTTCAATATTCTCCTACTGCAAAGATTTTGTTTCATTTGAATCTGTCATTGAATCCATTCATCTAAAAGAAAACTCTTTGTCATCTTTATGTCTACTTTCAGACTGTCATCTTTTTCAGTATTTTTCTGTGCTCATTTGAGATATGTATAAATTGTCACTATGTTGCACAAACAAGGTCAAGTTATCCTTATTAATATTAACAGGATAACAAGAGAATGTTAAGTTGATGACTTTTTTTGGACTAACAAGCATTTAAGCATTTGCAGAAAATAAACATTTATATTAATTTCATATAGCTAAAAAGTCTGATCCTTTGGGATGAACTTCAGAGTGTAAAAAAATAAAATAAACATGGAGATAAAATGAAGAGTAATTTGAGAAATATAAGAAGCATTGTTTTAATTATAAACTAAAGAAACATCACCTATTTTTCCAAAAGCATCAAGTGCAGTCTTCACAACCTTCTCTCCAGCTTCCACAGAATCTGAAAGAAAAAAGGTGCAAATGTCAGCTTATTTCACAAATATCTTCCAATATAAGTATAGCAGTATACGGCTGACATATAAATCCAAACCATGCCCAAGGAGAGTACATTTTTAATGGTAAAAATTAAATGAGAATACAAATGAATTAGCCCTAATGGAAAAAAGTATAAGAAAAGAAATTGAAAAATATTGTTCCATATTACCAGTACAGAACAATTTACACTTATTTAACTACACCATCGGTTACGTTTAATCAAAGAGCAATCCCAAAAAGTTCTAAAACCCTTTCCTATCCCCCTAAAATTTTAAAGGGAATTTGATTTTTATACTCAATGAAAATAGAATTAGTTTTTGAAGGGATTCTCATCACTGCTTTTAGAAAATAAGTTTGATCCTTAAGCATCTCCAATATTAAAAAGAAAAAAGTTTCTACTAGGGCTCATAATTTAATTTTCTATAAAAGATGAAAGATTTTAACAACTATGACAGCAGTAGTGAAATTTTTTCATTAGGTACTTCTAGTATAATAATATAAATGAAATTTCTTCTTATAAATGAAACAGAGGACAAAAGTTAATCTCTTCCCCATAAGCTCAAAATTCAAGGACCACATCTGAGACAGCCATGAATTGTAACCCAGAAAAATCATAGGCTTCAATAGTTGAGAATTCTTTCCGAACTATCAGGTATCTAGTCAAATTAGATGGACCCAGTTAAAAAATGTTTATAATCCAAGGTATTTCTCTTCTGAAAAGAGTCACTTTGTGAGTTTTGACACACACAAAAAGGTAACTTTTAATTAAATATTTCTATGCTTAAAATAAACAAAAATAGAAGAAAATTATTTTCAAAACACCTACCATAGTTGGCCACAGCTTTTCCCCCTCTCTTTTTTATTTCTTCAACAACATTATCAGCAGCTGAGGAACTTCTTCCCACTCCTTTGAAGTCCCCTCCTAAATCATTCACTGTAAAGTAAAAAAGAAACATTTCCTCAATTGTTTCTCACAAAAACATATACTAAATCTATCTAGCTGATTGGTTTTTTTTAAGCCATACTTGCCCTCAATATGGGAATAAATGTTGATTAAGCATCTACTATGTGGAGCGAAAGGCTTTACAAATATTGGCTCTGAGAACTGAAAGGAAATGTACCACCACCCTCCACCCCTTTAGAAAGAAGGATCTAAAACAATCAGATGATGTTAGTTGGTTTTTCTAAACTGCTTCCGCTTCCTTTTTAAATTTTAGTTACAAGGAATGGCTCACCGCACTTGAAAAGAGAAAGGTTACATTGAGAAATGATGGCAGGGGTAATTAAGAAATACTCAGAGCACACCAACCATCCTCTGTATAAACATAATAAAACGAAAACACCTCAAAATGAATCCTGGAATAGTGACACCAAAAGAAGACAAGGGTGAAGCAGTGCTCTGGCCCAGAAGAGTAAAGAGAGATAATAATAACAAGGAGGGCCCATCTCACTGGGATAGGTGAGGAGAACACAGTCCAACACATCAAGTGGACCACAGAAGCAAAAAAAAAGGCAAATAGACAGGGGAAAGAGTACAGCTAGACTCCATCCACATTCAGCAAGAAGTGAGCAAAAACTAATACGAAATGGTATTGGCAGCAGTAGGAAGAACATGGCCCAGCACAATCTAGCTGTAGCACCATCTTGGGGCAATCCAGTTCAGGTAGCAGTGAGAGGAACTCAGCCCAACAAAATTCAGCCTGGGGGTGTTGGTGAGGAGAAAAGGGCAGAATTCAAGACAACACAACAAAAGCATCATCTGAATGAAATAGCTACAAACCTCCCCACAGCAGGCCAACAAGGCATCTCTTCTGAGTGCTCAATCTAGGACCCAAGACAGCTGAGCCACCGCAGGAACTGGAATAGATGACAGTACAAGCTTGGGACAGTATTCCCTCCACCCTAGGAATGGAGCTAAGCTTCAACATGTAGGTAAAGTAAGGGAAAAAGCTCCCTTCTACCAAGATGAGCAAAAGATATGGGGAAAAAAAGTGAGGGGAAAATTATTTATGACCAGAATGCATGCTCAAAATAAGACAACAATACAAAAATAAAAATAAAAATAAATAAATAAAAGCATGTGAAGCTTCAAGGCAAAATATGAATAGATGTCAGACCCAAAAGAAACTCTTGGAAGAACTCTAAAATAGAATCAAAAAATAAATAATAAAAGATTTAGAAGAAAAATTAGAAAATGATAGAAAAAAATCAATAACATACTAAAAACTCACTGAAAACAGCTCCCTAAAAATGTAAATAGAAAACCTCAAATAAGAAAATAACTACCCCAAAAAAGAAATATAAAGCCTCAAAGAAGAAAATGGCAAGCTAAAAATTAGAATTAGACAAATAGAAGCTAATGACTCTATAGAGATAGCAAGAAACAATAAAACAAACTGAAAAATGAGGAAAATTTAAAATATTTCACTGGAAAAACAACTGACCTAGAAATCAGATCAAGGAAAGATAACCTAAGAATCACTGAATTGCTTGAAAGCCACGAACTAAAAAGAGTCTGGACACCATATTGAAAGAAATTATCAGGGAGAACTAACCTGATATTCTTGACTAAAAGGAGAAAAGAGAAATTGAAAGAATTCATCAGTCACCTCCAGAAAGATATCCCAAATTTAAAAATCCCAAGACTATAACAGCCAAATACCAAGACTCTCAGGCCAATGAGAAAATACTGCAAGCAGCCAGAAGAAAAAAGTAACAGTTCAAATATTACATAGCCACTGTAAAGATTACATAAGACCTAACAGAGTCTATATTAAAGGACATAAGCAAAGAATATAATATTCAACAAGGCAAAGGATCTAGGACTATAATCAAGAATCACCTATGCAACAAACTGAGTAGAATCCTCAAGGGAAGAAATAGATTTTTAATGAAATAAAGGTCTTACAGGCATTAATTATGACAAAATCAGGGCTAAAATGAAAATTCAATGATCAAATTTGACACTAAAGAGAAACAGAAAAAGCTCAAGGGACTCAATGGGGTTAAACTAATCATAAGAAAGTAATAACTAGGCTACTTATTATATCTACAATACAAGAGATACCTAGGCAATCAAGAAAAACAATGGGGTTAAACTGATTAATTAATACATAAGAAGATAATAACTAAGATACCTAAGATATATTTGATATCTGAAGTACCTAAGGTTCCTGAGGTATTTAGGATACTTAAGAACTTGATCACTGTTAAAGCAGTGAACAGAAGCATATAGAGAGAGCACAGAAGAATCAGTACAGTGGAGGAGGAAGTAGGGGGATGAACTCAGGGAGGTGGTAGTCAAAAACAAAAGCATCTATGAAGAGGAAAAAGCTGAAAAAAGTCAAAGAAGTATAAATGAGGAAAATAAGATGGAATGAAACACAGTTATTAATCATAGCTGTGAATATGAATGGGACAAATTCACCCATAAAATGGAAAAGGATAGAAAAGTGGATTAAAAGCCAAAATTCCACAATACAACACATTTATAGCAAGGAGTCACACACAAAGTAAAGATAAAGGGCTGGATCAGAATCTATTATGCTTCAGCTAAAGATAAAAAAGCAGGGGTAGCAATTATGATCTTGGATGAAGTGAAAGTGAAAGTTATCTCATTAAAAGAGATCAGGAAGGAAATTACCTCTTTTTTTTTTAATCCTTACTTTCTGTCTTAGAGTCAATACTATGTATTGGTTCCAAGGCAAAAGAGTGGTAAGGGCTAGGCAATGGGGATCAAGTGACTTGCCCAGAGTCACACAGCTGGGAAGTGTCTGAGGCCAGATTTGAACCTAGGACCTCCTGTCTCTAGGCCTGGCTCTCAATCCACTGAGCTACCCCGCTGCCCCCTGAAAATTGCCTCTTAATAAAAGGTACCATAGTCAATGAAGTAATAGCAATATTAAATATGCATGTACCAAATGGCATACCATCCAAATTCCTAATGGAGAAGTTATATGAGTTACAAGAAGAAATAGACAATAAAACTGTATTAGTAGGGGACATTAGCCTTCCTTTCTCAGAATTAGATAAATCAAACCAAAAATAAACAAAAAAGAATTTAAGGAGGAGAATAAAAAAATATTTTAAGTTTAATTGATGGAGCTCTGAAGAAAATGAATGGAAATAGAAAGACAGACATACCCTTTTCTCAGTAGAACATGGCACCTTCACAAAAAAAAAATTGGTCATACAATAGGACATAAAGACCTCACACCCAAATGCAAAAAAGCAGAAATAGTAAAAGCATCCTTTTCAGAATATAAAACTATAAAAATTACAATCAACAAAGAACCACAGGGGAAAAAAAGATTAAAATTAGGGAACTACTGTGACCAAAACACCAGGGACAGTAAGAAAGTACTATATAAACCAAAATATTTATAATAGCACATTTTCTGATAGCAAGGAATAGGAAACAAAGTAGATGCCTACTGACTAGAAAATACTTAACCAAATGAATGTAATAGAACATTATTGTGCTATAAGAAATAACAAATATGAACAATAAAGAGAAGCATAGAAAAACTTATGTGAACTAATGAAGTAGAGTCAAACAATACATATAATATAAACAGAAAGAATAACCACCAAAAAAAGTTGCAAATTTATGAAGAACAATCATAGCTTGAAAGAAAATATGAGAAGGCTCCTTTGAAGAAGTAAAAGGTCCACAAGTGTTGTATATTGCATATATTTTCAGACTTTTTCAATGTGTTGACCAGTTATACGATTTTTTTTTCCTCTTCTTTTTTCTGTTTGTGTGTGGG
This sequence comes from Monodelphis domestica, assembly GCF_027887165.1. Classification (NCBI taxonomy): domain Eukaryota; kingdom Metazoa; phylum Chordata; class Mammalia; order Didelphimorphia; family Didelphidae; genus Monodelphis; species Monodelphis domestica. The sequence continues at coordinate 286,023,347 of NC_077233.1, read as the reverse complement.
AGGGGAGATTGGGTTTTTGGGGTTGTTTTTTTTTTTTGGCCTTTAAAAATCCTACTAGTTATGTAGGACAGTTCTCTGGGAGGAGGAAGGAGAAAGATACTGGGGGTGATTTAAAAAACGAAACTTTTTTTTAATGAAAATGAGTCTTACAAGGTGGGCCCTACAGCAAAGAAGCCCTAATATTAAGGGATTTACATAACATCTTTGGAACTAATGATGGCTTAATAATTAAGTCTTGTTTTTTAATAAGCTCTTTCTTCTATAATTCTATAAATTATGTGTTTGCAAAATCAATCTTTGTATATTAGTTGTACCATAAATACATTTTTCCCAGTCGTCCTGGATGGCAGCTATGGTCAAGAGAAGTGTGAAAAATCCCCCAAAGCATACCTAGGATTTTTCATATTGACAGTTTCTGGCATAGTTTCTGTCCTTAAGCATATGTGTACAATTATGATAGAATTTATTATTTTTCCATTTGGCATTTCAAATCACCATCACTGATTAACTATTTTCTTTTCTTCTTTCATTCTTTAAAGAAATGAGTTTTTAAAGCACAGATTGGATGTTTATCTCCATGGCAATGTATTCCTATTGCTAACCTCACTACAAGAAATTCTGCAAACATACCCTGTAAAGAAAGGAAAGCTTATATTAACCTTTTTGCAATAAGATTATGAAAAAATTAATTTTGTATTTGCTGTATAAAGTGTCCATTTTCATAAAAATATTTAAATAATAGGAAAGAACTAATAGAAAATTTCAAACTCAAAATAGACACTAGTCCAGTTTTCTTTTAATGATCTTTTTAAGTAGAATGAAAAAAAAATGCAAATGTTTAGTGAGACCTATTCAATTTTTACATGATGCAAGACTACCCCCAAGTGGCAATAACATAGAATGCAACCTAACTTGCTTAGCAGCTTTGGTGTCTAGTTAAGTAATTTATTAGGATTGATAGCATATATTTTTTAAAAAAGAAATTCCAAGAGAATACTCAATAGAGATCCAACAACAGATCCAACAAAATTAGCATGACTATTCAGTTATTCCATTATTAATACAATGAAGTCACACTGTTTAGAAACTTAGCCACAGAAACATCTGTTATTAAATGCTTGGGTAGTATAATTCTATTATTGTGAGCAATAAGAGCAAGTTCCTGGTAGCTGCAGCTCCCTCTAACATTCTCCTATACCAAACTGCCTATTTACACGAACAGAAACTTAATGAAAGGTAACTTACCGGCTATGCCCATGTTACTAGGTTAAGGCTAGGAATGGTTAGGAACTATAAAGAATTACTGTAAATGTACTGTTTGGAGTCTTTTTCCAAACTTGCCATTCTAGTCTCTTTGCCCTAAGGAAAATACACTCGTATGTAGCAGAAATTCAAACACTGGGGGTGAGGGGAAAGAAAGTGCCACGAATATAGCCACAGTTATGAACATGAACTCTAAAAATATCAGTAAAGATTTGGTTATTTTCAAGGTAAGACTGAAACCCACAGTCAAAAGCATAATGTTTAATATTTGTCATACCAGGGGAATCTGCCAGCATATGAGACACAAAAATAATCATACCCTTTGACCCAATAATCACATCTTCAAGAAACAAAATATCCAAAAATCATCATTAATTAGAAATATGTATTATCTATAGAAATGTACATACAAGCATTATATAGTGACTAGTAAAGAACTAGAAAAAAACTAGAAATCTAACATTTGTTGAATGACTAAATAAACTATAATATATGTGACTTATTACAATGCCATCATTGAGAAACATACAAAGAATTTAGGAAAGATATATATAAAGTAATTTAAAGTGAGGAAAACAGAATGGTACAAGTAGAATGACCACTGGCACTTCCATTAGAGAACCTGAATGCAAATCCCACCTCAGATGCTTACTGCCTACATAACCTTGGGCAGATTCTTCATCTGTGAAATGAGTAGGTTGGCCCAGATGGCCTGTGAGGTCCCTTCTAGCTCTCTATGATCCTGTGAAACTGAAGAATAAAATAAACACATGCACTGTGTCCATATGAAGAGAAATGTACATACAAATATAGCAATGACTAAAAAGAGAAGGAAGAGAATAGAAAAGTAACTAATCAGCACCTACAAACATATTGTACAAAGAAATGCATTTTCAAATAGCTTCAAGTATATTTGTTTATCTTGTTTAAAACTAAGTCTATAGTCATTTTTTTCTTAAAACGATTTTCCACAAATATTTTGCAACTAGAGAAGAAACTTTAGGTGGCAGAGGAATGATATCTTTTTTTTTTCATTTTAAATTTTTCATTTTTATTTCATATTTTAAATTTTCTTTTTCACCATATTTTTACTTAACATTGATCTACATGTGACCAAATACTTAAATCAAATTTTATAATAATATATTGTAAATATCCCATAAAAGAAAAAAATGCAGACTTCTCAGGTACAAAGGGACAGCCAAAAAAATTTACAGATTTTCCAGATTGTGGGGAAAGTGGGGGGAGGCACTGCACTTCAACCCTCCACAATGTAAAAGGGAAATCTATACATATGTGTGTGTGTGTGTGTGTGTGTGTGAGTGTAAAAATATGCCCTGCATGTTTCTATTTCTCTATTCTTTTTCTGGAGGTAGACATTGTTGTTATTTAAATTTCAAAATTCCTGTTGGATGCAGTGTTCTCTTGTTTTCTGTTATTTCCCTCTTTGTTATTTCAGGCAAGTCTTTCCATGTTTTTCTAAAGTCAACCTGATCATCATTTTTTTAAAAATTTATTTAGTCAATTTAGAACATTATTCCTTGATTACAAGAACCATATTATTTCCGTCCCTCCCCTCCACCCACCCTTCCCGCAGCTGACATGCAATTTCACTGGGTATACATGTGTCATTGATCAGAACCTATTTCCATGTTGTTGATGTTGGCACTAGGATGCTCATTTAGGGTCTACATCCTCAATCATATCCCCTCGACCCATGTATTCAAGGAGTTGTTTTTCTTCTGTGTTTCTACTCCCAGTTTTTCCTCTGAATGTGGATAGTGTTGTTTCTCCTAGATTCCTCCAAGTTGTTCAGGGTCACTGCATTCCACCAATGGAGAAGTCCATCACCTTCGATTGTACCACAGTGTGTCAGTCTCTGTGTACATTGGTCTCCTGGTTCTGCTCCTTTCGCTCTGCATCACTTCCTGGAGGCCATTCCAGTTCACATGGAATTCCTCAAGTTTATTATTCCTTTGAGCATAATAGTATTCCATCACCAACATATACCACAATTTGTTCAGCCATTCCCCAATTGAAGGGCATCCCCTCGTTTTCCAATTTTTGGCCACCACAAAGAGTGCAGCTATGAATATTCTTGTACAAGTCTTTTTCCTTATTATCTCTTTGGGGTACAAACCCAACAGTGCCATGTCTGGATCAAAGGGCAGACAGTCTTTTATCGCCCTTTGGGCATAGTTCCAAATTGTCTTCCAGAATGATTGGATCAATTCAAAACTCCACCAGCAATGCATTAATGCCTGGACTTTGCCACATCCCCATCAGAATTCATTACTTTCCTTTGCTCCCATGTTAGCCAATCTGCTAGGTGTGAGATGATGCCTCAGAATTGTTTTGATTTGCATCTCTCTGATTATAAGAGATTTAGAACACTTTTTCATGTGCTTATTAATAGTTTTGATTTCTTTATCTGAAAACTGCCTATTCATGCCCCTTGCCCATTTATCAACTGGAGAATGGCTTGATTTTTTGTACAATTGACTTAGCTATTCGTAAACTTGAGTAATTAAACCTTTGTCAGAGGTTTTTATGAAGATTGTTTCCCAATTTATTGCTTTCCTTCTGATTTTAGTTACATTGGTTTTGTTTGTACAAAAACTTTTTAATTTGATGTAATCCAAATTATTTATTTTGCATTTTGTGACTCTTTCTAAGTCTTGCTTGGTTTTAAAATCTTTCCCTTCCCAAAGGTCTAACATGTATACTATTCCGTGTTCGCCTAATTTACTTACAGTTTCCTTCTTTATGTTCAAGTCATTCACCCATTCTGAATTTATCTTGGTGTAGGGTGTGAGGTGTTGATCCCAACCTAATCTCTCCCACACTGTCTTTCAATTTTCCCAGCAGTTTTTATCAAATAGTGGATTTTGGTCCCAAAAGCTGGGATCTTTGGGTTTGTCATAGACTGTCTTGCTGAGGTCATTTACCCCCAGTTTATTCCACTGGCCCTCCTTTCTGTCTCTTAGCCATTACCACAATGTTTTGATAACCGCTGCTTTATAATATAGTTTGAGATCTGGGACTGCAAGTCCTCCTTCCTTTGCATTTTTTTTTCATGATTTCCCTGGATATCCTTGATCTTTTGTTCTTCCAAATGAACTTTGTTATGGTTTTCTCTAATTTAGTAAATAAATTAATTTGGGTAGGATTGTCATTTTTATTATGTTAGCTCGTCCCACCCATGAGCAGTCAATGTTTTTCCAATTGTTTAGATCTAGTTTTAACTGTGTGGAGAGTGTTTTGTAGTTGTGTTCATATAGTTCCTGTGTTTGTCGAGGCAGATAGATTCCTAAGTATTTTATATTGTCTAGGGTGATTTTTTTTTAAATCCTTACCTTATGTCTTGGAGTCAATACTGTGTATTGGCTCCAAGGCAGAAAAGTGGTAAGGGCTAGGCAATGGGGTTCAAGTGACTTGCCCAGGGTCACACAGCTGGGAAGTGTCTGAGGCCAGATTTGAACCTAGGACCTCCCATCTCTAGTGTAAACCTTAAAATTTCTTAGACTTATAAATGTTGGAAACTTCACCATTGGGAAATTTCATACTTGAAAAATTTCCTACTGAGAGTCTATTGGAATGTGAAGCCCCTTGGCATGGGAGGTTCTTCTCCTCCCTACTTAAGATTACATTAGGACAGAAACCTTTTGCTGAACAATGGAAAGGGCTTTGACCTATGCTTAAGCATAGAACAGGAAGTTCTTTGAGTCATGATTGATTTTAGAACTGATACAATAGAGATACTTGGAATGACAGAACCAGGTCTTGGAACTTACAATCTCCACCCTACTCAGGGTAACAGGATTTAGGAAGGACTGCAGCAAAGGATCAAGATTTAATTATTTGAGAATATGACCTTCAACATACATGTGCAAAGCCACAGACCTCTGGGCGGTCCTGGGTTAAGCTAGAGCCACCATTGGCACAGGGAAGACATGGACAGTGATTGGTAGATGTGAGAACTGAGGGGAGGGAACTTGGATGGTTTCCTTAAAGATAGCAGGGTCTGAGGACTAGGGAGGTTGGTGAAGTTTTGCTCTGAGAGGTTGTGCTCTGAGAAGCTTGCTCTGAAGGAAGCTGGAGGTGGAGGCCCCTGAGACTGTTTCTCCATTTTGGTCACGTGAGTGATAGGGACTGATCTCTTTTCTTTGCCTCAGCTATCTAAGGGCTTGGGCCTTTTGGCCCAGCCTAAACAGAGGGGATATTTAAGCCCTATTTCTTTCTCTCTCTCTCTCTCTCTCTCTCTCTCTCTCTCTCTCTCTCTCTCTCTCTCTCTCTCATACCTTTCTTCCTCCTGTTTGTAATTAAAAACTCCATAAAAGGTTGACTGCTGACTTGAGTTTCATTTAGGAATTACAGAGCTGAATTCCTTGGCACCCTTAAATTAATATATATCAGTCTTTTAAAGTGATTTCCTTGTCACACTAGGCTGGCTCTCAATCCACTGAGCTACCCAGCTGCCCCCTAGGGTGATTTTGAATGGAATGTCTCTTTCTAATTCTTGCTGCTGAAATGGGTTAGAGATATATAAAAATGCCGATTACTTTTTGTGGGTTTATTTTGTATCCTGCAACTTTGCTAAAGTTGTTGATTATTTTGAGTAACTTTTTGGTTGATTCTCTAGGATTCATTAAGTAAACCATCATATCATCCACAAAGAGTGATAGCTTGGTCTCCTCATTGCCAATTTTAATACCTTCAATTTCTTTTCTTCTCTAATACTTACTGCTAGTGTTTCTAGTACAATGTCAAATAATAGAGGTGATAATAGGCATCCTTGTTTTACTCCTGATCTTATTGGGAAGGCTTCTAGTTTATCCCCATTGCAGATGATTTTAGCTGATGGCTTTAGATATATACTGTTTATTATTTTTAGGAAAGGCCCTTCTATTCCTATACTTTCTAGTGTTAATAGGAATGGGTGTTGTATTTTATCAAAAGCTTTTTCTGCGTCTATTGAGATAATCATGTGATTTTTGTTGGTTTGCTTGTTGATGTGGTCAATTATGTGGATGGTTTTCCTAATATTGAACCATCCTTGCATTCCTGGTATGAATCCTGCCTGGTCATAGTGAATAGCCCTTGTGATGACTTGCTGGAGACTTTTTGCTAGTATCCTATTTAAGATTTTTACATCTATATTCATTAGGGAGATTGGTCTATAGTTTTCTTTCTCTGTTTTTGACCTGCCTGTCTTTGGGATCAGTACCATGTTTGTGTCGTAAAATGAATTTGGTAGAACTCCTTCTTGGCTTATTCTGTCAGTTTGTTTAATATTGGGATTAGGTGTTCTTTGAATGTTTGATAGAATTCACTTGTGAATCCATCAGGCCCTGGGGATTTTTTCTTAGGGAGTTCTTTGATGGCTTGTTCAATTTCTTTTTCTGATATGGGGTTGTTTATGGAATTTATTTCTTCCTCTGTTAGTCTAGGCAATTTTTATTTTTGTAAATATTCATCCATATCACCTAGATTGCCATATTTATTGCCATATAATTGGGCATAGTAGTTTTTAATGATTGCCTTAATTTCCTCTTTATTAGAGGTGAGATCTCCCTTTTCACCTTGGATACTGTCAATTTGGTTTTCTTCTTTGCTTTTTTAATTAGATTGACCAATACTTGGTCTATTTTATTTGTTTTTTCATAGTACCAGCATCTAGTCTTATTTATTCAATCAATAGTTCTTTGACTTTCAATTTTACTAATTTCTCCTTTGATTTTTAGGATCTCTAATTTAGTCTTCATCTGAGGATTTTTAATTTGTTCACTTTCTAGTTTTTTAATTTGCACGCACAATTCACTGACCTCTGCCCTCCCTAATTTGTTAATATGAAGGATATGAATTTCCCCCCGAGTACTGCTTTTACTACTATGGAAATTGAAAGATACAACTCCCACCTCAGATGCCATTTTAGAGGACCTACGATAAGGAGACTGTCAGGGAAAAGGACAATACTAAATCATACCTCTATTGGCATTCCAGGACCCTAGGTATAATACCAGGCAATCCCCTGAGTAAGCTGTTGCCACTGCCCCAGCAGCCCATTAATTTCATTAAAAGAAAGCAAGTGATGTCCAGGTTCCTTCTCAACATGCAAGCAGCAAGGAGGGGAGGGAATAAACTAGTTAGACTTTGTACTGAAAAAGTTAAGGAAACTTGGCAAGCTGTGTCATCAGGAGGGGCAAGGTCTCAGTGGGAGTCAAAAGATAGGAGTGGGAAAGCAAAAGATTTAAGATGAAAATGTCATAAAAGTTTTTTATCCATTATTATTTGGGTCTAGCATGGCCACTTAATTATGAGGTGAGTCCACCTCAGTCCAGCTGAGATTTTCTAAAGAATCATTTTGATGGAAATTAAAAAAAAGGAGTGGAGGGACAGAATTTATTGATACGTACCTGACAGTTGTAAATCCAAGATTGTCCTCTTCTTAAGGATCACTGATAAACTAGACATGGTGTCATTTTTCTTTTTCAGTTACCTTTGAAATATAAGGCTTTACTTTCTTCTTTTGGGAGCTCTAAATTCCTTTCTCCTTCGGATAGTCATAATTCAAAATTTACATTATTTTCCTACTCTGATTTACTTAGGAACTATTTAAGCTTTAGGAAATCTCTGTTTCTGGCCCAGAGTTATTTGAGAATTCTGGACCTATAATGAAGCATATATATTAAACCTACGTTTTGTAAAGGGTAAAATTACGGTTGTTGACTGAATATATTAAGGGGTTACCAGGGATTAAAATTCGATCCCAATAAAATACTCAAGTCAATTTGGGATTTTTATGGTGGTTTAATTACAATAGTAGGAAGAAATTAAAAAGAAGAGAGAGGAAAGGGTATAAGACTGCTCTGGCAAGCCAGATAGGAGTTGGAGGTCAAGGAAAATAGGGATCAGTCACGTCACCAAGGTCACTCAGGAAAGATGCCTCACCTAAACCACGCTAAAGAGCTTCTCCCAATCACCTCACCAGTAAGCCGCAAACACCAAACCCAACAAGAGCTGCAAGCATGCCAAAGTGCCACCCAGAGCTCCCAAAGCTGAAAGAGCCCAACGTCCCAGAGAGAGACCAAGAGCGAGGCCAGAGAGAGGAATTGACGTGAAATACAGACCATTCTTTAATCACTTCCTGTGTCTCACATGTACCAATGGTAGCTTAAGTTTGACTTAGGACAGCCCAGGGGTCTGTCAGTTGTTTCTGATCTGTCACGTGCTAGCACATGTCTGTCATAGGCCATCCTCCTCAACACTTAATCCTTATATAGGGATGTCTACATTCCTGGTTACTGGAATTCTAAAGACTAAGCAGGGTGGAATCAATCTAAAATTCACAGTTTTGATTCCTAAATCTCTGTCTATTGATTGTCTTGACTGGCAGCAATATCTATCAATGAATGCATTAATATTTTCCATAACAGGAACAAATTTGTTACCCATAAAACAGGCATTCCAGAGAGCACAATATAGGAACTAGTTAGTTACCATCCCCTCATACCTGCATTCCTTATCAGGAGACTGATAAGACTTTACAACTATCCTCGGAGTTTTGGGGGGAAGCTGGATCAGCCTAGACTTTGTGAATCTTGAAATTTCTCAGACTTGTGAATGTTAAAAAATTCCCCATTGGGGAATTTTTCATTGGGACAATTCCCTATTGGGACTATTCCCCATTTTAAACAGTGAAGCTACTTAGATCTAAAATGTGAGAACTCTACCTCTACTCCACCCATACTTAAGACTGCTTTAGGGGAGAAAACTCCTTACTGAACAATGAAAATTACTTAAAACCATACTTAAGCCATGCCTATTTTTAGAATTTATACAAAGGGGTGCTAAGTACCTATAAAGGTCAGGCAACTTGTGAATTTACAAGGAACAAAGAACTGGGAAACTTACTCAGAGCTTTCCTGGTGTGAATTACTCAAAAATCCACACCTTCTTAGGTGTGGACTAAGAATGGTCTGTCCTTTGAAAAACGTCTACTGTGATTGGTAGATGTAAGAATTTAGGGGAGGTGACAAAGTAAAATTTCCCTTTATGAGGAAAGGAAAAGCTGAAAAACAGGATCTCTGGAACTCTCAAAAGATAGTCTCTAAGGAGGTTGTTGAGAGAAGGACAATCTCTAAGGAGGTCTCTCAAGGAAGGCTGACTCTGGCTGGAACTCCTTCTGGGGAGACTCTGTCCCCCTGAATCCTCACTTGAACAGATCTTATGGTGAGTGATAACTGATTGACTGATCTTTTCTTTTAGGGCTTAGGCCTGGGTTAGCCAGGGCTGCCTGGGCCGACCTATTCTTTTCTCATTTTATTCCTTTCTCTCTCTCTCTCTCTTTCTTTGATTCCTCATTGTATTATTAATTAAATTCTCTGTAAAACCCAATTGACTTGGGTATATTCATAATTGGGAATATTTCCCTGGCGACCACCTTATATTTGATTTAAAACAAGACACTGTAGTGAAAACATTTTCTGCGGTCACAATTTACTCACCCACTCTTATATCTACTACAATTTATATCTTCTACTATTTTACTCACTACAGTTTGAAACCTCAACCATTTTAACTCTTACAACTTTAAGGGCCTGAGTCACAGGCACTACCACCATTATATGTAATGGAACCAAATGGCTGCAGCCATCTTCCACCTTATTATAAATTACAAATTTATAATTATAAATTTACTATAAATTATAAATTCACCACACTGCAAGCTAACAAGTAAGTTTATAGCAGCTATCAGGGACATCAAATTAGCAAAAGCATAAGTCAAGGTCAAGGTTCAAATTTTCACTGATAATATGGAATAGGGAATGGGGAGAGGGATTAAGATAATAGTAACTTTGTGGAAGACAATTCCAATTGGGTTTGAGCTTTGAAGTTTCCTTAATATCTTTACCAACCATAAAAATTGTCATCATTCCCACATCCTCCCAGGCTCCTAACACTTTTACTTATATCTTCACCCAAAGGGAATACCTTCTCTCTAAAGTTATTTGGACTGGCTCAGAAACCTTAGCAAGGAGCCACACAAATCAGCAGTATTCCTATATATTACCAACAAAACCCAGCAAGAAGGGAGTATAAAATACTTGGGCATCCATGTGCCTCAACTGATACTAGAAATATGAGCACAATTACAAAATATTCTTTATCAAAATAAAGATAGCTATAAATAATGGAGGAAGATTAATTACTCATGAGTACAGCAAGCCAATATAATAAGAATTACAATATTACCTAAATGTATTTATTCAGTGCCATACCCATCAAATTACTAAAAAATAAAATAACAAAATTCATCTGGAGGAACAAGAATATCAAGGTAATCAAAAAGAAATGTGAAGGAAGGAGGACTAGAAGTCCTAGATCTCAAATTATACCAAAAAGATGTAATCATCAAAATAAGTTGTTAAATGCATAAAAAAGAGAGTAGTTGAGCAGTGAAATAGATTTGGTACTGTGAACTTTTGCCCCTTATTTTTATTATTGCTTTTCTTTTCTTTTTTGATTAGAATATTTGATTTTTCCCTTTTTTCTCATTTCTTGTACTAAAGGTACATACAATTAATATTATTTTTTTCTGCAGTAAAATAAGTTTTATATGTACATATATAGACTTGCTATAATATCAATGCATACCCAAAAACTGTGGGAACATGCCATTTATTGATAAAATGTATGGGACTGTGATTAATGTTTGTGTCTAATTCTAGGAAATGAGATAAAAACAAGGAGCACAGACAACCTGAATAGTGCCAAAAAAAAAACACACACAGGAAAAACTAGTGTGAGACGCAAGGTTGCAACGCTTGACAAAAATGTTAAGTCATAGGACTTCCTTGTAGCTACACTCTTTGTGAAGTACTCAGGCAAGTACCAATTTGACTATCATCCTGGCTCCCCATATCCCTGAGAATGACAAAAAAATCAGACCAGGGAATGACACTTCCCTATCAAAATAAACTTCCTGTAGTCTTGGCTGCAAATGGGTAAGTGAAATATTACTGCATTCTGTCCTACAGACTTGTGGGATAGAAATTTATTGAACCCTAATTTATTCTTGCTTACTCAACATTTTGTATACATAGATTTTGGTATTTTTATTCTTATTTTCAATTTTTTTCTTTCTACCAAAAGTTCAACTTTCTTCCATTTTTTTCTTTCTTTCTTTATATTTTTGGTGGTTTTGTTTTGTTTTTCTGTTCCTTTTGAAAATTGACTCATACACTCCCATAAGTCAACACTGCATCCTGAGATGAACTGGATGTTTTTTTAACACCCACTTCAGGAGGATTGTATTTTAATAAAAATTCAAGATTTTGAAATTTTGTTCAAGAAAAGATCTTCAAGGAAGAAGCTTGCTAACTCCTAAAATCCAGAGAATGTGAAAATTTAGGGGAGGTGACATAAGAGAAAATTTCTTTAAAAGGAAGGAGTAAAAAGTCAGGGGACAATTGAATTCTGTTACAATTGAATGGGGTGTATGGGGTGCTCAGGGAGGAGTAATATCTTTGGTATGGAGGGCTTGTCGTGCCCTCCTAGGGCAGCTCTCCAGCCTCTGACCCCCACTTGACACCCAGCTCTCACTGGTGGCTCCCAGTAGCTGCTAGCATGCAGTAGCGGCCACACCCCGGGCAATGGCTTCGACAGGCCGGCTAAACCTTGTGAGGGTAGCCATCGGGTCATTGACCTCTGGTGAACCAGGGCTTTGCTCACCCAGCATGTGAAGACTGCTTCGGCGGAACAGGCGGAAGAAACCAACAAGAAGGTTCAATGTTGGAGCACACAAGACAACAGGGCCATCCAATGCAGCTGAGGAAGTCTCCAGGTGTAACGACTTTTCGTGCCACTGGACCCAGGCTTCCAAAGCCGAGAGAGTGGGACTGTCTCTGTGCATCGACTTTTCCACTTAAATCTTCATGCAAAAGCGTCTTTGTGCACAAAAACGCACAAACACAATCGTCATCCTCGGTTACCGAGAGACTACTGCCACAATTGAATTCAGTTTGGAGAGTAATTTCAGTTTGGAGTGGAAGAACCCAGCTTGGAGACGGTCTTGTAGTGAGTGATAAAGACTGACTCGCTCTCCCTTAGGCTCAGGCCTAGGCCTTTTTCTACTGCTTGGCTCAGCATAAGCCAGAGCAGTTTAAATTAATTTTCATTCTCTCTGTCTCTCTCTGTCTCTCTGTCTCTGTCTCTCTCTCTCTCTCTCTCTCTCTCTCTCTCTCTCTCTCTCTCTCTCTCTCTCTCTCTCCCCCCTTCCCTTAATTCCTTCTTTCTTTATTAATTAAGATCTCCATAAATCCCAGCTGACTTGGGTATTTTCATATTTGGAAATTTCCCATGGTGACCACTTATTTAGATTTTAAGTCAAAACACTAAAATCATCCTTACAGTTTTGGTGCTTACATTAATGGATGGTCAGAATTTGCTACAGCTTCTGTCCTTTCTCTATAAAACAAACATCAAGGATAATAAAGAAAATTGATTTTAAGGCTGTATCATTTGATTTAAAATATTAACATATAACAGTTTTTTCTGTCTAAGCTCAAAAGATATTTTTTTGACAGCCCTAGAAATGTCTTTACTCTATCTTCTGAATTGAGAGAGTCCTACCCCAAGTAAGAATTTAAGTTCTGTCTTTTCTGTAAGCAGAACTAGCCTAAACCAGATATTCTTCAGGAGTGATGAGCTTCTGTCCTTGGTCCCAACATTTGAGAAAAGAGTATTTAGATACCTAGGTACACAGTGGATAGAGAACCAGATCTGGGTTCAAAACACTTTCTAGCTGTATAACCCTGGGTAAGTCACTTAACCCTAACAGCCTACCCCTTATTGCTCTTCTGTCATATAATTGCTACTCAGTATTTGGATACTAAGATTCTAAGACACAAGTAAGGGTTTAAAAAAAAGAAAGAAAAAAGAATTTTGTGACCTGGCCTCCTTCCTTATATGCCTCCTCCCACCACCAATGAAGTAATCCAGGATAGGCTGGAACTATTAGTCCACTTCCTCATTGTCTATCAATTAGAGCTATCTAATGTTGCATTTGTTATGGGGGGGAGGGGGGGGGACAAAGACTACTGGCACAAACTTCTTGAAAGAATAGCAAACAATTAACCATATTATGATTACAGAATTCAACATTACTTCAACTTTATATTAAAAATTCTGAAAGTCATGGGAAGATGTAACAGAAACATGTTTTAAGAGAATTTGGGGGGAAAACCCACAAAGATTTTATAAAGATGAGGGTTCAAAAAAGGGAGTAACAAGATTATAATATTAGCACAAGAACTGGAGCTAGAAGTGAATGAGAAAGATATGGGGGAGATGACCAAATCTCATGGAGAACTATCAAATAAGAATCTAATGTAGCTGCTAGCTGCAAAGGCCTGCAGAAAGAAGAGAAGCTTTACAACTTGAAGCTGAACCAAAAACGTTTACGCAAAATAGTTGGAAGAAGCATTTTGTCATTTGAGTGAATTTTTTTCTTGTATTAAAAAGATAGATTGAAATATTTCAAGATTTTTGAAAGTTCAAAGGAGAGTTGAGAATGATATTTCTTGCTATCAGAAATATGAAGGAAAAGAGAGACACAGTTCAACTATCTCTTGATAGCTTCATTAAAAAAAAGTTGTGCAGTCAACACAATTGATGCAATGAGTGGGTAACAGGCAACATCCCGTATACCTATATTATATGGTACTCTGCATGCTTATCAATAAATTGACCTTTCATTTCATAATTTTATTACCTTGGTACAGTATTTAATGTCTGCACTTTAGCACATCTAGTGACTTGCATAAAGGTGTTATTTTGTGTATGCCTTTATTATATAGACTAAGTAAAATGGATTGGTAGGAGCAAATTCACATTATAGAAAAATCACTTTACAAAGAGGTAAGCAGAATGGTACATTTCTGTTTAACAAGAACTGCCTGTACTCAAAACCAGTCAGTAAGCAAATACCTATTAAACCCAGCTAAGTGCTGGGGATACAAAGAAAAGCCACCAAAGGCTTGTGCCTGGCCTCAAGAAACTTACATTCTAACATGGAGACAAGTAAATACTAGACAGGTTTAAAAAACTGTTCTAGCCAGAAGATTGTGGGAAGATGGTCAAATAGGGCACAAAATTATCTCACTCTCCAAACTCCACAAAAATAATCAGAAATAATGCCTCAGAGTCCACTTTAAAGTAGCAGAAATAGTTAAGAGTCGGGGATGAAACAGAGCCGCCCAGCATAACTGGGGAGAATGGTCTCTGACCCCCTACGTGATAGTCTCACCTGACTGAAGCTCAAACTCCTCAGGGTAAATACCACTAAATCAACAAATACCACCGGGGGAAATCTATGCGAGTTCAGTATCAATTTGTCAACCTGGGAGCAGCTCGCGTAGGCAGTTGCTTCAATTCCAGAGATTTCCGCCCATCCACAGTGTGGGGGATAGGCAGCTGATGAGGAGCCCAGGGGTGCTGACCAGATACCACTCCATCCCAGCTGTGGCTTTGGGGGAGAAGCAAGGAGTAAGCGCACCTGGGTGAGTGCAGGTGCTGAGATGCCAAGACTCTCTATTGGCTGTGGTTACTCCCAGAAGAGCAAGAGTCCCTACCAGGGATTCCAGGGCAGAATGGCAGACTAACACTCGCAGCTACCTGGGAACCACAAGGAGTAAAAGCAGCGGCAGCATTGCTGGGAGCCTTTTTTGGAGCTCAGGGGTGGAGAGGAGCACCTGAGGTCACTCATAAGATGGGGTGTAAGCCAGAGAAGCTGGGAGCATGTATATTATTGATAATGCTTCATTATCTATGGCACTTTTTAATATATTTCTTTCCCTATTTTACCTTTCTTAATTAAATCTATTTTTAGTTTTAACGCTAATTGTTACCCTTGCTTTTTTTGTATCAGCTGAAGTATAGTATATTCCAGTGATGTCAAACCTTTTGGAGACCAAGTGCCATGCACCTCCCTCACACCAAATGCCCCTTACCCTACACAGCGGAGGGAGAAAATGCTCCCATTGGGCTGCTGAGCAGAGGGGTGGGTGATGTGAAAAAATGTCCTTAGGGAGGGTGGAGAAGGGGAGGGGAGCAGCTCCGCCCAAGTCCCTCTGCCTTTCTAAGTAATGAACTCTAGGGGAGGAGGGGGAGAAAGGGTGGCCACATGCACACAGAGAGCACTCTGCATGCCACCTTTGGCGCTTGTGCCATAAGTTTGCCATCACTGATATATTCTGTTCCAGCCCTTTTACTTGTATTCTATATGTAGCTCTCATTTTTAAATGTTTCTTGTAAATAACATATTGTTGGTTTTGATTTTTGATCCATTTTGCTATCTAATTCCATTTTATGAGTGAATTCATCCCCCTTACATTCTAAGTTATATTTCTAATTTTCCTGTTTGTCCTTCTCTCCCTCTCTTTTAACTCTATCCCTTCTCAAAAGTCTGATTTAATCTAACATCCCTAATCAGCACCCCTTCAAAGAAACCCTTGCCCTTATCCTGAGGCCAACTGAGGATGACTGGTTGCAAAAAAACAAAACCTTGCCATTACTTCATTGGCTCATCAAGTGTAGAAGAGGAATGACTTTACCCAGGAGGAGAGATGTCTACATCAAAGGGGAAGCAGTTAGTGCAGGAGCAGCTTTATGTCTTTCAGATTGTTCCTAAGAGGACCAAGGACACAAGGCATACAATCCAGAGTTGTGAGCTGTTCCGGACACAAGGGTTTCCTCACTTATGCCTTCCTGGTAGCTTCTATTAGACTATTCATTGTCCCCCAGAGACAATGTGTGGCTTGATAGGAGAACATGACCCCCAGGTCACAAATGAATGATGACTTAACCAAATAAGAGAACACAAATAAAGCACTTTGCAAACCTGGAAGAAATATACAAATGCTAGCTATCATTCCTACCTCTGTCTTTTATTGAGTTAAGTCATTCTTATTTTTGTTATTTTAAATGCAATATTTTTAAATATTCTTGCCTTTGCCTTATTGCAAAGTAAACAAGTTATATGTAAGATTTAATGGTATCATAGTAACTTTTTTGTAAATGAACACACTTATTAGATAAGAGTCCGGGGTTTTCCCCATCCCCATACAGATTATGGTAGTTCTTTTCATAAAAGTCAAGGGGCTAAGGCTCAGACCACCAAGCAGCAGCCAAGCAGCTTCCTAGAAGGCAAGTCACTCCTCAAACATCTGTTTGTGGAACAAACTTAATTTTTGTACTGGGCTGAAAACTACCCCACCCCCTTACCCATGTCTATAAATTACTCACTCGTTTTGATAGTACACTGTGGGGGCCTAGTCTGTGGAACTGGTCTTGAACACTGATCTTGGACAGACTGATAATAGTGTGCTTATTATGCTCATCCAAGCACAAAAAGCAGAGATAGTTAGTGGGTTAGATTTCACTTGAGAAAGTTCGCCCTTGCTCTCTAAAACAAAAAATTCCATCCTTTTAATACCTATATTCTTTCGGTGATATAATGTAGTTGTGGATCATGGAACACTATTATTACCAAAGAAAATGTGAAATGTAAACTCTTTGAGGGCAAGGATTTTTTCAGCTTTAATATTTGAATCTCCAATGCTTTTATTTATGATGGACATTTCTGAATGAATAAATTAATTTGGAAGAGACCTAAAGAGCAATGGAGAAATGTACAGAAATCAGACACTCAGAAATATATATGTTCAGAAAAAGGAAGTGAGAGGCAGCTAGGTGGCTCAAAGGATTGAGAGCCAAACCTAAAGATCTTAGGTCCAAATCTGGACTCGGACACTTCCTAGCTGTGTGGCCCTGGGCAAGTCACTTATTCCCAATTGCCTAGCTCTTACCACTCCTCTGCCTTGGAAACAATACACAGTATTGATTTTAAAACAAACAGTAAGGGTTTAAATTTTTTTTAAAAAGGAACCAAACCAGTCATGAATCAAGAAAAGGCCCAAGAGATAGATGCTGCATTTGTGTCAATATAAAGTTTATAGACCTAAAGGAAGGCTTTCAGCACACTGAGTAAAGACTAACTAATACAAGGTAGAAAAGTAGATGGATTATATATAATATGTACCATTAGGAAAAGTGCTATGAGATCAGATAACCAGTGACATTTTTACATACATTTTCTGGTGAGGCTATGTAGTTGCAAAGCCTCCGGTCACCACTCTCATAACAGAATCTAAACTTTCAATAACCCAGACAGATGCTGCAGGTAGCATGTAGGCAATAGTATATCATTAATGATGACTAAGTCAGTCATACAGCAAATGGGAGGGATAAACAATCCGAGTATTTCACTGATACCCAAAAAACATCAAGACTCAGAGAAAGATCCATTATGAAGCCCATTATATATACTTTATAAAAAGGATTTATGGAAAGACATGAAGAACTGCCACAGAATGAAAAGCCAAGCTACACCACGGGCAGGAGTGGCCACAACAATGAGATCACAGATCTTTCAAATGACTAAAAGTACCCTTATAAATGGGACACTGTTTACATTTTCATAGATCAAATTTGGGCAGTCCTAGAACAGAAACGCTATTTAATAGTAACATTGTTCCTAAGGGACTAACTAAACCGCCGGAACAAAGTATCACCTAAAGAATTTCCCCAGACTTGGTTAACAATGTTAGGCAGGAATTTGATGAAATGCAGCATAAAAGGAGCTTACAATTTAGTTAGGTATAAAAGGTATAAACAGGAGAAGAATCTCACAGGGTAAGCAATGATGGGGTTTCTCCAGCTTCCAGGCACAGTACTAAGCACTAGGAATCCAAAGAAGGCAAAAAAGGTCCCATCGATGTGCTCATCAACGGCAGAATGAACAACATTTCTTCAGTGTCTATGATATCGTAGGCACTGTGCTAAATGGAAGGGATACAAATTTAAATGAGAGAATCTCTGCCTTGTTCAAGGCTCTTACATTCTGAAGAGGGAAGCAATCTACATAGAAGTGGTACTTATGGAAGAGTGTTTTAGCCTGATCAGTAAACTACAGGTTACTAATTTACTAAAACTAATTCAGATGTGCATTAGGAAGCCATGGTAATAGTGATCTGATTGCTGTGCCTGGTGCAAGAAGTAAAGGGGGAGAAAGAGGACACAGTAGCAAGGCAGGAAGATGTCAGTGAACCATACTGGACAGATGAAGTCAGCAGGATAGGATGAGCTCTCACCACTCGAGAGAGCACTGCCCCAGGGCAGCTCCCGGGCTCTTCACCTTGGTTAAGAAAAGCACAATCTGTTCTAAAAGTAGAGCAGTAGCCAAGAAACTGAGTCACTGCTATTGCTTCTTCATGGGACACAGCTCTCAGACCATGGCCAGTTGTCTCATCTTGCACCACAGCCATCCAAATAATGCCCAAATCAGTTATTTATGTCTTGAATGGAAGAGAAATGAGCAGAAGTAAAAATGTAAGTATCCCCTCAAAATTAATTGGAGGCTATGAAAAAACTAAATTTAAATCTGCTAGAATCAAGCCACATTTAGTAATAATTGTGTGTCTAATTACAGCATCAAAAAATTTTAATACTTTAAAAACAAATTAAATTCTCCTAACTGATTATTTTGTTCTACACTTTTCAACACTAAAACTCAATGAAGACCCTCAAAAGTAACAAAGTAAAATCAATTTTCTTATTGACTTTGAATATAAAATAGGAAATGTATCCCACAAAAAAAAAATCACAAATAAATTGGGTTAAAAAACAAACTGATATTGTTGGCAAAGTGTTGGCAAACCTAATTAAAGAAAAACAAACCAGAAAGTCAATGTTGGAGGAGCTATGGACTATAAGAAAGGCACGGTAACACACTACTGCTTCTGTGAATTGTTCCAAGTCTTATTGGGAAACAACTTGTAATTATGCAAGAATAGTAACTCAACTATTCATGCTCTTTCACCCAGTAATCCCACTACTGGGCATAGATCTCAAAGAGGAAAATAGAAGAAAAACTCAAAATATTTAAATGAGCACTTTTCATGGAAGAAAAAAGGAAACAAAGTGGATGTCCATCAATTAAGGGAACACCTGAAGAAACTGTTAAATATGGCTATGCTATTATTGTGCTAAATGAAATGATTGAATACAATGAATTCAGGAAAGCATGGGAAGATCTGTATGAACTGGCAAAGCAAAGAGAACAGAACCAAGACAACAATATGCACAATGAATAAAATAATGCAAATGAAAATAACTCATAAAGGTAACTGAACTCTGAGCAACAGCAATGTCCAATCTGGACCTGGAGAAGAGATTGATGAAGTACACACATTGTCCTCAATTCGGTACAGAAAAAGAGGACTACACGGATTGAAGCACACGTTCTCTTACTTTATTGTTTTATTTGTTTTCTTTTGTAACATGTCTAATATGGAAATGTGTCTGGCATGATCTCACATGTATAATCCAAATCAAAGTCCTTGTCTTCTCAAGGAGGGGGAAAGGATAGGAAGGAGGGAGATAATGTAAAAAAAAGAAAAAAAAGAAAAGAAATTGCATGGTTTTAGTTAAATGGTAATGTTAACATACTAGAAATTCTTCTGTGGTTCTTTCAGGATACTATAACACTAGGCCTGATAGTAATCCCTCTTCTGCCAATATTCTGGCTTTTTCAAACCCCAAACTCTCTAACTTAGTTCCCTTCCTTTTATCGGTCTAGTCAATTATAATGACTACAGGTATCAAAAGATAAATACTATCAATGCCTTATACTTAGGGTTTTATATTTTATAATAAAATTGATTAGTGCCCTGACTTAACAATTCTTTAAGTTAAAAATATTGTGAAATTAGTTTGCTTAATATGAAGAGAACTCTGGGCTTGGGAAATAAATTTCCATGCAGAAGTAATGATTAGTATTCATTCTGACTGAGAGTACACATAATAATCCACAATAACATAATGGCAATTAGTGAAGATAAACAACTTTGGATTTAAGTTAAGAAAGAAGCAGCTACTGAAATTACAAAAAAATACAAAAACTTACCGACTACTGATGCACCTCTTTCTGCAAAAGCCAGGGCATATGCTCGTCCCAATCCTAGTTTAAAATAAAAACAAAAACTTGAACAATTAATATTGTTTTCCTTTCTCATTACACTCAAGTCATTTTTCAATAACTAGTAATTAGTATTATAATTATAAAAAATTAGCCTTATAGTATCAATTCAGAAAATAATGAAGGTAAGAAATACTGAGATTATTCTTATAGCTAGATAATACTGTTGAAAAATAAGCTTTTATACATTAAAATCTGCCACCAAAATGAGTTTTTTTAAGATTTGATCCACCTAGAAAGTTTAAGAAATGAGCAAAAGCAAGAATCTAAGCACCTTCTTTTCCTCAAGCTTTTTCATACTCTATAAAATAGAGAGGCCAAGAAACTTATCTGAGCATGATGGTTTTGGGAAACTCAAGTACTTGTGCTTCCTCTAATAAAAATCAAAGAGCTATAGTTAAATAAGACCCTTCCTGTTAGGGCAAAAGGACAGGGGAGGGTTGTAAAAGAGATGTTATCTAAACTAAATTGAGAATTGGGGTGCATCAGGAGAGAGAAGAGGCAATAGTAAAGCCAAAAAAAAAAAACCTTTAACTTCTGCAATCTTTTCCATAATATCTGGCCTCTGTGATTCTATAACCCTTTCTTATCAAGTATTTAAGGATGTGGCTTTTTTTCTTGGAATTCTGCAAATGCAAATGCTATGCTTCCTGATTCTTAGGAACACAAATTAATTAATATTGCTTACTATGGAATATTAACATGAATCAATATATTTATACATAGCTATGTTCATAAATAAGTCATTTCATCACTTCTGGGCTTCTGGACTAAGATCAAGTATAAATAAATCATTTCTCCTTTGTCAGGATCTAGACATACAGGAAGGTTATGCCCCCTCCCCTATAAAACCAAGAATTCATTCACATGTTGACTCCAGGGGAAAACACATATATCTCTATAAGGCTCCCGATTCTCATGTGAGAGAATAATACAGGGTTATTTTCCTGCCATTTAACATATAATTGATATGTATGCCATTAAGTGTTCATTCTCTCTTGATTTTTGTTTTTACCTCTAAAACCAACTATTAAGGTCTCCTCCCTCTTTGCCCAATAATAACTGTATGTATAAAGTGTACATATGGGTCCAAATAACCCCACAGCACCTGGCATCATACACAAGAACCTCTACGTTCCTCTTATTGGTTAATTTTGGGTAACTCAAGTAACAGGCTGTTTCCTTACTCATCTGCCTCTACTAATTACTACTCTCAAAGAAACCTGGCTACACCAATCACCATCTTTGAACCCCCCACAAAGGAGAGAGCGTCTCTTGCGCATGTCAATATAGGGTTTTCATACACAAAAAAGGGAGGTCAAGGAAACCATCATTATGATGACAGCACTATAATTTGGGAAGCTGATACAGCCTCCAATCTGTATGAAGATCCGAAGGGTTACAGTTTCCTACTCCAGTCTACAGCTGGCTAAAAGAATGTTCTTTAATAAATAAAGGGTGTTTTTAATCTTTAATAAATTTAATAAAAATAAATTCAAACACATAATTCTTACGTATGGGTTTCATTTCTTACTCCCTAGTGTGGACACAGAGTTACCATACAATTACTCACTTGTGGAGGCAATTTCTGCCAAATGAAGTGAGATGGGAAGAAGAAATGGATCAATTCTACTTATTTTTCAATTTTTCCAACTCAAGGAGCCTTCATTCTAATTACTGTTTGAGCAGCCCTGATTTATAGACCTCTCACTAGACTATAAGCTCCAGTAGCAACAGAGGACTGAATTTTCTTTTTTTGAAAATTGATCTTCCTAATATCTTTCATATAGTTTTTTATATCTCTCACTGTGCCTCCCTGGTGCAACATTACATAAATACTCAATAAATACTGATGTGCTAGATTGAAAGTTAGCCAATGACTTCCTTATGGTCAATTATAAAAGTTTCTAATCAAATCTCTGTCTTAAACATCTCTAGTTCACTCCTTAATGGGCTATACCAATAACCATCTCCTAAACCAAATTCTGAATCAATATGAAACTATAATTTTTAACACCATTCTCTTTTAATATACAGCTCTACCAACAGAGCTAGGAGCTAAATTCTAATGCTTTCTCTCTACAATCTCTCATATCCAGTCATTTCTTTTACCCCAGCCCTTGTCAAACAAAGCCCTAGTTACCTCAATTCTGCAAAACTGTAAATTCCTTCTTCTTGCTAGCCTCAATCTATCCCCATTCTGCACACTATAATTTTTTTTTTTAAGTTTGTTGTTTAAATTCCTCTAATTCATCCCTGAAATGACTTATTTTCCTCCAAATACAAATTTTTGACTAGGACTTTCAAAACTTTCCATTAGCTAGCTTTACCTTCACCATCCATTCTCAACACTTACTTTCATTATACCCTAGAACCCTAGAGTACTCTTTAAAATAGTACTAATACTCAGCACTATCCACTCATTATTATCATAAACATTTATTAAATGCTTAAAATCATGCAGTTTCCTAAAGAAAGGTGCAGTCCAGTGGATAAAACTGGACCTGAATTTACCCAAATTTATAAAGAACTAAACCAATTGTACAAAAAAATCAAGCCATTCTCCAATTGATAAATGGGCAAGGGACATGAACAGGCAGTTTTCAGCCAAAGAAATCAAAACTATTAATAAGCACATGAAAAAGTGCTCTAAATCTCTTATAATCAGAGAGACGTAAATCAAAAGAACTCTGAGGTATTACCTCATACCTAGCAGATTGGCTAAGATGACAGCTATGAAAAGTAATGAATGTTGGAGGGGATGTGGCAAAGTGGGGACATTAATGCATTGTTGGTGGAGTTGTGAACTGATCCAACCGTTCTGGAGGGCAGTTTGGAACTATGCCCGAAGGGTAATAAAAGACTGTTTGCCCTTTGATCCAGCCATATCACTGCTAGGTTGGTACCCCAAAGAGATCACAAGGAAAAAGACTTGTACAAGAATATTCATAGCTGCGCTCTTTGTGGTGGCCAAAAATTGGAAAACGAGGGGATGCCCTTCAATTGGGGAATGTCTGAGCAAATTGTGGTATATGTTGGTGATGGAATACTATTGTGCTCAAAGGAATAATAAAGTGGAGAAGTTCCATGGAGACTGGAACAACCTCCAGGAAGTGATGCAGAGCGAGAGGAGCAGAACCAGGAGAACATTGTACACAGAGACTGAGACACTGTGGTACAATCAATTGTAATGAACTTCTCCATTAGTATCAATGCAATGACCCTGAACAACTTGGAGGAATCTACGAGGAAAACCACTCTCCACATTCAGAGGAAACACTGTGGGAGTGAAAACACAGAAGAAAAACAACTGTTTGACTACATGGGTCAAAGGGAATATGGCTGGGGATGTAGACTCTAAATGAACATCCCAGTACAACCATTAACAACATGGAAATAGGTTCTGATCAAGGACACAAGTAATACCCAATGAAATTGTGTGTTGGCTGTGAGGGGAGGGAGAGAAATAATGTAATTATTGTAACCAAGGAATAATGTTCTAAATTGACTAAATAAATTAATTTTTTTAAAAATCTGGACCTTGCATCAGAAAGATTTGAATTCAAATGTCACTTAGCCTCTGTCAGACCCCAGTTTCCCCAAATATGAAATGGGAATAATATGAATACCTCCCTTGGTTGATGAGTCCAAAATAAGAGAATATTTTGTAAATGCTTGTTTCCTTCCTTCCTAAATTCAATTTCTTTTCATCTCTGAACTAGATCCTCTCATCTCCCTTCTTCCAGGTTTTGAACACCTGTTTCAAATGCATGGCAAATGTTCAGTTTTCTGTCATATACCCACAGTAATACACATCTAGAGCAATCCTAGTCTTTATTCATGAAAGTCTGTTTAAAGCTAACAAAAAAAAAATCTTTTTTCACATCATAGTTCCAATTTTTTATTTGGAAGATATGGCCACCATAATTATCCTACCTCTCTTCCCCTTCAAATTCTACCTTTCCCAAACCCTTGATCTAATCTGATCAGCCCATTCTCTAATCCAATGGCATAATTCAGTCATTTCAACCATCCCTAGGAGATCAAAAAATCATCTAATTTGGATCCCTTGCCTTTCAGAGATAGAAGCTAAAGCTAAGAAAAATGAAAAATTTGCTCATGGTCATATCAGTAGTAAAATAACAGGGCCAAGAATACCATGTCTACCCTCAACTCAAAATGCAGATTTACGCATATGATTTTTCCCATACTTTCCTAGTAAAAGTTCCTTTTGAAAAATGACAGCCATGTTCAAGCTGAACTAAAATAAGAAGGGATTTCCTTCCGTGCACTGGTCTGGATAATGAGAGAGAATGAGTGAATGCCTAGAAGCCAGAGGTGGCCAAGAAGAGTTGTAGCAACAGTCCTAAAAATATAAATAAAACTCCAATAAGAGTATCAGAGCTGAAGGATGCAGAGAGCTGAAAAACAAAGAGGTAGAAGGTACCAGGCAAGAAATAGAGGGAAAGGATGGGACACATAATAGTACTCATCGTTCCTTCCATATCTTTTGAAGTTTTCAACCAGAGGAACATGGGAAGATATGGGAGACTGGAAGTTACAGGGAAGAATAAAATGACTGTCTGGGCCTCATTTGCCACATCTGTAAACTGAGGGGGTTAGACAAATGGGAAGAGTGGGCTGTAACTCAGAGTACAAGGGTACTGAGGTACCCGTGTGGGATGCAACTGTGGCAATGATAACTTCTAGTACTGAAAGTCCTTCCACTCCCTTCCAAATCCTCTCTGCTGATGCAGGCTCCCAAGGATTGCTTCTTTCTCTAATCTTGGGTGCACAAATCCACAGTGAAAAGCATGCATGTTCTGGGAAACTGCCTGAGGTGATTATCTTGCCAAATCTAGTTGAATGCCTTTTCTACGGTTGCTCCAAAACCTCTGAGAGCCAAACAGGGGAAAGTTCACTCCTCTTTTTTTCCAAGCTCCCAGGTCTGGTTCTTCCTCAGTTTCTGGCTCTTCTGACTTTTGACACTTCTGGCTCCAGCTCTCTCCGACCTGATATTCTCCACTTTGGACCCTGACACTTGCACCCTTCTCAGATATATCTATAATCTTATCTGGAAAAGCACACTTTAAGCAACCAAAAGTACTGGGTAACTGTGGCCTCGTGCCTATAGTCAGGAAGACCTGAATTCAAATGTGGCCGCAGATGATTACTAGCTCTATAATCCTGGGAAAGCCACTTAACCTCTTTCTGCCTGTTTCCTCAACTATAAAAATGAGGGTAAAAGCACCTACTTCGCAAGATCATTGCAGAGATGAAACGTGGTACTTGTAAAGCATGAAGCCCAGTGCCTAGACTATAGTAGCTTCTTCATAAATGACTGCTCTTTTCCAGGCCCTTCCGAAATCAATACTGACTCTTGGACGTACCATGAACGTGGTTCCTAAGGATCCCAACTGTACTTACACCTCTGGTCTCCCTGCTCGCAAGCCCCGAATTACCACCAGACACATAATTTGTAAATGCATTCACTCCCAAACCGCTCCCTAATCATTTCGGCATTTTTAAGGAACGTTATGGGGAACGTGTCCTGCTCGGCTGGCGTCCACAAAGCAGGTGTGCTATCGTGGAATAGCTGCCAGCCCGGGTCCAAGAGTCCCTCCATGGGCAGAATCAAAGTCCTTTTCAGAGGACTCTGCTGCAAGTCAGGACAAACTTTGATCTAGTTCCATCAGGCCACAAGCAAAAACGCAGCGGTGTTTTCCCACTGAAAGGACCAGAGGGAAATGAGGGATACTCTCCTCTCTGGGCAGAAACAGCCCATTTTAACGTTTCTGAAAAGGTCAAGAGAAAGAAGGGAGGTGGCCACGGATTCTGCGGGTGGGGACACCACGTCCCCGCCACTGCGCGCCGGCACCACCAAGCTCAGCGACCACAAAACCAGGCCGACTAACAAGGCTTCTCCCTTCCCCACAAATAACCCCCCCACACACCCCGACCACCCCACCGCCCTCCCGCTTTACTCCCCAAGTCCTGGAAGTGCGCAGCAGCAGCAGCAGCAAGTAGAAACGGGCCTGAGCCGGAGAGCGTGCGCGCGCATCCCGTCGCGAGGGGGTGAGGACGGGGCTTGGAAGGAGCGCGGGAGCGCTCGCCGGGGGATCGACGCTGCCTCTTTGCTCACCTCCCCCCGCGCCGGTGACCAGCACCACCCGCCCGTCGAATCTCAGCTGTCCTTCCATGAGTCCCTTTCACAGATACAGTCACACAAACCCACACTGAGGTCTACTGGGCTCTGCGCGAGAGGCGTGGCGAGGGGGGCGGGGCCCTGGAGAAGGCGGAAGGAGACAGTAGTTACTCTAAGAACCGGACGGGGAGCGCGTGAGCAAATGAGAGTGTTCGTGTTTTTGCGCGGCCGCAAGGCACCTCGGGAAACGTAGTCCGGAAACTCTTCGGATTCATCCCTGATCTATCTATCCCAAGTTGCCTTGGGTCTGAGATTTCTACAGTAACTCAATCGGTCACCAGCTTTCTGCCATAGGTTTCCCCACGCGGTAGGAAATTTGGAAGAACAGCCATAAGGCGAACTCCATCAAATTCTATTTCATTCCAGTTGTGTTGGTGGAGGGGGTTAGGAGAGCCCTGGGGGACTGTAGGACCCACCCGGGAGGAAAGAGCTTGAGCTTGGAGCCAGAGGTCTTGGGCTTATCTTGTGTTCTTGATCAAACCACTAAACATCTTTGGTCCTCATTTTCTTCAGCTGGATTCGCAATATAATAATCATTCGGTTTCCTTGCAGTGCTGGGTCTTATGAATCCCTCAGCTCCTACCGTCACCATCCAGGCAAGCAGCATAAAGTCGGAGGGAACCTCTCCTTACCCAACTAAGTATGCCCATCCGCTCCCCAGGGGCATGAGGTGCAAGAAGAATCAAGGAAAGGCTCACTAATCTTGGCCCTATGTCCTGTTAAAGATCCACCAAACTATCTTAGAAACACCTTCTGAACTCTTCTCTGTCCGGCAATTAGATTTCTTTCCTGTCTTTATCTGCCTTGCATGCTAAATAATGGGATATCCTTTAACTACACCCAAATGAGCTTCCTCCCACTTTGAGAATGCCTTGGAGAATGGTATGGAAAAGACCCTGGGGTGCTGCAGGGTTCTCAGTAACAAGTAATACAGTACTTAAATGTAGGGATTACTAAACCTCCATCTCTGGATCTAGGAGAAAGTTTTCTTGATGTACAAAATACTGTACAAAGAGCAGTATGGTGTAGGAGAAATAGCACTAGGTCTTAGTGTGGAATGACTAAATGCTGGAATCTTGAGTTCACAGCTGTGTGATTTTGGCCAGTTAATCCACACCCTGGTTTCACAAGACCTACTGTGAATTGATGCAGAGTGAAATAAGTAGAACCAGGAGAACATTAGACACAGTAACTGAAATATTGTGGGAACATTAACTGTTGATCTTGATTTTGATACTAACAGCGTTACAATGATCCAAGACAATTCTGAGGGACTTACATAAAAGAATGTTATCCACCTCCAGAAAAAGAAATTTTAGAGTAGAAATGTAGATGAAAACATATGATGTATCATTTGTTTATTTGGGTATATGATTTGAGGTTTTGGTAAGGTTATTCTATTACAAAAATGAATAATATGGAAATATGTTTTGAATGATAATACATCAATGATAACCCAGTGGAATTGCTTGTCAACTCCGGGATGGGGAGAAAAGAAGGAAAACTTAGGGGTAAATTTTGTTGGAAAACTTATGTTTAAATTTGTTATTGGGATAATATTTATTTTTAAAAAATAATAATCCATAAGCATTAAGCCTCTGCAACATACCAGGCACTGTGCATTAAGTTTTCAAATACAATGAATGAAACAGTTCCTACTGTAAAGGAGTTTACATTCTAATAGGAAAGTGTGAATCTTAAAAATTCTCAGACCCTACTTCATAAGATTTGTTTAAGACCATTCCCCATTTGAACAATGAAGGAACTGAGATCAGGAATGTGAGACCTCTACTCCACCCCTACTTAAGCATGCTTTAGGGGAAGAAACTCCTTGCTGAACAATGAAAAATACTTAAACCCATACTTATAGTAAGGCAAAAGTTCTTAAGCTGTGCCTGTTTTTAGATCTAATACAAAAGGGTGCTAAGTACCTATAAAGGTCAGGCAACTTGTGAATTTACAAGGAGCAAAGAGGTGAGAACTTACTCAGAGGTTTTTTCAGGTGTGAACTTAATCAAAAGTTTAAGTCTACTTAGGTGTGAATTAAAAATGGTCTGTCCTTTGGAAAATGTCTACTGTGATTGGTAGATGTGAGAACATAGGGGAGGTGACATAGGAGAAAATTCCCTTTAAAAGGAGGTCAAAAAGAGGGCTCAGAGGACAGTCAGCTGGGAAAAGCTGAATTGGAAGAGGCAGCTGGTGTCTCTCTGAACGCGAGAATTTTGCTTGGGACAAATTTTGTGGTGAGTGGATTGAAGACTGACTGATTTCTCTCTTTTAAGGCTGGCCTAAGCTGGCCTAGCCTTTCTCTCTCTCTCTCTCTCTCTCTCTCTCTCTCTCTCTCTCTCTCTCTCTCTCTCCCTCTTTTTTTAATTCCTCATTTGTAGTTAATAAAATCTCTATAAAAGCCCAGCTGACTTGGGTATATTTAATATTTGGGAATTTTTCCCTGGCAACCACCTTATATTTGATTTAAAACAAGACACTGTCTTGAAACCACATTTTCTGTGGTCACAATTTAAGGCAACCACTCTTTTTATCTGCCACAGTTTATAACTTCCACTATTTTAATCACTACAAAAGATAATTATAACCTAAATATGTATATATACACATATACATACATATGTATTTCTGTAAATAAAAATAGGCACTGTATGCATAGGTATTATACCTTATCTGAAATATGATATTAAATATCAAGTAGAAAAGTCTTAAGAATTCTATATACTTATATACTTCTGGGTGTTAGGAGTAGGAAGATTGAATTCTCCCTAGAAACCTGAGAAAAACCATCCTAGAAAGCTACAGAAGCCTTGTCAGTTCCTAAGAGGAGTGTGATCCATCAGTGAGAAGAATGATTCAATCAGAGCTGGATAAAAAAGACCCCCCTTTCCAACCTACTGCTTTGGAAAGATCACTTCATAAGGAAGTGCAGAGTAAGCAAGATAACATAATGACAGTTATTTTAAAAAAGAAAAAAATGAGTTCTCAGAAGACTAGTTGAAGACATGTGTAGCCCATCTCACATTCCATTGGTTTCTGCCTCTGCCCTCATTGGCAAAGATCAAAGTCCCTGCTTTGACAAGAGTTAATAAGTTGAGTACAAAGGATTCATTCTCTTTACTCTCTTGACTATCTGTTCAGTCTCCTCATTATCTTCCCAAAGCTTTTCAGTCTCTGGGTTCTGCAATCACTTTGGGCACAACTTTCTTCCATCTTTAAGAGTTTGAGAGAGACAGAGTCAGGTAGAGAGCTCAGAGAATGCCAAACCCTACTTCAGGTTGCTGAAGGAAAATATTCTGGAAAGAAGCCAAAATGAGGGAGCTAGCAATCTTGTCCCTATCTGTAGCTTGCTATTCTAAAGATCTCAAGGAATTTTACCTTGGGTGAGAATTTGGACTCCTGGTTATGCTGAATTGCATCATTCCCCATAGGAAAACTCCTTCATTCTAAATTGCCTGTTATACCCAGCTGTGTGACCCTGGGCAAGTCACTTGACCCCCATTGCCTAGCCCTTACCACTCTTCTGCCTTGGAGCCAATACACAGTATTGACTCCAAGACAGAATGTAAGGGTTATAAAAAAATAAAAATATATATACATATACATACACATATGTATAATAAAGATAACATATGATAAACAATATGTAACAGATAATAAAGATAACATATGTATAGTTAATAAATACAAAGTAATAAAACAAAGTGTATTAGGAGAAAAGTCACGAGCACTTGAGTAGATCTAGAAAGGTTATATAGAAGGTATCTTTAAGGAAAAGGGAGATTCTGTGGGGCAAAAGTGAGGATGGAAACATTCCAATAATAGATAATGGATAGTAAAAAGCAGAGAGACAGGAGATGGAGTGGATTATGTGAAGAACAAAGAAAAGGCCCATTTAGGTAGATTACAAAATACAGGATTACAAACTGTTTATTAAAACTGTAAAGAAAGGTTGGGACCAGGTTCCTAAGGTTTTTAAAAGATAATAGAGGAATTTTTATTTTATTCTAGGGGCAATTGGGATCCATTGGGTTTGATTAAGTAGGAGAATTAATATGGTCACATATGCTATTTTTTTAACCCTTCTATTAAGTACTGCCTCTAAGGCAGTAGAATGGTAAGGGCTAGGCAATTGGGGTTAAGTGACTTGCTCAGTGTCACACAACTGGGAAAGTGTCTGAGGTCATATTTGAACCCAGGTCATCCCATCTCCAAGTGTGGTTCTTTATCCACTGAGCCATCTAGCTGCCCCACATACTCTTTTAAGGAAAATCACTTTGAAAGCAATGTGTAGGATGGACTTCCATCGATGATAAGAAAGCTGAGGCAGAGAAACCAATTAGAAACTATGTAATCTAAGATAGAAATGGTGCTGGCTTGAATTAAGGTGGTAGTGTGTGAATTGAAATAAGTGGTCAGAAGTGAGAGATATTGCAGAAATGGCAATATTTGATAAATGATTGTATGTATTGGGTAAAGGGAAGTGAAAAGTCCAACATAATGCTGAGATTACA
The DNA here is from genome assembly GCF_027887165.1 of Monodelphis domestica. Taxonomy (NCBI): domain Eukaryota; kingdom Metazoa; phylum Chordata; class Mammalia; order Didelphimorphia; family Didelphidae; genus Monodelphis; species Monodelphis domestica. The sequence continues at coordinate 285,992,260 of NC_077233.1, read as the reverse complement.
AACCCTAGAAACCAGTAGGATAGTTGTGCCTTCAACAAAAAAAGGAGAGAGTTGAAAAGGAAGAGAAGGGAGCAGGGAGATAAATCCTGGGATATATTTTGGGATGTATTGAGTATATCCAATTAGTGGTGTGTGACTGCTGCTTGAGAGGTTGGGGATGGATATATAAATCTGTGAGTCATAATGATTATAATTCAATCCATGGGAGACAATGAGGATACTGAGAAGTGTAAGAGAGCCTAGGAATTGGGCCTAGGATAGAACTTTAATGTATACCCATAGTTGTGTGGAACATTAATATTGAATTATAATGATTTTTATGTTGTCTTTCTTGAACTTCAGGTTTTGAAAGTCAGTCAGCTTCCAAGTAATTTACTCTCAAGCCTCAAGGCATCTCATTGGGCTAACTATTGTTACAGAAAAGTTGGAAGACCTGTTCCTTATTTATAAGTAAATAAGAACTCTCTTAGCCAATGAAGTCACTAAGCCCTAGCAACCATTTTGGATTACATTGAAACCCAGACATGTGATGGGGGAAAAGGGAGGTGTTGGCATCCCCCCTGAGATCTATCTCTTCCTGTGGTGATATAATTAGGAAGGAGTCCATGTCTCCAAATTCATCTCCCTGATAGTCCTTGAGGGCTATTTGCCAGTCAGAGATGTCTTGGGAGATCCAGGGGAGGTACTAGATGATGAGGTCACAAGAGTTATATAAGACAAGTGCCAGAGTTCCCCTCTCTCTCTTTTCCCCCTCTCTTTTGCCTGGTCAGTCTACAGAGGGAATAATATGCTAAGAAGATGGGAAAAGGATGGGATAAAGTATAAAAGTAAAGTGCTTGGCCTTGACAAGTCTCATCAGAGACTGGGGAGAATAAAGATAGTGTGGGACTTTATAGAGTTAAAAGATGAAGAGAAATAAAAAAGAGATAGCTCACATTGATTGGTCTCAATTTGTTTACTATAATAAAAGATAATATCCTCAGCTTGTACTTGTAAGGGGTAAAATTTAGAGGTTATTGACTGAATATATTATATTAGTGGTCACCAGGGACTAATTCAATCCCAATAAATTACTCAAATCAGTTTGGGATTTTTTATCATGGTTTTAATTACAATAGAAAGAAGAAATTAAGAAGGAGAGAGGAAAGGGAAATTAGATTACTCTGGCAAGTCAGATAGGAGTTGGAGGTCGAGGAAAGGAGGAAAGAAGGAATCAGTCACCTCACCAAGGACACTCACCTAATCCACGCTACATAGCTCCCAACTTGGAAAAAAGACCAACGTCTCCACCTGAGAGCAAAAGCCAGTGCAAGAGAGAGCCCGGAGAGAGGAAGTGACGTAAAATATATAGATTGTTCTTTACATCACTTCCTGCTTCTCACATGTACCAATGGTAGCTTAAGCTTGACTTGGGACAGCCCAGGAGGGTCTGTCAGTTGTTTCTTATTTGTCATTTGCTAGCACATGTTGGTCATAGGCCATCCTCCTCAACACTTAATCCTTAAGTAAGGGTGTATACATTCCTGGTTGCTAGAATTTCTAAAGACTAAACAGGGTGTGGAAAATCTAAAATTCACATACTTGTACTACCAGCCATGCAAGATTTGTTTTTTGGGGGTGGGTTATTTGGGGATTTTTTGCTTTTAAAGAAAATGCTTTATACACTATGCAGTGGATATAGTGCTGAGAGCCTAAAGTCAAGAAGACTCATTTTTCTGAGTTCAAATTCAGTCTCAGACACATACTAGCTGTATGACCCTGGACAAGTCATAACCCTGTTTGCCTCAGTTCCTGAATCTATAAAATGAGCTAGAGAAGAAAGTGACAAACCACTCCTGAATCTTTGCCAAGAAAACCCCAAATAGGATCACAAAGAGTTGGACACTCCTCCCCCAAAGATTTATGGTATGGGGTTTTCTAGTTTCTCTATCATTTTCTTTCTTTCTTTCTTTTTTTAAACATTATTTTATTTGGTCATTTCCAAACATTATTCACTGGAAACAAAGATCATTTTCTTTTCCTACCCCCCTCCCTCCACCTCTCCCATAGCGGACGCGTGATTCCACTGGGTATCACATGTGTCCTTAATTTGAATCCATTTCCATATTGTTGGTATTTGCATTAGAGTGTTCATTTAGAGTCTCTCCTCAGTCATATCCCCTCAACCCCTGTAGTCAAGTAGTTGCTTTTCATTGGTATTTTTACTTCCACAGCTTATCCTCTGCTTGTGGATAGTGTTTTTTAGATCTCTGCAGATTGTTCAGAGACATTGCATTGACATTAATGGAGAAGTCCATTACGTTCAATTGTACCACAGTGTATCAGTCTCTGTGTACAATGTTTTTCTGGTTCTGCTTCTCCTGGAGGTTGTTCCAGTCTCCATGGAATTCCTCCACTTTATTATTCCTTTGAGCATAATAGTATTCCATCACCAACAGATACCACAATTTGTTCAGCCGTTCCCCAATTGAAGGGCATCCCCTCATTTTCCAATTTTTTGCTACCGCAAAGAGTGCAGCTATGAATATTCTTGTACATGTCTTTTTCCTTATTATCTCTTTGGGGTACAAACCCAGCAGTACTATGACTGGATCAAAGGGCAGACAGTCTTTTATTGCCCTTTGGGCATAGTTCCAGATTGCCCTTCAGAATGGTTGGATCAATTCACAACTCCACCAGCAATGAATTAATGTCCCAACTTTGCCACATCCCCTCCAACATTCATTACTTTCCATAGCTGTCATCTTAGCCAATCTGCTAGGTATGAGGTAATACCTCAGAGTTCTTTTGATTTACGTCTCTCTGATTATAAGAGATTTAGAGCACTTTTTCATGTGCTTATTAATAGTTTTGATTTCTTTGGCTGAAAACTGCCTGTTCATGTCCCTTGCCCATTTATCAATTGGAGAATGGCTTGATTTTTTTGTACAATTGATTTAGCTCTTTGTTAATTTGAGTAATTAAACCTTTGTCAGAGGTTTTAATGAAAATTGTTTCCCAATTTGTTGCTTCCCTTCTAATTTTAGTTACATTGGTTTTGTATATACAAAAACTTTTTAATTTGATGTAGTCAAAATTATTTATTTTACATTTTCTTGCTTGGTTTTAAAATCTTTCCCTTCCCAAAGGTCTGACATGTATACTATTCTGTGTTCACCTAATTTACTTACAGTTTCCTTCTTTATGTTCGTCATTCACCCATTCTGAGTTTATCTTGGTGTAGGGTGTGAGATGTTGATCCCAACCTAATCTCTCCAATACTGTCTTCCAATTTTCCCAGCAGTTTTTATCAAATAATGGATTTTTGTCCCAAAAGCTGGGGTCTTTCGGTTTGTCATAAACTGTCTTGCTGAGATCATTTATGCCAAATCTATTCCACTGATCCTCCTTTCTGTCTCTTAGCCAGTACCAAACTGTTTTGATAACCACTGCTTTATAGTATAGTTTGAGATCTGAGACTGCAAGTCCTCTTTCCTTTGCATTTTTTTTTCATGATTTCCCTGGATATCCTTGATCTTTTCTTCTTCCAAATGAACTTAGTTATGGTTTATTCTAATTCAGTAAAGAAGTTTTTTGGTAGTTCAATGGATATGGCACTAAATAAGTAAATTAAATTGGGTAGGATTGTCATGTTTATTATGTTAGCTTTACCCACCCATGAGCAATCAATGTTTTTCCGATTGTTTAGATCTAGTTTTAACTGTGTGGAAAGTGTTTTGTAGTTGTGTTCATATAGTTCCTTTTTTTTTTTAAACCCTTACCTTTCGTCTTGGAGTCAATACTGTATATTGGCTCCAAGGCAGAAGAGTGGTAAGGGCTAGGCAATGGGGTTCAAGTGACTTGCCCAGGGTCACACAGCTGGGAAGTGTCTGAGGCCAGATTGAACCTATCTGTCTTGGCAGATAGATTCCTAAGTATTTTATATTGTCTAGGGTGATTTTAAATGGTATTTCTCTTTCTAATTCTTGCTGCTGAAATGGGTTAGAGATATATAGAAATGCTGATGACTTATGCGGGTTTATTTTGTATTCTGCAACTTTGCTAAAGTTGTTGATTATTTCGAGTAACTTTTTGGTTGATTCTCTAGGATTCCTTAAGTAAACCATCATATCATCTGCAAAGAGTGACAGCTTGGTTTCCTCATTGCCAATTTTAATACCTTCAATTTCTTTTCTTCTCTAATAGCTACTGCTAGTGTTTCTAGTACAATGTCAAATAATAGAGGTGATAATAGGCATCCTTGTTTTACTCCTGATCTTATTGGGAAGGCTTCTAGTTTATCCCCATTGCAGATGATTTTGGCTGATGGCTTTAGATATATACTGTTTATTATTTTTAGGAAAGGCCCTTCTATTCCTATACTTTCTAGTGTTTTTAATAGGAATGGGTGTTGTATTTTATCAAAAGCTTTTTCTGCGTCTATTGAGATAATCATGTGATTTTTGTTGGTTTGCTTGTTGATGTGGTCAATTATGTGGATGGTTTTCCTAATATTGAACCATCCTTGCATTCCTGGTATGAATCCTGCCTGGTCATAGTGAATAACCCTTGTGATGACTTGCTGGAGACTTTTTGCTAGTATCCTATTTAAGATTTTTACATCTATATTCATTAGGGAGATTGGTCTATAGTTTTCTTTCTCTGTTTTTGACCTGCCTGTCTTTGGGATCAGTACCATCTTTGTATCGTAAAATGAATTTGGTAGAACTCCTTCTTGGCTTATTCTGTCAAATAGTTTGTTTAATATTGGGATTAGGTGTTCTTTGAATGTTTGATAGAATTCACTTGTGAATCCATCAGGCCCTGGGGATTTTTTCTTAGGGAGTTCTTTGATGGCTTGTTCAATTTCTTTTTCTGATATGGGGTTGTTTATGGAATTTATTTCTTCCTCTGTTAGTCTAGGCAATTTTTATTTTTGTAAATATTCATCCATATCACCTAGATTGCCATATTTATTGCCATATAATTGGGCATAGTAGCTTTTAATGATTGCCTTAATTTCCTCTTTATTAGAGGTGAGATCTCCCTTTTCACCTTGGATACTGTCAATTTGGTTTTCTTCTTTGCTTTTCTTTAATTAGACTAACTAATACTTTGTCTATTTTATTTGATTTTTCAAAGTACCAGCTTCTAGTCTTATTTATTAAATCAATAGTTCTTTGACTTTCAATTTTATTAATTTCTCCTTTGAGTTTTAGGATCTCTAATTTAGTCTTCATCTGAGGATTTTTAATTTGTTCGCTTTCTAATTTTTTAATTTGCATGCCCAATTCATTGACCTCTGCCCTTCTTAATTTGTTAATATATGAACTCAAGGATATAAATTTTCCCCTGAGTACTGCTTTGGCTGCATCCCATAGGTTTTGAAAGGATGTCTCATCATTGTCATTTTCTTCAATGAAGTTATTAATTGTTTCTACAATTTGTTCTTTAACTAACTGGTTTTGGAGATTCATATTGTTTAATTTCCGATTAATTTTCAATTTACCTCTCCATGTTCCCTTACTAATTATTATTTTCATTGCATTGTGATCTGAGAAAGTTGCATTGGTTATTTCTGCTCTTTTGCACTTGTTTGCAAAGTTTTTATGCCATAATACATGGTCAGATTTTGTGAATGTATCATGTGCTGCTGAAAAGAAGGTATATTCCTTTTTGTCCCTATTTATTTTTCTCCACATGTCTACTGACTCTAATTTTTCTAAGATTTCATTCACTTGTCTTACCTCTTTTTTATTTTATTTTTGGGGGGGGGTATGATTTATCTAGTTCAGATAGAGGAAGGTTCAGGTCTCCCACTAGTATAGTTTTTCTATGCATTTCATCCTTGAGCTCCTCTAGTTTCTCCTTTAGAAATTTGGATGCTGCCTAGAGACGGGAGGTCCTAGGTTCAAATCTGGCTTCAGACACTCCCATCTGTGTGACCCTGGGCAAGTCACTTGACCCCCATTGCCTAGCCCTTACCACTCTTCTGCCTTGGAGCCAATACACAGTATTGACTCCAGGACAGAAGGTAAGGGTTGAAAAAAAAAAGAAAAAAAAAGAAATTTGGATGCTGTGCCATTTGGTGCATACATGTTGATTACAGATATTTCCTCACTGTCTATACTGCCTTTTATCAGGATGTAATTACCTTCCCTATCTCTTTTAACTAGATTTATTTTTACTTTGGCTTTCTCAGATGTCATGATTGCAACTCCTGCCTTCTTTTTGTCAGTTGATGCCCAATAGATTTGGCTCCACCCTCTTACTTTCACCCTATATGTATCTACCTTCCTCATGTGTGTTTCTTGTAGACAGCATATGGTAGGGTTTTGGATTCTAATCCACTCTGCTATTCGCTTGCGTTTTATGGGTGAGTTCATTCCATTCACATTCAGAGTTATGGTTACTAGCTGTGTATTTCCCAGCATTTTGATTTCTGCTCCTGTTCCTGCTTTTTCTTCTTTCACTATTTCCTTCTACACCAATGTTTGCTTTTAAACAGTCCCCCTAGTTCCCACCCTTATTTTACTTCCCTTTCTACCCCCTGTCCCTTCTTATTGCCCCCCTTATTTTCCCTATAGTCTTTCTAAAATTAACCCCCCTTCCCTTCCCTCCCTTGTACTGCTTCCCTCCCCACCAGACCATTTGTTACCCTTCTACTCCCCTATAGGGCTCAAATCTATTCTCTTTCCCCAATGGATTGGATTGTTTTTCCCTCTTTGAGTCAATTTCAAAGCACATAAAAGTTGAGTATTTCCTGTCTCCGACCTCTTTACCCTTCCAGTGTATTGATGTTCTCCCCCCTTCCACCATGAGCTTCTTTGTGACATATAAATTTACCCCCGTTTGTTTCTTTTCCCATTTCTTTTAATATTAACCTATTTTAAGCTCTAGTTATATATTTGTATATATATGCATACTCATGTGTATGTATTTATGCATGCATATATCTATATACCTATTTATGTTTTGTCCTTTCATCCTATACAGTTTGTCACTGTTCCCTCTAAGTGTACTTCTTTTTGCTGCCCAGGTAATAAAAACAGTTTTTAAGAGTTACCAATGACCTCTTTTCTTATAGGGATACATATCATTTTAACTTATTGAGTCTCTTTAAAATTTTTTTTTGTTTTGTTTTGTTTTTCTGTTTTCCCTCTTTTTTAATTACCTTTTGATGATTTTCTTGAGTTCTGTGCTTGGACATCAGATTTTCTGTTCAGGTCTGGTCTTTTCTTTACAAATTCTTGAAATTCTTCTATTTTGTTGAATGATCATACTTTCCCCTGTAATAATATAGTCAGTTTTCCTGGGTAGTTGATTCTTGATTATAGACCTAGTTCCCTTACTTCCAGAATATCATATTCCATGCCTTTTGGTTCTTCAGTGTATATGCAGCCAGATCCTGCATTATCCTCACTGTCTTTCTGTGGTATCTGAATGACTTCTTCTAGGCAGCTCATAGTATCTTTTCTTTGATTTGATAGTTCTTGAATTTGGCTATAACATTCCTCGGCATTGTCAGTTGGGGATTAAGTACAGGAGGTGATCTGTGGATTCTTCAATATCCACTTTTCCCTCTTGTTCTAGGATATTGGGGCAGTTTTCTTTAATAATTTCCTGTAATATAATGTCCAGGATTTTTCTTTTGTCATGGTCTTCTGGTAGACTAATGATTCTTAAATTGTGTCTCCTTGAATGATTTTCTAAATCCTCTGTTTTGTGAATGAGATGCTTCATATTTTCCTCAATTTTTTTCATTCTTTTGGTTTTGTTTTATAGTGTCCTGCTGTCTTGTGAGGTCACTTGATTCTAGTTGTTGTATTCTGGTTCTTAAAGACTGGATTTCATCCTTCGCTTTTTGGTCATCCTTTTCCTTTTGGTCTGATTTTCTTTGGAGGTCATCTGTCATCCTCTTTACCTCGTCTTTCATCTCCTTTTTCTCATCTTTCATCTTTTTCACCTCATCTTTCATCTGCTTTGCCTTATCTTTCATCTCCTTTGCCTCATTTTCCAGCTGGTTGATTTGGACTTTTAAGACACTATTTTCTTGTTTTGGTTAAAGTGCCTCTGTTTCCAGATGACTTATCTTAGTTTTTAAGTTATTTTCCCAATTGTCTTCAGCCTCTCTTAATTGTGTTTTGAATTGCATTTTGAGTTCTTCCAAAGCCTGTATCCAATTTGCTGGGATTTCTGATTTTTCCTTTGCTGATCCCTCCCCCTCTGTTTCGTTAGCTCTTTGCTCATTAACTGTGCAGAAGCTGTCTATTGTAATTTCTTTCTTCTTTTTCTGTTGTTTGCTCAGGTTTACCCCTTCTTTGCTCCCTGTATTTGTCTGTGCTCTTGCTCCTCTCATTTTTTTTTTTGTTTTGGGGCCTGTCAGTCTCCCCACTTGGAGCTTTGTCAGATCTCTTGGTACAGTCTCAAGGGGAGGAATGTTAGCTTCCCTGTCCTCTGGAGGCTTTTAATTGGATTAAGTTCAACTGGGTTGGGCTATATGGCTCTAAGACCGAAGACTCTTGGAAGGCTGGGCCGCCCAGGCTCTCTCCAGTTCTCTCCAGCTGCTTCTCTGCTGTCCGCAAGGTTCCCCAGTGCCTTTGCCCGCCCTGAGGTTCCTGTTCTTGCCTGAGGCCCTGAACTCTAGGTGGGGAGGAGTCCTGGTCTCCCTGAGCTCTGAGGAGTCCTGATGGGATTAGGTTCAACCAGATTGGTCTGGATGTGCCCCGAGGCAAAAACCTCCCGGTGAGACTGGAGCCAGATGGAAGGACCCAGCCAGGGGCCCTGGTCTCTCCCTGGCTTCCTCCCCGCTGTCCACGCTGGAAGCTCCGAGCCCGGAGCTCCACTGCTCACAAGGTAGACCCTCCAAACCATCACCTTTGCCCGCCCAGAGGTTCCTGCTTCCTCTGGGGGCTCAGCCCTCTGGGCCCCTTAGACCCGAGTGTTCTCGGATTCTGGCTTTTGGGGGGGCATACCTTTTGATTTGAGTCCAGAAGGAGGGTTCCCTGCCTCTGTCCTGTTGTTAAGTTTGAATTTCAGTCCCCTAGGAGAATTCAGTTTGTGATCAGTAAGGAAGGGTTTTCAGAGGTCTGAACTTTTGCTGCTTCTAAGCTGCCATCTTGACTCCGCCCCCTTTCCTCTATCATTTTCTCTAGATGCCACTGATTATGTTCCCCTAATTTTAGAGATCCCCAAAACCTTAGTTCCACTTAACCAAGTAATAGGTTAGCTCTTACAAAGGAAAGTTTACTTCAAAGGTATAACCAGAGCAAATGTCTCCCTTTCTCCCATACATGAAGATATAATACTCTCAAATTTATGCCATTTTTGTGTCTGGGAAAGGAAGGAGGGATTATGTTCACTGCTTAACTAAGTTCTTATATGGAACTCTCTCACCAAGTTCCAAGTTCATGTTCCCTGTACCCTGACCTCTCAACCTTTCCTTCTAGATTAGCTGCAACTTCTAGTCTAGAATCCAGGCTCCAAGATCCACATGGCTTAAATAAAAGATAATGGAGAGATCAAAATCCCAACTCCTTTGTTCAGGGCAGCAGTTCCTAAAAGAGAGGAGGGAAATGGTAGCCCTTCTACCCACCCTACTTAGTTCTTGATGCCCTGGTTGAGGGTAAACAGTACCTTTATCCCCTGGGTGTAGCTGGAAAAAAAAAAGGAATGCTACAGTCTAATAGTTTTAAAGACATAATCTGCTCTGGCTACTCAGTCAATGAAAAGAGACTACTCCTACCCTTAAGGTAGAGAACACAAGTTGTCTTCTCCCAGAAACAAATTCCCACAGTCTTCCACATGATCTAGGCCACCTAATCAAAACCCTATTTCATGTAATCAAAGAGGTCTGCACACAGACCACTGTTTCTTCTCTCCTTTTAATCCATTCTCCAAAGTTAAAGTTCATTTTGCTTGTTTTTATCTCTTCCTGGACTCTTCCCTTACTCTGAAACCATTCTTGCCCTTCTCCATGTCCTTGTGTGTTTCCCTATAAAGTTTAATGGATGTTCAGACTCGTGTGTGCATGCATGAAATCCTCCTTTGTGCCATTCAGTGGAGTACAATTCATGAAATAGCCCCTCCCTTCTCCATGTTTGCACATCTTATATGCCCTAAATATAAAACACAGTAAATTTCACCCCTTCTACATTTCATCCCTAGTGTACTAATTTTTCACTACCTTTTATTTCCTCCCCCTAAGACTTTCAACCCAGAAGAAGAACTATTAGTCCCTTATTTGCCTTGTTTTATTCCCCCTTTTGACTCTTGAAGACATTAGGATACTTCTGGGGGTGGAGCCAAGATGGCAGAGTAGAGCAGAGAAGCCCAAGGTCACCAGGAAAATCCCCTCCAACAATATTAAAATAACACCACAAAACGAATACAGGAGTCAAAGAACCAACAAGAAGTCAGAGAAACAACTTACAAGAAAAGAAGGACTTAAAAGGTAGGCAGAGGAGCACTGGGATGAGAGGGGAGCACAGTCAGCAACATAACAGCAAGGAGCCAAGAGCAAACCAATCACACCCCCATCCCACATCTGCTGTGCCAGCTTCTGAGCCTGAGCCATCATTCAGACCTTGAGACTCTGCCTAGGCAAACAGAGGTCCAAGCCAAAGCACACCCCTTAGGGTTTCAAACCTGTGGTAAAGTCCAGAATCCCAGCCCAGGCCAGTCTGTGCTGAAGTGGGCTGACTTGTGTGGGCCCAGAGTGAAGCTAGAAGTCCCACCCATCCCCAAGAGTCATTCTAGAAAGGCAAAGAACTCAGGCAGAGCTGCTCCCTTCCCCTTCTCTATACTCATTGAGGACATTCCTCACTTCACCTATCCTTCTGTCCAGCAGCCCAATTGGAGTGCTTTCTCCCTCCCCTGTAAGGGTGGGTCAAGGTGCACCCAACACTTGATGGGGGGAGGGGCAGGGCACGCCTTCTGGGGAGGGGGCTGGGCTCGGCACTCCATCTCTAATAGGTTTGCCATTACTGCCCTAGATCATTGTTTTATTTTTTTACTTTCATTTTAATCCTCCCTTTATGATACACTTTCCAGAGGTGAAGTTTGTTTTGCTATTGCCTTCTCAATTTTACTCTGTCTCTTAAAATCTCCTTTCCATATCATACACGTTTTCCTGTTGAGTAGAATGTATTTACACAACAATATAGCTTCCTTTGTCCAGTTCAGATAAGCAAGATTCATGAGCTGCTAATTCCTCCGACTCTAAACTATGTTTCTATAGTTTTCTTCTTGTGCACCTCACTTAAAAGAAAGAATAAACTCTCACCCCTTGTTCCACATTTCTTTCTTAGTGTATTCTTTTCACATCTCTCATTTGGGAAAAATGAGACCTTAAAAGAGAGAACAGAATCAATCCATCTTCAAACCCTGTATTTTTCTTTCATTATTCACTCTGTGCCCCAGTTTATCATTTAATTCCTTTTAGTTACTCATGTATTTACATTTTGTATTTCTCTTGACTCGTTTGCATTTGAGTTTTTATCTGGCTCTTGTCTTTTCATCAGTAAGACTTAAAAATTTCTCTTCCAATAAAGGTCCAATTTTTTCCCCTCTAGTATTACACTCAGTTTTTCAGGTTGTTATTCACATATTAATACTATGTTCTATTGTATTTTTTTTCTAAACCCTACCTTCCATCTTACAATTAGTACCATGTATTGGTTCCAAAGGAAGAAGAGCAGACTTGCCCAAGGTCACACAACTAGAAAGTGTCTGAGACCAAAATTGAACCCAGGACCTCCTGTCTGTAGGATTAGCTCTAAATCCACTGAGCCACCTAACTGTCCCCTCCTCTAGTTCTAATAGATCTGAAAAGTTTTCTTCTTTGCTCTTTTGAAATATACAATCTAGATTTTTTTATTTAGTAATGATTTTCAGGTTGTCTCATGATTCTTAAGTTATCTTTATTCTGGCTGTCTTTTAGACTAATGGTTTTCTTCATTATTATTCAGTCTTTAAATTTTCATTCAATTCTCCCTTCTTGTTGTCTCATGAAGTCACCGAGTTATTTTTGTTCTATTTTTCAAGAAGTTCCATAGATGAATAAGGTTTTCTATCCTATTTTCTGAGCTATTATTCTACTTCCAATTTTACTCTCATATTCATTTATTTCCCTTACATTTTGAAAAATCTCTTGCTTCATTTCTTCCACCCATCTTTGAGGCCTGGTGGCTAAGCCTTTTTCTTTTTTAATCTCTGCTTATACTTGATTTGAGGTATTCTCTTTTTCTGGCTTTTCCTTTTATACTTTTGAGTTTCCTAACCCAGTCTTATGTCATTGTATTTGCTTTTTTCTCAATCCTATGCTTGGTTTCAGAGGTTAGGTTTTACCTTTCCTTGAATGTCTGATTTCACAGCACTTTGGGATGCGGATGTCTTTGTCCCCTTTCCCCACAATCTCCCTACTACCTTGTGCATTCATAGTCTGAGCACTGCAAATATCTAACCCTCCCGGGACATGCCCAATCAGCGCACTGCAGAATTCCAGCCCCTCTGGATCATTTGGTTAGTTCACTGCAGATTTCTGGCCTCCCATATTATCACTAGTAAAAGCCCTTTGGGCTTCTAGCTCTTCAGAGCATGCCCATTTAAGGGCTTGACAAAAATAAAAGAGCAGCTTTTAAACAATTAACAATTTCATTTTATGAAAATAGAGATAGAAAAGAATCTAGTAAATGAGGGAAATATAGGAAATTGGTAGAAAAAGAAAATTTCCAAAGGTCTATACTAGTTATCCTATAACTACCTATAATTACTACCTAAAACTGCCTATATCTACCTATAACTGCCTATAACTACCATTAATAACAACTACCCCACAAAGTTCCAACCCAATCCACCCCAATCAAAACTAACCCAGTCAGTGTTTAATCCAACCCCAATTAGGTCTTTCGACATAGACCAACCACCTCCCAAAAAAGTTCAAGAATGATAAAAAACCCCAACAGTCCAAACCAAAATCCCAAAACCCCAAAGCCAAAAAGCCCTATCAGTAAGCTCAGGCTCGCCTTTTCTATTCCAGCAACTAAATGCCAACCACCAACCAGCACCCTCCCAGCAGCCAACTTCCCCACAATTGTCGGCACCTGTCAGCAACTGACAGATCTACCAATTGACACTGACCCTTTTTATACCTTTTTCCTACCTTACTTCCTGTCTCTGGTTTCTACTTCCTATCTCTATGGTTTCTACTTCCTATCAGTGTGGGCTGGTTAATCTCTACATCTCTATGGTAAGAGGACCTCCAGGTCCTCCTTTAAACTGAAGAAAAGAATAAAGAATTCCTTTTTAAAAGTCATTACCCTTGGGAGTGTCCCAGTCAGCTCTGCAAGTTATAGATCTAACAAATCAACCCAAGCCAGACTGCTGGGGATTTCAAGTTCTCAGAGTCATGGTGATGAAGCTATGGCATGAATGCCAGAGAGCATGTAGAGAGCCCTCCCTGTGGGCACAAGTGCCATCACCTGCCATTATTAGAAAGTCAGAAGGACTCAAGCTGAGCTACTCCCTTCCCCATCTCCACATGCCTTAGGACATTTCTCACATGACCCACCCCTCTGCTCAGCAACCCAATGAGAACGCTACCTCCCTCCCCTGTCTGGAATAAGGTGGGGCAGAGAGGGGCACAGCACAGTCTCTCAAAGGTTCACCATCACTGCCTTAGAGTGTCCTTTAGAGCATTGGAAGGGACCTGCCTATTTGAGCTGACTCTGGCTTCCCAATTAGGCTTCTATCCCAGTACCTGTAGGCTTCTTACTTTCTTTTTGTACAGCTCTAAGCTGAATTTATTCCTCATAAGATTTTTTTATGTTAATCTTTTTAGAACTTTGCTGGAGTATGCATGATCCCCTTTATGACTTTTACCATGGCCATCTTAACTGAAAGTCCCTTGACTAAATTTCTTTCTGAGAATTAAATTTCATTTTATTTTCCCCCAATTATATGTAAAAATTACAAGTAAAAAATTCAACATTTTTCAAAGAGTATGGAGACTCAAATTCTCTCCCTCCCTCCCCCTCAACCCCAGATGGTAAGCAATCTCATATTGATTTCACATGTATAATCATTAATCCTTTTGTGGAAGGAAACTCAAATAGAAAAAAAAATTAAGAAAGTGAAAAAAAAGTTCTGGGTTCAGACTTAGTTCTTTTTTTTTCTAGAAGGAGACAGCATTTTTTTTAATCATGAGTCCTTTCAGATAGCTTTAGATTATTGTATTGCTGCGAATAGCTAGGCTATTCTGTCATTCATTGTATAGTATTCCTCTCACTGTGTACAATGTTTTCTGGGTTCTGCTTATTTCACTCTGCTCCAGTTTGTGTGTTTCCAGGTTTTTCTGAGTTCCTCCGGCTTGTCATTTTCTTCAGCACAATGCTATTCCATTATATTCATATGTTATAACTTCCTCATCCATTCCTCGATTTTGATGGGTATCTCCTCACTTTCCAATTCCTTGTCTCCCCCAAAAAGAGTAGCTTTAAATATTTTTGTACATATAGGTCCTTGCCATTTTGGGTTATTTTTTAAATCTCTTTGGGATACAAACCTAGTAATGGTATTGTTGGGTCAAATGATATGTACTGTTTTATAGCCCTTTGGGCATAGGTCCAAATTACTCCCTAAAATGATTGAATCAGTTCACAACTTCCCCCAAAAGTGCCTTCCTGTCTCAACTTTCCCATATTGCCTGAAAATTTTGTTATTTCCTTTTCCATCATAATATTCAATCTGAGAAGTGTGTGGTGGTACTTCAGAATGATCTTAATTTGCCTTTCTCTAAAAAATAGTGATAGTCATTTTGTATGACTATAGAGAGCGTTAATTACTTTATCTGAGAACTTACTATTCATAACATCTAACCATTTATCAATTGGGGAATAACTTGTATTCTTATACATTCAACTTATTTCTCAATGTATTCAAGAAATGAGACTTTCGTTAGATTTGTAAACAATTCTTCACCATTATGATTACTGTGTATTACTTTCCATCCTGTTTCCTTCTGTTAGTTTCTGACCTCCACTTTCCCCAATTTGCCCTTTCTATCAGCCCAACCCCACCTTCTCTTTTCCCCTACCTGTCCTACCTATAGGGTGTAAACCTTAAAATTTCCCAGACCCTACTTTATAAGATTGGATTAAGATCATTCCCCATTTGGGCAGTGAACTCTACTTAAAGCAGGAATGTGAGAACTCTACTTCACCTACTTGGGTCTGCCCTAGGGGAAGATAAAGTTGTAAACTCTTTTCTGAACAATGAAAAGTACTTAAACCCATACTTTTCTTAAGCTAAGGTCAAGCAACTTGTGAATTTACAAGGAACAAAGAACTGGAAAACTTACTCAGAGCTTTCCTGCTGTGAATTCAAAATGGGCGGTCCTTTAGAAACATCTACAGTGATTGGTAGATGTAAGGACTTAGGGGAGGTGACATAGGAGATTTTGCCCTTAAAAATAAGAGCTCAGAGAAGAGCTGGGGCTGATTCTGAGGGAGCTCATTTTGAGAAGACTCATTCTGAGGATCTCGATTTCTGACTCTCATTCTGAAGGAGAGCTCCTTGAGGAGCTCCTCTGAGGGACTCTGTCCCTCTGGGGTAGGAGCTCTGGAGGCTCTTGAGAGAGGCCCTTTGAAACCATCTCTGGCTGGAAGACTCTTTGAGGAAGGACGCTGGCCTGGTGTCATTAGAAATCCTTACTTAGACAGATCTTTTGGTGAATTATAAAAAACTGACTGATTTCTCTTTTAAGACTCAGATCTAGGCCATATTGGCTTTGAGGCCCTTCATACTTATTCCTTTTTTACTCTCTCTCTCTTTCTTTGATTACTCATTGTATTGTTAATTAAAATCTTTATAAAGCCCAATTGACTTGGGTATTTGAATAATTGGGAATATTTCCCTAGCGACCACCTTATATTTGATTTTAAACCCAAGACACTGTAGTGAAACATATTTCTGCAGTAAAACTTACTCACCCTCTCTTATATCTATCACAATTTATATCTTACACTATTTTAATCACTACGGTTTAAGACCTCAACTATTTTAAATCTCACAAGGATAAGATTACTTTCTGTACCCAATTGATTATGTAGGTTTTTCCTTCACTGAATCAATTCCGAAGAGAATAAGGTTCATGTGCTCCCCTCCCCACCTCCATCATCTTCTCCTCCACTTTAAATATTCTTTCATACCTTCTTAGTGGGATAATTTACCCCATTCTATTTTTCCTTTTACCCTCCTGCCAGTGCAATCCTCTTTCTCATGCCTTAATTTTATTTTTCATTTTATTCCATAATATTCACCTCAAAACTCTGCCCTCTGTTTATGTATATTCCTTCTAACTGCTGTGTAAAGGGAGCCCCTTTTCCCCCTAGGGTCTTAGACTTCCTTACGGTTCGACCCAGCTCATCCCATTTGTGTGCTTATACTGCATTACTGGATGTTACCACACAGGTGATGTATGTGGGAGAATAAAAGAGGGGGGTGTGGGAGCACGCAGTCTCTCTATTCCCTTGGATGGTGGTGTAGAGGACCATGGCTGAGAGAGACAGCCATATGGAGAGTCACATGGTCAGAATTAGATTAGATTAGGCTTTAATCTCTATATATCTGCTTTCTCTATTTCAAGTGATTGTTAATAAACTCTATGGAAACTAAGAACTTGGAGTTTGTAATTTATTTGTAACACTGTCCTAATGATGACAAAGTTCTTTAGTATTATGACAGTCATCTCCCCATTTGGGATGTACACAGTTTAACAGAATGTCTTTTAACTTTCCTGTTACCTTTTAATGAAATTTTCCATTCAATTCTGGTCTCTTCATCAGGAATGTTTGAAAGTCTTCTATTCCACTGAATAGCCACTCCAACCCACCACCACCTCCACTCAAAGAATTATGCTCAATTTTCCTGGGTAAATAATTCTTGACTGAAGTCCATCTCTTTTGCCCTCTGGAATATCATATTCCAGGACCTCCCATACTTTAATGTTGTGTTATCCTGATTGTGGCTCCACAATATATGAATTGTTTCTTTTTGGCTGCTTGCAATATTTTTCTCCTTGACCAGGGAGTTTTGGAATTTGGCTATAATATTCCTGGGAGTTATCCTTTTGGGATCTTTTTCAGGTTATTATCAATGGATTCTTTCAATTTTTATTTTGACCTCTGGTTCTAAAATATCAGAGCAGTTTCCCTTGATTATTTCTTAAAAGATGATGTCTAAACTCTTTTTTTGATCAGTGGCTTTCAGGTAGTCCAATAATTCTTCAATTATCTTTCCTAGATTTATTTTATGGGTCACTTATTTTTCCAAAGAGATATTTCACATTTTCTTCTACTTTTTCATTCTTTTGATTTTGTTCTTGATGTCCCATGGAGTCATTAACTTCCAGTTGCCCAATTCTAATTTAAATACATGATTTTCTTGAGTGAGATTTTGTACCTCCTTTTCCATTTGGCCAATTCTACTTTGTAAAGAGTTCCTTTCCTCATTAATTTTTGTGCCTCTTTTTCCATAGGGCCAATTCTGCTTCTTAAAAAATTTTTCTCTTCATTGAATTTTTGTGCCTCTTTTACCAATTGACCTATTATGTTTTTTAAGATATTAATTTCTTCAGTATTTTTTGTGCCTCCTTTACCAAGTTATTGACTTTTTTCATAATTTTCCTACATCACTCTCATTTCTTTTCCCAATTTTTCTTCTGCCTCTTTTATTTGGTTTTTAAAATCCTTTTTGAGCTCCTCTACTAATTCTTTTTGGGCTTGGGAGCAATTGCTATTTTTCATGGAGACTTTGGATACAGCAGTATTGACTGTGTTGTCTTCTGAATTTGAGTCTTTCCTACCCTCAAAATAGCATTTTTTGCTGAGCTCCTTTTTTGTTGTTATTTGCTCATTTTTCTTACTTTTCTTTTAGTTAAAAAATTGTCAAAACTGGACTTCAATAACTGAAGTGAAGCAGTACTTCAAAGCTTCAGGTTCTTTGTGCCTTCAGTACTGGCTCTGGAGATCTATCTGAGTTCAATTCTTCCAAGGTGGCATGATGTAAGGAGAGGTGCGTTTAATATTGTCTTGTTGTGAGTGCTGGTCCATGGAACTCTTTTCCACCTTAGAATGGTGAACAGGGCTCCCTTGTGGCTACAAATGCTGGTATATTCTAGTACTCCTCCTCACCCTGAGATTCCACCATTGGACTGCCACTTGGTTCTGTGTATGGTCAATGGGAGAAGAATTTTATCCCCACAATCAGCAAAGGGACCCCTGTATTCTCCTTCTGAGCAGTTGTTCAACCCTACTTTACAGTCTGTGGAGTTCTGGAAGCCTTTGTTACTGCTTGGGCTATGCCTATGGCATGTTGCCTTGGTGGGACCTGCCCTGGTGCTGCACTCCAACACCACACCAGTGTACTAGATCCCTCATGCCAGCCTTCTAAGCTGCTTTGGGCTAAAAAGTTACTTCACCATGACTTCTTGTGGGTTATACTGCTCAAAAATTTGTTTTGAGGGACTATATCACACCTTTTGGAGGATGATTTGGTAGAAATCAGATGGGTTCAATGTACCTTCTCCACCACCTTCCCTTGACTAGATTTCTAAAATCTCCTGCTAATTCAAAAATAAAACAAAACCTTATGATCCAAAATATCAAGATCTGAATTGTAGATAAGAATACAATAAGAATTCAAAAGATGGTAAGCTTTGAAGGCTGGGATGTAGTCAAAAAAATACAAATGGAGAAAAAAATGAAACTTAAGCTAGACTCAAAAGAAAGTCTGAGAGGAGAAGAGAGTGTTTAGGTATAAGTTCTGACACTATTAGTCAAACAAACCATTTTAGCATTTATTGGCAAAAAGAAAAGTTGAATCTACTATCTCTTTTCACTTGCTCAGATGGTTATATTTATAAATCTATAGACATAGATAGGGGCAGCTAGGAAGCACGCTTAATAGAGTACCAGGCTTGGAGTCAGGAGTCTTTCTGAGTTCAAGTACAGCCTTTGACACTTAATAGCTGTGTGCCCACCTTTGGCCATTGGAACAAATTGTTCTCACTTGCCCAGTTTTGGAGGGGATCATCACATCTCTGGGGTAGACTCCTCCTAACTCACCAATGAGTTTGAGGCCTTTTACTTACCCTCCACCTGGTTAGCTCATCTGTCAAGATTGTTTAAGTACATCTTCTTAGAGCCATAGATGAAAGTTGGATGGAAAATGGACACCTAAGGTGAAAATATTTGGCAAGCCCTCACTCTAGAGAGGACCCAAGAAGGGGCTATAGAGCGCTTAAGGATCTGATCAGAATCAAAGATGCCAAGGTCATCCAATACATCCTCAAAATCTTACCAGTTGCCCTGACTTTTGTCTTGCCACTCTATACTTTGATGGCGCTTGGAGAGTGAGGTTGAAAACTGTGCGCAACTCTACCTCACTTAAATTCAATTCACACATGAGTGAAGACATCACCCCATGATGTCATTAGTCCTCTTCTAAATGAGGGATGAAGAACAAATTGCATCACTCTGGCCAAGTCACTTAAACCTATTTGCCTCAATTTCCTTATCTTTAAAACAAGCTAGAAAAGTAAATGGCAAATCATTTCAGTACCTTTGCCAAGTGAAAAGGAAATTGCTTTTATATTATTGATCATAAACCAAGTGATCATACCCTTTAGGTAGGTAAATGCAACTATGATTTTTAGAAAAATTTAGACCCAGTAAGTAAATTAATTTTATATCAATTATAATAATAGAATACAACTATAGTATTATAAAGGATATAGTTTGATGTATTCAAATATGATAGCAACTAATTAGATTAAGAGTTTCTGTTTGAGGAATAAAAACTTCAGGTCTATGTAGTTATCGAGGGCAGAAGGAAGGAAGCTGTGCTCATTTGGAATAGTGAGTACATAGCTAACCCGATGAGATAATAGGAAAACAACCTTGGCGTGTCCAGATATTATTTGATCCTATGAAAATGTATGCTTCTCAGGCTCTCCAGAGTTTTATGATCAGGATAGTTTACTTGGACCTTATATTAGAATTTGTTACTTCTCATCAAATGTTACCCAAACTTGTTACCAAATGTTATAATATGATCTTAACATACTCTGAACATTTTCTCTTGTTAATCACTTATGCTAATTAACTGTGAAAAACCAATAATACACAGTATAGCACATCTAAATTGGGTCTTTGCCACAGACTAAGCTTTAATTTCCCACAGTTAAAGATGGACTCCAGCTCAGAATGACGGCTAAGAGATTTCATTCTTTTTTGTTTGTTTCTTTTGTTTTGTTTTACATTTTGGAAATTTTTTTATTTTTAAAATTTTTTTCCATGTTCATATAATTCATTTTCTTTCCCTTCCACTTCCCTCCCCCCTCCCAGATCCAATAAGCACTTCCAGTGGATTATACAAATGTTATCATTTATACCTATTTCCATATTATTCATTTTTGCAATAAAGAAATCTTCTAAGACAAAAACCTCCAATCATATAGCCATATAAACAAATGATAAGTCATTTGTTTTTCTTCTGTGTTTCTACTCCCAAAATTCTTTCTCTCAATGTGGATAGTGTTCTTTCTCATAAGTCCCTTGGGATTGTCTTATATTAGCAAAGTCCATACATTGGATTGTTCCACAGTGTTTCACTTTCTGTCTACAATGTTCTCTTGGTTCTGCTCATTTCACTCTGTAGCAGTTCATGGGGGTTCTTCCAATTCATATAGAAATCCTCCAGCTCATCACTCCTTATAGCACAATAGTATTCCATCACCATCAGATACCACAATTTGTTCAGCCATTCCCTATCAAGGGACACCCCCTCATTTTCCATTTTTTTGCCACCACAGTGTAGCTATGAATATTTTTGTACAAATATTTTTCATTATTATTTCTTTGAGATACAAACCCAGTAGTGGTATAGCTGGATCAAAGGGTGTATGCATTCTTTAAAGCCTTTTGGACATAATTCTAATTGCCTTCCAGAATAGTTGGATTATAAATGCTATATATTATTAGCAAATGTCTATTATAAATTTACTGGGGGGTAG
The DNA here is from genome assembly GCF_027887165.1 of Monodelphis domestica. Taxonomy (NCBI): domain Eukaryota; kingdom Metazoa; phylum Chordata; class Mammalia; order Didelphimorphia; family Didelphidae; genus Monodelphis; species Monodelphis domestica. The sequence continues at coordinate 285,971,208 of NC_077233.1, read as the reverse complement.
GGGGTGGGCAGCTAGGTAGCACAATGAATAGAGAGCCAGTCCTGGAGTTGGAAGGACCTTGCCATTCATTTTTTTTAGAAGTGATACTAAGACAGAAGGCAAGGATTATGGTACTGGCTAAAGTGATAGAAGGGTGGATCAATGGAATAGAGTAGGGTTAAATAATCTCAGCATGCTAGTGTTTGATAAACCCAAAGATCCACCTTTTGGGACAAGAACTCACTATTTGACAAAAACTGCTGGGAAAATTGGAAAACAGTATGGGAAAAATTAGGTTTAGATCAACATCTTACACCCTACACCAAGATAAATTCAAAATGAGTAAATGACTTAAATATAAAGAGGGAAATCATAAATAAATTATGGTGAACATAGAGCAGTATAACTGTCTTATCTGTGGGAAGGAAGGAATTTAAGACCAAGCAAGAGATAGAGAGCATTACATTATGTAAATATTGCAAAATGTAAAATGAATAATTTTGATTATATTAAATTTAAGGGGTTTTGTACAAACAAACCAATGCAACCAAAATTAGAAGGGAAGCAACAAAGTGGAGGGGGGGTTATAACAAAAACTTCTGACAAGGACCTAATTTCTCAAATTTATAAGGAACTAAGTCAAATGTACAAGAAATCAAGCCATTCCCCAACTGACAAATGGTCAAGGGACATGAATAGGCAATTGTCAGATGAAGAAATAAAAACTATCAATAGGCACATGAAAAAGTGTTCTAAATCCCTCCTGATTAGAGAAATGCAAATCAAAACAACTCTGAGGTACCCCCTCACATCTAGAAGATTGGCCAATATGACAGTAAAGGAAAATAATAAATATTGGAGGGGATGTGGCAAAATTGGGACACTAATACACTGCTGGTGGAATCATGAATTGGTTCAACCATTCTGGAGACACTACTGTATGCTGGTGACTCTTGCTGAAGAGACTCTCACAGACTTTTAACTGGAGATTAGACCTAAAGGAGCTTTGTCAGTGATGACCCATATTCCCTTAGAAGTGGGTTATTTTGCTAAACTGCTCTCTACCTCTTTCCTACATTTCCCTCTCTTTACTATCACCACTTTGATATAATAAAGCTACTAACAGCCTTATAATTTAATTTTAATTATTATACAACATAGAAACCATCATACTACCAGAAGACAGCTGAAGACAATAAAGTTAAAAGCAGCAAGTAATTTAGGAAACTGACAAAGAACGCCTCCAAAGTCAGAGAGTCTCCCTTTCACTAAGTGGTTTACTAGAGTTGGTTACCAAATTTCCACACACACTCCAATCTCTTCAAGGTATAAGTCCCCTAGAAGCAGTTTCCTAGCATCCCCCAAGTGGAAAAATGTTATCTGCTCCAAGTGGTGTGCTATTTAAGTCTCTCTGCATGTATGCCAGACTTCCATTTCAAATAAAATATCTTTGACTTTCTTATTCCATGATTCCTGTGAAGGCCGAGGTGCCAACTTTAGAGTGAATAGCATTTTTTACCTTTTTTTTTTTAAGCCATTACCTTTCATCTTAGAATCAATACTGTATATTGGTTTCAAGGCAAAAGAACTATAAGTACTATGTAGTATACTATACATACAGTTAGGAAATGTCTGGGGCAGATTTGAACCCAGGACCCTCCTGTCTCTGAGTGGTCTGACCCTAAATTCACTGAGCCACCTAGTCCCCTCCTTGGTCAGTATTTTCTAAACCCAAGGCATGATCCTTCTTTGAGTCTTTGGGGCTCCTCCCATCCAACTGATCCTTTAATGGAGCATGTAAGAGGATGATCCTGAAAAAAGAATGTTAAAAAAAATGAAAGGAAGGAAGGAAAGGAGGAAGAAGGAAGGAAGGAAGGAAGGAAGGAAGGAAGGAAGGAAGGAAGGAAGGAAGGAAGGAAGAAAGAAAGAAAGAAAGAAAGAAAGAAAGAAAGAAAGAAAGAAAGAAAGAAAGAAAGAAAGAAAGAAAGAAAGAAAGAAAGAAAGGAAGGAAGGAAGGAAGGAAGAAAGAAAGAAAGAAAGAAAGAAAGAAAGAAAGAAAGAAAGAAAGAAAGAAAGAAAGAAAGAAAGAAAGGAAGGAAGGAAGGAAGGAAGGAAGGAAGGAAGGAAGGAAGGAAGGAAGGAAGGAAGGAAGGAAGGAAGGAAGGAAGGAAGGAAGGAAGGAAGGAAGGAAGGAAGAAAGGAAGAAAGGAAGAAAGAAAGAAAGAAAGAAAGAAAGAAAGAAAGAAAGAAAGAAAGAAAGAAAGAAAGAAAGAAAGAAAGGAAAAGAAAGAAAGAAAGAGTGAATGTAGTGGGTTGGGGCATATGGAGACCAGTTTCTATGGGCTACATTTCATACATTTGTATGAAAACCTCTGGAAACACAGAAACTACCACTGCTCCAGGAAAAGACAGTCCATTCTTCTTTCATCCTGAAGAAAAAGCGAAGAGAAAATCTAGAGAAGACCACCAACCAGAAATTAATAATTGTATGAAGGTTTAATTCCACAATAATTCAAAGAATGTGGCTTTTCTTTTGGTTTGGTGATGCAAGTAAATGGAAGAGACTGTCAGAGACATAAGTGAGAGGTAGAACTGGGGGCCCTGAACCATCTGACTCACTGTGGTCTGATGGAACATACCTAGGACATTTTGCAGTTTGTACACAGTTCTCTCCCTAGATGACTAAAGCCTGTCCTTTAGACATTTCTAGGGATATTTGTCTGTCTAGCTCAGGTCACTGAAATCTAGAACATCCCTGCCTCAGATCATCTGTTCAAATTTCCTTCAAGCATCTGTCTTAAAGCCATGCACAGAACAGATGCTCCAAATACTTCTTGGATAAAGTAAAAGCAGGGTTTAAATTAGATACACGTGATTTCAGATCTGGTCATTTTGGGAGGTGGAGGGAGGGAGAGTCCTAGACTCCTAGCCCTTTTATAAAAGCTGGATATCCAGTTTGTTTCTATCTCTGTGAATGATAGTTTGCTTAGTAAAGATACTCGAATATTTGCTTCTTTGCAGTTTAGAGCAATATAATCTTACTATTCCTGCTCTTCATAGTAACGAGTGCCATTTATATAGATCTCTAAGATTTGTGAGAGGGAACATGGTTTGGTGAGTAAAAAGCTCACCTTGAAAACATGAAGTCTTGGGGCATCGAGGTGGTATAGAGGGTAGAGAGCCAGGCCTGGAGTTGGGAAGACCTGAATTCAAATCTGACCTCAGATACTTTCTAGCTGGGTGACCCTGGGAAAATCACTTACCGCCATTTATCTGCTCTTCTGTCTTAGAGGTGTTACTAAGGCAGAAGAAAGGAATTATAAATAAATTTTTAAAAATAGGAAGACAGGTTCAAGATCTGCCTGTGATGCATGTTGACTGTAACACCTTACAAGTCATTTAACCTTTTAATATCTAAGATAACTCTCTAAGACTATCAGATGCAGAGAAGGTGCATATGACCTGTAATAGCAGTTTGTCTGCCTTTAGTTTTCAATGGCCTTTAAATAATTTCAGTTGAGCCCCATAAGACCTTATTTGACCCCAAGTTTCTCTGCTCACCTACTTACTGTGATGTGCTTATTTAGTAAAACCTTGAAATGATATAACATTTTACTTTTTCGAAGCACTTTTACATGATCTCGGAGGATGGATAGATACCCCCAAATGCCTTCAAACCCGAACAACACACATATCTGAATGCATGACTTATTATCTCTGCATACTTTCCTCAATCTTCCAAGGTGATTGCCAAAGAAACTGTAAAATGTCTGAGTTTTTGTGATCGTACACTTTCTGCTTTAAGCCAAAGCATAAATGGTTGCCATTAGAGGGAGCACAAGGCACAGAAATGCGATCCAGCTGACTTGCTATTTCTGAGGCGTCTCCAAAGTACGAGGAGAGTAGAGTCAATGTTTTTCAAAGGGTTCTAGAAACAAATTAGGCCTCTTCTTCCAACCATCCAGACTAGGTCAGCAACTTCTGGTGCTCTATTCAGGTCAAAGTGACATAGGGATAAAGACAACGACTGCAGCTTGATTATTTTAATGATCCTGAAGGGAAACTGTCTAAACGGAAGTTCCTCCCTTCTCATAGAAGTCATCCATATACGCTATCATTTCTCTAATGGGAGTTTTCCAGGAGTCTTGACAACCAGCATTTATTACAGGAGCATTTCTGAAATCAAAGGTGTGTTCTCTGTGTTCCAGTAAGGAAAGAAGTAGCTGGTATTGTTGGCTTATAATTTACTTTCTTTAAATAGTATCATAAGAAAAATGACTTCAAAAGTTCCAGAATAAAAAAAAAAGTCTGTTACTCAACACTAGACATTACAACGTTTTTAAAAATTGAGAACAAGATTTCAGAGAGTGTAAGGATAAGGGATAGAGAAAAATGCACAAATTGTCTTTAAAAGGAAAGAAGGAGAATGTAGACAAACTCTGGGAGAAGATTCTGGAAGGAGAGGAGGATCTTGGGAGTTTACTGGGTTTAAGGGTCTCTCCTCATCTGGCTTTCCTCTGAGCTGGTAAGGAGGATCTTTGCTCTGGCATCCCTTGGGAAAAGACTAAGATTAGGAATTCCTGGACTGGAGAACTGCCTTGGAGGAGACCTGCCTTTCCCTGAAGTACAGAGATCAACCTGTGAGAAACAACTTGGTTAAGGTAAACCCAAGAGTTTTGTCACCTGGGACTTTGGGTTTACCTAGGAAGCCAACCCCAGGCTTTGGGTAAGGACTCAGTACCTCTGGGGGTCCTGCATCCTCAGCCTTTTAAAGACAATCTATCCTCTATAAGTAGTCAGATAGCTTTTTAGGATCTAGATAAGAACAGGGAGTGAATAAGAAGGGCTTGAGAAGATCAGAAGAGTAAAGAGGCGGAGCATAGATTGGTGGGAGGAGCTATAGCTGTATAGATTTAGAACCTTATCTACCATTTCCTACCCTCAATAAACTTGTTGTTGATTTTTAATAATTGCCCTGGGAGGTTCCTAGTTGGGTTTTTTTCCCCATTCCCAATCCCTCTAGGTCCTTTCCATTAAACTATCTCTTTTTTGGAGGTAGTTTTCTCTGTCAGAGAGTTCTCTTGAATGGAAATTTCCTCCACTTATGTAGGACTCTATCTCAGCCTTAAAAAAGAGCTGCCTTGCACATTGAGAAGTTAATGGACTTGTCTATGATTGTACTGTTAATATTTGCAAGAAGTAAGACTTTAACTTGGGAGTTCCTGATTCTGAGGCCAGGTCTCCGTGCACTTTGCCAGGTAAAGGGGTTAAATCGTCACTATTTAGACTCAGTTTCTTCCAATTCAGACTGGTGCTTATTAATATCCTATTACAATAATGATAAAGGCAAAAGCTTCAATTTAAACTCTACGTAGAAGTCTAAAAAGTATTTAAACTCTATCATCTCATTTGAGCCTCTGGAAGTCAGAGAGATTACAGTTCTTATATATCTCCAGGATCAGAGAGTTATGGGGATTTGCCTACCATATAATGGTTGTGTCAGTTCTTGTCTTCAAGAAGAGAAGACAGCATACTAATCTCAAAGGAAAGGAATTAACACCCACCTTTAGGGTGATCAGGAAAATTTTCTTGCAGAAGCTGAAATTCAAACTGAAAATTCGAAGAAAGCTCAAGAAGCCAGAAGGTAATGCATTTCAGGGATGGAAAGAAGCCAGTGAACGTTCACAGAATCTGGAAGTGAAATGTCTTTCTTGTTCAAGGGACTTTAGGGAGGTCTGGATTACAGAGTACATGGAAGGGCGTGACATAGGAAGACTGGAGGAGCTAAGTTGCAACGGGATTGTAAATCTTTATATTGGATTTTGGATGCAATAGCAAGTCATTGTAATTTACTGTGTAGGACTGTGGGGAAGGGCAGGGGATGGATGACATGGTCAGATCTGCACTTTAGGAAGATTAATGTGACACTTCTGTAAGGAATGGACTGGAGAGAAAGCAGAAACTTGAGGCAGGGAGATAGCAACCTAATAGGCTAGGCATGAGGCGATGAGGGCTGAACCAGGGTGCTAGCACAGTCAAGAGAATGGAAGATGAAGTATATGCGATGTCACTAAAGTAGATTTTTACACTTTTAATTAATTTATTTTTAACATTCATTAAAAATTTTTGATATCCAAATTCTCTCTCTCCCTGCAGCTCCTCTTCCATCCATTGAAAAGGCAAGAAATAAACCAATAATACATGTGAAGTCATGCAAAACATTTGTCCATATGAACTACTTTGCAACAGCAAAAGAAAAAAAGCTAAAAAAAAGTGATAAAAACAATATGCTTTATTCTATACCCAGAGTTCATCAGTTCTCTCTCTGGAATTGGATGACATTTTTTAAAAACTCTTGCCATCTGTCTTAGAACTGATACTAACTGATCAGTTCCAAGGCAAAATAGCTATAAGGGCTAGGCAATGGGGGTTAAATGACTTGCCCAGAGTCACACAACTAGGAAGTATTTGGGGCCAAATTTGAGCCAAGGACCTCTTGTCTCTAGGTATGGCGGTCAATCCACTGAGCCACCCAGCAGCCCCAGAGGTAGATAATATTTTTTCATCTGAGTCCTTTGGAATTGTCTTAGGTAATTGCATTGATCAGAGTTTATTTACTTAGCTTTGCATCAGTTCACTTAAATCCACATCATTTCTTATACCACAATAATTCTATCACCGCCATATTCTGTTATTCCCCAATTGATGGGCATCCTCTCAATTTCCAGTTCTTTGCCACCACAAAAAGAGTTGTTAGAAATATTTTTGCACATATAGGTCGTTTTCCTTTTCCTTTGATCTTTTGGGATGCAGACTTAATGATGGTATTGCTGGGTTAAAAGGCACGCACAATTTTATAATCCTTTGGGCATAGTTACAAATTGCTTTCCAGAATGGTCGGGCAAGTTCATGACTCCATTAAAGAGTGCATTAGAGTGCCTATTTTTCCACATCCACCTCTAACATCTTTCATTTTCCTTTTCTGTCATGACAGCCACTCAGATAGGTGTAAGGTGGTACCTCAGGGTTATTTTAATTTGCATTTCTCTCATCTACAGTAATTTAGAACATCTTTTCATATGAACATACAGAGCTTTGAGTTCTTCAACTGAAAAACTGCCTGTTCTTATTTCACATTTACCAATTGGAGAATGTTTCTTATATTATATAGGCAGGAGGAAATAATCTCAGTAAGAAATTCCTTCATATATTTTCAATCTTCCTACACATCTCTGTCATTTATTTACCCTCTATTCTAGTCAAACAGGGAAATAAAGGAGGAAGGGAATAAATATTATTATTCCCTATAAATAGTATTTACTCTATGCCTGGAACTGTGCTAAGTACTTTTGAAAAAGGTTATCTCATTTGATCCTCACAACAACCTTAACAGGTAAACACTTTTTGTGTTCTCTATTTTACATTTAAGGAAACTGAGACAAAGGGAGATTAAATGACCTGCCTTCGGCCATACAGCTAGTAAATGTTTGAGGTCGTATTTTAACTCAGGTCTTCTTGACTCCAGGTTCAGGACTATGTCCACTGTGCCACCCTTGCCCTTGGCCTCATTGGCTCACACATCATGTTCCATCTCCAGTCCTCATGCCTTTGTACTAAATGTCCTCCAGGTCTTGGATATTCTCCCTTCTCACCTTTTCCTCTCAGAATTCCTGATTTCCTTTACCTCAAACATGAAGTCTTCCTTAATAATTCTCTGCTATGAAAAATCAAGTATGTTTCATTATCTATTTTCCTAACCTCTCTTCTGACTTCCAGTTTCCTATCCTTAACTGCCCTTTGGACATCTCAAACTAGGGAACTGAGCCAAATTTATAAAAGTAAGGAAGATTCTCCTCTTGCTTGGACCATACTGGAAGCTTTTCCAACATGGTAGAACTTGTCATAGCATAACGTTTAAGAACCTACGGTGTTAATGACCTCAAGCTTCTCCCTGAAATAAAAACCAATATCCCATGGGTGATGCAATATATCTAGGTAATAAGAAATCTCTCTGAAGAATCAAAACTGAAAGTCACCTAAAGGGCCATGGAAAGTGTTGGCATTGATCCCATCACTTCTTAGCAAATAAAGGGGAAAAAGAGAAGCAGTGCCAGATTGTATACTCTTCCACTCATTGCAGACAGGCGATTAGCTCTGAAATTGAAAGATGCTTGCTCCTTGGAAGGAAAACTATAGCAAATCTGGCAAAGACATCACCTTGCCAGCAAAGGTCCATATAGTCAAAGCTAGTGGTTTTCCAGTAGCAATGTATGGCTGTAAGGAAAGCTGAATGGCACAGAAGAGATGCTTTTGAATTGTGGCACTAGAGAAGACTTAAGAATTCCTTGAAGAGCAATGAGATCAAATCAGTCAATACTTAAAGAAATTAATTCAGACTATTCATTGGAAGGACAAATAATGAAGGTGAAGCTTCACGAGAAGGCAGGGCTCATTGGGAAAAGCTTGACGTTGGGAAAGATTGAAGGCAAAATGAAAAGGGGAAGCAGGAGATGAGATGAACAGATAGTGTTATGGAAACAATAAGCATCAACTTGGCTTAGAGATAGGAGAGGATAGAAGGACCTGCCATGCTATGGTCCATGGAGTCATGAAGAGTTGAGCACAACTGAATGATTGGACATCAACAACAACAAAAGCAATAATTTCCGACTCTAAGCTCAGAGTTCTATCCATTGTGTCACCTACATGCCTTAATATTACCGTGGTAACTATGAGAAAGGCCAAACTGTGCCTACATAAAGCAGCTGAAAGGGGGCTACCTTGCCATCTTGCACAACCATGTAGGCAATGGGCTCCCGTTTTAAACTGTTCACCCTCCTTTCTCACGTGAGGTTGAGGAGGAGACATGTCTTCCATTCCCCCCCCCCTTTTTTTTGGCCATTAATTCATCTGTAACTTTTCAAAACCTGTAAAATAACTGCACCCTTCCAACCTCATGCCTTATGCCCCAAATCAGAAGGAACATTTGGGAGGCTGAACCAAAGTCCTGGAAATCAGGACATTTTACCTTTCCTTCCTCATTACTCCCTCATTCTCTAGTGGTAGCACTTCTTGGTTCTTTTAGTCCCAAGGTGCTTTGCTTTCATCAGAGTACTTTGCAGAGGCTTGTAGCACTTCCCCAAGATGTTCTTAGATAGGTGAGGAGAGAGAGAGAGACCCCTCTCTTCTCTCAAATGCCTTCTTTATTAATGATGACATTCCTAGGAAGCCTAGAGCTGGCTGGAAGATGCTGTAAGTGTTTAGCCTTCCTATTAGTCTAGTTTTTGTTCTCCCATTCCCCTTTACCATTTGAAGGGAGGCAGGGAGAGCCTTCCTTCATGATGAAATGGATGGAGGGAAAACAGGGAGAATCTAGAAGAATTCTATTTCATGACTGGCTAGGAAAGTGCACAACAGTACAGCAGTTGCCTTCCTTACAATGACATTTGCTCATCTAGGAGAGTGGGGGCTTAGGCAGAGATCCACCCATTCTCGTGATGTCCACTCCCTGTATAGGGGGAAATTTAGGCCCAAATGGGTTGGGAAGCCTATCTAGGATTGCTGTATATTCATGGAAGGTTAGAGCTTGCCTCCAACAGGCTTCCCTGCCAGTCAAAGCCTATCTTCATCTGCCTTCCTCGCTAAAGGAGTTTGAACCCTGCTTTGCATGCATCATTTCCTTTCTCACATAAACCCTCCTGGTGTCATTCTCTCGTTGGCCTGGCTCCTGCGTAGTCTGGGGCCTTATTCATCATGTTTCTCAACGCAGTGGCTTGGGATTTGAGTTAAACATCCTGGTTTTACCCCATCCCCCCCAAATTATAAGATTGTTAATAAGAAAAATCTCCAAAATCTTTTTTAAATATTATGTATGCTTCTATACACGATGTACTTATCGACAGAGATCATGGACTCAAGCTGCAGAATGAGATCAACTTGAAAACTTGCTTGGTTGACTATGAATATCTGTAGGAAGGTTTTATTTTTCTTTTCAAAATATTTTTTGGGATAGAGAATGGAGAGATTGTGATTGCAGGGGCTAATGACAGGGCTAGTTTTAAAAGGTGTTTTCCAAAAGACCTAAGAACTGGCCTTTGACTAGGAGATTAAGAAGTCCTTCTTCTCCCATGTGTTCAGCCATGTGGAGGAGGTCATGCCATTCGACTATGTCTTTGAGCTGATCCATATACCTTGCCAGTTTAGCCACATCTGAGTGGATGGCGCCATATTTGACATAGCCATTGGCAGTTGCACCTTGGTGGGGACTATGTGGGCCTTCTCCATCCACCTGGAGAGTGAGTAGACCATCTTCTTCCTCCTTATTGCCTTTGCCCTGATAGCTGTCCTCATAGAGATACTTTTATTCCCTGTCTCTACTGTGTCACATGAAGCAGTCATTAGACCAGCCTCTACTCTAAGTCTGGAACAGCAGGTGCTGGTCCAAGCAGGTGGACTTCACAGCGTCCACCCATAGTAGCCACCTGCAGGACTACCTCACCTACTACATTAAGCTCTGCCTCTCCTCCCTGTATAAGTGTGTAGGCAGCTGAAGGATTTATTCCCTGTACTAGATGGTCCTGGACTGCCTTCTCCATGCCTTCCTCCAGAACCTGCCCCAGTCCTCTCTGACCAGAAATAAGTTGGGAACAATAAGAACAAGAACAAAAAGGAAGGAGGAGGCGTCGGCAAAGAATGAGTTGGAGAAGAAGGAGGAGGAGAGCTAGAAGGAAACAGATGAGATGAATAATTTGAAAGTTACATGTTGAAATCATTAAAGGGAAAAGCAAGCTATACACACTAAATATTTGTGGTTTCATGTACAGTCTTCTTTTTCTGTTCTACTTTATATATAGAAATACTCGTTTTATTGGGTATTTATTCATTTCATAATCAAAATAATTTTTTTAAAGAGTGTGTGTACCCAGAGGCCTGGTTAAACTTCAGAAAACATCAGTCAGATTTCCCTAAGCTCCTACCAGCATCAAAAGTTTTTAATATTTTATAGTATTGTGACCTCTTTGGCCATATGGTGAAGCCATATGGGCTCAGAAAGAACCTAAGGATTTAGAGAGGTCTGGAAAGACAACCTGCAAGCAACTATGTTTTATATATATATATATATATATATATATATATATATATATATGATAAATTGGAGGTAATCTCAAAGGGATTAATGGGGAGCTAAAACTAGACAGACTCTCAGATTTCTTGTCTTCTACATTTATGATACTATAGTTCGTGTATGATTAGACAACCTGACTTAGCCCAAAGGGGTCTCAGGTTTTAGATTTATCGACAGTCTTGAGATTTCAAGAGGGCTAATTTTATCTTTATGAAGATCATCAAAGGATAGAGCAATATTAGTGAGGAATGAGACATGATTAAAATTCAAGGTAGTAGCAATCAGATGAGACTTCTTCGATCTCTCTTGAGTTCCTCACAAAGAGTTTGTTCATCCTTCATCCTTATGTCAGCAGCTCTGCTAGTTGTGAGAGCTCCACCAGGTCAGAAGATCAATGACCCCCTTTCTCAGAGGCTGCCTTCATCACCCAATGCTGGATTGGACCCAAGCCAATTCAGGTTGTCCCATCCAAGAGAAACCATGGTATTGTTCAGCTTCAGTCTCCATTTTCTTGAGTTTCTGGTTCAGCCGAAATACTTGCCTCTGGGATTGCTGCTATTTTAGAAAAAGAACAACTGTAGTTGTAAAAGGTTGTACCTTTTCTGGTACAAGGCTGAGTCCTCTCAATGAGAGACCTTTTGATGGTGTGCGCTAACCATCCAATATGCTTCCTAAATTTTCTGTAGTCCAGGACATAAGCCAGGCCAAGGCCATTTCCCAAATAATCACAGACGCACTCTGATGTTCAGGGATTCTTCATTTTTTTTGCCTTTAAGCGTCTCCTCATTACCCGGTTGACATATCCTGGAAAAGATACAGCAATCAACACTTACAAGACGGTGTCTCTGCCAAGTCTTTTGCTCATTTCTGGCCTTTCCATTTGTTGATGCTGCTATTCAGAGTCTGAAAAGGACAGTGAAGGTTTTGCCCTCACACATTTATACAAATAAAAGCAGTTACCATAAATCTAAGATAAATTTAAGACCAATTAGAAGCTTTAAAAGCAGCACGTAAATCTGCTGAAAATGCCATTATTTTGGTCAAGCCCCCAAATTCCTTCTCCAGAATTTCCTCCTCCTCAGGGATTTAGTTTTGCCTCACAGCCTGTAATCTTCCATTCAAAACTATACAAAAGGATGGATGCAAGGAGAAAATGATGGGTGCTGATGTTGCCATAGGCTCAATATCCTGGGTGGCTGTTAATTTTCTTAAGTGCCATTAAGGAGTAAATGGCGCAGAAAATGACAAGGCGTAGTTGATGTGTTCTTGTCTATGAGATGAGTGGGGAGAACTAACTTCCTCTGAAGACCTTAAATAATTCATGATAACAGGAGTTGCTAAATGTGCTCTCTATTCCAAAGAGGAAAACAACATGCAACTAATTTTTCAAGCATTTTTTTCTTTGCTCTCTTGGAAGAATGTGTAAGCTGGGCTCTGTGGTAAGAGCATTAAATTGAGAGTCTCTTAAGCAAGTTATTTCACTCTCTAGACCTCAGCTGTGTCCTATGTAAGATGAGGAAACTCGTTAGTCTTTTCAACTCTTTATCCCCTGAATCAGCAAGCAGAATATTATAGGATTCTGTCATGCAATCGTGTAATCCCAAATCCCAAATTAATCTTGTCCAATAATTCTGGGAAAAAAGACTCTGCCAGAGGGGAGGGAGATGCAACTTTCAGATAAGATATGGTCCCTCCTTCATAACACTTACCTTCTAGGAAGAAAGCAACACCTATAAATCCAGATATGCAAAACTCCATCATTTGGGGAATGTTAGGTTCTATGTCAAGACACAGGAGGTATCTTAAAGGACCATTTTTTTTCATTACTTCTGAGGTTCTTTTATAATTTAGAAAAGCAAATACTTAAAAACACTTATCCTTAATTAACAAGAAAGAACCTAATCCAGCAGAAAAGGTTTAGAGAGGATTGTAGTTCTGGCCCATGATCAGACAACTCTACAAAGAAAGCTGAGTATGCACAATTATAGGCTTAGTCTCCAGGGATTGCTGAACTAACTTGCCATCACCTTGCCAACTATAATAAGAAGAGCACAAGTGTCCACGGGATAGTCATCCCTGCTTCAAGCAGTGCCATTAGATCCTACTTATTTGATTGTGGAAGTCTAGGAAAGGACAGAAATAATAATCATTGTGAACTGTAGTAGCGTGGCAGATGATATTGCCCCCATGGTGTGGCCTCCAGGCATTCTAGATGCTACAGGTCTCAGCACCTTCAGTAGGCATTAAAAACAAAACACTTTTTTTTAATCATAAAAAGCTAAAAAGTTGTGATATACAAGTGTATAAGTCTCTGGGAATAAAGGGTAATTTCCATGATGCGTATAGACCAGAAAGTTCAGGACAGGTAGAAAGAATGAATAAAGAATTAAAAACCACGATAGCCAAACTCTGTGCCCAAACTCATCTTAAATGGACAGAGGTTCTTCCACTTGCTCTGTTCTATCTGAGAACAAAACCCAGAGGAGACTTACATATTTCCCCATATGAGATGTTGTATGGATAGCCAGTAAGGATAGGAATGACTGCTAAACCATCTTATCTTTCCATGCTGGGAGGGGAATGGCAGTTACACACCTATCTGACACAGATACAAAATAGGCTGGAGGAACTGAGAAGGCTGGGACTACTAGTGAAAAGGGTACCACTAGATTTCTCATTACATACTATAAGACCAGGGGACAAAGCATATGTAAAAAATTTTGCCAAAGACAAACCCACAGAGCCCAGATAGATTGGTCCATATGATGTAGCTCTCACCACTCCTACATCGATCAAAGACTATTCACTCTTACATGCACACACATTAATCTTACACACATGCCTGATCTTGTAGTTCCTGATACCTGAGATCATCTTTCAAGGTGAGATGAATAGTTTGATGCTTGTAAGTGAGACTTTATATAGGATGTTCGTGCCATCCACATGTGTTCAAGTGAGATTTTTTTTTTATGTAATGAAAGTAGGAAAGATACACAGACAACTGGAAAAAACTTTGAATCAAAGACATTATGGGAAATGAACTTCAGGAAAGTGGGTCATGTAAGATTAATCACTGATCATGTTAACTTCACATATAGGGAAGTACATCTACATATACATTGGAATAAATTTTCATCTACCACGACAAATTTAGAACACAAACAAATTTCACATTGACATTAGGGGCTGTACCGTAAATAAGGACAGTCCGTTAATAGCATATCTGTAAGTAGATCTCTAGTACCAGAAGATGTATATGTATATATGTATTTAAATGACATGTGACATATGTAAATGTGTAAGAATAGCAGATATATAGATATATATCATAATAATGAACTCATCAACAAATGTAGAAAAAGAGAAAAGAGTTAATATGCTAACCGTTAATAGACAGGGACAGAGTAGTTTAGGGTGGAAAAGGGAATATTGTAACTAGAGAGGTAACATAGGGACAGAATAAATCAGATTTCATTAGATCCAAGTTAAAATATAAATAAATATACATACATATAAATGTTATGAATTATTACATTGGAATTAGTATTATATAAGGCATAGGATAGTTCAATTTTACTTAAGATTTAATTTTATATTGATTGTAATAGGAATGACTTTTGTATTAAGAAATTGTTATATTGTAAAAATTTTGTTGGCACATAATCCTAACCCTCTTCCCACAACTCAGTCTTAGCAAAGGATAGGAACTTAGATTAGCAAATAGACAGATTAGGATAAGATTTATTATTTTGGGAAGGGGGAGTTTAGATTGGGAACAGTAAGTAGCATAGATAGATTAGAACAGACATAGAAGATAAGTGACTGGCGTGGGCCAGGGTGGCACCACGCGAACAACAGGAAATGGAGGATTTGTGACCGAGGCTGGCACTAGAGAAAAAGTGCCAGACTGAAGAGTATATGAAATTGATCACCTCAATGGGGGAGGGGCCCCAGGAGTGAATTTCCTGAGGAGAGAAGACTCTGGTGAGGAGAGCAGTGAGGGTCTCTCTGTCTTGAGACATTGAAGAGAGAAGGTGGATAAAGACTTTCTCTTGAGGGTTACCCATTTTTCCTGCTGGTGACTGGAAATCTTCCCCCCCCAACACTTCCAAATTGAAGGGACTTTCTGAGGAGAAACCTGAGCAGACTTTACCTCAGCTCCTGCTGTCCAGGGGTGAGTCAACCTGACTTTCTCTCAGGGGGCTCAGGCTGCCAAGGCTTGAGTTCCCCCCAAACTCGAGGAGGGAGGGGAAAGGCTTAGAGATAGGGGCCCCTTTTTCCCACTTTCCTTTTCCCATTATTCCCTGCCCATTATTCTTTTGTATTATCTGATTGAGTCAATATTAAAAGTTATCTGTTCCCCAAGCTGAGTGTGAGTGAACGGATCAAGGGGAGACCTTTTTGATATAGTAGTGGAGGGGGGACTATAGACAAGAGTGAATTGGGGAGAGCAGCTTTAGCTAAGGAGGGAAGGCAGAAGGGGGAAAAATCTTCAAGCCCCCTTTCCTCTCTCTGAGTCAATCCATTACATCTGCTGTCTCCCCTGAACCCCACTTTTGTGGGAAGGGGGGTTCTCCTCTCTTTCCCTTCCCTCTCTCTTATCTTTTTTTTTAAAACAAAGTTTAAAAAGTGAAGCAGCTGAAGCAGGCCTAGGAATGTTGAGCTATACTTAAAAGTACTAGTAAAGAAGAAGGAATGATAATGTGTAAATATGATCAAGGCTTTTTTTTAGTTAGAAAGTCATATGGCACACATATTGTGTAAATAGAATTGATGTCAAATTGGAAGGAGTCCAGAGATTTCTATAATGTAGCAAGGCACTGACCTATCAACTGTTTCTGGGGTGGAGACAACCTAAGGCTAGAGAAGGAACGGAATAAAAGGGGTCATTGTTAGATCTAGTTGGCAGGCTAGGAAAATGGAATTGGGTCTTTTAGGACAAATTTTTCAGTATACTATTAGTATCTGGCAGGATATTTTGCATCTTAAAGGTTTTTTAAAGCAAAATAAAGATTTTTGGAAGGCACAAATTGATACTAATTTCAGGATAATCTAAATCATTCTTCCTAAACAAATTATACATATACAGCAATCACAAGCCATTTAACTTACCTGAAACTTCATTCATTTTTAAAATGAGGGGAGTGAACCAAATAGGATTTCTGACTATAAAGGTCTATGAATCAAATTTTCCCATGAAAAATAGCAGCAAACTGAAAACAAAACAAAACAAACCCTTTAAGTATTTATTCACTGTTGCCATTTTCTCCTTAACTTGGTCCCAGTACATTATCACCACCAAAGTGACCAAAGACATTGATTCTAGTTATAGTGGTACTTGGCAATAATGAATACCAGCAGCTGCAAGTTGCTTGCTCTGGGGAATCTAGGAGGAATACAGAAAGGATTTATGACAATATTATGGTTATATTGGCACATATGCTAATATTATTATTATTGTTCACAACATTAAATATTTACTTGGTATGTAGTTAGATACTGCCAATAATGATGGTTTGAAATGCCTTATACAATCACACTGAACCATGCAAACATCAGTATTGGATTCCACAAAGTTAAGGAGTAAGACAGAATGATTCTCTCTCTCTCTCTCTCTCTCTCTCTCTCTCTCTCTCTCTCTCTCTCTCTCGATCTCTCTCTCTCTGTCTCTCTCTCTCTCTCTCTCTCTCCCTCCATTTCTTTCTCACTTTCTCTCGTCTCTCTCTCTCTCCCTCTCTCCTTCTCTCTCTCTCTCTCTCTCTCTCTCTCTCTCTCTCTCTCTCTCTCTCTCTCTCTCTCTCTCTTCCTTTCTTTCTTTCCTTCTTTCTTTCCTTTTCTTCCCAGCATTTAGAGCAATGTCTGGCATATAGTAGGCACTTAACATAATACTATTTGACAGATGAAATGTCAGGTGCAAGAGGACAGTTGGTAAGTTATGTATTCTGCTGGCCTCCCAAGAGCAGAACAGGAAGCAATTTGTAGAAGTTATAGAGAGGCAGATTTTAACTCAACATAAGAAAAGTTTCCTATTAGAACTATTCAAAACTGTAATTGACTTCCTTGGATCTCATTGGAGATATTTAAGCTGAAATTTAGTGATTACTCGTTGGGAGATGTTTTAGATGTGATTTTTTCATTTGGATTTGGGTAGGACTGGAGGACCCATGAAGTCCCTTCTAATTGGAAATCTAAAATCCTAGGATCATCACGCCCTCCCTTTCCCCTACTTGTGATTTTTGTCACAAGGTCAATAGAAGCCAAGTGCACAGTCTTCTTTCAGAAATATATCTCTATCCATCTATAATCCCCTAAGGAAAACTTCAAATACTTTTAATATTGTAATAGTACTAACAAGTGATTGTGTCGTGCCTTCAAGTTTATTAAACCCTGCATATACATTTATTTACTATATTAGATTATTCTATATGACCAATACATAGAAAATAAGAGAGGCAAGCTTTAGCTAAAGATGGCAGGGTGGGGGGGGGATGGTGTTTCAAAATGAAATGTCCTGCTTCATAATAAGGTAGTGCAATTCCATATCACTGGAGATACTTCTCAGCTAGGTATGGCATTAAGTGACCTCTAAGATTCCTCCTTATGCTGAGATTAGAGTTCTGTCAACTTCCAAAAAATATCAGGAAGAAGAAAGAAGTTAAACAAATTAAATTTTTTACCCTTTTTGGCGGGTGTATTTTTGATTCCAAGTTAAAATTATTTTTCTGAAACGCGGCATTTAACTTTAGATTTTAAAAAAAGCTTACGTAGGAAGTTCTGGTTAAGGTGGTGGAGTAAAAGTGAACAGAGGAGCCTATATCTAGGCTCACACACACACACACAAGGATAATAAAAGGGGGGAAGCCAGACTTTACAGGATTGGAAGAGAAATCCTGGTAGGAAAGCAAGAACAAGGTCAGATCCATAAGACAGAAGACTGACAGTTCCCCAAAAGGAGAATTGCACAGTTGAGGTTTTGAGGAAGAAGAAAGTTCATAGTAGTGTTCCAAAAAGGGGCAGCCAATCAAAGAACTCTGACTAGGACTCTGAAATCTTCCAGGGCTCTGAGTCCAAACACATTAGGGGAAGTGAAAGATAGCATTCAGAAGTCAAGAAAATGAAGTCAAGACCGAATAGAACCTGACCATGCAATCCAATAGAGTGAGACAGGGAAGGGCCCGGCCCTAGCATGAAGTGCCAAATCTGGAACTGAAGGTGGAGTTATAAGTAAGTAGAAGACACAATATTTCTTTGAAGAAATATTATGATCAAGAGATGGTAACATGGGAAACCCCCCAAAAGAGAGTAACTCCACAATACATATAAAAACAAAAACAAAACTATAGTCAAAAGGACTTGGGAATAAAGAAGTAAGAATTTTTTTTTTAATTGAATGAAAGCTCAGTAGGAAAAAATTGGAAAGCAAGTATTTTAGAAGAATATTGGGTGCCCTGAAAATTAAAATAATCCAAACATAACTCAATAGATGACTCAGAGACAAGATTATTAGAATGATGGCAAAATGTTGAAAAAAGAAGAAAAATTTAAGTATGTATTTGTAATCAAAACCCAAAAACCTGTAAAAGAGGTCATTGAGAGATAATTTAAGAGTCATTATTCTCACTGAAAACAATACCTAAAGGAAACAGATCTGTATAGCATATTTCTTTTTTTAATTCTTCTCTTTAAGTTTTATTGTTTCATATGATATCATTTTGCATTGCAAATATTTCCAGATTATCCCCATTCCTTGAAAGCTCTCTTGTACCCAAATTAAGTAAAACCAAACGTGCAGTGACCTCATCTGAAAGGAGAAACATTTCACATCTGTAGCACACCCTCAACCTCTCTCTTTAAAAAAAAAAAATGTGTTAATTAGCAGAAATCTATTTTCTGTCTTTCCTACCAGTCCCTACTGCAATGGGAAATCAAACAAACAAAAAACCAGATTCTTTAAACATGGTTCCAAAGTTTAGATAATGTTTCACAGAACAAGCCACAACTTTCTGCCTTCCCTCATCTTCCAGTGAGAGAGACAGAGAGAGAAGCAGGCACTAATTAAGCAGTTATGATGTTCCTCTGCTCAACAATGGGCATTCAAATGAAAGCAAACAAGGTAGACACTGTCTTCTAATGGAGGAAGACCCTAAAGTGGCGCTGGAAAGTAACATGTAAGGAGAGGTACCAGTGTAGAGGCATGGCAGGCAGAATGCCCAAAGTGATGGTGATGGTAGACTTGGTTCCCAGCAAGATTAGGGAAAAGGGCTCAGCTGATCTGCCAGAAGGGGAAAAGGGGGGAGCATTCATTTCTGGCAGAGTAGAAAGGTTAGAAAGCCAAGACTGGCAGACAGTAGGAAGGGGCAATGGCCAAGTTAAGGCAAAAGGGTCACTTATCAAAATGAGAGGATGCAGGGTTGAAGTGCAGGAGATTGCCTCAACTTCATGGAACTCTTCAATTCCTCTTAGAGCAATCTAAGCAAGGGAGAGGAAAAGCCCCTGTGTGCGGTCATTGCCCTCATCCAATCCTGGTGTATCATTCAAGGGTCCCTATTAGGGTAGGGTCAATAATTTAAGTGATTTAGAGAGGAGTCCTTCCTGGGCTGACCAGAGAGACAGGACCACGGCATTTTTCCGGAACTGATTGGTAGAGAAAGAGTGCCAGAAGTTTCATTGTTCATGCTCTGACCTTGTTATTTCTGGTTATAATCTTGCTCATTGTCCCCACTTTCCATGCATCCAATTATGAAGATCCGGGATTCAGTCTTATGAAGAGTGAGGGGGATGCCATGTACGAGATTTGGGGTCTTTATTCTCCTCTATAGTCTGCTATTCCTTCAGGAAGCTATCATACACTACTTAGTTGGGTATTTTGTGCTTTTTGTTTTAATATCTTCCCCTTCCTCGAATGCTGCCTATGCCAGGATTCTCAGACTTCAATATCTGGTTGTCCAATAACAAGCCTAAGGCCATGTAGTCTTCTAGAAGAGTTCAAGATCTTGCCATCATGGGATAGTGTGGTGCAGGAGCTACATCTATCCCCATGTAAACGAGACTGTTTTTTTCCTTAAAGAATATTAAACTTGGATTTTACACTTTAATGTTCTAGTAGACTAAGGTTCAAACCACTGAACCAATTATCTGCCCAGTAAGCTAAGCATAAAAACCAGTGAGTGAGTCAAAAGAAGTTCCTCCCTTAAGACTTGTCGGGCATGTTAGCTTAACAAAAACAGAGGCCAGGAAGCTCTATTCAAATAAGTCAATGCTACATCCTTGACTATCCCAAACTGAACCACTGGGCTTGCCATCATCAGGCCTGTCCTGTAACAATACGCTAAGGATTAAGGAAATTCCGATCAGTTTAAAAAATGCGGAAAGAACATTCTTTAGAAACCACGACATACTAAAAATTAGTTATCCAGAAAGGAACCAGGAGCAAAAGCCCCAAAACATAGCAGGGGATTCTGTGCCTCTTTTATTGATTAGTACAGATGCAATAAAATTTTCATAGACTACAACAAAGTTTTTTTAAAAATAGTATTATCATATTGCTTTTGTGTTCGAGATATAAAGATGGTTCAACAATTGGAAAACAATTGGCATTATTAACCAACAAATAAAAACGTTGTAAAAACATGTGATCATATCAACCATGTAGAAAAAATGTTTTTGATTCAATACTTACACTATAATAGTACAGGGCATAGCTATAATAATCCTCTTTAATATGATTAAAGGCATACTTTAAAAAAACCAAGAAACAGCATTATTCAAAACACTAAAAGATTTCTGGCTAAGTTTGGGGGTAAAACAAGCATACCCTCTTTTAGTACCCAGGTCAAATTCTGCCTCTTCCGCTTCCTATCAATGTGATCTTGGATAAGTCATTTAAACCTTCTGAGCCTCAGCTTTTATATCGATAAGCTGAGACAACTGGACTACATGAACTTTGAGGTCTTTTCCAGCTCTAAATATTTGATCTTATGAAACAATGTACAAAAAAGCAAATCATTCAACTTGAGAAAGCATTGAAAAAAATGTACAGAACTTAATGTCTTCTTAACTTCAAAAGCAGCTAATAATGACAGAAGCAAACCCAATGCCTCTTACCAAGAAGTCAACAAGTTTCTTTCATTAATAAGGTATTGATTCTAAGGTGGAAGGTGAGAGTTTAAGAAACAAAACAATAAGGTAAGCAGAGGATGCTCGCAACTCATGACTGGTTGATTTCATTTGACATCTGGGAGGGGAAGAGCAGCAAGCAGTAGGAAGGGAAATGTGTCTTGGCTTCAGATGAAAAAATAACCAGCCAACATTCCACTAAACATAAATTGAAGAGCTTAAAATTGATGAGTCAAAAGTTCAACTTTTAAATTCCCTTCTTAGTCATCCGGTGAGCACTCAGTGCAAAGATTGTGCATTTAAAAACCAAGACCTGTGATTTCATTTCATCTATTATTTATGAAAAAGCAACCACAAACATAAACAAAAGGAGTTTTTGGAAATGCTATTACAACTACTGCAGACGTATATCCAAATGGATATCATTTGAACATTGATACTTACTTATACAGCACAAAAGTTCACTTTTATACATAGCAGGGTTTGTATTTATGTAAATGATTCCAACAATGTAAATGGAAAGAAGTATTAAGCTTGGTTGTCATAATTACTCTTTGGAGTTTATTGTTGTTCTTTCATTTATATTGTTGGAGCCGTTGGGTATATTGCTTTCTTGGATCTGCCTTCTGTAAAGAATAAAATTTAGGGGAGAGGGGGAGACTGAGGCAGGTAGAAATTAGTTTCTCTCTGCAAGGAATATATATTTTTTAGAGGTTTATTAAAGGTTAAAGATTAAGAATATACAAGTATGAAACATGTGCCTAGGCCAGAGGCCTAGACAAAATAACCTCACATCATGGAAGAGACCTCTCTGCTCCAAAAACGGAAGTCCAAAAAAGCCCAAACCCTTCAAAAGCCTTTGCTTAAATATCTTCTCGATCTCGGCCCAGGTGAGATTACAAGGCATTCTGGGGAAGTGGAGCAAAGGCTCATGGGGATTGTAGTCCTGTATTCGAGTCTATTTTTTACATCCCCCCGTGTGATCATTTGTGGAAAAATTAATTTTTCCCCAAAAGGATCATAAAAACATAATAAACTTAAAAGATTACAATAGTGTGAGGATAAGAGAAAAAAGAATAAAACCAATAATTTCTGAACACATTGACAAAAAGCCATTAGGGGACAGTCCCCTTTGGCATAAAAGTATACATACAAATAAATGTTCAATCAACCACACCCAAAGTTCAATTTTGTGCAACTTGTGGTCTGGAGGCCTCTTCATGGTGGCTTCTCCAACAGTTCAGTTCTGGATTCAGAGAGGTAGCATCTTCTTTACCTAAAATTCTTCTCAAAAGGAATTTAAACTTTGCAATTTAAATAATGATATTTTTTACATTCCCCCGTGTTGTGGGTGATTGATCAAAATCCCCAAAATTCTCAATAGCCCAATTAATTACAATAGCAAACACACTTTCATATTTCACATAAGTTGCTGTGTGACATTTTTAAAACCTATGAATTGATGGACATTTGTCACAATTTTTACAAACGTAGCAATCTTTCAACCTTGGTAATAAACATATTTTTTTTTAAACAAAGTAAAACTCATCTTGGGTTTAGAACATAATCAAGAAATCTATATATCATTCTGGTAGAAGTAAAATAGTGAGCTAAAGAGCATAAATAAAGAGGTGCTCCTTTTGGAGGCTTTTTAAGGGTACAAATGCCCTGAAATTAACTGCCCAACTTCCATTCGCATGTGGGAAGGTTGGGGGTTATAAAATACATTTCACTTCAGCTACTAGAATGGGCCTTACCTCGTGGTAGGGGCAGGCAAAAATAACCAGACTGTTAAAATAAATTCCAAAAATCATATTTAAAAAAACCCTTAAAATCAAATCATTTGAGGTATTTAGCACATTAAATTTTCAAAGGTTGTTAATACAATTATAACCAGTTCTGAAGTCCATCTATCCTCAGCAAAATAGAAAAAGCTGTTTTTTTCATATATGGGCTTATTCACAACAATATTTGTTCAACACAGTTATAGGGGAAAAACAACAGAATTTCAAAACTCAGTACATTCAAATTCAATTCAATCAACCTTCAGTTCAAGCAGAATAATATTGAATCCAGTAATATATGAACTTAAAATCACAAAGTTAAACCTTAAACAAAACAATGCAATAGAATACAGAGATTTTTATAAACCATTGGAGTCTGAAATGCCTTAGAATATAGCCTTTAGTCTCTTCAAAGTTCCTTGGGTTTTTTTTTTGTTTGTTTGTTTTTATTTATCCATTTAAATGTCTATTGTCCGAAGGTAGAGTAGTAAAGGCTAGGCTAAGGGGTTCAAGGGATCCGTCCAGGGCCCCATAGCTGGGAAGTATCAGAGGCCAGATTTTAGCTAGAGACCTCCCGTCTCTGGGCCTGGCTTCCAGTTCACTGGGCCACCCATTTTCCTCCCCAAAGTTAAAGTTGAATCTTTGGGCTGAGTCTGCTCCCAGACAGGCAGGCAAAATCAATGAAATTGCCAGAAGAGTCAAAAATTCTTTTAAACAGCCCATTGTTTTTAGGTTTCTGTTTGAAAAGTCTGTTTCCTCTCTAGTCTTTTCTCTCTTTCCCCTCTCTGATCCCGCAGTGGCCAATACCCCCAGCCATGTGGAGGCTTAGCCTAAGGGAAAATCTCCTTTCCCTCTGGTCTCTCCCCTCCGCCCACGTGGCCAATACTGTTACCAGCTGGTCGCAATGAGTCCTGAGCAATCTGCTCCGAGGATCTGGGTGATGAGCCGTCTGGGGTCACGCTGGAGGGTCTGGCAGGCAGGTAGGGCCGGAGGGCCGGTGAGAGGCCAGGAGGAGGAGCGGCTGTGGGGGTGGGCAAGGCCGGGACCAGGTACCAGGTGAGGATGATCAGGGCTGCAGGCTGCAGGCAGGAAGCGGCGGGGCCGAGCCAGGTGGGGTGGGCAGCAGGTCCGGAGCCTGTAGCAGCTTTGTGAGGGAAGAAAACCTTGGCCAGAGAGTTATGGCTCAAAAAAATTTCTAGGTACTAGATATTAAAACTGAATTTAAGATCAGAAAAGAAATCAGAAGATTGAAAGTTCTTTTTCCCGTAGTGGTCTCCAAAACTGTAAAGATTAAAATTTAGGGGAGAGGGGGAGACTGAGGCAGGTAGAAATTAGTTTCTCTCTGCAAGGAATATATATTTTTTAGAGGTTTATTAAAGGTTAAAGATTAAGAATATACAAGTATGAAACATGTGCCTAGGCCAGAGGCCTAGACAAAATAACCTCACATCATGGAAGAGACCTCTCTGCTCCAAAAACGGAAGTCCAAAAAAGCCCAAACCCTTCAAAAGCCTTTGCTTAAATATCTTCTCGATCTCGGCCCAGGTGAGATTACAAGGCATTCTGGGGAAGTGGAGCAAAGGCTCATGGGGATTGTAGTCCTGTATTCGAGTCTATTTTTTACATATTTTTACTTTGTATCAGTTGACATGTCCTTCTATGCTCTCATGTATTTTTTCATTCATCATTTCTGACATTCTGCAGCTGACACAGCACAATAATATTTGATTATATTAATACATATCAACATTTTTAGGCATTCCCCTTCCCCTACCTCTGCCTCAAATTAATGAGCATCTACTCAACTAGATCTTTTGCAACTTTAAAAAACACTACTAAAATATTTTGGTGCTAAATTTTTTTTTAATTGCTATTAAAAATATTTCTTTTACTTCATTGGTGTAAATAATAATAATTGCAGCTGTATATCTGAGTCAAAAGATTGGACATTTTTAATAATAAAGAGTATTTTTCAGAGCATTTTCATACTTATATCTTTTTAATTTTTAATTTAATTTTATTATTTTATTTTAAGAACAAATTTCCATATAAGTTTTCTAAAGTTATATGATCCATATTGTCTCTTTCCCTTCTTCTCTTTCCCCTCCCAGAGTTAATAAGTAACTCAATTTGGATTCTATATGTATTATCATGTAAAATATATTTCCATGAATATTTTCATAAGTGAATAATCTTATAAAAGCAAAACTCCAAAACATTGTGAATTTCAAAACTCTAATATTTTCTTCCTCCTGTTGTAATTAAATCATAAAAATTTGGCAGCTGACGTGGGTATTTTATTATTTGGGATTTCCCTTGGCGACCATTTAAATTTAGATTTTTTCATCCTTTACAACATATACCCAATAAACAAGTGATAAATCATGGGTTTTCATCTGCATTATGCCTCCAACAGTTCTTTCCCTGAAAATGGAAAACATTCTTTGTCAGAAGTGCCTCAGAATTGTCCTGGATCATTGTATTGCTTGCTGTTAGTAGCAAAATCTATCACATTTGATTGTTCCACAATCAGTTACTGTGTATAACGATATCCTGGTTCTGGTTACTTTCACTCTGCATCAGTTCATGGAGGTCTTTGCAGCTCTTTCTGAAATCATCTTGTTCATCACTCCTTCAACTACAACAGTATTTCCACCATATACCAGAATTTGTTCAGCCATATCCAAATTGAGGGTATGATATCATTTTAGCACTGCAGTCATCCTGTAAAGGCAGATCATATCTTTATCATTTTACAAATAAGGATACACGCAAAGGAGAAGATGAGCTTGGAGGTGGAATTAGAACCTTCATTTCCAGATTCCTATGCCACTGAGGCTCAACTTAATCCTTCTAGAGACTGCTAGCTCCTTGAGTTTGAATTAAATGAGTTTGAAAACAATATGGAATCTTTCATGCTACAAGTTTCATGCAATGTTCTCATGTGGATAGTTTAGTAACAAGTTAACCACCAGAATGCTAACGTTGTTAGACCAGGGAGCTGAAACATCTGTGGTGCTTCTCTATTTAATTAGCAGGAAACATTGATGTATGGCATTAAATTGCTTGAAATAAGCACTAGAAATTTAATTATATGCTTGGCAAGTGGTTATCTTTTTGAGAAAGTTTTCTTAAAGGAGAAAAGAGAAAAGTAAAGTGCCCGGATGTAGTCACGGAGTGACCCTAACAGAGCTCACAGAATCAGCCTCTGGAGAATACAGAATCTGGGCTCCTTATGAAACATCGATCATGTTTTAATTCAAGCTAACAAAAAGAGCCCGTATTCACGTAGCACTTACTGTGTTCCAGGCACTCTGCTCAGACTTACACAATTTTTATCTTATTTGATCTTTACAACAATCGTAGAAGATACGTGCTGCTATTTCCATTTTACAGAAGAGGAAATTGTGCCAAACAGGGATTAAGTGACCTGTCCAGGATTGCACGACTAAAGTCTGAGGCCAGATTTGAACTTGTCTTCTTAACCTCAGCTCCAGAACTCTACCCACTGCACCAACCTTTGGCACTGATGGCTTGTAGTTTATACCTTTTTGTCTTGTTTTTAGAACTTGCTACAAGAAACTCTGCTTGCTGATTAATCCTTTTCTAGTTCTGGAAATGGAAACACAGAAGAGTGACTGAGTAGTTCATGGTTCACTCCATTAGTAAAACACACACACACACACACACACACACACACACACACACACACACACGTCAATCATTCACTAGTTCACTAGGTTTTCTCCAAGGAAAGGAGAATAAAGCCAAAGTACCATCATAGCCACCAGCTTTCTATGCAGCACAAATAGGAACCAGAAACAAGCATTTTTTTGGAAGAAAAAACTCTTGCCTTCTCTCTTAGAGTCAAGACCAATTGTTGGTTCCAAAGCAGAACAGTGGTAAGGGTTAGGCAACTGGGGTTAAATCACACACCTAGGAAGTGTCTGAAGCCCAGATTTGAATCCACAACCTCCCATCTCTGGGCCTGGCATTCTATCCACTGAGCCATCCAGCTGCCCCTGAGACTTCTTAAGAGGGAAAGATCTTATGTACTGGTTGGATAATCGTATAAAGAATACATGGAAACTCTGTGGACTAAGAAGAACAGAATCCTTTTTAAAAAGCACAATCTTTTAAAAACATTTTCTCAAGCCCAGATGTTTCCTCCTTCCCCGTGAATATTGGCTGACTTACATCCCTCTCAATGCTTATCAACTTGGGTGCTTTGGGAGTGGCAAACTCCCCACGATTACTATGCCAACATTAACTTTGACATGGAAAAACATCTTGGGTAGATTAAAATGAACTCAAAATGTAAACTTAAAAACAACAGCAACAACACCACCACTACCCAACACCAACCTACTCTCAAAATAACAACAGCCAGAATAAATAGGATTAAAATGAAGCCAGAAAAGAGAAGCAACAGAGGCTTCTGGTTAACTCGAAGCACCCCTTTAGTGGGACCAAATTCTCTTACTGGAAGTTGCGAAAGAGACAACAGTGTTAAAAGTCTCATTTCTTTGTAGGCTAGCAAATAAATTATGTTTTTCCTTTTAAAAATGAGTGCTACAAGGGCTGTTAAGTTCTCCTACACATCATTTTGAAATAAAGGTCTTTTTCACTGGCTTAGTTATTACCTCAGTGTTGTTATAGTACATGTCTTGCAATAATCTTTTTCTGCAAAAAACAATGAAAGAGATCATTATTTCAGAAATAGGATAACATCTTATCATTTTTCCACTACCCTGAACAGCATGATAGGCTTAAAGGGAACGGATCACATGAGAGAGAGCTTAATGAGCCATAGGAGCCAAAAGACCTTTGTGCTTTTCAAATACTTCACTAGTTAATCAAAATTGAATTAATCAAATTTTAACATTTGTCAAAATGAATCAATTATTTAGGAAATTTTCTTTAATTAGTCAAATTAGAACATTTTTCCTTGGTTACAAGAATCATATTCTTTCTTTCCCCTTCTCCCACCCCTCCCGTAGTCGATGCACAATTTCATTGAGTATTACATGTGCCCTTGATCAGAACTTATTTCCATGTTGCTGATGTTTGCATTAGAGTCTACATCCCCAGCCATATCCCTTCAACCCATGTATTCAAGCAGTTGTTTTTCTTCTGTGTTTCTTCTTCCACAGTTTTTCCTCTGAATGTGGATAGTGTTTTTTTTTTTCCATTAATCTCTCTGAGTTCTTCTGGATCACGGCATTGCCACTAATGGAGAAGTCCATTACATTCTATTATACCACAGTGTATCAGTCTCTGTGTACAATGTTCTCCTGGTTCTGCTTCTTTCGCTCTGCATCACTTCCTGGAGGTTGTTCCAGCTCACATGGAATCCCTCCAGTTCATTATTCCTTTGAGCACAATAGTATTCCATCACCAACATATACCACAATTTGTTCAGCCATTCCCCAATTGAAGGGCATCCCCTCATTTTCCAATTTTTTGGCACCACAAAGAGCGCAGCTATGAATATTCTTGTACATGTCTTTTTCCTTATTATCTCTTTGGGGTACAAGCCCAGCAGTGCTATGGCTGGATCAAAGGGTAGGCAGTCTTTTAGCACCCTTTGGACATAGTTCCAAATTGCCCTCCAGAATGGTTGGATCAATTCACAACTCCACCAGCAATGCATTAATGTCCCAACTTTGGCACATCCCCTCCAGCATTCATTACTTTCCATAGCTGTCATGTTAGCCAATCTGCTAGGTGTGAGGTGGTACCTCAGAGTTGTTTTGATTTGCATCTCTCTGATTATAAGAGACTTAGAACACTTATTCATGTGCTTATTAATAGTTTTGATTTCTTTAACTGAAAATCGTCTATTCATGTCCCTTGTCCATTTATCAATTGGGGAATGGCTTGATTTTTTTGTACAATTGATTTAGCTCTTTATAAATTTGAGTAATTAGATCATTGTCAGAGGTTTTTGTTATGAAGGTTTTCCCCCAACTTGTTGCTTCCCTTCTAATTTTGGTTGCATTGGTTTTGTTTGTACAAAAACCTTTTAATTTCATGTAATCAAAATTATTTTACATTTTGTAACTTTTTCTAACTCTTGCTTGGTCTTAAAATCTTTCCTTTCCCAAAGATCTGGCTCGTATACTATTCTGTGTTTACCTAATTTACTTATAGTTTCCTTCTTTATATTCAAGTCTGACCCATTCTGAGTTTATCTTGGTGGAGGGTGTGAGATGTTGATCTAAACCTAATCTTTCCCATACTGTCTTCCAATTTTCCCAGCAGGTTTTTTTTTTAATCAAATAGTGGATTTTTGTCCCAAAAGCTGGGATCTTTGTGTTTATCATAGACTGTCTTGCTGAGGTCATTTACCCCAAGTCTATTCCTCTGATCCTCCTTTCCATCTCTTAGCCAGTACCATTTTGTTTTGGTGACCACTGCTTTATAATAGAGTTTGAGATCTGGTACTGCTAGGCCTCATTCCTTCACATTTTTTTTTCATTATTTCCCTGGAAATCCTTGATCTTTTTTTCTTCCAAATGAACTTTATGTTTTTTTTTCTAATTCAGCAAAAAAGTTTTTTGATAGTTCAATGGGTATGGCACTAAATAAGTAAATTAGTTTTGGTAGGATTGTCATTTTTATTATGTTTTCTCGTCCTACCCATGATCAATTAATGTTTTTCCAATTATTTAGATCTAGTTTTAAATGTGTAGAAAGTGTTTTGTAGTTGTATTTATATAGTTCCTGTGTTTGTCTTGGCAGATGGATTCCTAAGTATCTTATATTGCCTAGGGTGATTTTAAATCACCCTGTATTGCTTCCCTCCCCACCAGACCATTTGTTACCCTTCTACTTCTCTATAGGGTGCAAGTCAATTCTCTGCCCCAATGTATCTAATTGTTCTTCCCTCTTTGAGTCAATTTCAATGCACATAAAAATTAAGTATTTCCTGTCTCCAACCTCTTTACCCTTCCAGTATATTGGTGTTCTCCCCCACTCCTGAACTTCTTTATGACACATAAATTTACCCCCATTTTGTTTCTTTTCCCATTTCTCTTAGTGTTAACCTCTTTTTTTTACCTCTAGTTATATATATATATATATATATGCATATATATGTACATATATATATCTTGGCATTTCATCCTACACAGTTTGTCACTGTTCCCTCTAAGTATAATTCTTCTAGCTACCCAGGTGATAATAATAAATCATTTTTACTTGTTGGGTCCCTTTAAAAAAAGTTTTTGTTTCATTTTGTTTTGTTTTTTCCCCTTTCTATATTACCTTTTGGTGATTCTCTTGAGTTCTGTGTTTGGGCATCAAATTTTTTCTTCAAGTCCAGTCTTTTCTTTATGAATGCTTGGAAGTCTATTTTTATTGTCAGATGGATTCCCAAGTATTTTATATTGTCTAGGGTGATTTTAAATCACCCTGTATTGCTTCCCTCCCCACCAGCCCATTTATTACCCTTCTACTTCTCTATAAAGTGACCATACTTTCCTCTGTAAGAATATAGTCAGTTTTGCTGGGTAGTTGATTCTTGGTTGTAGACTTAGTTCCCTTGCTTTCTGGAATATCATATTCCATGCCTTTCAGTCCTTCAGTGTAGACATGTTATCCTAACTGTGGTTCCATGGTATCTGAATGACTTCTTAGCAGCTTGTAATATTTTTTCCTTGGTCTGGTAGTTCTTGACTTTGGCTATAACATTCCTGGATGTTGTCAGTTAGGGATTAAGAACAGGAGACGATCTGTGGATTCTTTCAATCTCCACTTTTCCCTCTTATTCTAGAATATTGGGGCAATTTTCTTGGATAATTTCCTGTAGAATGATGTCTAGGTTTTTTCTTTTGTCATAGTCTTCCTTTAGACCAATGATTCTTAAGTTGTCTCTCTTGGACCTTTTTTCTAGATCTTCTGTTCTGTGGATGAGGTGTTTCATATTTTCCTCAATTTTTTTCATTCTTTTGATTTTGTTTTATAGTTTCCTGCTGCCTTGTGAAGTCGTTTACTTCTAGTTGTTGGATTCTAGTTTTTAAAGACTGGATTTCATCCCTGGCTTTTTGGTCATCTTTCTCCTTCTGGTCTGATTTTCTTTGGAGGTCATCTTTCATCTTCTCTGCCTCATCTTTTATCTTCTTTGCCTCATCTTTCATCTCCTTTGCCTCATTTTCAAGTTGATTAATTTTGGCTTTCAAGACACTATTTTCTGTTTCCAGATGATTTATTTTGCTTTTAAAATTCTTTTCCCAGTTGTTTTCAGCCTCTCTTGTTTTTTGAATTGTATTTTGAGTTCTTCCAAAGTCTGTGTCCAATTCACTAGAGTTTCTGTTTTTGCTTGGTGTTTGTTTATCCTCTTCTGTTTCATTTACTCTTTGTTCATTGCCTGGATAGAAGCTGTTGATTGTAATTTCTTTTTTCTTTTTCTGTTGTTTTCTCTTATTTGCCCCTTCTTTCCCCCTGTAGTTGCCTGGACTCTTGCTCCTCTAATTATGTGTTGTATCTGTGGGTTTGTGATGTTTTGTCCTGACGGGGCTTCTTCTCTGTTCTGCTGATTGATCAGGTTAGTCAGATTTTCCTTGGTTGACAGCAGAAGCTGAAAACAAGTTGGGCTTCTCACCCTGTTGTCAAAGTTGTTGCCTGTAGTTTGTTGCATCTTTTGCCCTTGGATCTTAGTCAGCAAGATTCGCAGATTAGTCTGTGGGGGAGGTGTGTTGGAGCTTGAGCTTCCCTACCTTCTGAAGGTTTATCTGCCCTATTGATGAGATTGAGCCAGGATGGAGTTGATTTGCAAAGCTGCCTGTGCCCTGAGGCCAAACCTCACAAAAGGGGTGGGGGGAGGGGCAAGATGGATCATTTTGGCTGCACCTAGGCTGCCTGCTCTGTGCTTCTCCAGCTGCCTCTATACTGCCTGTGTTCAACCCCTTGAGCTTGGCACAGCTGTGCCAGCAAGGTATACCCTCCAGACTAGCGCTCTTGCTTGCCCAGAAATTCCAGCCACCACTGAAGGCTCAGCACTGTAGGTGGGGGAGGGGTCCTGGGACCTTCTTTCTTCCTTCCCCTTAAACCGGAGTGTTCTAGAGTTCAGGCTTTTTGGAGGGAGTACCTTTTACATTGAGTCCAGCAGCAGGGTTCTCTAGCTCTGGCCTGTTGTTAGATTTGGTTTTCAGTCCCCTTGGAGCATTGTGTTTGTGATCAGTTAGGAAAGGTTTATGGAGGTCTGAACTGTTGCCTCTAAGCCACCATCTTGACTCCCTCCACTACTTCTTCAAAATGAATCAGTTTTAAATGTTAAAAAGCAGCGAAATAGGGGGAAGCTGGGTGGCTCAGCAGACTGACAAACCCAGAGATGGGAGGTCCTGGGTTCAAATATGTCCTCAGACACTTCCTAGCTGTGTGATCCTGGGCAAATCACTTAACCCCCATTGCCTATACCGTACCACTCTTCTCACTTAGAACCAATACCCAGTATTGATTCTAAGACAGAAGTAAGGGTTTATGAAAAAGAAAAAAGGCAGTAAAATATACAGTTCAAATTCCTTATTTGTATTATCAATTACAAATGTATATATACAAAACTGTCTAAAATATGTTACCAGAAAACCTGTTAACCTAAGAGGAAACATCAGACAGTAGAAAAATATGCTGGATTTGAAGTCTAAGTGCATGGGTTTGAATCCTCAGTCTCCCAAGAATCCAATGATCTTGAACCAGTCATTCAACCTCAATGAGCCTTATACCTCATCTGTAAAATTTGGTAATTAGACCAGATGGTCTCTATTCTCCTGTCCAGATCCAAATTTGTGATCCTACTGGCTGAAACTCTGTTATATCATGGAGATATTTTTACTTCATAGAAATTCAAATATGTAAGTTTTGCATTTCTTCAGTAAGAAAGATATTCCAACTTTTAGCCTAGTGCCCTGAAGGATTTGGAGTCCGAGGACCTTAGTTCAAATGATTACACAGCTACCATTATAACATTTGGGAAGACATAGAACCTACCCGCGTGCCAGGTTTTGCTTCTGTAAAATGAGGTGGTTGGACTTGATGTCCTTTGAAGTTCCTTTCAGGTCTAAATCCAGCAGAGTGCCTGGCACATTGTAGATACTTAGTAAATGTTTATTAATTGATTAAAACTAATTAATTTCTAATTACCTGAAATATAATTATCAAACATAACTAAAAATCTGAAGATACCTAAATGTTAATTGACAGAGATCGTTAATATACAAATATAATTGCCTATATATGGGTGTACATATACAGGGAGCATTTCTTTAAGTTATTGGTTGATTTTATTTCACATACTTTTATTTTCCAAAATATTCTTCCGTCTCCCTTTCAAGTAGTTATTCTTTGTAAGAATTAAAAAGAAAGAGATAAACAGTTTCGTAAAATGGGCTGACTCTCAAGAGCAATAACATAGATACGGTTCCACATCTACGCTTCCTCCTGCAAAGGGTTGAGTTTGGCCATCGTACCTACTAAAGGTCCTATTTGAATTTTGGTTTTGTTTACATTTTTAGTCACTGGGGAGCTTGTTTTCCTGATTCTTCTTACTTCACCTGCCATCTGCTCACAAGTTCTGCCATGCTCACCCATATTCTCCATATTCCTTTCTCATAGCTCACATCACATTCATGGTGTATATGGTTAGAACCATCATGTTCATCTCTGTAACCAGAGATCAGTCTTCTAACATGTTACGTGTGCCGAGTCTAATGAACGTGTGCCAGGCTCGTCTGATATGGATCCTCCCATTTCACTAATCCACTGGCAAGCTTTCCGCCTCCCCACGCCTGGCCATTCTTCCTCCCTCCCACCTCTAAACCTGAAAAATAAGTTTCAAACATGGTAGCTTTTAAACACATATTGGTTGGATAATTAATGGCACGTCCAAGTTTGTGAGAAAAAAGCCATTTGTTCAGTTTGTCTCGTCTTAGATCTATAAAGCAGCATTGTGAAACCATGAAAAGGCCAGTCTGGGGAAAGGGGGAAAGTGCAGGACTTTGGGTCAGATTTTCAAAGACTTCTCCAAGGACCTCAAGTTGTATATTCAGAGGAGGCAGAAATCTAAACTGCAGGGTGTCCTCAAATTAGAAGTCTCCTGAGGATTTAGAAAAATGACTTTGTAGAAAAATACGGCTTCTATAGACCTTTCAGGAGACCAAGACATAGGGGTATGTCACACACATACACACAGAAAATGGACATTTGATAGAGTAGTCTTCTATTTCAATAAGCCAAGAATTGTCTGACCGTATTACCTTTAAGTGAAAATATTTGAAACCCACCAATTATCTATTAAAAAAGCACAAATGTTGTTTTTGGTTTCATTTTTAGCAATGAACTATGAATATGGTAAAAAGCAGTTTCAATATGATGAATGTGTTTTCCTTAGGAAGACTAGCATCATTTCAAAAATAACCACAATTTTAAAAAGTCATCCACCATCATTTTTGGAAAAGAATCATCAGAGAACTTACAAGTTACCCTGTTTTCAGAACTCAACTCTGTCTAAGGACACATTCTAATATTTTAAATTAACATTATGGATAGACAAAGGATGTCATTCAGTTGTTTCAATTGTGTCCAAGTCTTTTTGACTTTGGGGGTTTTCTTGGCAAAGATATTGGAGTGGTTTGCCATTTCCTCTTCTAGGTCATTTTACAGACAAAGAAACTGAGGCAAACAGACTTAAGTGTCTTGCCCAGGATCACACAGCTGGCATCTAAGACTAGATTTGAACTCAGGAAGATGAATCTTCCTGACTTCAGGCCTGGCACTGTACCACCCAAATACCCCAAATGAAAATCTTACTCAGGTCTAATCCCTAATTGGCCCCATATCTCTTTAGAGAGGTGCAAGAAAAAGAATCTACGGTCTGTGGGGCTGCATTGAAGGCCAAGTTTCCTAGAATAAAGCCTCTCTACAGTTATCTCTTGAAATTTCCCATGGGGGGGGGTACCAAGATCTACTAAAGCTGAGGCGTAATGATTTACTTGATTTCAACATGTTTGAGAAGCATGAGGGATAATAAAGCAGTTGAATTGTTTAGGAGCAAAAATGTTGCCAAGAAAACCGGTGGCTCCATTTTTGCAAGATGGTGTCCAGAAATCACCGTTTGTGGGGAGCATTCAGAATGCCAGTTTCCAGTGGTTGTGCCTTTCTACAGAATGACGACCTGAACACTTGGGGCTCGCCTCAGTAAGCGAATGATGGTTGTCCTCTCAGGACTTCTAGATAATCGGATCAAACACTAGAGATGCTTCTGCTCCCTCGTCTAAACTCCTGATCATTCTCACGAGACTATTGTATGCAATCTGTCCACTGAAGTGGTGCCTGAGAACACCTGAGAGAAGTGCCTCCTGCAGTCTCATGGGGCTGGAGGACGGGGTTCAGCAGCCCAGGAGGATGTCGTGGAGCACTGGAGCGGTCTGGAAACCAGGTTCTAGACCCAGGTGAAGCCACATACAATTCGTCTTCCTGTTTTCTTATCTCTACAATAGGAACATTCAGTTTTTGCCTTCATTTCTTCAGATGGAAGTTGTTCTATTACCCTGAGATAACAGCTGTGAAAAGAATATGAAGATAATTAGCCCAGATTTTAGCTGTTAAGGAGCCAGAACGCCAGATTTTCTCCACATCCCCAGACAACAAGTCTAAGGGGGTCTAAGCAATCATCTCTACACACTGAATGTAGGTGAGAGACAGCTAAAACAAGGGATTTTCATCTTTCAAAGATTTAAAATTGCTAGTCCTTTCTGTGAAAACAAATATGCCAGATTCAATGGAAAGAACAGAAGATCTGAAGCAAACAGACCTGGGTTCAATCTGTTTTTATTCCCTAAAAAGCTGTATGACTATAGGCAAGTCACTTAACTTTTCTGGGCCTCAGTTTCTTCATCTGTAAAAACAGAAACAAAGAAAGAAAAGAAGGAAGAAGTGAAAATAAAGACAGCAAAGCAGTTGTACTCCATGTTTGATGGTTCTTCAAACTATTCCATATGATGCTATTTTGATTTAAACACTGCAAGAACGTGGGCAGAATGTAGGGAAACAGACTCGGCAGCATTAACTCCATGCACAAAATAGCAAATCACAGAATACTTTCTGTTGCTGAGTGGAATCAGTTTCTCTCTAAGACTCCATTTAAAAAGTGAATGGAAACTTTTACTTGCGAGGAAATATATAAAAATAAGACACACACACGTGGCTGTAAGTGCAAATGTTCTTTGGTTTAATCATCAAAATATCCAACAAAAAATAAACAACTTTGGTAATTAAATAAAAAAGTGACATTCTATGTATTCACAACAAAGCCTCTCAAATATCTGAAATCCATTCATTTGGATCTGTTTGCTCTTTGGGAAGTTCTTTTTTTTTAAAACTACCCATACATTTACAATGGGTCTCTCTGTTTATTAGACCAACTGGTCACTGGCTTTTGGTGGTCCCATACCAAGAGTCCCATACTATTGCAGATTGTCATTCTTCTTTCTCTTAGTTTTGAAATTTATGTCTTTCCCACATTTAACAGAAAAACACTTTCAAAACAACATCCAAGTTATACTCCAGCAACTGCACTGACAAACGCTCAAGGTAAACATGGCCCCATGACATTTTGGGAAACACAGATATCGCCATCAGTACTAAATGGGCACACACGTTATTCCTATTATAATATATTTTATTATACTATGATTTCTTTTAAATATAATTTCCTGTTCCTCAAAGGCTAAAACTTTACTCGAAGGGCACGAAAATCAAAGTAAAATTTTCATGGCAATTGATTTGGCTTGACGTGGATCTTAACACTATCGAGGAAAACTTTGCAAAAGCATCAAAGGTAGAAGTAGAAAACCCAAGTTGTTTCTCAAGTAGCGTTGGCATCAAAAGGAAGATCGGTTCGGTTCGGTTTGGTTTTGAGCAAACACACCTCAAGAAGGAAAATAAGTGAAAAAAATATAACTTTATACAAGTTAGCTACAATAGGTGTAGTACCATCATCACAAGGACTTCCCTTTAAAACGTTCTTGCCATTTGCATTATTTAACATCATTTTCATGACCTGTTCAACACTTGGTAGCTTTTAATCAGGTATTTTGGCACTAGTCTCCTCTTCAAATAAAAGTCAAGGCCCCCATGCAGCACTCTGACGTGATGTTTAGTCTTGGTGGTTGGGGAATAAGACGGCTCATAATCAGAGAACGGATTTGGCAAAGTCTTTCTGGAGTATCTATAATCTCCAAATCACAAAACCAAACAAGCCGGGGTTCTTATGGTTATTTTCCTTCATAAATCAGCAGTGCTCCATTTACAAGAAATGCATCCACAGTCAAAATGGCAATCCAGGCTCTCAGATGTTCCCTTCATCCAGCATTTTGTTGATTCCTTCACAGAGTTTTTGCAAGTGAGGCTTATAGGTTCCAAAAGGGTTGTACAAGGCAGCCAAGAATTCACAATCTGAAAAGTGGTCAAAAACATTGTTAACCCGTCCATGGGATTTGGCAGTTAGATGGCGCTGAATGATCTGATGGAGCAGCTCCCTACATTCATTCAAGAGTCTGGACAGCACATTCCGGTCAAAGGTGAAATCCACCTGATAGAAACTGACCACGGTCATGGCCAGTTGATGAACTTTCTTCTTGAACTTCTCCATTAGTGCTAGTTCATCCTGGTTAAACTGATTATTCCTGTACAGAATGGCCAGCTTGATAACAGTTTTGATTAGGTTCTTGATGATCTTCTCAGCTTCCTTCTTGTTGTGAGTGTATTCCTTGGTCACTCTGTAGAGTTCATCTAAAACATCACTGCTTGTATCATCAATCAAGGTGGTTGCTATAGATTTGGACACCATTTTCCCAAGGATCTTCTTTTGGGCCTGCACAGCCAGGTTTTTGGAATTAAAGACATCTGTAGCCACTAAAAAAACAAAAAAACAAATCAGGAGAAGAGTGAAGGGAAAATAAGTTAGTAAATATGGAGGGAGAACGTCTGTAAAAAACATGTTAAAATGTTTGTTTCCTCTGTTATCTAAGGCTGCCTTCCTTTCCACAGTCATTGACATCTATTAAAAAGCAAGGTGATAGAAATATACTCTCAGCTTAAACTTCTTAGTCTAGCATTCAAGGACCTTCATCATTTAACCCCAACAACTCTTTAGGCCAGACCAGGGGTTCCTAAACCTATTATTTTCATCAGACGTTGAAAATCTGCTTGATCCTTGGGACCCTTTATTGGAAAAGTAGTTTTAAATGCATAGAGGAAAGCACCTAGGAATACAAGGGGAACCAACTGAAAGACAGCTATCAAAAGAAATTTAAGTCCACTGATCTGAAGTTAAGCCCCCCTTTAATAATAATATAATGAATATGAGCAATGGAAAATAACCTAGTCAAACTGGGGCATTCTCCACTTCATCCTTTGGTGCGTGTTATTCTTTCCACTTAAGATACCTTCCTTTATTCATCTCCTTGTGAAAAGTCTATTATATTTTTCAAGGTCCAGTCCAAATGCCACCTCCATAAAATTAAATATGATCTTGACAACCAGAAGGAATCTCTTTTCCCCCCAAATTCCCACAGAGCTTTCTTTGTACCTCTGTGACATTTACCATATTCAGTTCTGTATTACAGTTATTCATGCACACGTCCTAAATTTCCTAATAGACTGCCAGCTTGTTGAGGAGAGAAATCGTTTCTCATTCATCTTTTTTATTTCCCCCATACACTAAGCACTTACAAATGTATGTTAAATGAATATTCTTCTTTGGAGTTCAGTTTGCTCCTGCATAAAAAGAGAGGTTAGACTAGAAGTTATCTCTACTTCCCTCTAGTTTAACATTTCATTTTCCCCGTACAATCATTATTTGCCAGTTTAAGATTATAGTCTAACCTGCATTTTAATCCTAAGAACTCTAAGTTATGTAAAAAAAATCATAGTTAATCACATTTGTAATCAAAGGTAAACAAATATAAAGGCACCATTGATTAGTTATAGATGTCACTGTATAACTTCTGATTCTTATGAAGGAAAGAGTGTTTGGCCATTAAGTATAGTTGTAGTCAGTGTAGATATAATACTCTCCATTCTGCTTTCTTTTTCAGTTCACATTATTTCATACAGGTCTTTCTAGTGTTCTGTTTTTGTTTTTAAATTTTGTTATTATGTCAATATAAAACTCAACTGCAATGATTTACCTCTCTTACCCATTCCCCCACTGGCTACTTATAATCTTTCATTATCGTATAGCACATTTGTCTTTTTTATTTATGTATTTACTTTTTAAAAATCTTACCTTCCCAATTTGGAACTATGCCCAAAGGGGGCTAAAAGACTGTCTGCCCTTTGATCCAGCCATAGCACTGCTGTGTCTGTACCCCAAAGAGCTAATAAGGAAAAAGACTTGTACAAGAATATTCATAGCTGCACTCTTTGTGGTGGCCAAAAATTGGAAAATGAGGGGATGCCCTTCCATTGGGGAATGGCTGAACACACTGGAGTACATGTTGTGATGTAATAATATTGTCTGCAAAGGAATAATAAAGTGGAGGAATTCCATGGGAACTGGAACAACCTCCAGGAAGTGATGCAGAGCAAGAGGAGAACATTATACACAGAGACTGACACACTGTGGTACAATTGAATGTAATGGACTTCTCCATTAGTGTCAATGCAGTGATCATGAGGGATTTATGAGAAAGAACACTATCCACATTCAGAGGAAGAACTGTGGGAGTAGAAACACAGAAGAAAAACAACTGCTTGATCACATGGGTTGAGGGGATGTGGTTGGGGATGTAGACTCTGAATGAACATCCTAGTGCAAATATCAATAATATGGAAATAGGTCTTGATCAATGACACATGTAAAACCCAGTGGAATTGTGTGTCAGCTCTGGGAGGAGGTTGGGGAAGGGGAGGGGAAAAAACATGAATCTTGTAACCATGGAAAAATATTCTAAATTAACTAATTAAATAAAAATTTCAAAAACAAACAAAAAATCCCCCTTACCTTCCATCTTAGAATCAATAATGTGTATTGGTTCCAAGAAAGAAAAGTGGTATGCATTAGGCAATGGGGGTTAAGTGACTTTCCCAGGGTCACACAACTAGGAAGTGTCTTAGGCCAGATTTGAACCCAGGACCTCCTGTCTCTAGACCTGACTCTCAACCCACTGAGCCATCTAGCTGCCCCCAACATTTGTCTTTTAAACAAATCTCTCTCATACTATTCCATTTTTTTCTGGAAGAAAATTGAACAAATCATGCAGGCAGTGGCAGGAACAAAACATCACTTCCCCTGCAGTCCTATTTATTTTTGTTGCCTCTGCCTCCAGCAAGTTATGTCACAGATCATATTAATGGAATCAGCGGCTAGTACAGCAGACTAGTGCAATGCAGAAACAAAGGGTGAATGCACTCGTTCAATTAATAGGCATTTATGTAAGCCCGGTCCATAGAAGCCAGGAGAAATAGAAGGAGAGTACGAGGCTTTTAATATGTTCTGCAAAAGGCGTTGACTAATATCCCAAAGTGTGGATGTCTTAACTAGAGATAAAACAGAAGATATGGGAGGAAAGGAAACCTATGGCTAGCTCTTTGCTTCTGTGTAGAGTATTCCTGGGTGAAAACGGGATGCTATTTCCTTTAGGGTAAGAGTAGCCACCCTGGCTTCTAGATCTGGATCTGCTGTGACTTCAGGGAATTTCCCCATATCTGAGAAATTCATTTTTTCATCTGTCAAATGAAGGAATTGGACCAAATCTCTCAAACGCTCTGGTTCCTATGAAATAAAACTTACAAGCAAGCTCATCTATATTAATAGTGCAGATAATCCTTTCTGGCTACCTAGCAAACCCTTTATCTTCAGTTTCTATTTCTTTTCATTATTAGTTTCTATAATTGATGTCGAGAAAAACCTGGACTTGCATCTAAGCACCATTTAACCACGCATCCATAGGGAACTGCTTCATCTATACAATGAGATGATATGCTCGTATTCTTTACCGCAGTCAAATAGAGTAAAGCAGTTTATGCACAATAAAGGTCTTTTTCCCCCTTGTAAAGCACTGGGTCCTTTCAAACATGCCTTACCTCCCTTTAAGGGCTACTCACAGCTTTGGAGCCAGATGGCCTGGTTGCTAGAGGATATAAAGTACAACAAATTCTCGGCTGTAAATGGAGGAGAAAGCACGTTCTCCACGCTACAAATTGGAAATGGAGAAGTGCCATAAATGAAGTGGCAAATTGCTTACATGTCAGGGAAGATAGCAGTGAAAATGGGCTCTGGATCCAGGAATCTAGAAATCTTGGGAAAAGGATAAAAGGAGCTGAAGCGAACAGCCTGACCCAAGTACCCTACTGGGTCCTCTTCATCTCCATAAAACTACCTGCATCAACTCCATGGCACTCCCGAGTTTCCTGGTTGGGCTCCCTGAGAGGGGATCAAAGGGGACCCTCTTAAAACTATGGCTCACAAGCTTGTACCAATTGGCTTACCTTTAACGGGTAGCACAAAGGAAAAACATTTCCTCTGATGGCATATCTAGTAAGAAGGGCAGCTACGGAATATATTCTCTCCCCCGTCTAAGCCTTGGGCACACGTTCCTACCAAAACAGTTTAGCTCCTACTGCCATGGCTAATTCTCTCGGCCAAAACGTGGTTGGTTCTCTTCTCTGCTACCAGGGCATCACACTTCTGAAAGCTGCTGCCTTCCTTGAACAATACAAGAGCCTCTCTGCTCCTTGTTGGATACTGTGGGATTTCCTATGGTTGAAAAGCTCTTCGTGTCAAGAATATGGCGGAAAGGGCAAAGTCCCCACCTTAAAGTGCCTGTGAGCAGAGCTGCAAAAGGTCTCTTTAAAAGGACGTGAAGGCTCTTTACCCAGTCAATGAATTGTCAGCCCCCTCTGGGCTGGGCTGTGACCCCCTGATGTCCACTAATCTTCCCTTATTTTGTTATTGATTGAATTGCTATGGATACATCCTTTTATAGACTGAATTACTTAAAAAACCCAAATAACCTGGGTGGGGCTACCCACTGCCACCAAGAAGCACAAGACTCCTCTGCTTTAAAAATGGTAGAGGAAAATGAAGCAGGCATATGCTGGACCCCAAAGAGAGGAAGAGGGACTGACGGACTGCCCAGAAGGGGAAACCACCACAAAAA
Source organism: Monodelphis domestica (assembly GCF_027887165.1). Lineage (NCBI taxonomy): Eukaryota > Metazoa > Chordata > Mammalia > Didelphimorphia > Didelphidae > Monodelphis > Monodelphis domestica. Next base: position 285,929,041 of record NC_077233.1, on the reverse strand, counting down.
AGGGAAGCTACAGACAGGAAGGTACGTGTTTTTTGGCTAGACCCAACTATTTTGCTCTGAGTTACCCCGTTCTCTTCATCCATGTCTAAGAGAGCTAACATCAAGTCAAAAATGACCAGAAAGTCCTTCTATCAAACGCTTACACAGTCTTAAAAAAGTCACCTTTTAATGGAGCAAGAGAATAGTGAAGCCTTGAAACACTCGCTTGTAGGGTATTTTCACATACAGATCTTCTTTCATGAAGTGAAACAGCAAAGGAAGAAATTGAATTGTAAAAGATTCAGAAAGAAAGTGAAAGAGAATTATGAACAACAGTTTCCAAGCTTCCAGAAAGTCTAAGTAAGAGCCCCAGGGTGGGCCGGGCTGGCTTGGAGTTGAATTCTTCTATTGAAGTGAAGGGGTGACTCTAAGTAAGCCATGAAAAGAGAACGCTACTCAAAGGTATAGGACTACTTAAGAATAAAGCTAGAACCAAAGTTTCTCACCAATGGACAGAGCTACATGAAGGCACAGAAGATAGGAAAAAGTATGAGAGTTTCAATTACAATTCTCATTCAAGTCTTTCCTTTTCACATCTTAATTATGTGGTCAATTTTTAAAATCTTCTGGCCCTAAACTTTCTGTGCTCCATTAAAATGAGATGTAGTTCTTTTTCCTAAAGACATTCTTTCATTGGCTTCGAAGATGGTTGAATCTAACACCATAAAACTGAAACAAAAAATAAACCAAGGAAAATAGAGAAAATATCCCTATCTGTAAACAATGAAAAGACCCAGGACTCAAAAAACAAAACAGAATGCAACTTTGCAATCCCTATACTACTACCTCCCCCATACCTATAACTATAGGATAGATTTCAGAAAACGGAATGCCACAGCATCCTATTTTTCGAACCCTTTTGTGAGATCATCTAGTTTTTGCTTAGAAGGCATAGGAAGGGTTTCTTTGAAGGTGCGTAATATGGCTCGTTCAGATCTCTGAATAATTGGATATTGTCAATGAAGGATTTGAGTTTGCCATAAGAAATATTTCTTGCTTCAAGTAAGGACTGGTATATAAATGAACTCAAAGGTCCCTTTCAACTCAGATTCTCTTTGATTATCTATCATAGTTCCATGGGTGCTTTTATTCTTTCAAAAATAGGGTATATCCTAGATCTGTGTTGGCCAACCTCTGGTGCCAAAGTGTGCTGGAGGGGGCTGCTCCCTTACCCCTCTCCATGTGTGACTGAGGGTATTTGTCACATGACCTGCCCCACTGCCTAGCAGTCCAGTGGGAGCACTTCCTCCCTCCCCTATTTGGGGTAAGGTGGGGGGCTCACATACAGCATGAGGGTTGCAGTTTGGGTTCTCAGTCTTTAAAAGGTTCACCATCACCGTCCAAGAAAATACTTTTAGAGCACTGGTCTCGGCTTCCAGAGATCTTCAGGGGCAGAAATTATCAAATGATAATGAGAATATGTGTTCTGTTCCTAATGTAAATGTCTGAAGGTTAGTCAGGATTAACCTAACAACATGTACAAAAGGCTCATGGTACTAAAAAAAAAAAAGGTTAATTATGAACATGGCTTAAGAATCTTAATGTAAAATCATACTAATATAAGTTAGTTTTAAAACAAGGAAATGAGGAAAATTGAGCTTAAATATACCACAACTTGCTTGCTTCACTTAATCAGACTATACCATATTTTTTTTTAATTTCATTTAGTCAATTTAGAACATTATTCCTTGGTTACAAGAATCATATTCTTTCCCTTCCCCCCTCCCCTTCCTGTAGCTGATGCTTAATTCCACTGAGTTTTACATGTGTCCTTGATCAGAACCTAGTTCCATGTTGTTGATATACCATATTTTTAAAAGCTGAACTACTATTTTTGTTTGAAGCTATGTTTCCTAAACTCAAATTCAATGGGGAATAAAGTTCCAAATTTCCTACATTGTAAGAGTGCATTGTAATTTTTGCTGATAAGAGAAAAATGCTAGGTCTTTTTCTCAGTCTGTTGAGGCTGAATAGGTACAGAGGAGATCCTTTGGAAGCAGCTATTTTTTTTTGTTAAAAGTTCCAAGCCCTCCTCACCTCCCCAGAGTGCCCCACTCAATCAATTAATCACAAAATATTTATTAGGGCTTAATAAGTGCTAGGCACTGGACATTGATGCAAAGTGAGTGAAACAGTTGCTGCCCTCAAGGAGCTTCATTTTTAGGTTTAATGATTTGCCCAAGGGACAAGATCTCTTCCCAGTCTAGATGCATGATCTTTCCTGGCCCTCAGTTTCCTCCTCTATAAAAGGAGAAGACTGAATCAGATGGCCTTTAAGATTTAGAGTAGAAAGGGATGAGCCAGTGATCTGGTCATCAATGCATGAAAGCTTTCTGGCTCCACATGCAACCAGATAGTCCTTCATGGACTTCCTCCTATACAGCTAAATAAAGATGAATGAATGCTGCCATCAGTCCTTTTCCTATTATAATATAAACTCCTTGAGGGCAGGAATAGTGTCTTTATTACACTACATTATTGTCATTATAAATATTTAATTGCCACCCAAGGTTTTCCTTCTTACAAGAGATGTGTCTCCTCACATTGCTTCATTTAGTAGCTTAAGACTCAAATCAGTGCTTTAAAATATCTTCTTTCTTACCTTTGTCTTTCAAAAAAAGGTAGTTCCATAATATGGGGGCAGGAACACCGTTAGATTTAAAGTAAACACCATTAGATTTTGATAGCCAAGAAAACACAAATGAAAAATAATCATTTTTAGCACCAGAGGCACATAATTTGGATTTGAAACACTTTTATCTATATAAAAAATAGTTCATAAAGCTAAAATGAAAGATTGAGTTAAAATTAAAGGGTTTTCCAACTCCCCCCCAATACTTTGTGCTCCAACTCTTCAAGTTTCTGTTTTCAATCCATAAAGAATGAAGATGTCCAGTTACAAATATGCCATTCTAGGCTGACTACAGTGTCTTTTAGACGGCAATTGATTCAAGGCAAATGGCTCCTGATGACTCCTTCTCCCTCTTTGCTTCCAGGAATGGGCTTTTCCATACAGCTTCTTTTTAAAACTCTTCTTCTAATCAGGCCCAAGTTTTCCATTTCACCTCGATATCAGAGCTTTACTCTACTTTATGGAGAACCAGTTTTACTTCCTTGAAGAGAAAGCTAAAAAGGAAACTACAATTCTGGCCAGGCAGCATTACTCAGTTACCATTTACTGGCAAAGGGTTTGAACAACTGGGAAAAAGAAGCTGCTTTTTGAAAAGTTCTCATTTCACTGAATAGGAGGGAAAAGTTCAAGAATCAATCTAAGGGCGCGTCTTCACTCATTTGTAAGGGTGTAGACCCAGGGCGGTCTCTCTTGCTGCCAAGCCGTGAGCAGGATGAGAGGGATTTCACCCTGATTGCCCATCGGTAGAATTGTGTTTCTACTCAGGAAAGCCAATTCAGGCCATAGCTGTGACTGGCTAGACCAGGGCAAAAGGGACCTTCAGTGTCAAGACGCAGCACTTTTCTCTAGTGGAGATGAACTGGTTTAGCGGAGGATAAACATCGCCCTTCCTTTACCCGGTGTTCTGGGTGAATGAGTTAAATGGCCCCGGGAGAGCCGTCCTTGGGTGTTCTCCTCTCTCTAGAGTTACTTCGGCTCTCCTCTAGGCACAGAGACCCATATTTTTCCAGGGGAGAATCTTGCCTCTTAGGTAAGCACCAGGCGCAGAAAACAAGCATTTCTTCCATTTAGCGCGTGAATGAGTATTTCTCTTCCCTTGGCCACAGATTCCCTACTCTGAGTCCCTTCTCAAATGGGTCTCGTCCCCAATAACGGATACTCGGTGACACTTCTGAAAAGGGCCACTTCGAAAATTGTGCAACCGTCCAGCTAACGCTATATATATGCTTTACAGAAAGTGTGGGGAAATACGAGTTCTTCAGTTGGAGAGAAAACACAGCTGCCCTGCGCGGGGGCTTGCTCAATTTTCTTAAGCAACCACGCAGTTGGGAAACCAAAGCTTGCTCCCAGGAAAGGAAGAAGGTAGGCACAGACGGTGTCCCCAAAGGACAAAATTCTGGAAAGATCAGGTCAGGGCTACAGCGGCGGAGTTTACTGGGCTTTACCTGTTAAAGGGAAACACAGCGGTGGCTTTTACTGATAACCCCAGCCTCAGTCCATGCTTGGCATATAAAAACTCCAATGTTGAACATTGAACATGTGTAATAAAATAATACTGTACCATATCATGGAACCATGCCTGGGGTGTCAGTGCGAGCATCATGATATCTAGACTTGGGAAAAGGTTTCTGCTAGCACTCATTTCCATTTCTAATTTAGGAGATGCACTTTGGTAAGGAAAAAAACAGACCCCTAGAGGAGACAAATGATATTTGAGAACACATCTGCTCCTGAAGCATTAGACCCAGAGTCCTTTTAAATCCTTCATTTGGAGGTCTGAGTTCAAATCCCAGCTCTGTCACTTTCTTGGACCTGAGACACTCTGGGTCTCAGAGGGGGTTGTATTAAGGGATTTTTGAGTTTCTCAACTCCAACATCCCCCTGATTTACTTACAGGTGAAAGAGCCATTAACCATTCTCTTGGCCATAAAAGGGATGGCCACCGGAGTTTTGAAAGGATAACTGCTAGGTCCTCCAGCCTTTGGCAGTTAAGGTTTGCTCTTCGAATACAGGCTTGAACATGTTAGTAAGGAAATGACCTGGAGAACGTGTATGGCTCATGATGTTTCTGGGGCACAATTCCGTTTTAAAGATCAGAGGATTGTCTAGAAAACTTGGTTAGCCGGCACCCGGATGTCTTCAAAAGTCAGCCACCATTTAAATACAAACCCACATCTTTCTCCTTGCACTTTAAATGCACACAGATGTGCACACGTGTGTGTGTGTGTGTGTGTGTGTGTGTGTGTGTGTGTGTGTGTAAAAAGCAGTTGCTCAGGGTAAGATAAGGAATAAGAAAACGAAGAGCCAAAGGTTCCCCATTCTGTTATGATTCATCAATTTGCCTGCTGAAAGGAGGCTCTGGGCTGGAAGAGTTTGTAAAAGATCCTCCATTAAATATAAAAACAACGAAGCCCAGGAGAGGTGACAAGAGACAGAAAAGACAAAACAGAATAAAGTAAACGGGAGAGGAAGGACTTTAGAAGATGGCGTGGCAAAATCTGAAGTGTCTGGGGGGGGGGGGTTTGGGGGGAGCAGGAGCCAGTGGAGATCAGATTAACCGGGGGCAGAGCTAGAGGCAGCTACCAGAAAAGAGATCGAGGACAGAAATGCTTATTATTAGCAGTAGTAGTAGTATTCTCATTTCCAGACCCAAACTCTTAGGGCACCAACACATCCTGGGCCCCCAGACACCACAGCTGAGCATCCTGGATGGCATGTAAGGCATATAATGTTCCTTTAGTTATAGTCATTGCCAAGCTGAGCCAGATAGCCCACGGCTCGTGACATTTACATCTCTATTTATAGCTACCCTGTATGATAAATTAGAAAAAAGATGGGGAAGTGCGGACTCCGCTGTACAAAGATGATCCTTTTTAGCGTTAACATCGTAAAGGCTGTGTAAATATTGATCATTTTAGAATTCATGTGAGCTAGAGCGAGACTCGTCCCCCAGCGGGTTCAATACGTTAGACTGTTCCAAAAGCTCTTTGCAGTGGCTCTTTGAATAGTAACCTCATTGACTCATGTCCTTTTCTAACTTTTATCTACACACCCAGCTTCAGGATATCCATTAAAAACTACGTAAAACAAGAGCCCTTAAGAAAGATAGAAAAATGGCTTTTAAGAAGTTTTTAAAAAACCAAGATGCCATTTCATGGAGAGACGCTTCCTTCTGTGCCAGTGTTAGGACTTGAACTCTGTTCTCCCTTACTTCAGAGGCTGCCTGTAGTCTCTACTCGGGATTTTCCCTTTTTCACTACCTCCTCATTTTGCAGCTCCATCATCCAGTTTGGGTCCCATCATGCTACTGAAACTGTCCTAGCCAGCGTTGCAACGACTGAACTGACCAAATTTTGTCTCTTAGTTGTTCTCCCCCTTGACCTTCTGGACACGGGGGTGTCCAACTCAAGACATAAAAGAATCCCCGCTGGCCACGTATTGACTTAGAAAAGCCCAGACTGTGTTCACATTCTGTTTCATTCTATTCTTATTTATTTTGTTAACTGTGTCCCAATTATACTGTCATTTGGTTCAGTCTATACTTCAGGATGCTTTGTGACACCTGTCTGGCCCCTCCGTTTTAGGTAATTCTGTAAGACCATCTGAGCTGCGGACTTTCTTAGCAGCAAGTTCTCTAAATAAATGAAAACCACAGGTCTAGCTCCTATCCGCACGTGAGCATAAAGAAATTACAAGAGCCATGGGGATCAATTGGGTTTTGACTGAACTATGGTAATGACTATTTTATTACTTATTATTAAATATATTTATTATCCATACATATTTTATTTATACATTATTACTATTTAAAATTATATTTTAATATTTAGTATTAAAACATTAAAATTTTAATGAACGATTAATCATTTTGATTAGCTTTTCATTGAGTCTCTGGAGTTTTCTAAGTCAACTCTCATGCTTTTAATCTCTAAAACTATGTCTGAAAAGGGAAGTGTGGATTGTTGGATAATATTGAACTCTGAGTCAGGAAAAACTGAGTTCAAATATTAATTCTCACTTTTTGTTAGCTTTGTGACCATGGGCAAAATATTCCACTTTTCTGAGCCTCAGTTTTCTATTCCATAGAATACAGATAATAATACCCATGGAGCCTACCTCAAAGGGCTGTTTTAAGGCTCAATAGATTTATATATATATATGGGCTTTGCAAAACAAAAAGCGTTATTCAACTATAAAGGAACATTATTATTATGTTAAATAAAAAAGAGGAGAGGGTACACCCTTCTTTTAGCACTAATATCTTTTAGGAAAGACCCCAGGGTTTCTCCATTGCCAATACTATTAGAACTTGATTTTTAGATATCTACTTTTGATTGTATTTAAGAAGGAATCTTTTGTGTCTCTATTTTTTAGGGTTTTTCACATAAATGAGCACTTTGTTTTGTCCAAGCCCTTTTCTTTGCTTATTGATACAATACTGTGAATTCAGGTTTTTTGTATATTATTAGAAAATAATTACGTGAGGTGGACATCCTAGAAAAATTGTTCATCAGTATATACAGCTGAGACATTACGATGGGCCAATTAGTTTGGCTTAAGAGTTCAAAGGGAGGAATGGTACAGTTGGATTCGCAATTACAGACAACTGCAAGGCTCTTTTGTAGATACTTGATTATACCATGAAAGAAAAAGAGAATCTTCTATAATACTGAAATTTTGTAATTAAAATCATGTTACTAAATGACAACAAGACTAAAATGGAGTATCTTAATGAGAGAAATGGAGAGGTATGTAGCTTCTAAGGAGCCGGCTGCAACATACACCAGTAAAGAGTACCAAAGGATAGGAGTAAAAGATGTCAAGGAATTACATGAAAGGAAAAGATGTTAGGATGGCCATGACAGGTGGCTAGACAGAATGCCACTCCAGTGATAAACAATGCCAGGAGCAATCAAGGAAAGTTTCTGACAAATTGAGTACAACCTCTGTGTCTACAGAATTGGACACTGAAGGGGAAAGGAAAAGAGATATATTGGATGAGCAGGCATGGATGGTTTGCAATCTGTAACACTGGAGGGAATTTCTGAATCAATGAAATGACAAACTCATTAGTATAATGACTTATGCTAATTATTGTTAGGAGGTTGAACCTGTCTTGCACATCCTTGGCAAAAATATAACTTGTCTATATGAGATGATTTTTTTTGACATCACAGTCTCTTTGCTAAAATTTTATTTAAAAAATTTCATCGATATTATTTAGTGAAATTAGTTTATATCTGTCTGCTTTATCTCTTCTTGGATTGGGCCAATACCATATTAATTAATAAGAATTTGGTAAAGTGACTGAGTTAAGGAGAATAATTTTTGTAGCTTATGCATTAATTGTTCATTCAACTCACTTATTTGTCTCCAGGATGACATAAGCCCTTTGATGTTAGGGACTGTTTTGTTTCTTGTTATTAAATCCCTAGTGCCAGCACAGAATTGAGCACATAGTAGGCAAATAATAAGTGCTTTCGGAGTTGAACTTTAATCCATTTTACAGCATGGGTTTAGGCTCCTTTCCTAAGACCATAACAAAGGGAAAAGTTGAACTCCTCTAAGGGTACAGTGTTGGGACTGAATACTGTTTTTCACTCAGGGGATACGCTTTAGCCATGGATTCATGATTTCATTTCCCCCTCATCGATCCCCATCATACAGAAACAGGTTGAATATTTGGAGACAATCAGAAGATTACTCTTTTCAGGCCATAGAGTTGGCTGTATAAAGAATTAAAATATGCGATTGTGAAAGTTCTTAGATACATTCAAGTTCTACATAGATTCCTCATCATGGCATGCAAGTGTCTTTACAGATGATGCCAGAGGAGTGCAAGATAAAAAGGCTCTGATCTGTGTTGTCAGAGGGATACCAACACCAAGGCAGAACGGTTCCCATGGAATATAATTCAAATGATGGACAATGAATTACCCAGGCATTTCATCAAGTTATGTTATAAAGTTCCTAATAATTATACTTAAATACTTAAAAGTATCCTTAAGGAAGACATTGAATAGGAAACCTCAGGAAGGTATCTTAAAGAACTGTACCGATTACACAAATACTTTCCAAGAGCAGACACCATTTAGATATTAATGTAAATAACTTTATGGAAGCATGAATAATAGTACTTTCTACCATGAGTGAAACTTACTAAAAATGTGACATATAATTAGAAGAATTTGGTTCCAACCCTGGCTGCTCTGAAAATTAACTGTGACCTTGGATATGTCACAACCTCTCTATATCTCAGTTTTCTTCATCAATAAGAGATCGATTAGGAAAACTTAGCATCTCTAACTTCTATTAACTCATGAAATTATTTACTAAGGCAGTGAAGTTGCTTATCTATGTCTATTGGTGAAGCACTGATATTAATAACAACAACAACAACAACAACAAACTACAGATATTGTGTTTGAAAAGCACCTAAGAAAATCTAAAGTTAGCCTTTCTCAGAAAGCATCATTTTAACAAACACTTTGGATAAAAAACATTCATTTTTAGCATTAGCTTTTTTTATTTGCCTGAAATTAAATGAAAAGCCCATTCTATAGTTATACAAGGTTGACATCTGAAAAATTAATCTTCTTATCTCAAATTTAATGATATACTCTAAAAAGTTTTAGATTTTTTCTCCAAGAGTGGACAATTAAACAAGGTTTCATTTATTCACATTCTTGGGGCTCTGAATATCTATGTTGATCCAATATGATTCAATTTTCCAATGAAGAATACACAGGAAAATCCTCTAAACAGTTTCTATGATTTTCTGGGATCTTGATGAATATTCATATTCACATGCTATTTGGAAGGCTAGATATCAATCTGAGCCTAGTATTCCTAATATAGCATCTGGATATTGTATGTGGATGAGCTTCTACAAATTTGTCATCTCTTCAGTGGACAATCTTTTAGGCAACACCTGATCATTCAGTGTCATGAACACCTGGAATCAAGATCCAGTGCTGATATGGAGAATTGTTATTTCAAATGCCAATATTCCTTGGATAGCTGTGAATTTTATCAGAAAACAAACATCTGAAAAGAAGTCTATTCTCTACTAGCAGCAATGCAACGATCCAGGACAATTCTGAGGGACTTATGATGCTATCCACATTCAGAGGAAGAACTGTGCGAGCAGAAACACAGAAGAAAAGCATGATTGATCACATGGGTCAATGGGGATATGATTGGGGATGTAGACTCTAAATGATCACGCTAGTGTAAATATCAGTAATATGGAAATAGGTCTTGATCAGTGATACATGTAAAACCCAGAGGAATTGTGTGTTGGCTATAGGAGGGGGCTCAGGTGATTGGGGAAGGACAGGGAAAAAACATGAATCTTGTAACCATGGAAAAATATTCTAAATAATTAAATAAAAAATTTCTTAAAAATTTGAAAAGAAGTCTAAATGACAATTATCTGCTGAATTTGGGAGCAAATTCAAAATAGGAAAGAGAGGCACAACTGCTAAGACATAAGAACAAGAGCTGAAGTTTCAGATTTGCCTGCATAGCATTCCTAGGAACACCATAGGCTCATGGGATCATAGATTTAGAATCAGAAGGGACCTCAGAGATTAGTAGTAAAACCTCTTAATTCTACAGATAAGGAAAGTGAAGCCCATAAAAGATAAATGACTTGACAGAGGTTTCATTTATACCAACTGCACTATACAGCTTTCCAGGGTTGTGGAAATAGGAAGCAAACAACTCTACAGCTCAGACAATCATGTTCAGGGAAAATAATGATCAAAACATTACTCTGAAATACCCCCGCCCCAAATACTTAAAAGGACAACAGCCTTATGTTCCTTGAAAGAAGACCATATTGCTGCAGAGTAAAGGAAAAGACTCCCCAAAATAAATGTGTCCCTCCATGATTCTGAATCCTCCCTAGCTATTTCACACTACTCTGCTTCATGGATTGTATGCTTTATCCGGGCTGTGCTTGCTTCTAGCCATTCTCTAATTTTAGACTACCCTGTCTGGTATCTGCGCATTTCTACACATCAACTTCTATTCCTAGAATGTTTTCCATCCAGATCTCTGGCTGATGGAATTCTCTTCTTTGCTGGGCCAACACAGATATTAACTCCAGACAGACTTTTATGTCTGTTGCTGAAAATGATCTCACTCTCCTCTAAGTTCTTAGAGCAGTTTGGGGGGATTTTCCTTCTTGCTTACCAAAGTTGGCTTTATAGCTGCTAGTTGCATGTATTCTTGATAACCTGAATGAACTCCTTTGAGACTCACTGTCATCTCTATTCAGATGAGTTCCTGATTGATATATTCAGCCCTCATCTGTGGCTCGAGTGCTGTATCACCAGCTGGCTTCACAGGCATCTCCCAGAGCATGTCCCAAACAGGACTCCTCATCTTTCCCTCTAAACTCCCTCCTATGTACTTCCCTATTTCTGATGAAGGCCCCAGAGATTTTGCAACTTCAATGCTCTTCCTGCCTCTTCACTCTCTATCACCCCACATATCCAAATACGTTCAATCTTACTCTAGAACACCTTTTTTCATCTCTCTCTCTCTCTCTCCCTCTCTCTCTCTCTCTCTCTCTCTCTCTCTCTCTCTCTGTCTCTCCCTCTCTATCTCTCTCCCTTCCTCTCTCTCCCTCTCCCTCTCCCTCTCTCTCTCTCCCCCCTGCTCTCTCTCTCTCTTCATATCTCCAGCCCTCCCTTCCTTTTCAGTAAAACTATAAAATGGCCTCCAAACACCGAATATTCTGCCTCAATCTATCCCCTTTCCAACCTAGCTCCCAAATAGCTGCCAAAGTGATTTAAAAAAAAAATGCAAGTCAAACTTGCTTGTCCGTCACTAACCACCCAAGTGCTTTTAGGATTAAATATAAACTTCTCTACACTGACCTTTTAAAGGAACCTGGTCCCAGATAGTGTCCATACTTATATTCCATACTCAGTAGCCTATTGCAAAACTATTCTTCCTCACACTCCAACTCTATACCTCCCTTCCCTTCCCTTCTCTCTCTCTCCCCCCTTCCCCATAGAATATAAATTTTTGGAAGGGCCAGTTTCATTTCTATCATTGTATCCTTGGTGCTTAGCACAGTCCTAGGCACATAGTGGATACTTACTGAATGCTTGTTGATTTGAGAATCCTCTTTATAAAGTTATAAAATCCTTGAGGGCAGGAACTATTACTTTTCTTCTTCTTCGATGATCTCCTTCCCCCAAACCAGCAAAGCCCCCTGATAGGACAAGTATTTAATGTCTGTGGAATCAAGGAGTATAATTTCTAAAACTTCTTACTTTATTTCCTTCCCTCTCCTCTTGTCCCTGCTCCCACAAAAACCCCAAAACAACCCACTTTTAAGAAGCAGGGCATGTTTACTATTCCATTTCTCCAGGAAGTATTCCAGAGGTTTCCAAGGGAGAGTATTGCTCTCCAAGAAAAACCTCCAGATACTGGTGTATTTTAAGATCAGTAACCCCTTGGCCTTGAGCTTGGGCTTCAGAACAAATATAAGTAAAGTTCTCTGCAATCTGAAGGCTCTACATGAATATTAACTATTATTATTGTCATTATGCATCTTAGAGAAACTTTCCAACATTCTTGTCGTGACTGACCGTTGCCCAATAACTATATGAAAATATTAAAGTCAGTCAAGCATTTTATAGCCATGTTAATGGCTAGAGGAGCTTGGTACAGGAAACAGCCTCAGGGGTTTCAGCCAATTTTTTGAAAAAGTCAAGGGTTGGGCGGGGTTTACTGTGCTTGGAGGAGGGGGAACTGGTTTGGACGATTTTGCATACTTACTGGCAGCAAAGCCAACTCAAACTGCAAGATGGTGTTTATGTGATGGTACAAGAAGGGAAGAAGGAGCCCTTAAGAGTTCGGGTCTCCAGCAACGGACAAACAGCACCGGACACGATCTTGTCAAGCCTCAAGATACCAAATCACTTTTAGTTGATAAACCAAAACAGAATGGGGGGGTATTTTGACATAACACAGGCTATTCAGTGCTCAAGAGCTTAGTCAGACCCCAAAGAAGTCATCTCCTTTGTCATCCACTACATCCCAGGCCAGTGCTGGGCATCTAGACATTTAGACTTTGATGCTTGGAAAAGAGAGTGAGGCTGATGACTTTGTACATCACTTATATCTAATTCACGGGAAACCATGGCATTACCTATCCCATGACGTCATTGGTCCTTTTCCAAATAAAGGATGAACAGCCAGCATATTTGTTATTCGCTTTCCTTTGTCATCTAGAGTAAGTCTTTTGAGTTCTGGGTTTTCATGTTCTCCTCTTTTTTTTTTTTTAAACCCTCACCTTCCATCTTGGCGTCAATACTGTGTATTGGCTCCAAAGCAGAAGAGTGGTCAGGGCTAGGCCATGGGGGTCAAGTGACTTGCCCAGTGTCTGAGGCCAGATTTGAACCCAGGACCTCCCATCTCTAGCCCTGACTTTCAATCCATTGAGCCACCCAGCTGCCCCCTAGTCCTCTTCTATAAAATGAAGAAGTTAGCCTAAGACTCTTCCCAGCTTTTAACCCTATGAAATAAATGATTTCTGCTTCAAACAACATAATTTCAACTGAAAATAGTTAAGGACAAAAAGGTGGAGGAGAAAAACCTCACTAGTCATGGGTTAAGATGGACAGCATCATTTGAAAGATGATCAGAATAAATGGTGAAAGACACTTTCTTGGGACAAGGGAGGGCAGGCGGTGTGCCCCAGGAAGTAGCACATGTGTTTCTTAACAAGTTAGGCTGGTTTTGCTTACATGTGTAACAATTAAAGAATGCAACTACTCAAAGAGTGAGTCCCTTCAATGACTTTTCCATGACTCCCATAGTTCCAGTTAGAAATTTAATGACTTTAATTATACTTGGGCATAAGAAACTTAGGGATGCTTGTGTGTTCTGATATTCTGAAGAATATCTGAAATTCAAAGCATGGTTCACCCAGTTTCCCAAGATAGTAGGGGATTATAAGTGTTTCTTTTTTCCCCTCACACTACCTTTCTTTTTTTTTTAACAGACTTCAGGAAACTATATCTGGAAGCAATATTCCCACATTTTTCCTTCTCAGGGAGTGTGTTAAATAAGGCAGAAGGAGTTGATGAATTTCCTGAGGTCACAATCAGTCCTTAAGATAAATGAAATTAAGTTTTTTCTATATGATTTTGTAGTTCTTTTGGTTATGGTTAAGACCAACAAAATTGATGTTTTATAAATAAAATGTTGTTAAATAAGGGGGTTATAATTGATGGCCTCTAATCTTTCCAGCTTTAGATTTATAATCTTAGAACCCTATCTCACATTTCTATGAGTTACTGAAATCTGTCTATGGGGCAAGAGTTTAAGGGTTTGAGTATTTATTGGTATTACCTACTATGTGCCAGACATTGTGCTAAGAGTTTTACAAATATCTCATTTTATAACACCATGAACCCTTCAAGGTTCTAGTTAATTGGCAGCTCTTTCAAGATATTTTTCTTGATTCCTTCTCCTCAACTCCATTTCTAGACAAAGGGATCTCTGTCTTCCAAATCTTATTGTACTATCGCATGTTTCTACAGTTTACACTTATTTGCTATGTTTTAGCTCCCCAATTAGAAGGTAAGATCCTTGGAGGCAAGGGTCTCTTGCTATAAACATCTAGGTATCTATTTATTTACTGGTTTCCTCAAAAACAACCTATTTCCAGTAAAGATTCCATTCTAACCTGGTTTTACATCTCTAATGAGAGAGACTTTTAAACTTATTTACAAAAGTTTATGGCTTTTGTGATAGAGGCATGGAGAGAGAGAGAGAAGACTTGTAAGCCAAGATGCAAGAACCACGGCTGGGGACCTGCCTGGCAATCAAGAAGGTTCCAAACAGAATGTTCCCAGGAGTGGCAGTTGGGGGTTTCTGGCCTCAGAGGGTGGAGAACAAGCAAAAACTTGGCTTTGACTTTGGCTCTGACCCTGGCAGTTGTTGGTCAGAAGAAACAGAAACTTGATTTTGGAGTTGGTTGTCTCTTTGAGAGTTAAGCTGGCCAGGAGAAACTGAGAGACTTTGGACTTTGTTTCTCTCTGGGGTTGAAGCTGAGAAAGGAGACAAGCCAGGCTGAAGGAGAGATTTTGGACTTTGTTTTCTCTCTTGGGGAGTTGTCTCAGACTGAAGGACCCTTGGGGGGGGGGGAGGCTTCAGAAATTAAGCTGAGAGACCTTGCTAATTTTATGAAGAAGCAGAAAGAAGATTTTAAACAGCTATTGTCCTCCATCTCTCTAACTGTCTTAGAGTCACAGTTTGTGACTAAACTACTTTCTCAAACCTTCAAATTCTTCCTCATTTTAGATTAGGGACATCCTCATCCCTCTCACCTCAGTTTCCTATCCTGTTATCCCAATAAACCCCTTGACTTGAAAAAGGAAAAGAAAAGAGTATCTTTATAGTTTACTCAAGTGGGGGAGGGAAGAAGCCAAAGGCTTCAAGAAGAACTAGGAGGAGAGGGAGGAAGGAGAGGGTTGGAGAAGGGAGGGAGTGAAAGGGAGGAGGAGGTTAGAAAGATACATTGCTCCATCAGCCATCAGTAGGGATCACTAGGCAAACCCCAGGGCATTCCCCAGAGCAGTTCCCCTGTGTGGTAGCATCCCTCAGCATTTCTCATTCCTACCTCCATTACAACCAAGCAATTTCAGGTTTCCCCTCTAGCAGCTCTCTCTAGTCACAAGCCAGAGGACAGCAGTCATTGCAAGAAGAAACAATTTCCTCGGCTTAATTCTCTATTTCACTTTCTAATGAAAGATTAAATGCTTTGACTGCATGCCAACAAAGTATCAATTAAATTAGCTCTTATCTGTATAGGGGGAACACGGTACCACAATTTGGAGTCAGAAAAGATGGGCTTTGGCACTTACTCTGCAAAAAAGCAACCTCTCAACTTCATTTTTTTACCTTTAAAATGGAAATCGTAATACCTTCACTAGGGACTTAATTGGATTGCTACAAAGAAAGCGTTTTGCGGGATGTAAAATGCTACCTAAATCTGACATATTGCTTTTATTGGGGTAAGAGGATGCCCGCGGATTCCAAAAGATTGAGCTGGTAGGTTGATAAGCTCTGGTGTTATCTACCAAGGTAAGAAGTACAAGTGAATGCAAGTCTGGCAATAAATACACTGTGATCATGTCATTTGAGGATTAGGTCCATCAGCAGAAGGAAGTCCCAGTAACTCATTTAGATGACTTCCTAAGGCAGGTGGTATCTACATTTGTGGAAGAAGTGCCTATGACAATAAAATTACAAACAAATGTTTAGGAAGCATTGAGACGTTAGAATTTGGACCAAGCTTAACAGGAAGGGGATTGTATCAAAGATCTATTTGACCTGTTAAGATTTGTCTTGTTTAGTTTTATTTTTTTAGGAAGTCATACAAAGAAAGCAGAAACAGTCTTACTTTTCTATTTGTACCTTAACTCTTAGTATAGAGCTTTGTACATAGTAAACTCTTAGTAAAGCTTTATTCATTCATTCATAGCAGGTAGAAGGAGAAAGAAGATTTCTAAGTAGATGACAGGCAAGTGTATCTCCTATATGAAGTTGCAAGGCTCAAACCAAGTTCAGAGGTATTAATATGTAGGGACCACAAGAGAGAGGCTGCACTAAGACCATCAATAAGAAGCTGGGGTACAAGACAGAAGAAATAATGGGTCAACAAGTTGGGAAAGGGAAAAGGAAAAGGCAGGGATAAAGTCAAAATGGGTACACGATCTAGAAATAAAGGGTGATAGCATAAACAAATTAGGGGAACACAGATAAGTTTACCTGTCAGACTTATGGATAAGGGAAGAATTTATCATCAAACAAGAGACAGAACATTACCAAAAAAACAAAATAATTTTTATTACATTAAATTTAAACGTTTCTATACAAACAAAATACAACCAAGATTAGAACAGACACAACACATTGGGGAGAAATATTTCTAGCAAACATCTCTTACAAAGGCCTAATCTCACAAATACACAGAGAACTGACTCAAATTTATACGAATACCAAGCATTTTATAATTGAAAAAAGGTCAAAGGATAAGAGCAAGTGTTTTCAGAGGAAGAAATTAAAGCTATCTATAGTCATATAAAAAATGCTCCAAATCACTATTGATTAGAGGAATGTAAATGAAAACAACTCTGAGATATCGCCTCACATTTATCAAATTTGCTAACATAATAAAAAAGGAAAATAACAAATGTTGAAGAGAATGTGAGAAAATTGGGGCACTAATATATTGTTGGTGGAGCTGTAAGCTCAAACAACCATTCTGGAGAGCAATATGGAACCAGACTCAAAGGGCCATAAAATTATGTATACATTTGCCCAAAAAATACCTCTTTTGGGTCTGTACTCCAAAGAGATCAAAGACAAGGGACCTACCAGTACAAAAATATTCTCAGCAGCTCTTTTTGTAGTGGCAAAGAATTGGTAGCTGAGGGGAAGTCCATTGATTGGGGAATAGCTGAACAAGTTGTGTTATATGGTTGCAAAAGAATACTATTGTGCCATAAGAAATGATAGACAGGATAAATTCAGAAAAAACCTGGAAAGACTCATATGAATTGATGCAAAGTGAAGTGAGCTGAACCAGAAAAACAATAAAAGAAATATTGTATAATGATCAACTGTGAAGGATTAAACAATTATGAGCAAGATATCCACAAGGGACTCATGATGAAAAATGCTATTTACAGCAAAAGAAGGAGCTTTTAAAGTTTGATTATAGATCAAGAAATGCCTTCAAGAATTTTTTAAATTGTATTGTGATGTGTCTTCTGTCATGACATGAGCAATATGACAATATTTATTGCACGAAGGCACTGGCATAAACTATATCATAATATTTATATAGGGGTAGGGACAGAAAGAATTTGAACTGTAAAACATCAGAAAACAGTTGTCAAAATTTGTTTCTATATGTAATTGGAAAAAGTTAATAATAATAATAATAATAATAAAATTAAATCTTTGATAATTTTATAATAGCTAGATTATTTTAGGGTCAAAATTATGACACATGACTTCTATTTTTATGCACCATGTCTACCATATTCAAGTCTTTTATGTATATGGTACCATTTTTGCCCATTTGATAGAACCAAAAGCACAATATTACTATTTTACATGATTATATAGTTGGTTGGCTTCTTGCCCTTATTACGCATGGTTGGTTATATCAAGGATTATTTGCTGCCATATTCTTATTGAAGAATGAAGTCCTCAATTACAACCTTATAATAGGTTACTTTAAGACATAGTTTCCAAAAATATAGTGTGGGGGTGGTAGAGAGGTGAAACTAGGGACTCTAACAGAATTTCAGCTTAGTGATGATCTCTTTCTCTCTCATATACGTGTGTGTGTGTATCCTGTTGCAATGTACTTGACAAGTAGCTCTCTGGACTTTGCCAGAAGACATCCAAGGTCTGGGTTCTAAAAAATGAAAACTACATGAATCCAAACTATAAAATAAGGATGTACTTTGTGTTCCCTCCTAAGAGAGTAAGATTAGAGGATCTGGGCTCTGCTAAAGTCTCCAGATCTCAGTTTCCTCATCTGCAAAGTGAGGGGAGGGGATGGGATTAGATAACTTTGAAGGCTCCTTCCATCTCTAAGTCTATTATCCTAAAATGAACCAGTGAATTAAACCTGTTTTGTGTAAATCAAACCTATGGCTATTTCCCCCATATAATAGTTTCACTTTGTTTATCCTTCCATTTGCCATTTCCTAAATGAAACAAATGAATAGATTTCCCTTAAAATAGAGCTGGTTTTAGGTCGGCTTCACTATTTTTTCCTTTCTTACCGTTGCTTATCTTGGAATGTCGAAACAGATGGTTACTATTCAGACATGAAACATGGCTCTCCTACAATATTTTAAGCTGTCAGCTGTACAGTTTAGCCTTTATATAGGCAACAAACAGGTGCTTCTCTGTACATATATTTCACTGCAACATTCAAATCTGTGAGCAGAATCCCACTCACATTCCTATCCAAATTATACTCAAACATTACAGAGATGCTGTTCCTCACTTACAGCAATATGCACATCTTATCTATCTATTCCTAAAACGTATAGGAAAATTCAGCTATATTTTCTTTCTTTATCTATCAAATTCTGGTAAAAGGCAGTGTATTTAGTGGATAAAGACAGGAAAACCTGGGTTCATATTATAAGGTTCAAGTATGATATAAGTATGACACCCACTGGCTGTATGACCCTGGGCATGTCACTTAGTTAACTCTGTAAGACTATAAATTACAGAAAAGTTGCTGCTTTGCACTTGTAGATATAGTTTCCTCACATGGGAGCTTCTTTTACTAATGAAATCATAAGTCTAGTCTCTATCCTCATCATTATATAATAAACATTAAATATAAATTTAAGGCAATGTATGACAAAGGAAAAATTAGAGAGTCATAAAGGGAAGCTGGGTAGCTCAGGAACCTGGAGACAAGAGGTCTTGGTCATGACTTTGGGCACGTCACTTAACCCCAGGTGCCTAGGCCGTAGCACCCTTCTACCTTAGAACTGATAGTGTTAATTATAAAACAGAAGTTAAGGATTTTAGAAGGGAAAAAAAACATACGTTACCACTAACACTAAAAAAACACTGTTTAAACAAATTAAAATTTAGGTTTTGAATGGGTTTTTTAAACAGTAAACAAATATTAAAGGGAGACCTTGAAAGGTAATTGCTTTATGAGATACATATAATTTTTTTCCATTGTGGTTGTTACACTAGAAATTGTTCTCATTTTGCTCAATTTATTCTGCACCAGTTCATAAAAGTCTTAACATGGACAAGAAGTAAAGCAATCTATAGAATTTGGACCGACAAGATTTACTTTTTCAGATGAGAAGACTGAGGTTCAAAAAAGTATCAAATGCAACAAGTACTAAGTGGAGTGGGGCGTGAATCCCAGTCTGCAATCTCCAAAGATTTCATAATCATTGCACTCTACCCTGGTGCTTCTTACCAGGAAAGACCAAAGTGAAGAGAGCTCTCCTTCTCAAACAAGAGCTTCCTTTTTCACCTCCAAAGGTACTCAGGATCAATATTTAGGCTTATATTTTGTGTCTATGAAGGTCACACCTTGTGGATCCCACAGAATATAACAAGCAGAGAAAAACTGAACTTCATAAAACTTGGGTACCTACTGTTTCCCTTCAGATGCAATGCAAAGTCCTGAATGGATGTAATAAAGTGTCATTCATATTATGATCATTATAATCAATAAGTCTTGATGGAAGCTGCAAGGCACAAAGGCAAGGAGTCTTCAGAAAAGAAACCCTTTCACTGTCATTTTCTGTCTAGCAAAATCCCCATATGCTGGTCTTCTGAGCATAATGCATTACAAATAGAATCTGGAATTGTATATTTTTAATTGGTTGCCAATTTTATATCTTAATTTTAATACCAATCAATTAATTTTATTATATTTACATAAAATAAAAATATTTTAAAATTAGTTTAATTTAATGCTCCTTTTAGTTTTACTTGTATCCTTATATACCAACTAAATCATGAAGATTCCTGATATATTTCAATTCAATTAGACACTTATGAAGTGCCTTCTACATGTGACTTAGTCTTTCTCCCAAAACCTTACCTTCTATGTTATTATCAAATCTTTTTTTGTAATAAAAGTTTTCAACATGTTTTCTGAAATGAGATGATCCAAATTATCTCCCACCCTTCTTTTCATTTCAAAGATAGTAAGCAATTTGATCTGGCTTATGCATGATTATCATGCAAAAC
The DNA here is from genome assembly GCF_027887165.1 of Monodelphis domestica. Taxonomy (NCBI): domain Eukaryota; kingdom Metazoa; phylum Chordata; class Mammalia; order Didelphimorphia; family Didelphidae; genus Monodelphis; species Monodelphis domestica. The sequence goes on along the minus strand of NC_077233.1, from coordinate 285,908,580 downwards.
ATATTTCCATATTGATCACTATTGTAAGAGAATACTGATATAAAACCAAAACTCCCAAACAAAACTGTAAATAAACTAATGTAAAACATAGTATGCTTTAATCTGCAGCTGACTCCAACAGTTCTTTCTCTTTTATAGTTAATCATTGTACAATATTGCTATTACTGTTCTCCTGGTTCTGCTTATTTCTCATTGCAGCAGTTCATGTAGCTCTTTTCAGCGTTTTCTGAAATTATCCTGCTTATCATTTTTATAGTACAGTAGTATTCCATCATCAACACACACCACAGTTTGTTCAGCCATTCCCTAACGGGCATTCCTCAATTTCCAATCCTTTGCCACAACAAAAAAAGAACTGATGACAACACTGTGATATATGACCAACCTCATCACCTCACCCCTGATCTATAATAAAAGCCTCTGCCTGGTCTTCCTCTTTTAAGTCCCCCCCCTCCCATCCTGAAAATCCATCCTCTATTCAGCTGCTAAAGTCATTTTCTTAAACCAAAGATCTGATCCACATAAACAAAAATATGTTTCACAGAACTTTTTGAAAATAAAGTGGGCGCAGGTTATTATATATCTGTCATACCTCATCCCTACTCAGTAAATTCCAGTCTCCCTATTACCTCCAGGATCAAATATAAAAATCCATTATTTAAAGTGGAGGAGTTCCATGGAGACTGGAACGACCTCCAGGAAGTGATGCAGAGTGAAAGGAGCAGAACCAGGAGAACAGTGTACACAGAGACAAACACACTGTGGTATAATCGAACGTAATGGACTTCTCCATTAGTGGCAGTGTAATGCCCCTGCACAATCTGCAGGGATCAAGGAGAAAAAAAACACTATCCATAAGCAGAGGACAAACTGAGGGAGTAGAAACACCAAGGAAAAGCAACTGCCTGACTACAATGGCTGAGGGGACATGACAGAGGAGAGACTCTGAGTGAACACTCTGATGCAAATACTAACAACATGGCAATGGGTTCGAGTCAAGAACACATATGATACCAGTGGAATCACACGTCGGCCAGGGGGGGTGGGAGGGAGGAAAAGAAAATGATCTTTGTCTTTAATGAAAAATGCATGGAAATGATCAAATAAAATACTATAAAATTAAAAAAAAATAAAAATAAAAATCCATTATTTGCTTTTTAAAGCCCTTAATAACCTTCCCTTCCCACCTTCCTGGTCTTCTTAAAACTATTGCTCCCTATGTGTTCTATAGTTTAGCAAATTGGTTTTGAGATTCCCTGTCAAATAACATTTCATCTTCTGGCTTTGACTTTTTATTGCATGTCCAGTTCCCTGCCTATAGTACATACCCACTAATCTCTGTCTCCTGGCTTCCTTCAAGACTCACTTAAAACCCTACCTTCTGTAGCCTTGACATAATATACCCACTTTGTTTTCTATGCTTTGCATAGAAATGCTTGGCAAAACCAATGACGTTCTGCTAGAAATGTTTTTGTATCTCCGAGTCTTTTCCCTGTCACTAATTCCTTGGGGTATATGCCTAGTACTGATATAACTGGGTCCCTGGCTGTGCATGGTTTAGTGACAGTTTGGATGCAGTTCCAAATTACTTTCCAGAATGGCTGCACTATTTTACAACTTCATTAACTGGTAGCTAATTGTCATTTTTGTTTCCCATTTCTACTTCCAATAAGAGCAATGAAACATCAGGGGGAAGAAATCTGCAAATCACCTATCTAATTCACTGGAGCCCATTGAAGGGGCAAAGATCTGACTCCAGCCTACTTCAAAGCAACCGGATAACTAAGAAATGAAAATTGCAGCCACTGAGTTCTTTTCAACTCTTGTGCTTTCTTATCCATTGGATCCCATATCATAACTGCTCCCCAATTGTGAAGTTTCATGGATAGATAAAGCCTCACTCATCCTATGCTATCTCCAATAGAAATGGTGACGTAATTGAAAATAAGCCCAATTCTACAAGAAGATATTTAGAGCGTCATCAATTTCATAACAAATTAAGAAAATGTAAATAAAGGAAGCTAAGAAGAAAAGTAAATACAAAGTAATGTCAGACAGTCACAGAATTCTTGAAGGCTAGTTAGTGGTCATTTAGTACAAACCTGTCATTTTATAAGAAACTGAGACCAGAAGTTAAAAGACAGATCAAAAGACAAAAGTCTGATTTATCTAAAAAAACCCCAAACAACCCACTTTGTTTTTTAGACGGGAAATTGATTAGTCAGAGTCATACTGAAAGCATGTGAAGAATTGCCCAGGAATGGCAACAAACTGCTACTATTAAATAGCCAGGGTGGAGGAAGAAGAAGTATACAACTAGTCCATAGTCAGAAAAGAAATCCAAATGGCAATAAGTGGGAAATCTTCAGAGAAACATTTCAAATTGGTCTGATTATCTGCTATGGACTAGATGAGCTTACTTGAAAAGAAATGTTGTTTTATTTTGTATTTCTTTCTTGTTTTCCAGCTGTTCATTACAGCCACCAATATAAGCATTCCCAGATGGCCAATCCTTTCCCCTCCAAATGAAAAAACACAAATAAAGTTTCATCTAGTCTATGTTTCACTATAAAAATGCCTGACAGTGGAATATCCAATAGAGGAAACAAATGAAAAGTAATTTATTCTCTTTTCTTTTATTTATGATCATTTGAACTTAACAGAAATGCTCTTGATACCTTTAAAAAAAATAAATGCAGAGACAAATGACAGATTTTGCCCCAGCATCTTTAAGTGCACAGAGGAAGGGATAAAAATATCATGATTTGGCATGCAAACTGCTTGCTAATTTGACTTTTCAGTATAATCTTATGTAAAAGGAAGTGCTCTTATGTAAAAGGAAGGGAAATCAAGAGAAATACAACTAATGATGTAAATCAATTGGTTTTTTATCTCTTTCCCCATCAAAGCTGGTGGTTTAGGACTCAGAAAGATTCTTAACAGAAGGAGCAATTATGATCCCTATACTCATTTTTCTACCTCTTTTAAATTTGTCCCATAAATATCAGGGCTGAGTTGCAGAGAGACCCCACTACCATGTATAAGCCTTTATGGTTTCTTGCTCACCAGAAAAAGAAATGTCATTGATCTCAATTATACTTCTATAATTCTAAACTTGGTTGTTTTCAATGAGTTGGAGTCATGGAAACAAAAAATTGTCTTCTTGTCAATTAAATCAATATGTTTCTTCCCCTGCTTTACATTTTTTGAGTTTTTTTTTAAACCCTCATTTTCCCTCTTAGAATCAATACTGTGTATTGGCTCCAAGGCAGAAGAGTGGTAAGGGCTAGGCAATGGGGGTCAAGTGACTTGCCCAGGGTCACACAACAGGGAAGTGGCTGAGGCCAGATTTGAACCTAGGACCTCCCATCTCTAAGCTGGCTCTCAATCCACTGAGCTACCCAGCTGCCCCCTTCTTTTGAGTTCCTTAAGAAAGGACCTCAGAGGATAAACTGTGGGAGTGGAAACACCGAGGAAAAGCAACTGCCTGAATACAGTGGTTGAGGGGACATGACGGAGGAGAGACTCTAAATGAACACTCTAATGCAAATATTATCAACATAGCAATGGGTTCAAATCAAGAAAACATGTAATGCCCAGTGGATTTACGCATCGGCTATGGGGGGTGGGGGGGAGGAAAAGAAAATGATCTATGTCTTTAATGAATAATGCTTGGAAATGATCAAATAAAATATATATAAAAAAAAGAAAGGACCTCAGAAGTTGGGTGATTTTGGTAAAATAATAATAACTAACATTTATAAAATGCTTTAAGACTTATAATGGGGAAGGTGGGTGGTACATTGGCTAAAACACTAGGCCTGGACTGGAGAAGACCTGGATTCAAATACAGCTTCAGATACTTGGTAACTGCGTGACCCTGCAAGTCACTTATCCCTGTTTGCCTCCTATATGTCAAGTGAGCTGGAAAATCAGTCCGGCATCTTTGCTAAGAAAACCCCAAATCAAGTCCCAAAGAGTTGGAAATGACTGAAAAATAACAAATGAAGGCTTGCAATTTTCCTTTACTTATATCATCTCATCTTATCCTTCACAACCTATCCCAGGGAGACAAGTAGTGTAAACTGGTACCAGAGAAAGCAGCATCAGAAAGGTTTTGTCATTTGCCTGTCACATAGCTAGTTAGTACTAGAATCAAAGCAAGATTCAAACCCAGAGCTCTCTTGAGCTTTATCATCCTGCATTTACTCTTAAAATTTGCACTAGATGGGAAGTTTAATCCCTACAAAAGTATATCATTTCATTATCCATGTGTCCAAAGTGGGGTGAGCATTTTGGCAGACAGCAGGCATAAAGTACCACTGGCAGTTTGGAATGAATTTCGGCAAATCAGGTATTATATTTCTTTGAGAACCAGCTGTCGTTTGTCAAAATCTTGATGGGGATCCATTTTTGACAGCACAGCAAGGAAATTATTAGAAATTCAAGATAATAAATTCCATTAAACTCTCTTCTTGGACTATGCTTATTGTGGACACTGGACAAATAGGAAAAAGATCCATCTCTGGACATGTCAACCAATTAACTAGATGGGAGAACTGAAATACTGATCATCTAAAAGCTGGTGGTGTACAACGTCCATGCTCCCACAATGCTTCAAAGACCATCTCAAAATGACTACTCACTTTCGTTCTATTAACATCTGTTCTTTTCGCCTTCAATATTTTAAGAATAAAATACCTGGCCCTTAAACTGGCGTTTCAACTAGTAAAACATTCTTCTTCCTGCTACCTCGTACTCCTCTACCTAAATCAGCATTTTCCTTCCATGTTCCTGCCTTCACATTTCTTCTGCCTTCCTTCCCCCTTTCTTTACCTTTTGCATCAAGTTCGTGTGTCTTCTCTTCAAGGCTCTGCATCATTTCAAGATATGGGTACCTTCGCTCTGGCTTCCTTTTACTCTCCTGTTCACGTTCTCTTTCACTTTGGGCGGTTGAAAGCTGCCAAGTAGCCACTCCCTCTACTTCCTTTCCCCACTCCTGTCTCCAAATCTTTCCATGTCTTTTCAAAGTGGAGGAGCTCTGTGCCCTTCCCTGGCAACAAAGGCATCATTTCAGCCTGAATTTCTTTCCTCTTGAAGTTTCCTACAAAGCATTTCTAATCATTTTCTGCCTTATTCCAATGTTCAAATGGTTGTTCGTACACCACCAAATGTATACCGCTGAAATGTAAGGTATTTCGCAACAGAATGACTCAATACTAGTTTGAAAACTTAAGGCAGAGCCGCTCTTTGCGTTTGCTCTAGTGGTCTAATATTTTATTAAGGTTAAACATTAAAAGGTGATCTCCTTGGAGAAGGAGAAGGAAGAGCAGAATGTCAAACTGACTTTAATTAGGAGAGCAGAATTCGGTCAGTGCATGTGATCATAACACCTTTTACATTTCTGTAGCACTTTTTTAATGTGAAGAACAGAGTGTTACTTACCAAGCCCCTGCCCCCAATTACCTCACCAGTTCTCACAAGGGAGAAGTCATCATTCCACTTTCAACTGGTGTGACAGCTGCTTACCACTTCATGAGAAATTACCCAAGGTTGCTTAGCTCAATGATGTAGTCAAGAGTCGAATTAGTAGGATATATCATGGAGATAAGTCAGAAGACGAATTCAGGGAATGGTGTAAGGAGAAAAGATTCCAGAGAGGAAGAAGCATGCTTTAAGAGAAGGAGCATCAGATCTGGAGTCATAAAGCCTGGGTTAAAATCCTGGTTCTGCTACTATTACTTCATGAAATCTACTTCCCCTCTCTGGGACTCAGTTTCCTCTTCCATGAAAGGAGAGGAGGGTACAAGATGATCTCTAAAGCCACTCTCAACTCTAAATCTACTAACAATTAAAGCCAGCAAAGGAATAAGGCAGTCTTGGCTTTGCCCTCTTACCTTGAGTTATTTCCCTGGGTCAAGCTGAAGAAGCATACCTTTAGAATTGCAAGTTCTAACAGACCTTAGAGGTATCTGAGCTCGCCTTCATTTTATAGATGAGGACATTGTAGCCCCAAGAGGTGAAGTCAAGAAAATAAGCAATTGCGGTAAACTGACTAATACATGCATACAGGTTGGACATGGTAGAGACAGGAATTGAAACTCAATTTTCAGGTCTAACCAGTGCTTTCCTGCTGAACTGAACCTTATTTTCCTCATCTGTGAAATGATGAAGACTGACTGACTTCATTAAGTCTCTAAGATCCCTTTATGCTCGAAAATGAAGAATTCCAGGTGATCAATACAGGCCAAATTTAGAGGTCCCCAAAACAAAAGCCCCGGCTTCCCACGATACAGATATAATACTCCCAGTCCACCACAAGAGGGAAAAAAGTGAGGGAGAAGGGGAAGGAAAAGGGGATAAAAGAATAGAATAATCATTATTACACATAGACAGAGAAGACATCGTATATATGCTGAACTAAAATGAATTACACTAATTTCTAAGATGGAAACATGGGAGGAGAAGACCAGTGTGGCTGTGGATAGAATGTTGGATTTGGAATAAGGAAAAATACGGACTCATCCTTTTTCAATATTAGTAGTGCTCCTTTGGGCGAATCACTTAACACCTCCAAGCATTAGTTCCCTCACCTGTAAAATGGGGATAAGAGCGCATGCTGTACCTACCTCACAAGACTGTTGTGAGGTCACCTGAGTTAACATGAGATAATCAAAAGTGTTCTGAAGAACCTTAAAACACTATATAAATGTCAACTACTATTGTGTACAAAAAAAAAAGACCCGGTTCTCAGGAATGATACAACTTCACTATCTTCTGGTTTCCAGGACACTCTTCTATCTGTCGGACTGTTTCCTCACCTTAAATTCTGCTGGACGTTTGTCAGACCACTATCCTGGGACTTCTCTCTACAGTTCGGTGATCTCAGAATTTCCCTTGGTCTCAAGTATCATCTCTATGTAGGTGACTCCACCTGTATTTATCTGGCCATAATTCTCTCCTAAACTCCAGCCACCGATCACCAACTGTTGGCCAGATACTACTGCTGAGATGTTTTATAGTCATCTCAAATTCAAATACGTCCTACGGAAAGTTCACTAGCTTTATTTTTTTAAACCTTTCCCTTCTTACAATTAATACTAAGTATTGGTTCCAAGGCAAAAGAATAGGAAGGGCTAGACAACTGAGGTTGTGAGTTACCAAGGACTACATGGCCAGGAAGTGTCTGGTTTGATCTCTATCCACTGAGCTCATTATCTTCTATAAACCCAGCCCCTTCCCAACCCAGATATCCGCTTTCTCCCTGCTCCCCTAATAAACCATACCCAATCAGTTTTGTGAATCCGACCTCCCCAGGATCTCGTGTACCTGCCTTCTTTTTCTATTTGAATTTTATTCTCATCTGAAGTGATATTAAAAAAATAGAAGAATACAGACACAGAGAGTTGGATACAAAGACCCATTTATCTGAACAGGAAAAGAGGAGAGAGGGGGGGATTGGAGGAAGTGGAAGGAGAGTAGATTAAGAGAGGGATAAGTCTTAAACAAAACAAATCCTAAGGATATATAAAAAATAAAAAAATAGATTTATTGCTCTTTGTGAGGTGGCAAAGAAGGAAGTGCTCATAAATTGGGGAATAGATGAACAAGTTATGGTTTATAGATGTGATGGAATACTATTGGGTCAAACTAGGATTAGCAAAATGACTAATGAAGATTCCAGAGGGCTGATGATAAAATGGGCTATCCATCCTCCTAAGAGATGAAGGAATCAGAAGGCAAAATGAGATAATTTTTTTCTGGACAAGGTCAACGTAGAAATTTGTTTTGATTTAATATATATATATATGTGTGTATATATATATATATATATATATTTGTGGTGGGTTTTGTTTGTTTCATGTTCATGAGGAAAGGGTGGGGGAGGCATACAGTTAGGATGGGAAAGCAGGAAGGCAGACCTTAGCTTACTAAAATATAGTCATTTGTCATAGATGAAAGTACACTAAAAAAAGATTCAGAGGATGTAAGTTCATGTATGACTTTGGACAAGTCCCTGCACTTCAGTTTGTCCACCTTTAAAATGGGAACATTAGACTGGATCCCATCCTATTAAAGCGCTCTAAGGCCCCTTCTCGTGCTAACCTTCTAGAATTAAGCTTTTCCCAAAAATTCTACAAAGACTCCATATTTGGAGTTGCTAAACTCTAATATGAGTTTGGCCAACATCTTGGGCTATCTATCAACCTACCTACCTATCTATCTATCTGTCTATCTGTCTGTCTGTCTGTCTGTCTGTCTATTTGGTTTTAGCCTTCATGTACCTGTAGTCCACCAAACTGGACTACTGCTGCTTCTTGAAATATGCCATCTACCACATCCTTGCCTTGGCAAAGACTGTTGTCTAAGCCTAGAATGCATCCCCTTCTCTACTCCATTTTTAAAAAACATTAACAAATGTATTGGGTTGCAAACAATAGTATGTACTTAGTATGGTCTATTTTTACATGGTCAAACATTATTTGCAGTAGCATCTTTTACTCAGTAGGTACAAAATTGCCATATAGTTGGTTGGATACATAGTTTACTCTGAAGATGAAAAAATTACTTTCCTCCAAAAGCTAATTATTTGTAAGAGTGTTAAAAAACCAAAAGTATATCATGAAAATCAAAGCAAGAAACTAAATGTTTCTATCATTGCTTTAGTTGATGTTATATTTTCAAATGAAATTTGTATTTATTTCAATAACTGTTGATTCACATTTTTTTACTTTTTAAAAAATTTTTTTAAAATTATATTTTATTTGATCATTTCCAAGCATTATTCATTAAAGACATAGATCATTTTCTTTTCCTCCCCCCCACCTCCCATAGCCGACGCGTAAGTCCACTGGGCATTAGATGTTTTCTTGATTTGAACCCATTGCTTTGTTGATAATATTTGCATTAGAGTGTTCATTTAGAGTCTCTCCTCTGTCATGTCCCCTCAACCTCTGTATTCAGGCAGTTGCTTTTCCTCGGTGTTTCCACTCCCATAGTTTATCCTTTGCTTATGAATAGTGTTTTTTTCTCCTAAATCTCTGCAAATTCACATTTTTCTTTTTAGCATTTTATCTATTGGGGAATGGATCTCATAAACTTGAGTCAATTCTTTACTGATTTTAGATGTCAGACTTCTATCAGAGCTGTTTATTGCAAAGATTTCTTCAAACAAAATCTGTTCTTTCTTTTATTCTACAACTTAAATTTAATTCTAAATGCATAGCTTTTGTTTTTAGTGTCTTCCCCACTCACTATGTCAGTTATTTATTTTATTAAGACTGACATCTATTTTTTTCTACTTGAAGTGGCTTAGATGCTTTTCTATCCATTGTGGAAAATGAACAGTTATGGATTCTATTTTTTTAAACTATACTGCTATCCAATTTTATCAACAGTTTTTTGTTGGATAACTAATGTTGAATAACTAATTTTCACGGATTTATCAAAGTCATCTAGTCTTTTGCCATACATTTTGAACTAGTTCCTGGTTAGCTAATCTATTTTATTGATAGTTTTGGTAATTACTACTTTTCTGATCCATTTCTTAGACTACCTAGCATCCCTGCATCCTTCAGCTCAAAGCCTTCCTCCTGCACAGATGTCCTCTTTCATCTTCTAGAGTTTTCCTATATATTTAAAGTTACCTTGTATTTACTTTTTGGATATTTTGTATCTATATTTCTATTTCCAGGTTTTTTCCACTGATAGAATGTCTTCAAATTTGAGAGCAGAGACTTTCATTTATGTCTTTGTATTCCAGTGCCTAGCACTGTGCCAGACAGTTGGGAAGCACTCAGCAAATGTCTTGAGTCTTTACACTGTGATCATTCTTCATTTCTGAATTTATATCGCAGGGTCTTGTTTCTAACTCTCATCTGATACTTAACAGGAAGAACTCGGTGTGGTTTTACAAATACATATTGTCACACCCCAAAACTAAATCCCTTAAAGGCAGAGATCTATCTTTAAAGCTCCCAGTGCCTAGCACAGTTTTCTATGCTAAGCAGACATGATATATATTTGATGATTATAGTAGCAAAGAGAAAGTGAGAATGGTCAAGAAAGATGGGGTAGGAGATAAGCTAGTAAATGACAACAGGAGCTTAGAGCAGGTGGCCAGAAGATGCTCCTAGTTCTTGCTTTGGTCACAAGGTGCATACTGTACTCGGGTGGTGTTGGGGATGGGATAAAATGGATTAGATTGGGCCAGTAACAAGATGCTACACTGTGGGTTGAAGACCAGCAGTTAACGCAGACCAGGGCAGAACCTGATCTAAGATCAACGCACAGACCACTCAGTAACTGGGAAAGTATTTAATTTCATAGGAAAGGGTTCAAGGGAATCAGACTAACTCTAATGCTAATCCCACTAACTAAATTCCCCCCAAATCTAAATGTCTCCTCACGAAGAGTCTTCAAAGTGATGCTGGGCTGCTCTAATCTTTCCTCACTCCCCTACAATTCCCTGGCCCTGTTCTAGCTAACATGTACTAACCCTCCACCCCCTTAGATAGTATTTAAGGTAATGGTCTGTGGCAAGTTTAGCAGGGCCCAGGAAAGATCCCACATCCAAAAGGAACTAGACCTGCAGACAGTTGGTTTAGGATCACCAAGTTCTTCTCCAAGGAAGTATAGCACACAAGGCAGCAGGCAGGAGAGGAAGCAGGACTAAGCACTCAGGATAAGCAGCCACACTCCCCAGATACCCCCAGAGGGAAATATCCCCAGATCCAGCAGTCCCTGAGTAATAGCTTAACCCTTCCTGCAAAATTCCAGAATCTTTTCCTTGTTGGCCTCTACAAAACCTCCCAAACTTCCCTCTTCCTTACAACAATATGGAATAGGAGCCGCGGAAGCACATTTTAGAAAATATGGCCAGGGTAGGTTAGTTGACAGAAGGATGGGGCAGGTCTTGGAGGCATCTAAAGCTGGAAAAGCTCTTTAAGGATTTCTTCTCCTTCTCCTCTCTTATCTTATTCTCCTGGCAAGAAGTCAGTCTACAGCGGTTTTGAAAACGTCTTAATGTTGGCAAATGGTTTCAAAGGCTTCCCTGGGCCTAGACTTTATGTTGTTTGCAAGGAATGCAACCTCTTCGCTTCATCATCCTCATGGAAGAAAAGAAGATCATTCATAATTATTTTTAAAAGCAGCCGTCATTGCAAAGTCTATTTAAATGCTCAAATGACAGCACACACTAAAAAGGACAATTACACAAACGCCAGCCGCATCATTTATTTCCCCACTGGGAATAGAAGCCTTTAAATATGGCCGTGGTAGTCTTTCCCTGCAGACCCACAAAGCCAAACTCTACGCATATCTCTCTCGGTGCTCTCGTCCTTGGTATGAATTTGTGATACGTAAATATGAAGCAGCAGCAGTGATGAGGCCCTTCTTTCAGACTGACGCTTCTCCTAGCTTTTCTGTCCTTCATCAATGCATGGCTATTTGCTCGGAGGAAACTGCACAACTGCCTTTGGAAAAGAGATTTGTGATCTAAGGTTGGCAATGCTGAGATTGCTTCCTGTCACTTGGGAACTTTCTGGACAGGAAAGTTCCTGGGAATGTCTTGATGATCCTCTAATGGCATGGATCACCGCCTTTCCCTTGTCCCCTCTGAACTAGCCTCTCATGAAGAATGTCTCCCCTTCCTCCATAACGACCCCGGTCAATGGTACTCTATAAGCAATGAACACTTGCTTTCACTTCTTTGCTGTCTCCCTACTTAAAGCGGATTCCTCTCACCATTGGGCTAAATGTGAAGTGAAAAAGCCAAGTTGTTTTTCCCCTACACGGCCTCCTTTCCACTCTCAAACTACGGGGTTAGGAAGCGTTGAAAGCGGATTTTATCCAGCCCTCCGATTTTCACGCAGCAAAGCTGCAGTCGTCCTGAGTTAGAGCTTCTCTTACTGTCCACCCAGCCCACTCCCACATTTCCCAACAAACCTTCTTGCCGTCCTTTCCGCCTGTGATCAATATGCCTCAAACCTTTCTTATTCTCTTAGGCCAGCAATTCTTTAATCAGCTGACTCGCTACTCTGCCTGGACCTGATGATAAGTTCTGCCCATCCTAGAAGCCGGGCCGGCATACTACCACTCCTTGGATGTGCTGTCACACTAGGAAGGCCAGAATGACTTCCCCAGCTGAATCCCTAAGTTGCTACTCCAAAGGCCTTTTTCCCCCTTGAATTATTCTTTTCATTGTTAACCTTGAACCCTAAAGAAAACATACTGATGTCCTCACCTCTCTGGATGGGGGGTAAGTGATTATTTTTTCTATTTACCTGAAACAAGAAAAGGGTGAAAATGTTTTACTATGGAAGTAAGAGAAATCACCAGATAAGAGAATTCGTGGAAATAGAGTCACCAAGTTACAGAAGATCACAGGATTGTAGATCTCAAGCTGAAAAATCACTTAGAGGCCATGCAGCCCAAAGCCTCTCCAGCTCCCCATTTCCCCAGTCCCAGAGACATTAAATGATTTACCCAAGGTCCCCCAGGTAGCCAAGTCAGCATTCAAACACAGGTCCCGTGACTGAAGGTTCAGTGCTCTTTCCACTGTACCTGCTTAACTACCTGAGCTAATTTTTCCAGATCTGTTCCAGTTCAAGGATTACCTTTAATTCTTCCCCCTCCAGTTTTCCCTGATTCTTCCTATTGAAAATACTCTGTGCTTCCTTCTGTCATGCTCTTTGGATGTTCTAATTTGATTAGTTATTTGTGCACATTTCATTTGTATTCTATAATACAATCCCTGGTGGCATTCGACAGAGAGGATTCTTCCCACTCTTACATTCTGAGAACACAACACTGCTTCTGCCCTCCATGATCACAGAAAGTACAGATTAGGGAAACCACAGCGAATGCTTCAAACCTCTTCCCCAGCATTTACTCTTCCCTTTGCCATTACGGGACAGGGGAGGATGGAGCTTTAACTTCAAACCTTGTCGGTGCCTGGAGGTGGAAGTCTCTTTGCTCTAGAACCTACTGCCCAGATTCACCACACTGAGAAAGATAATACGTTAGCCCTTCTGATAGTTGTGTGCTCAAACACTCAAGGGCCTTTATCCAGAACTAAAACCGGAGACACCAGACTAACCTGGAGTCATAATTTAGCTGTCTTTGAAATATGCTCCTGAATTTGCACCACCTGAGTAAGTCTGGAGATGGTTTGAAGTGTGAGTTCAGGAAGGCTCCTGGGGACCTAATCACCAGGGATTTTGCCCACCAGATCCCTGACTTGATATTCTTTTGGTCCATTCCCCCTTTAAGGTCCTTGGTGCTTACGAAAGAACAAACAAATTCTGCCCTTTATTACTGAAGTGAACAAAGGATACTTCCTCTATCTGGAGGCTAGCGCATTTCCACCATCTTCTCACTTCTAATTCCTGAAATTCAGGGTAATGCTTGCCAAGGCATCATCCGCTGCCCTCTCATCCCTGTTACCTCAGTCCCATCCCTCCCAAATTATGATTTTGCTTTGCCTTCTTCTACCATGGTGCACTCTGGAATTTCCAGTCTTGTTAACAAATGTTCCCTTATTCTAGATTTCTTTGTTTCTTCCAACTTCTTGCAATCACTTAAGCCTGGCATCCTCTAAAAAGCATTTAATCACCGCCCCCCCCTCTTCAGTAATAAGGCCTCCTTGCATGCCCCCTGGCACCCGGGGCCAGGAGGAGTAGACATTACTTGCCCATTATAGCTTCGATTATTTAACAACCTCTCCGAGTCCTTTGAAGACCTACTTAGCCTGTCACAACCATCTATCTATCTCTAGATTATTCTTCCTTCTTTCTTAAAGAGTTCAGTATTTGGCTCACAGGTCTGATCCTCCCTCCCCACACACCCATCCTCATATTTGGCCTTATTCTTAAGAAGGTAGATGTTGAGGCTCCATCAAATACCTTGGCCTTCCAGATCATCAACCTCAATTCCTATAAACTATACTTTCACTCCAATTCAGCAATCTCAGGGATAGTCATTTCTTAGCCATCACCTATCACTACATGACCTAAAGACTCCTGAACTCGGAAGTGCCTCTCTTTACCTACAACCTCATTCCACCATAAGATTTCCTCTGGTCTTACTCTTTAATCGTTCTCTTATTCACTGTGACTTATAGTCCTTGTACTAACTCCCCTCTCTCTTTTTCCCCTTTTCCATCATTCTCTGGCCTCTAGAGTTAGCCATTTCTACTATACACTGCTCTACTCTTCAATTATTTGACTTTTAAAAGGTCCTATCATTTAAGCTATGTCAAAATCTCTACTCTGAGTTATCTCCACCAATCTGCCTTCTCCACTCCTACAGACAAGTTTCTAAGCCACTGCTGGAGTAAGTAAACACAACCCTACTGATTAGATACTCTATGCGTTTATATACTTAATTGCAATTTGCTCCTGACTGCTACATGGCAATACTTTTATTTTTCTTTAATCTCAACTTTCTAAAGAAACTATTATGACACCCCCCCCCCCTTTTCAGGAAAGGCTCTACCAAGGCCACCAGGTGATCCCCTTCTGCCCCATTACACATCTCATCATTCCTTTTCTCTCTTTGTTCCAATGTGAGAAAGCAGTAGGCTTTTTCTTTACTCAGGCCCATCTTGCTACTTGTGCCCCTGATCTGATCTTATTCCATCTTCCCTGGGAACTCCTCCCCCCTTGAGTTATTTATTCTTTCATTTTCTTTTTGGTCTTTTTGTTTTTTTAAACCCTTACCTTTCTGGCTTGGAATCAATACTGTGTATTGGTTCCAAGGCAGAAGAGTGGAAAAGGCTAGGCAGAGGGGTTTAAGGGGTTAAGTGACTTGCCCAGGGCCACACAGCTGGGAAGTGTCTCTCAAGACCTCAGTCATATTTGAATCCAGGACCGTCCATCTCTGGGCCTGGCTGTTAATCCACTGAGCCACCTAGCTGCCCCCATTCTTTCATGTTCAATATTTATTGACTTGTTTCTTAGAAAGATACTTCAGTTTCTCCATGTTAAAACAAACAAAAACCCTGCATTTGTCCCTACTACTTTCTCTCACGGTATCATCTATTCCTTTTCTTATTCAGAATTAAGCTCCTGGAAATAGATGCCTATATTAATTGCCTACCTGTCATCACTTCTGAACTTCTTGTAATGGGACTCAACTGAAACTACTCTCTTCAAAGTTACCAACTTCAAAATCTGGTGTCCTTTTCTAGGTCCTCATCCTATTTTTACCCCTCTGGCCCTGAAGTTTTTGACAGCTGTCTTTCAGATCCCTTCTTGGATATTCTTTCTTTCCTAGGCTCCACAAAACTACTCACTCCTGGCTTTTCTTCCTTCGTGTATGCCCATTCCTCACTCTCTATTTGCTGGACCACCCACCATCCACCACCTCCTGAGCTTAAGTGTATGTGAAAGCTCCATTTGTCTTCTCTGTGTTCTCTCCAATTTTATTCACCATGATCAATATCTTCCTGTTGCCTTTAGGATAAAATATAAACTCCACAATCTGGCACTAGTTTATCTTTCCATATAATTTCACATTATTGCCCTTTATAGAGTCTCTATTAGAGCCTAATAGACCTACTAATTGCTCCCTAAACTCATTTTTGGGTTCTCTTTTCCCCATATTTTTATGGGGAATTTATATGGCATCCACAATGCTTGGGGTGAATTTTTCCCTCTCTTTGAAGAGAATCCCCTTTAAAGTCAAGTCACTTCCTGTACAAAGCCATTCCCGTAATCCCATTTTTTAGTGCTCTCTTATGCAAATTACCTTTTTTTACTTATTTGTTTATATGTTATATCCTCCCAATAAACTGTAAGTTCTGAGAGCAGAGGCTGTTGGTTTCATTTTTGCATCCCTACCCCTTGGTACAGCACGTTCCATACTGTAAGCAAGCAAAGTTGGTTGGAATTGGATTGAGGGTAGGCTCTGGGTCTTATTTATTTCCATATCCTTCAGGACAAAATATTTTTACATGATAAATATTTAATATTCTTTAAACTGAACAGCCAAGCTACTCACACAAGTCTGTCTTGCTTGAAAAAAATTTTACATACAAAAATCCAAATATAAAACAAATTGGTTGTGATTTTTTGGTCAAAGGTATTTACAAAGGATTTCTTCAAATAGTCTTAATATGGGGGTGGCTGGGTGGCACAGTGGATTGAGAGCCAGGCCCAGAGATGGGAGGTCCTGGGTTCAAATCTGTCCTCAGACACATCCTGGCTATGTGACTCTGGACAAGTCACTTAACCCCACTTGCCTAGCCCTTACCTCTCTTCTGCCTTAGAACCAATTGGTTCTAAGACAGAAGGTAAGGGCTTAAATAGTCTTAATATATTTACAATTACTTCATTACACAATCCTATTAACATAATCCTTTTTAGAAACATAATTATTGCCTAGAAAGTGGAATATACATAACCTGAATTCTACAACTTCTCAATGATTATAACTTTTCCATAAAGACTGGAAATTTTCCTAAATATTTTATAGGAGAAATAGAAAATTGATAAAGAAAGTATTGATAAAGAAACACCAACAAAGAGAAAACCGGGTAGGTAGTAGAGAAGAGCAGGTTCTGAAAGACTTTTTATTATCCTATGAAGATATTAAATGGATCCTTTAAAAATTATTGATATTTTCATATCATTTTCATTTCTGAAAATATCTTTCCCTTTCTTCTACCTAGCAAGCCATCTCAAGGGATTTTTAAATAAAATTTAAACTTTACATAAAAAATAAACGTTTTCTGCTTGCTTCTTGTTTACATATTAGACTACAAAGCACTGCAATCAATGAGATCAGTTAATGGCTTGTCTGAGAGTTTTATTTTTATAAGCATCTGCTGCACCTCCTGCTTAATATATATATAGGACCTCAAATTCAGCCCCAGAAAGTGTCAAGTGTCTCACATAGGGCATGCTCCTATATATAAAACCTCCTTCACACTCCACCTCCTCTCTCTGATTTTTTTTTTTTGGCGGGGGGAGCAGAGTAGAAGAAAAAGTGCCAACGTAATACTTAGTAATGCATATTGAACAAAGTTATATTAAATCAGATGAAGGACTCTAATGTTATTTTGGCATCAAGAATCAATAGAAAAGTTTTGTTTAGTGATCACTTAAGCAGAGATATAATGTTTTTTATTATGGAAAAAGGAAATGGATAAATCACTATCCGGACATTACTGGCCCCCCTCCCCATACAATATATCACTAGGTCCTCATTTTTTTGTGAGAGATCTACTTTTTATTCATTTCCCTTAATAAATGAATTCACCTAGAGGGAGAGAGAACGCCAGAAATGGAACCCCTGATCAGAGCAATGGAGAGATGGTGGTGGGTGGGGGCTGTGACAGATCAGACCAGCCTTTTCAGTCATCCAGTTGTTCATGATTAAGTGGCTGAGTATTGGGGGCTTGGAGGAAGCCT
The DNA here is from genome assembly GCF_027887165.1 of Monodelphis domestica. NCBI lineage: Eukaryota > Metazoa > Chordata > Mammalia > Didelphimorphia > Didelphidae > Monodelphis > Monodelphis domestica. The sequence goes on along the minus strand of NC_077233.1, from coordinate 285,891,166 downwards.
GGGAGAGATGCTAATCGAAGATGTTCAAACTCAGCCTCCTCCTCTCTCTCAATCTGAGAACCAATTGGGAAACCTAAAGTTATGTCCGCTGCCCTCTTCTGAGGGAGATCTTAACCAGCTACTTAATGGATTAAGTCCTAGGTTGTCACCTGAGCACACTGAAGTGAAGTCCAGCATCCACACATGGAATTCTGGATGACTCCAATGCTAGAATTCCATCCACTATGTCAGATTGTCTCCGGGATTGGACAGGATCCATAATGGAACAATCAACTGGATAATCGGTATCTGAATAACCCACTGGGGTATTAGGAAATTTGAAGGGTGGAATAAAAAACCAAAAAACAAACCACGCTGAAATGTGAGGTAACTGATGCCCCAGAGCATCCTTATCCGCAGTTTACAGGCACTTGACTGAGTCTTGTCCTTGTACATCGATTTCTCAGGGTTTCTTCAGCTGTTTAAGAACACGCATTCTCTATTAAGCCCTTCCCTTCTCCTATGGTCATTTCCATTCCTCACACTTTCTAGGAGAGCCTTCAGCCTTTTCAAAGCCTAATCAGTTTTAGTTTTGAAGCTCAAATCTATTTGGGGCTGAAATAATTTACTCTTAAAAAACAAAAACTGGTGCCCAGTTAGAGAACTCATCTTAAACACTATAAAATGAGGGGTATGATGGGAGGGCCCAGAAAACCCTCCAAATGCTATCCTATTCTAACCACTGATCTTTGACTTTTGGCTGCATGGGCCAGGTTCCTCTCTGTGCCCTTGATCGAATTAATGGTGGAAGCCTCAGACTCTTAGCTGACAAGCAATGGCAAAATCCATGGTAAGTGTGCCTTAAGGCTGCAGCCTAGGCTACAGAATAGAAAACCCAGTGCCCTACCAGAGAAAATGCCTTTGTGAGCCAAGAACAGTGCCCCAGCACCTTCCACCTCTCCCCTCAGCCAGTCCAAATCCTTTAAGTTGCACCTACTCCAGGAAGCTCTTCATTCCTGTATCACCCCAGTTTCCACCTTCCCTGAACTCTTGTTATATTTTATTGCCTGTATTCAACTAAATACTCACCAAATTTCTTCTAATACTTGCCATTGTCTGTATGTGTTAAGTATTGTTTCCACAACTAGATAATACCTGAGGATCATGTTTTTTATGTTAGGTATGCAATAGGGGCTACATAAATGTCTGATGATTATCAGTCATTCAAAAGGTCAAAGATAAAAGAGTCCAGGAGAAAAATGTGAGGGCTCGTGCCTGGCCACCTAGTGCCTCTGCTTTAATTAAGCTGCCCATCTTCCTAGGTGGCACCTGGACAGCTCTTTTTGTTCAAACCAAACATATGCCATTTTTAAAGAGAGCTAAACCAACCAGCCCACTTCCTTTCTAGTCTTTCTCTGAATAGCTGCTCTGTGTCCTTCTACCCAATTCTTTCTGGTCCCTCCAAGCCCCACCTCGACTCCTTCAATGAGGCTTTTCTCTCAATGGTGGGATGTATGTTTTGTTTATCTGTGCTGTAACTGGCTGTGTGCTTAGAGTGTAAAACAAGTTACAGTGGAATAGGAGAATGTTGAACCCCTATTTCTGCCACTCTGTGTGTGTGTGTGTGTGTGTGTGTGTGTGTGTGTGTGTGTGAGAGAGAGAGAGAGAGAGAGAGAGAGAGAGAGAGAGAGAGAGAGAGAGAGAGAGAGAGAGAGAGCCACTTCACAGGTTCATAGAATTAATGCTGGAGGAGACATCCAGAGATCATCTAGTCTAATTCTGTAATTTTACAAATTTAGAAACTGAAGAGAAGCTGGGTGACTTGCCCAAGATCTTCCATGCTGTAAGTTGTAGAATCAGAATTTGAATTTGGGTCCTTATCGATTGAAATCTAGGGTTCTTTCTACTTCCCCTTCTGGGGATTCATCATTTCTTCTATAAAGGGATGGTCTATATAAAGGGTTCTTAACCTGGGGTCCATGAATTCATTTTAAAGATAGTTGAATAATTCTATTCAAAAATAATTTGTTTCCTTTGTAATCCTAAGGACTTCATTTAATGCATTTAAAAGCATTACTCTTAAAGGGGTCCATAGGCTTCATTAGACTGCCAAGGGGGTCTGTGACACAAAGGAAAGTCAGGATCCCCTGGCCTAGAGGCTTTCAGTAATAAATCCTGTAATCAAAATGAGAGCAATGCCTCCTAGACACTGTGCTGAGCCCTAAGAATATAAAGAAAAGCCAGAAGGTCAAGATTCGTCCTGCTCCAGGAGCTCACAGTCCAACTGGGGAGACACAGAAACAACTATTAAAAAAGAGAGAGTTTCTTCATTTGTAAAATCACAGAATTAGACTAGACTGAACCCTGGACGTTTCCTCTATGACTCTATGAAGTGATTTACCCAAGGTCACACACACAGAGAAAAAACACTATGTCAACAGAGAGGAGAAATCAGAGATCATGAACAGAGGAAAGCATTGAGGAGGGCATATGGGTGCCTGCACACACAGCATGTAAGATAAATAAGAAAGAATTTTAAAGACAACCCAAAAGAGGATGTCATTAGTGAGGTGCCCCAGACTCATCGGCTTTTGTAAACCTCTTCCTTTCAGTAAACAACAACTATACAACGGGCCTCCACATTAAAAGGGAGTCTAATTCAGGAGATAGCCATCAGCGGGGCAGGAAGCTACTTCCAAGGCTCTTGGACATTTCCAGACAAGAACAAGAGCTTTCGGGGCCTTGGCTGCTGTAAACTTAGCCTCCACTCTCGATGATTTCATAAGGAAAAGCCTTAATTCCGTAAGAAGCAAATGCACGCTAGGAATGTGGTCGACAGCTGCCCTGTGGCTACTCTCTGAAGCCAAAGTGGCGTGTGTTCCTCCCAATAGCCTGCATCCTTTCTTCCAAGTGGGTTTCTGACAGAACTCCCCGCGTCCATGTTTATTGGAAGTCCGGACATGTTACAGTCATTAGCCTTTAGTCAGAATGTAAGGCCTGGGCGTCCCTTGCATGCTTCATTATCAAACTCAAAGTGCTTTTGCTATTACCCCTCCCCCCTTTTTTAAGTGAGAGGGAAGGGGACAGCGATGGGTTACTAGTGGTCAAATTCCGTGGGCTAGCTAAGGTGGCTCAGTTTCTGCATGAGAGCTTGCTCCCGGGCATGCGCACGAGTACGTTTCTGCCTTCATATTTCACCCTCAGACTAGTCTAGTCGCTCATGGACAGTCCGCACGATGCCTGAAGACTATCTCCCATGACGAGAAATCAGAGGGAAGAGGTTCCAGGGCATTTCCCCGCAAGATGGACTCTATGGCTGGACAGGCGAGACGGTAAAAGGTGGGGGAGAGCCAGCGGCTGTTTGCATGTGTGCAGAAGGTTGCCAGAGTTCCACCCGGAGATGTGACCCAGGATCAACTCGCAGACAATCAGCTCCGCCTTTCGGAGAGCCCTAGGGGGAATTCTCTGACCCAGCACCCTGCCTCACCGATATGGAGACACAGAACTCCTGTTGGAGCTTCTTGGCAGAAGCCAGAACAGTTCCACCTGGATGATAAAAGCCTCGGATCCCATGTGGGCTTCCATCCGTGTAAAGCCCGCCACCTCCAGGCATTTTTCAGCCATTTCTGTAAAAAGGACCGAAGCTACTTCTAGAGAGTTTGCGGAATGCCAAGGATCAAGCGCCGAGCCAAAATGGAAGAGATTCTCAGAGCTCAGGAGGTCCCCTTAACAGGAGTGTTAGCGCTTCCTGTGGGTAACTCAGGGGCCTTTTCGTGCTTCAACTTGCAAACCACTGCCTGCCCTGGTAGGTGGAAAGTGAATGTTGCTAAAAGAATGCATCCTACTCGCTCCCCTCCTCCCCCGCCGTTCAAAGAGTGAGCCCCGAAATGGGGAACTGGGGATCGGCTCCCTTTGTTTTAATGGGCCACTTAGCACCCTCCGCCAACTATAACCCCCTTGCGGGCAGAGATTGAGCTTTCGGGCTTTGATTTCCCCAGGATGTAGCGCCGGCGGCACACAGGGACTAGTCAATGAACGCTCGCTGACTGATTAGAGATTTAAGGAGCTGCTCCCTCTCGGTTATCTTCCTTACTCTGCCTCCTGCGTGCATTCCTAGTAACTTGTGCAGTTAGCAGGGAAGAGAAAAGGGCCCTGTTCACTCCCCAGTCTCCCCAGAACGATCTTAGGAGCGACCCTGTACAGACATCCCTCCGCTCCACCTCCCATGAGTAGTAGGTTCAGGCAGGAGACTCAGGTCCTTACTCACAGCCACGCACTTTGACTCAAAGCCAGCTCTGTCTTCCTGCCCAACAAGCACCCTTTTTATTGCCTGCTCCCCTCCACAGGCAGAATAAGGTAAGCTCAGGGCCACAGTAATGACTTTATAAAGCACTTAACCTTAGTGGGGGAAGGGAGTGAGGCACACAACAGAGGGAGGGAATCCAGTTTCTCAAAGGCTTTTTCTCTCCAGTTAACCTCTCCCCAAATAGAGACTGTTGGTCCCTCGCAGCCGGCCAAAGCGGATTGCCAACAGCGCTGGGATTTTTGGGCAATCTGCCAGTTTCCCTGGGGAGGGCATTAAAAGAAAAGTTCCACCAGCTTGAAGAGTGGTTCGCTTCTTACTCCCTGATTTTCCTCTCCCCACCTCTCACAAGGGGTCTTTTGTACACAGTCTCAGGAAATAAAGCATACAAACTCGCTCTCCACACACAAATAAACTCCCCAACTCACACGAGTGTATAATTGTGTTTTCGTTGGCGAATTTCCAGGCCTGTCACTCCATCAGGTTGGGAGTAAATGAAACCCTCTGCTTTGGCAAAGTTGGAAACTGACACACTCCTCTCGGTACTAACACACACACACAGAATCTCCCTCCCATTTCTTCCCTTATCATCTCTCCACCCTCCCCCCATGTACCCCATTAGGAGAGGGAAGTTAGCAGATAAATGCATGAGTCCAAAATAAAGATCTTTCACTTCTCTCTCTCTCTCTCTCTCTCTCTCTCTCTCTCTCTCTCTCTCTCTCTCTCTCTCTCTCTCTCTCTCTCTCTCTCTCTCTCTCTCTCTCTCTCTCTCTCTCTCTCTCTCTCTCTCTCTCTCTCTCTCTCTCTCTCTCTCTCTCTCTCTCTCTCTCTCTCTCTCTCTCTCTCTCTCTCTCTCTCTCTCTCTCTCTCTCTCTCTCTCTCTCTCTCTCTCTCTCTCTCTCTCTCTCTCTCTCTCTCTCTCTCTCTCTCTCATAGTTTCCCTTTTCATTAAGAATCACAACCATTCTGCTTTCCAAAGACTTCTTTGGCAGTTGCCATCTTTCTTCCAGGGGGATCCAGCCCTCTGCTGTGTTGCTGCCATTTCACAAACAAGTTCCTAGTTCTTGGAGTCAATTCTTCGGCTATTTTGTTTCCAGAGAAATCTAAAGAGCAGCCCTGCCTCTAGAGTCTGGGCCAGGTCTCTCCCCTTCCCTCTTCCTCCCCATCTCCACTAAATGGCTGCATATTAAAAAAATGAACACCAGATCCATATTCTTCTCCACTATTTTGGCTGCAAAACCAAAAAAAAACAGATTTTCTCCAAAAGAGAAAATCTGGAGAGTTTGTTTCAAAACTCAGGCTGCCACCACCTTTTCCAGATGCCCCCCCTTACCGCCCCCCCCAACATACCTTCCTTGGATTCTTCAGCTTCTGAGGTCATGGTGTCAGTGTAACTCGCTGCAGACTAGAAGATAGCTTTCATGCACTCTGGGAAGCTGCAAGTCAATGTCTCCACAGAAAAAAAGAACCCGAGAAAAAAAGCTCCCGGGTGCACATCGGGCCGTCGGCGGCGTGTGGAGATTTTAAGGGGAAAGTTCTGCGAAGTGGACGAATCACATCTCAGCCATGTGAACAGGATTCCGCCCGCCCTTGAGAAGTGCACGCTAGCTAGCAGCTGCTGGGGAAGTAGCACCTTTGCACCCAGGCGCGGGGCGACGCACCAGCAGTAGTTAAGAGTTCAGTCACTGGAGATTCCCCAAAGCCTTCAGTTCTTTCACAGGGTGGAGTTAGACTTGTCACAGCATGCTCTGTGGGCATCCAGGCAAAGCATGAGGGGCAAAGTAGGAGGCGGAACTGGGGAGAGCAGACCGAGGGGAGGAGAGGAAAGAGGAAAAAAGAGAAGACAAGAACCAGCCAAAGAAAAGGGGGAGGCAGGAAATAACAGAACCCCCCCCCCAATGCTTAGCAGTTTTGAATCGGATTGAAAACAAGGTTTAGACAGCATGTGGTGAGAATTCCACGAAAGAAAATAACTTCTTTCTTAATACAACTAATGACCTGCCTTTAGATTATACATATACATTTATCATATATTCCTGCTATAAGGAAAGACTTTGACCATGTCCCCAGAATGTCTATTCTTTCTTGTAAATTGACACCTCTAACTCTCTTTATAAGCATGTACACTCTACAACGGATAGGAAAAGAGCTTGAAAAGGATGAGCTTAAAGATGAAATAGTATTTGATCCTACCTACAGTCGACAGGGAGCCCCTGGACTTTACTGAATAGGAGTGATGTGACCGGCTCAGACCAGCACTTCAGGAAAGGCACTTGGGCTGCTGGGAGAAGGATGCACTGGAAAGGGGAAATAGTTGAGGCAAGGAGACCAATTAGGAAGCGATTGCCACACTTCAGGTGGGAGGCGATGAGAACTGAGCTGGAGTTGGGGCTTTATGAGGAGAAAGCAAGGGAAGGGATGCCAGAGCTGTCTAGGAGGTAAAAATGCCAAGACCTGGCAAGTGATTGAGTGTGGGGTGTGGGAGAGTGAAGAGTTAAAGCCAGATGCCACAGAGTATCTGCAGGCTCTAGGAGATATGCAAGGCGGGGAGGGAGGTTCTGAAAGGAAGGGGCACACATGCTGGGAGAGGGGCATTTTGTATAGCTCCTCTGTAAGGTAGGGGTTAGATGTGAACTTCTGAGAGGTTCAGTGACTGCTGGAGAGCAAGAAGGGCATAGAGAATGGCAATGGAGAACAAGAAAGGATTGAGGAGTAAGGGTACGTATGGTTGTATTGGAGACAAATTCTACATTTAGCCAGGAAAGGGAGAACCACAGTTCTAACCTCTGACTAGGTGATCATGAAATTCCTTGGCTTTGGTCCATGGCCCCCCATTTTGAAGTCACAGGAAATAAAATGAATTTATAGCTCAAAATGTCAACAGACTACATAAACTACATCAAAGAAAGAGGGAAAAAATGATCTCATTTTGAACTTTGATTTCAAGATCAATGGATATATGTGTCAACTGAGAGAGACAGACAGACAGACAGACAGAGAGTGAGCCAGTGTGTGTACACACCAGAGTGGTCAAGATGTAACTCACCCTTCTCATTGCCAGAACCAGAAATAATTGCTTTTTTCTACAGTCTCCTTTTCCATCCTTCCTACATAACAGACTAAAAGAAACACATCATCTGAGTCATCTGATTTGTTTTTATTTCCTGTCCTTCCACCAACTTTTGAGTAATAACGTAAAGACTCCCCATAATACCCTCCCATTCAATAAACTCCAGTAACTCCCTGTTATCTCCAGGATCAAATAGGAAATGCTCTATTTGGCATTCACAGCCCTTTATAAGCCCCTCCCACTATTCCAGCCTTCTTGTACCTTTGTCCACCAGGATGTTCCTGGTATAAGATACCCAGGAATTGTCACTGGCTATCTCCTATGCCCCGAATTCTTTCCCTTCTCCCAACCTCTCTGGCTTCCTTTCAGTTGCAGCCAAAAGCCCACCTCCTAGAATAAGACTTTCCTGATCCCCTGTAAATGCTGGTACATTGTTTCTGTTGATCATCTCCAATGTATCCTCTTTGGGATCTTATCCTGTATGTATCCTATGTATATCGAGAGAGCTTTTTACATATTATCTACTCCAACAGACTATGAGCTCCTTAAGAGCAAGGAGTTCTTGACACATAGTAGAAGCTTAATAAAGCTTATTTATTGATTGACAGATAAAACCATTTTTCCACATTAGTGCTCCAGAAAATATAGAATATACAGCCCGGACAGAAGGTGCTGCTACATGCAATGCGCTTCTTAAAAAAAAAAAAAAACTTAAAAAAATAGCACCCTTCCCAATTATCTTCAAATAGGAGAAAGAAAAAAATATCTATTTTCTACATATTCAGGCCCAATGCTAACCTTTAAGACATAATGGTTCTGAGGGTTAAAGAAATCTTCATTGAGCCTAGAAAACATGCAATTTCTTGGGTTCACTTTCCTAAATGATTGGATCAATTATTTATGTCAGAATACTAATCAGAAGGGACAGCTAGGTAGGACAGTCAATAGAGCACTAGGTCTAGAATCTGGGTTCAGATCTGGCATCAGACACTTCCTAGTTGTATGACCTTGGGCAAGTCACAACTCTAATTGCCCAGCCCTTACCTTCTGCCTTAGAATTGATACCATTCTAAAACAGAAGGTAAGAGTTTAAAGAAAAAATTCTAATCAGGAAGTCATTTTAGTTTTTTTTTTTTAATTAAAACAGAGATGGAATAAAGAGGCTTTAAAAAAAAAAACAAAACCTTACCTTTATCTTGGAATCAATACTGTGTATTGGCTTCAAGGCAGAAGAGTGGTAAGGGCTAGGCAATGGGGGTTAAGTGACTTGCCCAGGGTCACACAGCTAGGACGTGTCTGAGGCCAGACTTGAACCCAGGACCTCCGTCTCTCAATCTACTGAACTACCCAGTTGCTCCTAAAGAGGCTGTTTATAAAGATAAAGACATCTATTTTGAGGTAGCACAATGCATTGGGGGGGAAAAAAGCACTGGATTTAGAGACAAAGACTCAGGTTCAATTTTGGATCTTGCTACTTACTATCCTGTGGAACTTTGGGCAGATCGCCTGGCCTCTCTCTATATCTCAGTTTTCTCATCTGGAAAAAAGAAGGGCTTGGGCCAAAGTTCCCTAAGTTCCTTTCTCTCTCTAAACCATGGTCCTATGATTCTAGTCCTTGGTTACCCTAGCTCTGATTGGTGAGCTTTTGACTTATTTTGTCAGGGTCTAGACCTTCATTATGCTTCCAAATCCCACCATGCTTCTCCATTGTTTTCCAAGCATCTTTCTATATGTTGTCTTCCCCTATTAGAATGTAAGCTTCTTGAGAGCAAGAACTGTCTTGCTTGACTGTATTGTATCCCCAGCAGTGAGTTCAGTGCCTGGCACATTAAAAGCTTTATCAGTTTATGAGATGAAAAAACATTTTGTATTAAGAAGTCTCCAAGTCCAGCACAAAAATTCTCATGGAACCCTGGGTAAGTCACTTAGAGAGAATTGCTACATTCCCTTACTCCAACTCCCCCCCTCTATATATGATCCCCAGAAAGGCTAAGTGAGTTGGAACCTCAATTTCTGATCTGAGAAATGGAAATCATATTTTCTATTATTTCTATTTTTCTATCTATTGAGGGCATAATGTGGAAAAATTATGAGTAGGGAATTAATTTATCGATAACTATCTGAGAGGTCTCTACAGAAAGGAAATTTAGAAAATCACTATATCTTTAACAGCTTTTCCCCCTTCCTATTCATTCCTGTATTCAACCCCATGTCAAAAATACGTCCTGATTACTGCAACATTAAGATGAATAGATTTGGCAGGAAAGAAAGCTGCCAAAAATTTAGAAAAATGGAAGCATTGGTAATGTTAAATGACTGTTACGGATTGATTGTGGAAGGAGAGAATAAACAGTATTAAAAGTGAAAAAGAAAGCCTCCTTAAGATAAACTCCGGGGTGACTTTATCTTAAATTATAGTCAATCTATGGCAATCCCAATAAATATTTCAATAATGAGAGCTACTGAGATGGAATCAGAAGTAGATTAACATTCTCACTTTAAATACGGTTACAAGTAGACTAAATACTGGCATAACTGTAAGGCACAGATAGGAAACCACTTCCTTCTGCTGAGTAACCCTTGCTTTCTTTTTATTTTATTGAAATGCAAAAATAATGATGAAAGGAGAGGTGATGAAGGGGAGAGAGAGGAGGAGGAGGAAGAAGAAAGGTGGGCCTGTTAGTCAAGAAAGATGTCTAAAAAATGTCAGTTATGCCTGATTTTGGCAAATTAGCCATGTCTAAACTCTAGGAATGTCGCAGATAATAACTAGGTCTTTTATTGGACATCTGCAGAGGTCCATAGTCAAAACCTGCTAAGAACTCTAACTAGAAATTTAGTAACTGGGAGTAGCTAAGTGGGTCACTAGATAGACAGTGAAGTCTAGAAACAGTACATTTTGGATTTAAATCTAGCCTCAGATAGTTCCTAGCTAAGTGACCCTGGGCAAGTCACTTAACCCCCATTGCCTCATTCCTACCACTCTTCTGCCTTAAAACCAACACTTGGTGTAGATTCTAAGACAGAAAGGATTGTGTGTGTGTGTGTGTCTGTGTGTGTGTGTTTAATTAAAAAAATCAGTAACTTTGGATTTCTCGAGAAAGCCCTGCTTCTAGTCTGAGATGCAACACATTGATGATCTGAGCAGATACGCCTGGCACTTGGTATAGGAAACAAGCAGAAATGACCTTTCTTGGCCTTTTCCAATGAATCATTCAGACTACCAGCTTCTCTCCCCTCAGTAAACACCCCAAAGAGACGACAACAACAAATATATTATTTTCATTAGGCATAAGTTTTGGTTTCTTCTCAGTAGAGGCAGGATTCTATCGAGATATCGTCATAATCAATAATTAAAGCTACTATATAAAAACTTTCCAGGTAATGATTATACCAAATGCCACAGCTAAAATGTTATATTTGTGCTGCCTCAGACAGAGTTCACGTCAATTGTCTTCTGCTGAAAAAATCACAAAGCACTTCTTAATCGCCTCAAAGACATAGCACAGTTCAGGGGCCCCGGAAAGGAGTTAAAGCAGGTGTACAATCTGTCATCTTCTGAGGGATCTTACTTTGGGTTCAAAGAGAAGGCATCAGACCTCCCTCAGTTTGTTCAAAAGAAGCATGAATGAATAGAAGGAAGAGCTATGTCACAGGCGCACAACTTAATTTAAAATTCATGCAGTTGACTGGCCAATGTGGCAGCAAAGGAAACTGATAAATGTAGGAGGGGATGTGGCAACATTGGGACATGAATGCATTGCTGGTGGAGTTGTGAATGGCTCCAGTCATTCTGGAGGGCAATTTGGAACTATGCCCAAAGGGTGCTAAAAGACTTTGATCCAGCCATAGCACTGCTGGGTTTGTACCCCAAAGAGATAATAAGGAAAAAATATAGCCGAGTTCTTTGTGGTAGTAAAAAATTGAAAAATGAGGGGAAGCCCTTCGATTGGGGAATGGCTGAACCAATTGTGGTCTATGTTGGTGATGGAATACTATTGTGCTCAAAGGAATAATGAACTGGAGGGATTCCATGTGAACTGGAAAGACCTCCAGGAAGTGATGCAGAGTGAAAGGAGCAGAACCAGGAGAACATTGTACAGAGACTGATACACTGTGGCACAATCAAATGTAATGGACTTCTCCATTAGTGGCAATGCAGTGATCCTGGACAATCCTGAGGGACTTAGGAGAAAGAACACTACCCACATCCAGAGAAAGAACTGTGGAAACAGAAGTGCATTAGAAAAATATGTGATCCAATCATGTAGTGCAATAGGGATGTGATTGGGGTTTTGACGTTAAAGGATCATCTACTACGGATACAAATAACACAGAAATAGGTTTTGAACAATGATATGTGTATTACCCAGTGGAATGTTTGTCAGCTTCAAGAGGGGGGAGGAAAGACTGGGGGTGATCATGAATCATATAACCATGGAAAAATATTCTAAATAAAAAAGGGAAAAAATAAAGGTACCGGTAATAAAGTTCATGCAGTCATCACTCTTTGAAAAAAAATGTGAAAATTTTTAATATGTCACCTTGGGCAGGATTCTCTTTGATATATCTCTTGGACCTGTCCTATTGCTCCTTGGATCTTTCCAGTCCCATTATTATCACTTTAGTTTATAATTTCATCATCTCTTGCTTGAACTACTAGAAAAGGTATTGACTTACAGCGCTGCAGTCTTTAATCCCTCTAATGCATTCTACCCTATTTACATTTTAATTTTCCTAATGTGAAATTCTTTGAATGGCATTTTATATCCCACTATTCATCTTTCAATGCTCTATACTGATGAACAGGTATAGGTTAGTTGGACGAGTTGACCTCCTTGGTTCCATCTGACCCAAAGGTCTTGCTATTCACTGGTGTAGGTATTTATTCCAATGATATAGAAACCGACTTTCCCTCCTACTAAAAATTATCCGACTGGTCATTCCATGAGTGTCTATGCCCTGAATTCTTTATGTCATTGTTCACTTGTAGTACCTCCCCATCTCTGCTTATTTAAACCAAAGCCATTCTTCAAGAGGAAGCTTAAATATGCCATCTTCTTCAAGAAATCTTCTTAGCACCCATATTTCCATCCTTTAACAATCTCTTCCTCCCGTGAACTTTTGAACCATTTCTTTGCCCATCCCTTCAGGGGGCAAGGACTCAAGAGATTTGAAGGGGGAAGAAAAGAACTCTGAGAAGAGGGAATTACTCTGCCCCCAACTGCCCAACTCCATCCCAAGCCCTGTTTTGGGTTAAGGAGGTTGTGAGTATAACTAGGAAGTCAAATGAAGAAGAAGAAAGAGAAAGTGTAAGCCAAACACCAGTATCAGCAAGACAGATGGAAGTGTGGACCCAATGGAGAGCAGATGGCTAAAGTCTGGCTCTGATGAGAACGGAGCCAGAAGAGTAAGAATGATTTAAGGGTGAATTATATTATGGATGAAACGTGGCCTGCTGATCCCGTGCTTTGGCAGTAGAGAATTAGAGATACTTTCCCCTCTCTTCAGGAGAAGTTAGATGTCTCTAAGGGTCATTTATGCACTTTAGATTCCCCATTTCTTTCTTGGTATATGAAGCAACGGCATTTGTTTCTCTAGGCTTACTTTTTCTTCCAAGATGTTCAAAGTGATAGAACTGCTGATCAACAGGAACCCTAAACTTTGCATTGCATATTATTGGATATTTATAGATTGAGGACTTGGGGGAGGGCAGAAAAGGATTCCCTTCCCAGAGATGATGGGCATTTTGTCAAATTGAGTTAGACTGGAGACTTGGAGTCATAATGGATAACCATTGGGGGAGGCCATGTTATAGGCTTCCATGCAAGCCTGGCCAAGAGCTTGAGGCCAGGGCACACTCCTTACTAGAGGAGCTTATGTGGTGCGATAAGCACGCTGGTGTGTCACACTTGAAAGAAAACCACTTTTCAATGTAAAGGGTGCCGGAGGGGGAAGTGAGTGGTTAGAAAAGTTCTTCATAAGCAGAAGGAGTGGTTATCCTGGGCATTCTCAGCCAGGATCACTGGCCTAAGGGATGCTGGGATGCCGGGCAGCTGTCCACCTGGATCACCACTGCCATCTAGTGCTTCTGAGAGTTTACCCGATTGCTGCGAAGGTTCTGGTTTTCTCTCTCTCTCTCTCTCTCTTTTTTTCCCCACTGTTAAGGTAGGTGAAGGTCATGCCTAAACACAGCATCTTATAGAGAGAAGTGGTTTAGGAAATACTGGATTAATGACCCTCCTACATAGAACCGAATATATTTTCATACTTTACAATATATACGTAAGACATTACCAACACACTTTATAGCCCAAATGCCATCCAAATCAGTCACATTACAGTAAATATCCACTAGTTAGGCAAGAAAATGCCAAAGAACTGAACTTTAATTTTGGATTCACTAATCTTCCACTATGGATGGCCTCTTGCACTTTTACAACTTCCAAATGACAAGACGGACCGTTTCAGAGAACACTGAGAAAATCTCTGAATCGGTGTATCACAAAGCAAAAACTAGGAGAATAACGACAGCATTCTAAAGAAAAATAACCATAAAAGATTTTTAGGGCTCTGATCAATGCAACCTTTAAGAAGCAGGTCATAGTGGTGAAATGCACTTATTGCCGGAGGGGATGAACTTCAAACACAGAGAACTGGCTATTTCTAAACCCATTGGCTGCCATGTTGGTTTAGAGTACAAGTGTATGAGATTAGCTTAAAAATAACATTTCTGGCTTATTCAGATGGTGCCACCTAGTGATAGGTTTATAGATTTAGGGCCAAAAGGAATTTGGATATCAAGTCCAACTTCTTCATTTAACAAATAAGGACGCTGAGTGGCTTGCCCAGGATTTCACACTTAGTGAGTGTCCAAAGATGGAATCTGCACCCAAACCTTCCTTACTCCAAGTCCAGTATCATATTCATTAAATCATCCTCTCAGGTCATAGTCAAGATTTTTATAAACAAACTTTAAAGAAAAATTTGAAAGGTTTGCAAATTCGTCCTATTCCTCTGACTTTAAAGTTATAAATAAAGCACAAATCAGGCCACTTTGCCAAATATTTCTTTTTCCAATGTGTAGAAATATAGCCAAGTCTCAAAATAAAAAAATTAAGGAAAAGGAAAAAATGGAAAGTTTTGTTTTAATGAATTTGTAGATTTCTTCCATGAAAGTTCACTCTATTCACATTTTTGGTAATTTTTTCCTTATGAGTGCTTGAAAGTCTTCAAAATTTGACACATACTAATAAATGTGATGGCTGTATGACCTTAGTGGTGTAGGCACTCTTGCCATAACTTCAGACTCTATATCTTCAAATTCTGATTCTTTTCCATATCCTTTCCTAAATAAACCCTTTTTATTTATTTATAGGAGGATTTATAAAACACTGAATGTCTTTTTAAAAAATTCCTAGATATTAATGCAACATTCTGGTTATCCATATCTTAATCATGATTATATTACTGGTCTATCTTCTTCTCTCATCACAAATATTATTTATACCTTTTAGGCCACTTAGTAATATTCTGGCAATTATTTAGACTGTGGTATTCCCCAATTCAATAATATCAATATCAATATCAACAATATCAAATATCAATCAAATATTCAATAATATCAATATGACTAATATTAAAAAGATGACCTTTTGTGGCAGACTAACTAAGCTAGATTATCCTGAGAATTTTTAGAGTTGAAACTAGAGTTCGTATAAAAGTGAGGACATGATAGGTCTATTCCTTTTTTTCTTCCTTACTGTTTACATAACCTTCTTCATAGACATTCTGTTTATGAGAAATAATAAAATCTCCCTCTTCCTCCCTTTTCCTACGTCACTTAAACCAACAAAACCACACCTAAGCCCATGCAGGCCTTATTTAATTCCTCTGTGACCTTGGAAGATAGGAATTTGAAGGGACAACTAAATTCTTCATTATCTTTTCCAATGGGACAAATAAATGTATTTTCTTTTCGAGGTTCTTCTTTATACCTGCTTTTGCATTTCACAATTTCTATTCATTTAATCAAGAATGCCTGAAAATCCCACTGAACCTCCATTTTTCCCACTGGAGGAGTATATTCGACTTTACAGGCAAATAAACGTTCAATATTTTGTTGTGTCTTGATTAGAAATCTTTATCGCTTGCTACTTGGAATAGAACATCCCCAGATTTTCTCTCCTTTCTAGTACTTTGTTCTGCCTTGTGTCGTTGGTTCCTTAATCTTTAGATTATGTTTTTCTAATTGCTTAAAGTATTTGTCTTTGATCCGGGAGCTCTGGATTTGGGCTTTGTCATTTCTGAATGTTTTTAGTTGGAGTTTCATTCACTTTGCCTTTGGGTCGTTCACAGTTTCTTGAAATATGGCATCCAGCACTTAACCCAATGGCTGACATATAGTAGTACTTAATAAGTACTAGTTAACTGACTGACTGACTGACTATGTTTTTTCTGTCTGATTTCATAGGTCAAAGCCAACAAGTGGCTTCAGGTCTTCACTGAGTGAGTTCAAGCTGAAAAGGGACAATGAAGTGATGCCAGCAAAAGTACGAAAGTGCAAAAGCCGAGGAAAAGCCCATCAAGGACAAAGGAAGCAGCTCCAAGCTGGATGGTGTCAGATTTCTCCAACATCCAGGGATGTGCTGGAGCCAGTTTCAACTTGCTCTTGAGAGCCAGTTCTTAAATGTTCATTGCTAAATATTACAGATCAGGAATTGATTGATTAGTTAGCTTGTTGTCTAGGTTTTAAAAAGAAGGGGGGCAACTGGATGGCTCAGTGGATGGAGAGCCAGGCCTGGAGAGGGGAAACTCTACATTCAAATCTGGCCTCAGACACTTCCCAGCTGTGTGACCCTGGGCAAGTCACATAATGCCCATTGACACGCCTTTACTACTCTTCTGCCTTAGAACCAATAGGGTTTTTTAAAAATTGAGTGAGAAAATGTTAATAAAGCAGACTAAGCTTACAAGTGTGTCATAAAGGATACCTTCCCCCTAACCCTCCGGAGATCAAAACATTTATCAGCACAGAGGGGCAGTTAGGTGGCTCAGTGGTTTGAGAGCCAGGTTCAGAGGTCCTAGATTCAAACCTGGCCTCAGATACTTCCTGGCTGTGTGACCCTGGACAAGTCACTTAACCTCCATGGCTTAGCCCTTATCACTCTTCTGCCTTAGAACCAATATACAGTATTGAGTCTTATATGGAAAGTGAGGGGTTAAAAAAAAGTCAATTACTTACCAGCACATCCCTGAGTACTGGCCACTGCTTATTAGGTGGCAGCACCAAGGAAACCAGCAACATCTGAATGTGTTTGAGGGAAACGATTGTAGAACGAATCTCACTCTGGTTTTTCTTTCCTACTCTAAAGGCACTTTGCTAGAAATAAATAGATATTGTTTATGACCGTTTTCATCAAGTCAATGAAACCATTGCTCGTATTTCCTGGCGAGCTGGATGTACTTGAAATGCACAGAACTTAACATGAGACAGTCATGCAACTTCACTGCTTCAGTCTCACATCTGGTACCTATTACTGTGAGGTCTCCAAGCAAGAGTACTGTGATCCAGTCCATGACGATCGCTTTTCCGCCTAAACATGAAGGAATATAAAGGCAAAACTTATTCTATCTGCGAGACAGAGTACATCTATTTCATCGAAAGAGGGCAATGAGTACCGTGCTCAGTTTTCAGGGGGGGAAACCCCCTCACAATCTGGAAATAAACTAAAGGTCCAGACATGGAACCACGATCAGCGTGGGCTAGCCTGAGAGAGAGGAGAGAGCAAGCTATTACCTCGCATCACTAACTAAGTGAAAAGTGCAGTCCAAGCGGTCATTTGTTCAAGAGAAGAGGCTAAGAAAGGGAAGCTCTGGCTGGCAGACAGGCTGAGCAGGGAAACCTTGCCAGGCACATGAAAATGAAGCCAGAGCTCAAGAGGTAAACTCAGTGGGTGGTGAAACTGTGAACCAAGGCAGAACGTGGCCAAATGGGAATCTGAAAGGAGGCAAAGGAGGGTACCTCGGGCAAAAACCAGGATTAGAAACTCTTCTCCTAGAATAAGCTCTATAACGAAGACCAAGTTATCAATAGAGCAACCTCCTCCCACTTAGGAAGGCTAGAGACAAGTACAAGGGTCAATACTTGTAGAGCTGTAGGCCCCACAAAAGTGAATGTGTGTGTGTCCGTTTAATAATGTAGACTAAGGTTGTTTATTCTAGATATCTGGAAATTAACACCACAGTTCATACCTTTGTGAATAGTCATAGTTTTAGGAAGCTTAGCATTCATTTAGCTTTCTCAATCTGGATTCTATTTCAACAGACCCATTTTAAATATTGTTTAGAGCACTCATTAGCTCAGCTTTTTATTTGCCAGTGTTGATTATAGTCAGTTCAAGGCTTAGCAGTGGGGAAAAGTGGACCTCTAAATCTTTGTCTTCATCCTGTTCTCCGTATTTCAAGCAGGATTTGTCCACTTGGGTATCACCTCAGACTAACCATGTTGAAATCTGGACACTTCTCTCGCTCATCCACCACATTCCCTTACCAAAATACGACTTCTTTCTTAATGATTTGAGTTCCATCCCTAGTACCATTATCTGTTCACTCTCCCAGGCTAGAATGACTAGAAACTTTAGGAGCAACATTGACCTATTTCCTCTTTTAGTCCCCGAATCCAGTCTTCTATCAAACCCTATTATTCCTTTCTTTGAATTGGCACTCAGATTTGCCTTTTCTTTCCATTTCACTACTCCTGGATTGCATTACTGCATACCTAATGATTGCAGCAAATGTTAAGAGAGGTCCCTGGATTTCATGCTCTTCTCACTTTCAATCCATTTTTGTACATCATTGCCAAGAGAAGATTTATATAATACTACCTGCATCATATCACTCCCTGTTTAGAAAGCTTCATTCCCCCCTCCACCCTGTACATCAAACTCAAATGTTTCTGCCAAATTTCTGAGAACTACATCATCTGAGACCACTCATTCTCCCCAGCCTCATTTCCTACTATAACTCAAAATGGATCCTCTTTCTCAAACAAGAAGTTTGGAGGGGCGGAGTCAAGATGGCAGCCTAGAAGGAGCAGAAGGTCAGACCTCTGAATACCCTTCTTTACCGATCACAAACTGAATGCTCCCAGGGTACTGAAAAGCAAACCTAACAACAAGACAGAACCAAGGAATTCTCCTGCTGGACTCAAATCAAAAGGTATGCCCTCCCCCCAAAAGCCAGAATTTGAGAACACTCAGGGAAGGCAGAAGGAAGGTTTCAGGACCCATCCCCCCACCCACCTAGAGCACTGAGCCTCCAGCAGCAGTGGGAACCTCTGGGACAGCAAAGATGCTGGTCTGGAGGGTGTACCTTGCAGGCAGGGCTGCAAGCTCAGAGTGTCAAACACAGAGGGCGGGAAAGGAGTTGGAGAGGGAGCATAGAGCTGGCAGCCTGGCCAGAGCTGTGGAGATCCTCCATATTGTTCCAGCTTCCCAGGAGGTTTTGGCCTCAGAGCACACTCAGCCCAACCCAGCTGAACTTAATCCCATCAAAAGTCTTCAGAACTCAGGGAAGCTCAGGCTCCAACAATCCTCCCCAACAGACTCCTGGACTTTAATCCAATCAGAAGCCTCCAGAGGACAGGGAAGCTCAAACTCCAACACTCCTTCCCCAGAGACTGCACTGAGAGATCTGGCAAAGCTCCAAGAGGGGAGCCTGACAGAAGGCCCCAAAATTAAAAAAAAATTAGAGGAGCAAGAGCACAAATACAGGGAGCAAAGAAGGGGTAAATATGAGCAAACAACAGAAAAAGAAGAAAGAAATTACAATACACAGCTTATATACAATGAACGGAACAGAGGGGGAGGGATCAGCAAACAATAAATCAGAAATCCCAGTGAATTGAATACAGGTTTTGGAAGAACTCAAAATGCAATTCAAAACACAATTAAGAGAGGCTGAAGACAATTGGGAAAAGAACTTAAAAACTAAGATAAGTCATCTGAAAACAGAGGCACTTGAACTAAAATGAGAAAATAGTGTCTTGAAAGCCAAAATCAACAGCTGGAAAATGAGGCAAAGGAGATGAAAGATAAGGTAAAGAGGATGAAAGATGACCTCCAAAGAAAATCAGACCAGAAAGAGAAGGATGACCAAAAAGCCAGGGATGAAATCCAGTCTTTAAGAACCAGAATACAACAACTAGAATTAAGTGACCTCACAAGGCAACAGGACACTATAAAACAAAACCAAAAGAATGAAGAAATTGAGGAAAATATGAAGCATCTCATTCACAAAACAGAGGACTCAGGAAATCATTCGAGGAAAGACAATTTAAGAATCATTGGTCTACCAGAAGACCATGACAAAAGAAAAATCCTGGACATAATACTACAGGAAATTATTAAAGAAAACTGATTCTAGAACAAGAGGGAAAAGTGGAGATTGAAAGAATCCACAGATCACCTCCTGTACTTAATCCCCAACTGACAATACCCAGGAATGTTATAGCCAAATTCAAGAACTATCAGACCAAAGAAAAGATATTACAAGCTGCCAAGAAGAAGTCATTCAGATACCACGGAACCACAGTGAGGATAACCCAGGATCTGGCTGCATCCACACTGAAGGACCAAAAGGCATGGGATATGATATTCTGGAAAGCAAGAGAACTAGGTCTACAACCAAGAATCAATTACCCAGGAAAACTGACTATATTCTTACAAGGGAAAGTATGATCATTCAACAAAATAGAAGAATTCCAAGAATTTGTAAAGAAAAGACCAGACCTGAACAGAAAATGTGATGCCCAAGAACAGAATTCAAGAGAATCATCAAAAGGTAATTTTAAAAAGAGGGAAAAAAGAAAAACAAAACAAACAAAAAATCCTTTTTTTAAGAGACTCAATAAGTTAAAATGTTATGTATCCCTATAAGAAAAGAGGTCATTGGTAACTCTTAAAAATTTTTGTTATTACCTGGGCAGCTAGAAGTATTACACTTAGAGGGAATAGTGACAAACTATATAGGATGAAAGGATAAGACATAAATAGGTATATAGATATATGCAAGCATAAATACATATACATGTATATATATATATACATATATATATATATATATATATAGGGACAAAAAGGAATACACCTATACACCTTCATCTCAGCAGTACATGGTACATTCACAAAAATTGACCATGTACTAGGGCATAAAAACATTGCAAACAAGTGCAAAAGAGCAGAAATAATAAATTCAACCTTCTCAGATCACAATGCAATGAAAATAATAATTAGTAAGGGTATATGTAGAGGTAAATAAAAAATTAATTGGAAATTAAACAATGATTCTCCAAAACTGGTTAGAGAACAAATCATAGAAACAATTAATAACTTTATTGAAGAAAATGACAATAATGAGACATCCTTTCAAAACCTATGGGATGCAGCCAAAGAAGTACTTAGGGGGAAATTTATATCCTTGAGTTCATATATTAACAAATTAAGAAGGGCAGAGGTCAATGAACTGGGCATGCAAATTAAAAAACTAAAAAAGAACAAATTAAAAATCCTCAGATGAAGACTAAATTAGAGATCCTAAAAATCAAAGGAGAAATTAACAAAATTGAAAGTTAAAGAAGTATTGATTTAATAAATAAGATTAGAAGCTGTTACTTTGAAAAAAACAAATAAAATAGACAAAGTACTGCTTGGTCTGATTAAAAAAAGGAAAGAAGAAAACCAAATTGACAGTATCCAAGATCAATCAAGAAGTTTCCTAACCTTGCTGTGCACCTACTATCTTACCATCAAGTCTTCCTTCCACTTACATAGTCTAATCATTTTTTCAAACCTCAGTTCAAGTTCTTGCTCTTCTACAAGGTTTCTGACCATTCCATCCCATCCTGAACTGCCCCATCATTGAAGGGCTTTGACTACTTACTGATAAATTTCATACAGTTTAGAAGTAAATTTTATCTTATTCCATGCATATTCAGTTGTCCTGCTTTGTAGATAGGAAGGTGTCTAAATACTTGCTTACTGAAATGTGGCTCAATTAAGTCATATTATGGCAATATGTGGGAGTGAGCTCATGCTAACTCTGTCTCAAATGGTACATTCCAAATCCCTGGCCACATGAGTACTTAAGGAGATGAAAAAAATATGTTCTTTTGCCATCTTAAAAGGAAAAAAAGCTTTCCTTCCCATAGTAGTTCAGCTACAGTGTTGTATCTAGTCATCTTCAAAAATATATAAATCTATCCAATTTATCAAAAGGAAACAAAAAAAGACTGAAAAAGAGCCAAGTTGAAAATAATATCACCAGCTGCAAACCTTCTGTTTTACAAGTTGAGTACAAAGCACTTCCTTTAACATTGTCCAAAACAGAGCAAACAGAACATATTTAACATCTCCAAAAACAATCTAAAACTATTTACACTCTGTGTTCTGTCATACTTATTCATGGTTAGAGAAACTACTCCTCCCCAAATAGGTACCATACCGACTAGTCGTGTCCTGATACCGTATGATACAAGTTGATTAAATATCTGTTTCAGATGGTGAAAAACTACCGTCAGTAAAATATCAACAGCTGCTTTCCTCTTCAAAATAGCAACATTATCCTTCATATGTTGGGAAACTCTTCATTTTGTTTGTTTTTAAATCCAGTGCTACACCATTTGAACTTAAGCTCATCTAGATGGAAACACAACAGAGAAAGATGAGAACCCCTCTGAGACACCAGTTTATTTCAAAAACTGGATGTAATTCATGATCTAGGTGATCATACAAGCATGAGAATATAATCAGCTCAGCTTTAACACTAATTTGGAAAAATGAATTCATGCCAAAGCAATTCATGAATTACAGACCCATTTGAGCAAAACTGAATGCTGTGTTTGCTTATGCATTATTTGATCCTTGAAAAACAATGAAAAAAAAACAAACAAACCTCTCTGGCTTCATGATAATCCGCAAGCTGAAATCCTCCCATTGCCCACTGCTACAAGAAATCTCAGGTCTTTTTGGCAAAGTAAAGTGACATTTATTGTACAACCTCTGGTATAGTAGGAGCAGTGGGACTTCGGAGGGCTCATCTATACTGACATACTCCTCCACCTTCCACCATAGTCCCCACCCTCAGAAGTTGCAGACTACATACTAAGGTCTGCAGCAATCAGACTTTGCCAGCGTTGGCCCTGTTGGAAAAAGTAGCAGCCCTTAGTCACAGCTACTGCCACTATTACAGTTTTTATGTATTTCTTCTATCATACTATTTATGCATTGAACACTTTTAAAACCATGCTACTATTTTTATTAGGTTCCTATGTTTTTTTTTCATTGAATTACTGATGAAAAATTTGAGTGCTGTGCCCTTAATTCCATTTTCCCTAAGTCTTGGTTTTCTTCATTGAGCATTGTTCACTGGCAGTGATTTTTAAGAATCCCTTTTATGTTTTAGCAGAACTAGCTCTACTTTACAGAGCTAGAGAAAATAACAACAAATTGCCTGTGGAGGAGTAAAAGCTCTAGAATATTAGAGGAAATTACAGAATAAAGCAGAATAAAAGGACAATAGTACTTCTGGGCTATAAATTGTATTATAAAGTAGCGGTAACAAATAATTTGTTACTGATTAAAAAAAAATATATATATATAAGTAGATCAGTGGAAAGTCTAGAAATGGAAGAATCAGAAACAACTGATTAATTAATCCAGTATTTGATAACGTGAAAACACAAATTATCTTGGGAAAGACTATTTGAAAAGAATTGCTGGGAAAACTAAAAAGCATTCTAGCAGAAATTAGGTTGAGATGAACATCTCATACCTACTACCAGAAGTCCAAAATGAACACAAGATGAGTATATTAAAAAGTTTTTCTGTAAAACTATCTGAAGTGAACCAGATCAGGTAGGTACTCTTCATAGCAATGGCTAGGGAGTAAATTCATAATGAAAAAAGGAAAGGAGATGATCACAAAAGATAAAATGGTTAATTTTTATTCCATGAAGTTGGAAAGCTTTTGTACAAAGCTTTGTACAAAATTTGTACATTAATAAAAACTAAGATAAAGGAAGCAATCCATGGGGGGAAAATTTTTTTATATCAAATGTCTCTGATATGGGCCTGCTATCTAACATATATAAGGCAACTAAGTGTAATAAAAAAAAAACAAAACCAAAAGGCACTACCCCCAAGAGTCAAATGATATGAATAATTCTCAAAAGCAGAATTCAAGCTACTAATACTCATATGAAAACCGGCTTCAAATCAGTTTAATATTTTAAAAAAGCAAATCAAAACAACTTTGAGGATTCACCTTATACCTAGAAAGCTAGCAAAGATGACACAAAATGGAACTAGAAGAAAAGAAGAAAAGTACTATTGATGGGACTCAGAAGAACACATAAAAACACAAGATAACAATAATTCCATTTTCCATAAATCTGTGTAACTAGAAGAAGAAGAAAAGTACTATTGATGGGACTCAGAAAGTACTGAGATATTGACTAATATATCCATATCCTTTGAAATAAAATCCCCAAGGAGGTAAAAGATCAAAAGAGTGCCAGATACACCAAAATATTTATAGCATCATTTCTTATAGTAGCAAGAACTACTCTCATTTCCTTGTAACCCTGGTAAAGTCACTCAATCCTATCTCCAGGTCCCTC
Organism: Monodelphis domestica; assembly: GCF_027887165.1. Lineage (NCBI taxonomy): Eukaryota > Metazoa > Chordata > Mammalia > Didelphimorphia > Didelphidae > Monodelphis > Monodelphis domestica. The sequence continues at coordinate 285,867,136 of NC_077233.1, read as the reverse complement.
GGTTTGCCAAAAGGTATAGAAGTCCCCCCAATTCTTTTGTTCCTTGGAATCATTATCTAGTGCAGTGTCACTCCCAAGGATGACGTTCCCAGAGTACCAAGGTAAACCCTGTAATAGTTGCAGCACCAGACTGAGTAAAGGGCCAAATACTGGACTTAGCCCTTTCCTGATGACTTGGTTTTTCTACTTTGGTAGTTCTGTGTTATTTCCAAGTTAACAAAGGAAATCTTAAGACAGAGATAACAGTATGGAGAAAGGGTGAGAAAGAGAATGACACTCCAAAGACCCCAATCCTGCAGAGTGCAGATGAAGATTAATCCCCTTCCTTTTCCTTCAGAAAGAGGAGATTTTCCTCATTTAGCCAACATCTATTCTCAAATAGGTCTTCTAGAAGCCAAATTATTTCAGCTTAAAAAACCCAATTTTTATCTCTCCCCTGCTCATAGTTGGCTTCAAGAGTACACTGTATAGCCAGGTACAGTCCATTTCTATGGTAGAAGCAGGATTTTCAAGATATCTCCAATGGGCAGGTTTGGATTTGAACTCGATGATGAACATAATTCTGTTTGCATTAGTCAATCAGTTAAGGCAATTAGCATATTAATGAAATATTCTTTTGCTTGTAATTTAATGGCAAAAGCAAACAACTGTTTGTTTAGGTAAGGCGTCATATTTGGAGAAGAATTACTATAACACACTGTGGACTGAAGACGGCTCATTAGGCAGCTAAGTGGGTACAATGAATACACCTGGAGTCAAGAAGCCTCAGATATTTACTGTGTGTTAAGTCCTGGGCAAGTCATTTAATTTGTCTGCCTTGAGTTATTTCTTCTTTGAAATGGGGATAATAAAACTCTCAGGGTTGTTGTGAAATCAAATGAGACAACATTTATACAGAGTTTTATAAACCCCAAAGTATCATAGAAATGCTAGTTTTTATTTTTTAATAATTGGTTTAAAAAAAGAAAAATTCGAGTTAGTAGACACGTGGAGAAAAATAAATAGGGACAAAAAGGAATACACTTTCTTTTCAGCAGCACATGGTACACTCACAAAGATTGACCATGTACTAGGACATAAAAACATTGCAAATAAGTGCAAAAGAGCAGAAATAATCAATGCAATCTTCTCAGATCACAATGCAATGAAAATAATAACTAGTAAGGGTAAATGGAAAGGCAAATAAAAAATTAATTGGAAATTAAACAATACGATTCTCCAAAACTGGTTAGTTACAGAACAAATCAAAGAAACAATTAATAATTTCATTGAAGAAAATGACAATGATGAGACATCCTTTCAAAATCTATGGGATGCAGCCAAAGCAGTACTCAGGGGGAAATTCATATCCTTGAATTCATATATTAACAAATTAGAGAGGGCAGAGGTCACTGAATTGGGCATGCAAATTAAAAAAACTAAAAAAGAACAAATTAAAAATTCTCAGATAAAGACTAAATTAGAGATCCTAAAAATCAAAGGAGAAATTAATAAAATTAAAAGTCAAAGAAGTATTGATTTAATAAATGAGACTAGAAGCTGGTACTTTGAAAAAACAAATAAAATAGACAATCTAATTTAAAAAAGGAAAGAAGAAAACCAAATTGACAATATCCAAGATGAAAAGGGAGACCTCACCTCTAATGAAGAGGAAATTAAGACAATCATTAAAAACTAGTATGCCCAATTATATGGCAATAAATATGGCAATTTAGGTGATATGGATGAATATTTACAAAAATATAAATTGCCTAGACTAACAGAGGAAAAAATAGACTACCTAAACAACCTCATATCAGAAAAAGAAATTGAACAAGCTAACAAAGAACTCCCTAAGAAAAAATCTCTTCCCTCTCTTCCCATCCTCTCCTTTCTGTCTTTTCATTTATTCTCTGGAATAGAGTCTGAATCCCTGAGAAGCTCAGTGGTTCTCAGTGGTCACAGAACCAGGATGAATCACAGTTTGATTTGAACCCAGGTTTTATGGACTCAAAAGTCAGTTCTCTATCTATTCAAAGAACAACTCTTCCCAATATTATGTAAACTATTTGACAGAATAAGCAAAGAAGGAATTCTACCAAATTCCAAATTCTACCAATTCTACCAAATTTATGACACAAATTTGGTACTGATTCCAAAGCCAGGAAAGTCAAAAAGAGAGAAAGAAAACTACATACCAATCTCCTTAATGAATACAGATGCAAAAATCTTAAATAGGATACTAGCAAAAAGACTCTAGCAATTGATCCTGCAGGTTATTCACTATGACCAGGTAGGATTCATACCAGGAATGCAAGGATGGTTCAGTATTAGGAAAAACAACCATGTTAACAAGCAAACTGACAAAAATCACATAATTGTCTCAATAGATACAGAAAAAGCCTTTGACAAAATACAATACTCATTCCTATTGAAAACACTAGAAAGTATAGGAATAGAAGGGCCTTTCCTAAAAATAATAAACAGTATATATCTAAACCATCAGCAAACACCATCTGACAGGGAAGTAAGGAACTTTTCAAGGTGGGTGATAGAAGCCTCAATCCTAGCCCAATCTTCATCTACTGCTTCTCTAAGTGCCCAGAGACTCTGATGGTGTACAGTGAGAGAGGCAATATCTGTCCCTACCCCAGCAAGGCCAAAGATGGTGGTGACGGTGATGGCAGTTATTGGTTCCCTTCGTGTTCTAGCAGGAGGACCTGACTGGGGTTCCCAAAATCTAAGGACAGCGTCTTCAGTGTGATAGAGGATGCGGGGCACAATGATAGTAAGGAGGCACATCTCATGTGTCCATTGTAAGGCGGTGAGGGCGATACAAGGGGTCAGACTGGTAGTCGTGCATAACCGCCGGGCTCCGGTGGGAGAGATAAGGAACTTACCAGTCGCCGGGGTAGAGTGTTAGGCACAAACATGAGACTGAGGGTGAGAAATATTCCCTACACAGTGACCAGTGCCTAAAACAGACTGCATGGTCAGGCCCGACTTCCTTTCGTTCCAATCACCCTCGGGTGGGGACTTCTGCTGGGAGGCATTAAAACTTGAATTCAAGGTGATAGCATCATAGTAGGGGGGCTGGGTGTCAAGGCAGAGCCAGCATGAGTCAGTGAGATTCATTGCGGTCTGATTTAAGGAAGTATATGAAGCTTGCAAGAGGGAGCACAAGGGGTATGGTTCTCGGGTTTCGAGGATGGGGCCGAGGGGGTAAGGTGTAGCCATGGTAGTGGGGATGCGTCTGCTGAGGAGCTGGGATTTTGTGTGGGTAGAGTAGGTTTGCTGGGATTGGCAGGGATTTGCAGGGGGTTCAATACTCTATTGGGGTCTAAGGGGGACATGGGCTGAGTAGGGAGGGCGGGTTCCTTCTTAATCACAAACAACCCTCCAGGGTCCACACCGCTCATGTAGGCACGTATGCCCCCAAGTGTGGCCAAAAACCCATCACGGATCCTGTGGGCTGAGGATCGTCAAGTTGAGGTACTGACAATCTATCCAGGATTTCCTACATCCTGTCACTATGTGAAGCCCTAGCTCTGTGTGGGGTTTACAGCCCTGGGGTCCCCAGGAGAAAGAGAGAAACAGGTCTGGCCTAGCTGGAGACCAACAAGTTGACTGCCTCACATCCCCAATGAGAGCAATAGTAATGTCCCAGGGAATTACAATAAGACAGTCCTGGCTTTGAGAAGGGGCAAAAATAATAGTCGTTGTAGGTGAAGTGCGTATGTGGAGCCCCGGGGACCTCAGCTGCACAGGATTCGGTTGTGACAATAAGGTGGCAGAGAAGGAGAGTACAATTGGAAGCACAAGAAGAGATGTAAGTCTGTAGGATAGTAGAGGAGTCCCAGCTTCCCAGGGTCCACTTCCAGGGCTGGTGGAGCATACAGAATGACCTTCGGTGAGGTTTATAAAAGAAACTAGTCTGGATCAAGCCCAACATCATGACTAGGGCACGCAGCAGCATCATGTGTTACTGTCCTCAGTGATGCGCACCTTAAGCGGGTCAGTCAGGTGCTGGGTTACTTTCCACCTCTTCCTGACGGACGGCAAGGGTGGAGCAGCCAAACCGATGTGAGAATGATAGATCCAAAGTCCAATTCCATCTACCTTAAGAGCAGAAGGGGTTACAAAGGGAATAACATAGGGTCCTATTCAGCAAGGATGGAGGTTCCCCTTCCCATGCCTTTTGAACCAAACCCAGTCCCCAGGGTAGAAGTCATGGGGAGTTTGTGGTGGTGCCTGATAAAGGTCCCTTAATCGGTACCATATATCTTGATGAAGGGCTGCCAGTCCCAACAGCATAGACCTACAGTCTCTCTGGGATACCAGGTGTCAGGGAGGTTGGAGGGTTAGGTAGGATGGGGGTGGGGAGAAGGAGCCAAAAAGAATCTCACAGGGGGGGGGAAAGAGAACATGGGCTGGGGGTGTTCTGGGCTCAGAACAAGGCTAAAGGAAGGAGGGTCACTCAATCTATGCCAGTCTTGAGGGCTAATTTAGATAAGGTCTCCTTGATTGTCCTATTCATTCTCTCTATCTTCCTAGAGCTCTGGGGATTATACTCAAAATGTAATTTCCAATCTATTCCCAGGGCTACCTTGACAGCCTGTGTGATTTTACTCATGAATGCTGGTCCTGTTGTCCAAACCAATGAAAGTGGGGAATCCAAATCAGGGCATGATTTCTTCCAGGAGCTTTTTGGCCACTGTCTGAGCTGTTTCAGTTTCAGTTGGGAACTGCTTCAGGCCAGCCTGAAAAGGTGTCAGTTAAAACAAGGAGATGCCTGAATCCGAACCGTCCAGGCTTTACTTCGGTGAAGTCCACTTCCCAGGACTGACAGGGGGGATCTCCCTGTAGGCAGTGGCCGATGTGATTGTCAGGTTTGGCTGAGTGCATGAACCGACAGGCCCGACAAGCCTCCACGAGGCGGGCCAGGAATTTCTGTCTCCCTGGGAAGCGCAATTGCCCTTTTTCTAGGAGTTGGGACAGTTTTCTGTCCCCTATATGGGGAAGGTGGTGCAGGTGGGTGCTCAGCAGCTGCCCCAGAGGTTCAGGGAGAAGCGTATTGCCCTTCGGGTATTTATACCAGAGACCCGTCTCGTCTCCTGCTGCTTTTGTATCCACCTGAGGTCTGTCTCAGAGCACTGGGGATCCCCTTCAGGGGGAGGCGGAATCACCATGGGAAGGGTTAAAAGGGGGGCACTGAGCGCTGCTTCTCAGCTGCCTGGTGTGCTGCCCTGTTCCCTCGAGCCTCCAGAGATTCTCCCTTCTGGTGTCCAGGAATGTGGACCACCGACACCTTTGCAGACGTAGGGCCCCCGGATTTCAGTTGAACCTCCTTCCCCGGCCGTCAAGAACCCCCTTTCCTGGTAGATGGGCGCGTGAACATGTCAGGTGGCAAAGGCAGACCTGCGGTGGGGACCGTCAGACGTTTCCCTTCTGCCTCTTCCAGGGCTTTCTGCAGAGCGATCAGTTCTGCCTTTTGAGCTGATGTGCCTTCGGGAAGGGCAGCTGCCCAGATGAGGTTACCGGAAGCATCGACCACCACAGCGCCTGGACCCTTGGTTGCCCGTTTATGATGAAGCTGCTGCCGTCCATGAACCTCGCGTGGTCTGCATTCGGGAGAGGCACCTCGGAGAGATCCGGCCGGGCGGAAGTGGCAGCAGCCGGGATTTCTTGACAGTCATGGAGGGCCCCGCTCGGAATGTAGCAGATCTTGGTTGGACTAATTACATTCCTTTTCTTCATCTCCATCATCGGACAACCATCTCAATGGCAGGAGCCTAGGGGAGCCTCCGATGCTGACGTCGAGCATCCACATAAGGGGGGTTTACAAGCGGATGTCAGAATACGTGTCAGTCTTCTCTCTGCCACACAGCGAATGTTAACTGGTCTGGCCCTCCGTCGTAGAGCTGACTCATCTTTGGCAGAGAGTTTTCTGTTGGAGATATTTGTATGTTTTGTCCTGCCACGTACTGGTTACGGCTAAGACAGATTTTACTTGCATGCAGCCTAAGCTCTGAAAAGAGATTCCTTTCTGTGCGATTGGTCCTCCTCCACACGCTTGTTGTTCAGCCACATGCAACTCTATCTCATGCCAATACTGGCCATGGGGGTTTGCTTGGCAAAGGTAGATCCTGGAGTGGTTTGCCATTTCCTTCCTTCAGAAGACTAAGAAGTTAAGTGGCATCACCCAGGGTCACGCAGCTAATGTCTGTGGCTGGATTTGGATTCAGGTCTTCCTGACTCCGGGGCAGCTATGTGATAGAGGGTTGGGTCCAGAGTCAGGAAGGCATCTTCCTGAGTACAAATCTGGCCTCAGACACTTACTAGCTGGGTGATCCTGGACAAGTCACTGTTCCCTCTAAGATGAGGCGGACAAGAAAATGGCAAACCACTTCACGATGTTGGCCAAGCAAACTCCAAATGGAGTCATGAAGAGTCTCATACAACTGAAATGAATGCACACCACCACAACATCCTGACTCCGGACCCAGCACTCTATGCACTGAGCCAACTAGCAGCCCCACAAATCTAAAACCACGACTGCCTCTGGACAGGGCTGGCCCTCTCAGCCCGGCAGAGTTGAATACCGGACTACTTCCAGGGCATTCGCATTGAAAAGAACGTCAGTCTTTACGGCTATCATGCAAAGGCTCTTAGCCGAGTGCTGGGATGGATGGCTGCACTTCAACGTCATCACTGTCCTGTGTGTTTTACTTTGGGTATTTGAAGACATCGGTTGGAGGCTATGCTTTAGCCAACTGGCAAAGAAGGCCAAAATGACACCAGAAAAGTAGACTTCATTCCTCCAAGACTTGCTTCCATCAGCCTGGGGGGCCCCTTCATCTGAGGATGGCTGCATTCCCTTCATCCCTTATCTGGGGTGTCGTGGCCACAAAACTTGGTGGCCAGCTTTGGAGGGAACGAGCTTCTAATTTAGGAATTCTCAGCCTAAAGCTGTGCAGTACTTAAAATCCACAAGCCATAGCAGAGAAGCGCAGCCCTAAGACGCATCAGTCAGGGGACAGGATCTAGGAAGCAGGAACTCCTTGTCTATTTGTATTTAATACTATCTTTAAAACGATCAGACTTTTATCAGAAAACTGTTTAGTTCTGGGATGTACAGCCAGAGCCAGACTAAGATACGGGGAATCTGGCTTGTATCCAGCAGACAGACAGAAAGAGGATAAACGGAAGCCGTGGGGCAGCTGGGTGACGCAGTGGCTACAGAGCCAGTCCTGGAGTCAGGAGGACACGAGTCCAATCCGGCCTCAGACACTTCCTTACCGTGCGACCCTGGGCAAGTCCCCTAACCCCCATTTGCTTAGCCACTGCCCTTCAGTCTTGAGTTATTATTGAGATAAAAAGCAAGGGAAAACCAGAAAGGCTTTAACTTGTTTATAATCAGACAAAACTGGAATACTATAGAACGTGCCCCTTTCAATTTGGTGAGACGTGTACCATTCATACAAAAAGGGACCGCCATAGACTAACCTGAGATCATTGAGCCTGAAGCCTGTAGAGCAGGAAGAAATCGGAAAGAACGAATGTGTGAATCAAGGAATGAGAAAGCACATATTAAGTGCTTACTGTATGCCAGGCACTGTCTAAGCATTGATTATATATAATCTAAACCTTTTCATTTCACAAGTCTCCACTGATGGTAAGAGACTGAGTCATTACTTGACCCATATTATTGCTCACTCTATTAGGCACAAAGGAAAGTGGTTATTTGCCTGGAACAGAAGATCTGTGTGCTTCATTCAAGTCAGTTCTTTCCCGTAGGAGTAGAGGGGACTCATGAGGTCTATGAGGGGCTCATCAAGCTGTGGTTCCTCAAGATCATCATCATCATCAAGATAGGGTTGTTTGGAAGCACCTCAATCACAGACCCACACAAAGCCCTCCCTTCTCTCGGGGACCACTTTCTTAAAACCTCCATAGTTGTCCTGGGATGATCTATGGAGCCAACTGGAAGAACAAGTGAATGCTGGAACAGGCTAAGAGACCTTAGATAGTCCTACATTTGCCATTAACTGGTTACTCAGCTTTGAGCTAGTCATTTTACCCTTCTAGACCTCAGTTTCTCATCTGTAAAATGAGGGGGTCGTGCTAGACATTTTCTGAGATTCTTTCCATCCTATGACTCTAAGTCACTTATGGTATGAAGCATGTTTTGTGGAACCCTTGCCTGGGTGGCAGAGCAGAGAAGTCACACAGGCAAAGTTGTGATTTGCATCCATGTTATGAATACTCAATAGTGAAGTATCAGACTCTTGGGGTTGTTTGGTTGTGTTCGTCTCTTTGTTACTTCATTTGGGATTTTCTTGGCAAAAAAAAAAAATAGAGTGCTTTGCTATTTCCTTCTCCAGCTCATTTTAAAAATGAAGAAACTGAGGCAAACAGAGTTAAGGGACTTGTCCAGAGGCACACAACCAGTACGTGTCTGAGGCTGGATTTGAACTCATGAAAGACGAGTCTTCCTGACTTTAAATCCAGTGGTTTCAGCCACTGTGCTATCTACCTTCCTGCATAGAGAACAGGCTTTTACATTACTCATGACTGTACTAGAATAAAGCCAAGGTAGCCCAAAGGTAAGGACTTTCACTAAGAATACTGTGGAGGGTTTGGGAGTAACAGAATTAGGAGGACAAACCTATACAGTTATCCCTTTGAACTTGAGATGGCAGCCACCCTCTTCTCCACTCATTCTGTGAATCTGACTTTAAGTCAGAAAAATAGCCCCAAAGGATACTAAATGTATCTAATATGGAGAGATCACATGTGCTTATTTAGGATACAAATGTATAAATTTACTATATGGTATACATAAAAATCTATTCTGTGGTGTAGTGCATACATATATGTAAATATACCCACATATTTATATGTCCATGTGTGTATGCATGTACACTAACATTCCCTCTGGGTTACACAATTTGCAAATATACTTTTAAGCTGTAACATGTTACACACATACACACAAAGATATTTCCCTTTCCCTCCAGGAAAGAACTTTTTTTTTAACCCTTACCTTCTCTCTTTGAATCAGTACTCTATATTGGTTCCAAGGTAGAAGAGAGGTAAGGGGTAGGCAACAGGGGTCAAGTGACTTCCCAAAGTCACACAGCTAAGGAAGTGTGTCTGAGGCTAGAGTTGAACCTAGGACTTCCCGTCTGTCTCTCAATCCACTGAGTCACCTAGCTGCCCCAAAAGACCTTTTTTCAGTTAACCACTGTCCCCATTTCATCTACTAAAGTCCTCTCCCTTCTTTTAAGGCACAATTGAACTCCTGCTTCCTCCTTGAAGCCTTCCTTGATTCCATTTTTATATACTATCATTTTAAATATATATATATTACATGTATGCAAAAACACACACATTCCTCCATTAGTATGTAAACTGAATGAAAGCTGGGTCTGCGCCATTGTGTAACTTCCTATTTCTTAGAGCCTAACCCAGTGCCATATATAGTAAGTAAATATGTAACGAAAGTTTGCTGAATTGAAATGTTAGCTAGGGTTGACCAGTAGAGAAACTTTTTAAGTACCGAAAGGTAAAATCTCTGGTGTCTAATGTAACGTGACTATAGGCGACACATTTTGACAACATTCTATATAGTGGAAGAAAAGTAATAAACAACTTGTTTCTACCTTGTAAGAACAAAAAGGTAAAATCTCTTACGACTGAGGTAATACATTTTGACAAAATGCCGATGGCAGAAGAAATGAAATACAACTTGATTTTATCTGCCTCCAAATGGACCACAAAACCACTGTGAAACAGAAGTCTTAGAATAATTAAATAAATACCTAGAAAATGTTGAGCCAGAGAAAAAGAGAGGAGGTGTGAGGATGAAACTGTTTGAAAGTCTTCCTACAAAGCTCCACTTCTAATGCATTTCAGTCTGTGAATGAAATGAAGGTGCATCTGCTTTAACTCATCCCTCTTCCCTCCTCTTGGCCTCTCCTCCAATCTTCAATAACAACAAAGGGAAACAACACTAAATTGTACTTCAAGCCACAAACACCAATTCTCCCTTCAAGAAATTAACTCCAGATTATTTAGTGGCACCACCATTTCTCCAAATCCCACCAGACTTTGATTTTATTTTTAACTCACTTAATCTCGGCATTTCCTTCAGAACCCAACCAGAATGGCACCTCCACAGCTAGATTAGGAGATGTCTTGGTAACACCAGGGAAGTTCAAAGAAAGTATACAAAGGGCCCTCTTGGAATTTGTTCTCCAATACTTGTATTTCTTTTCAGGTTGACACATTTTGTTCCCCCGGAGAACTCATACTGTATCACTGAAGTCAACTAGAAGCTTAGCAAGCATGCATACACTGGCCAACAACAAGCCTCAAAGTGGTTTTGCTTGTTATTCTGGGAGTCTGGTTTCATCACCTGTCATGGCATGCATTACAGAGTCTTTAATTGTAAATTTGGAGAGATTCTTGAATGCATAATGGATTTGGACTGGTTGCTGCCTGCACATGCTTTATTTTTGAATGTCCTCGATGATTCCAGGGATTCCTCAGGATGGAGGAAGCTTTTAATTTATTTCAAAAGTTCCTCCTTATTATTATTAACTTGGCACACCAACAAATATGAACATTTCCATATATGAAGAGTAGAAAAAGAAGATAGCGAATAAAATCATGAATCTTCATTATGTTCAAGTTGTTTTTTAAAAAGCACATTTCAATTTCAATTTAAGATACCTGAACCAATGCTGCTGCTTGTCATTGGCCCCTTCTGAAATTTGTTCTTTAATTCATCTTCTCTTCTTTTACATTTTTTCTATTTTTCCTTTCACTTTTCTTGGATTTTACTTTTAGTATCAATATCACTGCCCCCACAATTCTCCATGGAAAAGAGCCCCTCCTCCTTTACAACAGCCAGGTATAGCTGAATAAAACAAATCTGGATGTGTTTGAAAACATCTCACTCAATGGGGATAAAGGTGGGGGTTTAAGGTGGGCTGAAAGAAAGATGATTCATCAAGTCTTTTGGAATTGATGCCAACGTGGATTTTTGGATGACTCAGTTTACCCTTACTTTTGAGAAATCCCAGTGCCAAGTACCCCTTTTTTGGTTGGAATGTCAAGCACCTTTTTGTTTTGGAGGCTTCTCTATTGGATGAAAGTTTTCCTCTCATGAAGCCCAGTTGATTAGTTTGATCTTTGCCTTAGATTTCTCACAGCTGACACTTTTAATACCCTAGGTGCTGGCTGCAAAGAGGTTTACAAACCTGTTTGTGATAAATTAGGTATCACAAGATACCAGAGGATATAAGGACTCCCAATTTCCTTTCCTCTTTGGAGAAAGCATCTAGTGTGTTTTCTCCCAGGGGGTACAGTTCCCAGAGTCCCAGGGCCTTTGGTTTTGTATGGTATTTAATGTTTGACTCTGTAGTGACCAAATTCTTGAACCTTATCCCTTTTTCCTGATTAAAGAGTGGGTTTTTCTGACTCCTTTGGTAGTTGTGGTTATTGCCAAGTCAACAATAAGTGATTTGACCATAGTTTTTAATTCCTTTATAGGTTGCTGGTTTTTTTTTTTTAAAACAGTGTAACAGCCATTATATCAACTATTCTGGTTTTGCTCACTTTACTCAAATTCATAAAGCTTTCCCAAATTTCTCTGAATCTGTCCCTTTCATCATTTCTTATGGTGCAATATTTCATCCCATTCATGTTCCATGATTTCTTCAGTCATTCCCTGAGTGAGATAGAATTGGATGTGCTGTTCTCAGATGGTGCATTCAGCTTATATCCACCACTCTTATTTTCAAGGCAAAAACACCCACTTAACACCCCCAATTGGGAAAGGGATGTGGAAGGCTAGTATGTTACCTTTTGTTGACTGAAGACTCTGGGACAAGCTTAAGAAGAAGACTGATAAAAGACAGGAAGGGCAATAAACAACTCAGGTGCTCCCTTTACCTCACCTGAACCTAATTTAGAAGCACATGTGTTTTGGATTGTGATTCAAGGCTCAGTGCAGGGGCCTGATGGAAGGTGGGAGGAGCCTTGCATTGGGAATATGTATATATTGCCTGTTTGCTGCCTATTCAGTGGGCTCTTCTTAGCCCATCACTGAAGCGCCTCCTTTCATGAAAGAAATAAACAAATGTCTTCTGACTTCAAGTCTTATTTATTTAAGTGAATGGCGCACTTGTGCTAGTTTTTATCTCATGCATTCCCCAAAATATTTTTAAATGAGTATTAAATTTAAGCTTACAAAGTTTAAGCTTTCAACAAGTGAGAGAGGATAGAAATGAAGTGTGTGTGGGGCACACAAAACTCAAGCAGTTCTTTCTACCCAGAATAAACATGAATTCTTATTACTACAAAAGATCTCAAGGAATTCTGGGGAGAAGTTAATAGGAGACATATATTTATTATTATTTCCATTTGCTTTGAGACTATAAGAGATTTGGGTGGACATATGGACACCATTGTTCCCCTCCCCAACATGCATACTGGCATAAAGGCACTTACTACCTGGCTAGATCTCATTTCCCATCACTTAAGGTCTTGGACTGAATTTGCATCTGTCTGGGATATGAGGAAGAAATTAATAGAGATAATTAATCAACATTAAGAATAAGATATATCTATAAACCTGTGTTCTCTTTATCTCATAGCACTCTGGGACTATTTTTGCAAAGAATTGAACTCTTGCACTTTGGAAACATTTTGTCCCCCTACCATGTTCAACATACAAAGAGCAAGTATAGGGAGGTACTCAAAGCTAAGAGGCTGAAAGTTCCTTGAGAGTTTTCCTTTATCTTTGTACTGAACACAATATTTAACACCAGGCATTGCAATATGTAGGTGCTTAATTGTTTGCCTGTATGACTTATACAGCCAAAACCCTGGGAAGGCCAGAGAAAACTGGATGCCCCCCAACATTTTGTCCTGAGTCCTCTTCTCTCTCTCTACTCATCACTTAATGTTCTCATCAGCTCCTATGGGATTACTATTCTAGACAAATGATTTCCAGCTCTGTAATCTAGTTTCTAATTGTTTCCCTGGACTCCAGCCATGTATTTTCACTCAGCTTTTGGACATCTTAAACTGGACATCCAATAGGCATCTCAAACTCAACATGATCAGAACAGAACTCATTAACTCCCCCCTCAAATCTTCTGGTCTTCTCAACTTTCCTATTACTGCCTAAGGCACTGTCATCCTCCTAGTCATCTAATTTCACAACCTCAGTGCCATCTTGAATTCCCATTTATACTCACTAACTAACCAGTAATCATCCACTTAGCTGCCTTGGGATTTCTCCAAAGCATAAGTCTGACTATGGCATCTCCCTATTCAATAAAGATTCAGGAGCTCCCTATTACCACAAAGATCAAACACCAAATGCTCTCTTTGGCATGTAAAGTCCTTCACAACCTGGCTTCTTTTTACCTTTCCAGTTTTCATGTATTTACTTTCCTCTGTGTACTCTGTAATCCAGGGAGATCAACTTTATTGCTGTTCCTTGAACATAATACAAATATGGCTCATCTCCATGCCTCTTTATTGGCTGTCCCACATGGAGTGCTCTCCCTTCCCATCTTCACTTCTAAGATTTCTTGGCTCAAATCCCACTCTTCCAAGATGCGATGGATAGAGAATTGGTCTTCGAATCCAGCCTCAGACAGGCGTGATCCTAGGTGGGTTATTTAACTTTACAAACTCAGTTTCCTTCACTCTACAATGGGGATTAATAGCATCCATCACCCAGAGTTATTGTGAAACTCAAATAATGGGACCATGAAGTGCTTAGAAGTGTCTGGTACATAATAAATATTTGACTTCCTTCCTCTGTCCCCGTCTCCTAACCACACTGTTAATAAGATAACTTCCAATTTATACTGTGTATATCCTGAATATATACAATTATTTGCAGGTTGCCTCTACTATTAGAATGTGAGCTCTCTGAACTCAGGTTTTGTGTTTTTATCCTTTATTTTATATCCTGGTGCTTAACACCATGCTTACTAAAATGCTTATTGACTGTCAATATACTATGTCAACCATCTATATAAATAAAATGGGAGAGGGACAGCTAGGTGGCTCAGTGGATGGAGTGTGAGATTTGGAGTCAAAGAGGACATGGGTTCAAATCTGGCCTTAGACACTTTCTAGTTGTGGGACCCTTGGAAAGTCACTTAACATTGTTTGCCTAAAGCCCATGCTCTTTGGTCTTAGATTTGTTACTAAGACAAAGCAGTGGTTTAAGAAAAGAAAATGGAGGAGATCAAATTGTACCATCCTACCATGGAATGGATGACCTGTGAGAGCAGTTCGACATTGTTCATTCAGTGACCTCTGGAGTCTGTTCACCTTAGGGTACAGAGTGAGGAAGAATGCGGGAACACTGTGAACTTGCTAGCCCTGAAACCTGCTTGGTGGCCAAGAGCCACCGACATTTTTCCTGCTTTGGACTTTTGGCATCCTGCCCTGGAGTCAGGGATGGAGGGTTGGGGAGTGGAGTGGAAAGAAGGAACTCAGGTTGTTCTCTCTCCAGAACTGCAGCCCAAACACCAGGTCCTTTGGCATCCCTCGTCCCCAACTACTTTTTTTCACTTGGGTAGCAAGTTAGCCTCAGAGTCTCACTTATGTTAGTGGCGAAGTCTGGATGTCTTTTCCTTTGGATCTCCTTGTTGTTGTTCAGGAGTTTCAGTCACGTCCGACTCTTCGTGACCCCATTTGGGGTTCTCTTGGCTGAGATACTGGAATGGTTTGTTATTTCCTTCTTCAGCTCATTTACAGATGAGGAAACTTAGGTAAACAGGCTGAGACGACTTTCTCAGAATCTCCCCTCTAGTGAGTGACGGAGACCAGATTTGAACTCAGGAAAATGAGTCTTCCTGGCTGCAGGCCCAGCACTGTAGCCACTGCATCACCTAACTGCACCCTTAGTCCAGCTGGGTAGAAAAGCAGGCTGAAGAGTTTCATTTATGTTAATGATTAAGTTGGGGTGTCCTTTTAGCTGGTATTTCTGGTCTTGCTTAGATTGTAACCATGATGACGAGGTTTATTATAAAACTAGGTCTTCCCCTGCTTTGCCCAGGAATGACACCCTTTATCTCCCCTTCTCAGGAAGAGAGCTAACTCCCTCCACTTCCCCCAAAAGATGGGCTGTAGCTCACCTTCTTCCAAAAGAGAACACAGACCCCCAAGAGGTCAGGCAAAGTTCCCTATACTACTGAGTCAGAGAGGGCAGGGCAAAGGAAAGAAGAGAGGCACCCAGTCCAGCTCCCACCCTCCCCAAGGAAGCCACAGCCCGGACTGCCACTCCAGCCTAGCTCCACCTCTAATCACCAGGGAAAAGGAGAAGACAATATTTCCTGTACAGCCACCCACATCCTTATCAGCAGCACACTTAACAAAATCACAAGTGATGGGAGCTGTCTGTAAAAAAGTCCTTTTGATCTCGTGGCTTTATCTTGTTCTACAATGTTTCAGAGAAACCCGAGTCGAAAAGCCCCCCGACTTCTTTAACTTGCCCTCCTGCCCACAATAACAAAAACCAAAACCAACAGTTATGGGTCACCTTTTGTTTTGTTTTCCTCTACACACTTCCTTTCCATCTCTTTTTCTGTTCGCTTTCTTCCTCCTCTCCTGACTCCCTCATTTCTTATTTTACCTTTACCAACTCTGCTCCACGGTACCGCTTTTGTCTTCCATTACCCTATGTGGGATATGAATAGAGCACTGGGCCTGCAGTCTGAAATTCCTGCATCCCAATCTGTTCTCAGACTCTGTTTGCTTCAGTTTCCTCAACTGTAAAATGGGTACAATAATAGCACCTACCTCCCAGGGTTTTTGTGAGCATCAAGTAAAAGGATGATGATGATGATGCTATTTGTAAAGTACATAGTGGTCGAATAGTTTTCAGTTGTGTTCCGCTCTTCATGACCCCATTTGGGGTTTTCTTGTAAAAGATACTAGCCTGGTTTCCAATTTCCTTTTCCAGGAACAATGTTATAAATGATATTGATCTTACAATAAGGAACTGGGACAAACAGGGTGAAGTGACTTGCCCAGCTAGTATAAGTGTCTTCAGTCTGGATTTGATCTCAGGAAGTTGAGAGTTCCTCATTCCTAGCTTAGTGATCTGTCCATTGGGTGACCTATTTATTATTCCCTCCCTCTCTAGGTCTTCCTCTAATGCTGTCTCATTTTCCTGTGCTTTTCAGAGGACAACTTAAATGATAGTAGGGACTTTAAAGACCACTTAGTCTGTCTACCCTTCTCATTTTAAAGATAAAGAAAGAAGGAGCAGCTGGGTGGCTCAGTGGATAGAGCTAAGCCTGGAGAGGGGAGGTCCTGGGTTCAAATAGGATTTTAGAGACTTTCTAGCTGGGTGACCTTGGGCAAGTCACTTAACCCCCATTGCCTGGCCCTTACTACTCTTCTGCCTCAGAACCTATACATAGTACAGTGGTGCCTTGACATACCATAACCAAGCTTGTAACTCAATTTGCTCATGTGTCAAATCAAATTTCCCCAATTAAATGAATGGAAATGCAATTAATTCATTCCAGCCCCCCAAAACAACACAAATTTTTGTTTGACATATATGCTTTTAAATACAAAAACGTACTTTATAAATAAATGTATTTATACATAATAGAGATTGTAAAGAAGTCAACTTGCTCATGAAATGGTCAGGCAAAGATGCTGGTGGAGGTTCTCATTTTTGCACGCGATCGCTTACCATAACTTGCTCTCTGCACACAATAGTGTGTGACACAAGTGTCGTCACACAGCTCCGCCCCACGACCCGTTGCAGCTTTTTCTGGGTGTGTCTTTTCAATAAACTGTTTAATTTTTTCCCAAATCCTTCACATTTCCTCAATCTCGCTTGTACTGATTGCCTCATCCACCTCGGGCTCCTCCCCACTAATTTCCTGCAAACCCTCCATATGCCGCTCCTGCTGTTGTAACTCTTTCAGTTCCTCTGATCCATGGTTAAAAGTTAAGAAATTTGCCCACAAAATGATCATAAAAACAAAAATAACGAAGACAGCAAAAGCAGTTCAATGCAGATGCTCGCCAGCCAGATAAACACTGAACTAGATAAGACAGCCTCGTGTAAGTTGTGAAACGGAACGTTTGGCAGGTCTAGTGGAGGCAGGAGGAGGCTCAGGACTCAAAGATCTGCTCACAACTTAGGAGCAATCGTGATTGGGACTGAACGTATGTCAGATTGCTCATGACTTACGGTGCTCGTGTATCAAGGCGCCGCTGTGTTCATTTTAAGAAGGAAAGTAGGGGTTCAAGGGGGGAAAAAAGATAAAAGCGGTCAACTATTTGCCTGCTGTCGCCCAGGGAGTAAAGAGTAGCCCTGGGACTTCACCCTGATTTTCTCACTCTTTCCCCACTTGCTCCACTTCTATCCTCTGTGAGTTCAGGAAGAAATGTGCTAGTTTGACAATGAGAATTAGTTATACAATTAGTCAAAGGAATACAAAAAAGACAAGATGGATCAGCGCATGGTAGATATAAATGGGGCCAGTCTGAAGAGGCAATGGGTATAAGCTCCCTGTTAGAGACAGAATCCGAATGCTGGAAGGAGATGTTGGCATTAGGGAGAGGAAAAGGGAAAATGATGATTTTTTTATTAAGTGCTATTAGGTGCCAGGTACTTTGCGAAGTGTTTTACAAATAGTTCATTTAATCTTCCCAACAAACCTAGGAAGTAAAGGCTATCGTTAGCATTCCCACTTTACAGTTGAAGAAACTGAGGCAGAAAGTCACACAACTATTCGATGGAGCAAAACATCCGTACTGAGTGTAAGTGGGAATCAGGGAGTTGTTTCAGGAAACAAGGTACAAACTCTTCCATTGAGCATTTGATGTCTTTCACCATCTGGGACAAGCCTTACTTTCTAGACGGCATTCACACTATTTATGTTCCAGCCAAACTAGCCCATTTGCAGTTTCCTGAACCCAACATCTTATCTGCCTTCTGTGCTTTTGGACACAAGCTGTGCCTCACTCCAAGGAATCTTTTCACCCTGACTTCCCCCTCATAGAATGTCTTTTGTTGTTCAGTTGTTTTTCAGTCATTTCCAACTCCTCGTGTCCCATTTAGGACTTTCTTGGCAAAGACCCTAAAATGCGTTGCCATTTCCTTCTTCGGCTCATTTTCCAGATAAAGAAATGTGGGCAAAGGGGGTTATACAGCTAGTAAATGTCTGAAGCGCAATTTGAACCCGGTCTTCCTCATTCCCAGCCCAGGTCTCTATCTGCTATACCACCTCTCCGGCCCTTCGGATGTCTTAATTTCTAGGTTTCTTAAAAGCTCACAATTCCACCTCCCATAGAAAGCATAGCGTGACCTGGTCCCCCCGTCATTATCTTGGCATGCTTTTCGGTATACACGCTCTATCCTTCCCAAGCAAACAAAAGCACGTTTAGGGCAAGGGCTGGTTGGTGTTATTTGTCTTCTTTTGCCTTCTCAGCACCTGAAAGAGTGTGTGAGAAATATTTGTTGGATTTCGTTCAATCATAATTCCTTTTCACTTTGTACAAGGGAAAGAACAATTAGCAAGAAGAAGTCTGTAATCCTGCCATGACCCCGATTTGACAGCTGATCTTGATGCTTTCAGTTTCTTCTTCATATTCTCCAATTCAAAGCAAACCGAAACCCATCGTTTCTCTACAATTCATTTTCCCATTAAATCTTATTAGTTCACAAATTCAATCCAACAAACTAAATTCAGCACTATTTGGGGCATTGTGAGAGGTCCTAAGGACAATGATTCCTGTCCTCCTGTGAGAAATGTCATGGCAAAAATATGAAAATGGACGGTTTGACGCAATACCCTGTCATTCTGCCCTGCTACCTGGAGGAACAGGGTGGCAAAGAGGAAACGAGATAGCTGCAGTGAGGAAGGAATCTTAAACTGGAAAAGGCGAGGGAGATCAGGACAATGGCGGGTCTGTTTCTTGCTTGGGCATGGCTACTATTTCAAAAGCCTAGCCAAGGTCAGAACTGTGCAGAGGTCCCAACTAGACACCTGACACCCCAGAAAGCATCAACTCTGATAGCTTACACCAGAACCCAAGTTCTACCTTCTTGTGCTGTGAATCTCAAGATCCACAGTCAAATACAGGCATCCAAATAAATGGAAATGGTAAGGATGCTAAAACTCTTGGGTCCAGAAACATCTTTTCCCCATCCCCACTCAACTAAAATCGATTCTCTTTTCAACTGGGAGAGGGTTCAAACGTCCTGACTTTTACCCTCCTCAGTAGCCACGATCACCCAGATGAGAATGATTTGTCCTAACAGCCACAAAGATGGGTGAAGCAGACTTTATGAAGTGCTTAGAGCTCAGTCAGACATGGAAGATGCCAAGGTCATTCACTGCATCCCAGGGCCAGTTATCCTGACTTTCATCTTGCCTCTGGACGTTGATGACTCTGGAAGAGAGAGTGAGGATGATGACTCTGTGCTTTGCCCCAATTAAATCCAATCAAGCACAAGTCAAGACATCACCCCTGTGATGGCACTGATCCTTTTTGAAAATGGAGGCAGCTATGTGGCTCACTGGAGAGAGAGCCAGCCTGAAAATGAAGAATGAACCACAACAAGCTATAAAGACAAGTTCTTCAGGAAAAGTTCTTCGTCTAATAAGCACCACTTTTTCTAGGTTATTCATTCAAAGTCAAGCTTCAACCGAAGTCAGCACAACGGAACCAGGAACCAGAATGTAAAGCAGGCATCCTTTGATTTGAAGACAATATCCAAATAAGCAGTGATTGAACTCTGAATTCTGGAACCCTTACACTGAATACTAGACAAGCTGCTATTATTCAAGCATTAATGAGAAGCATTCTGACTTCAGTTAAAATGGGATCAAATGCAGGAACTTTTGACCTGGGTGACACTAAGAAATGGTGATACAAAGAGAAACGAAGGCAGCTAGGTGGCTCAGTGGAATGAGAACCAGGTCTAGAGATGAGTGGTCCTGGGTTCAAATATGACCTTAGGTACCTTCTAGATGTGTGACCCTGGCAAGTCACTTAACCCCCAATGCCTACCCCTTATTTCTCTTTGGCTTTAGAACCAATATACAGTATTGATTCTGAGAGGGACAGTAAAGGTTAAAAAAAAAGAGAACTGCGAATCAGAACAATTCTGAGGTGCAACAGATTGGACAAGAACAAAAAAGATAAGAACAATCAGTTGTTACAGGGGCTACAAGAAAAAAGGCACATGAGCGCACTTTTGGTGGTGCTATTAAATGGTTCAATCATTGTGGAAAGACATTTGGAATGACACTCAAGAAAATGACTAAAATGTTGACCTAGAGATCCCACTGCTAGGCATTGACTTACCACCCAAGGAAGTAAATGATGAAAAGGAAATTCCCATATAAATCAAAATGTTTACAGCAGCACTTTTTGTGGTAGCCAAGAAGTGGACACACTATTAAATGAATAAGTAAATATATGTGAAAGAATATTATTGTACCACTAGAAACAATAAAAAGTAAAAATTATGTACCAGATATTGGGCTAAGAGGGTCCCTGCCCTCAAGGAACTTAAAATCTAAAGGGAGAAAAGAGTCAAAAAGGGGTTGGGGCAGGTGGACAGTGGAAAAAACAGAGAAGTCCCAAAGTAGTGAGGCCAGGTGAGAAATGAGATGTTCCTTGAGTTGTAGTTCTTTCTCTAAATGGAAGTTTAGAAGTTCATAGCTCTACCCTCCAATAAGAGGGACAAGGATGGTGATGAGGTAGAGTCAGAAAGTTGATGGGATCTTGTGAGACGACGAGGTTCCCCCAATAATGAGCTTCTTGCAGCAGAGAAATCCTGAGAAATGAGAAATGATGAACCTAGAGTAGTCATGATGAACTGAACTTGGTGCCACTATGATGCTAATGCTTGGCCACTAAAACAGGGAATATACCTTCCTCCCTTTTCTTGCTGAGCTGCAAGCTGTCTGAACATTGGCCTAGTGGTTTTAAGCCTTTCATCAATGAAATGATTCTGCTGTCCTCACTGGTGACTGTTCCTCCAGACCCACTACAGCATGCCCCAACTTTTCTCCATGCTCCCTTGCCGAACTTTCTACTAGATGCATTGATGCCACCATCTTTGTCTTCTAACCCAGTTCTCCACTTCTGGAACCAAGATCAAATTAATTCTGCCATGGCCCCTATGCAAGGTGTATCAGTTTACTTCCCTAAGACTCACTTACCATTCCTACAACTTCCTAAACCAAAGTGCCCCTCCCTTACCTAGGTGTGTATTGCTGTTCAGTCTTTGTGACCCTATTTGGGGTTTTGTGTAATTGAAAATCTGTTACCCTAAAAAAGAATTACATTTCCAGGGAGCCCACTGACTTCCTGTCATTATGTACTTCCTGTCAACAGAGGATATTAGTGAGTGGGCAGTCCTCTTGGGGTTCTTTGGCTGGATGACAGCAAGCATGGTGATGGTAAGCAAGGGTTTGAACTGGCTGACTAGCCATGGGCATGTGGCTTTATTTTTGAATCCCTTTTATTCCTTTTACTTCTAATGATCCTTAATAAATCTTTAAAATATAATATTTTATTATTGAGATTAAATTTTAATTCTTACAGTTTTCTTGGCAAAGCTCATTTTCCAGATGAAGAATTGAGGCAAACAGGGTTAAGTGACTTGCTCAGGGCTACATTGCTAGTAAATGTCTGAGGTCAGATTTGAACTCATGAAGATGAGTGTTGCTGATGCCAGGCCCTTTCTCTGTCCACTGCTCCACCTAGCTGACCTAGGTGTATAAGCCATTTACAATTAGAATGTAACCACTTTGAGGGCAAATACAATCTTTGCTTTTTAATTTGTATCCTCATTGCTTAGAATAATGTTTGCCATTTTGAGTTGGTGTGCTGGAAGACTTTTAAGAGTCTCTTATACAGCAAGGAATTCAGATCCATCAATACTTAAAAGAAATAAGTTCACTGTATTCATTAAAGGTCAAATACTGAAGCTGAAGCTTTTAAATACTTTGACCATTTAATGAGAAGATACAACTCACTGGAAAAGACCTGGATGTTGAGAGATTGAAGACAAAAGGAGAAGGGGAACACCGAATCTTCCTTTCCTTTATTCCCCAAAGTATATATAAGACCCTAAGTTCTTCAGTTTCTCTGAAATTCTCATAATGGACATTCCCAGTCATGGTGCATTTTCCAGAAGACTTTGTTCCTAGAGTCCCAGAGCTTGGCTCTGTGTGCAGTACATGTTTACGACTGCGTAGTGGCTGTAAGAACTCTGTCTCCCTTGTTCTTGTTCTCTATCTACTTCAGTGGATCTGTATTTTTCCAGGGGGACACCAGAAGTTGGGATGAGTATAGTGTCATCAAAACAATGAACTTGGACAGACTTCAAGAGACAGTGGAAGAGAGAAGGGCCCAGCATGCTATGGTCCAGGAGTCATGAAGAGTTGGACATGAGTAAATGACTGAACAACTATAACAAAGTGTATAATAAATACTTAATTCACGTTGAAAAATGAGGGTGATATAAAGGAATAGACACCAATCAAAATACTCTGAAAAAAGAATCGAGGAGCAAAGCCAAAAACCATCAGATGATTTCCACAGGGCATGCATGACCCTTCAGATCAATGTATGGGATTAGTTTTGCCAACAAAAGCAGTTTGAATCGTGATCACTCCATTCATGAGATCGGTGAGTTGCAGCACTTGTAAGCGCTAACACGGCCCCATTTAAGGGCTAACAAAAACATTTATACTGTTAGGGATGCACTAATCAACCTCGTTAGCAGCATGACTTGTCAATATTAAAGACTTCATGCCTGGCAGAAGCAGAAGCCACATTTACACATGTTCCGTTGATCGTAATTATGTGTAGATGTCCTATTTGCTAATATGGCTACTTGCTAAAATGTGTTTATGACCCCCAAATCTAATCCTCATGGCACCGAGTGGAGAAAATCTGACCTGCCCAGTGCCCACTTTCTCATCTGAAGCCTAACAAAACAAAGCTCTGCCTTCTTGTTTTCACTCATAATGTAAACAAGAATCCTGTTCAAAACTGAGTCAGTGCCATGGTTTCCACAACTTTCTGTGCCTTTTGTTGGTGATTTTGCCGTTTAAAATGGCCCCAAAATATAGTGCTGAAGTGCTGTCTAGTGTGTTCCAAGTTGGAAAAGGCTGTGACATTCTTCACAAAGAAAATCTATGTGCTAGATAAGCTTTCTTCGGGCACGAGTTATGGTGCTATTGTCAGTGAGCTCACTGAATTAACAATACGGTGGGTGCATCCAGAAAAAGAACAAGGAAATTTGCTGATCTGTATATAAGGCCAATCTGGAAAGTGCTAAAGTCATGTGAGCAGAGGCTTACAGGACGCTAACCTTGTATTTCCCCTAGGAGCAATGGTGCAGTACTTGTAGAAACTTTAGAACGTAGCCAACACCAATGATGCTAATTGACCATACACAGACAGCTACTATATTTTAGCCAAGGAAAATGTATAGATGCAATAGACTGAAGAATAACCTTCCTCTTTCTGCAGAGGGCTCTCTTCTCCTCCAGTCACTTGATACTGCAGGTTTCCTTGACTCTTTCCCTTCCTCTTCCCCCTCATATCTAATCAGATGTCGTCTTACGGAATTTACCTCCAAAATATCTGTTGCATATGTTCCTGAAGTTCCTCGAGTGCCCCAGTCAAGGCACGATTATTTCCTTTGGTCTGGACCACTGCAACAGCCTCTTTTTTCCCCTTCTTATTTCCCTTCTGTCTTAGTAGTATTGGCTCCAAGGCAGAAGAGTGGTAAGAGCTGGGCAACTGGAGTTCCACAACTAGGAAAATATCCTCTCTTAAGTGATCTCCGTGCAGCCAGCTTCTTCTTTTACTCTCCATATGGAAGCCAAATGGAGATTACTCAAGTGCAAGTCTGACACTCCTGTGCACAAGAAGGATCCCTATTGCCTTTAGGCTAAAATATGAGCAGCTCTCTTTGACATTAAAAACCCTTCAACCTATCTTCCCAGATTTCTTTCACATGATTCACATACTCCAGTTTTTAGCCAATCTGGCCTGTTCCTCATTCATGATACTCCATCTCCTGCCTTTAGGTCTTTGCATAGGTGTTCCCTCCTATGGAATATTCTCTTCTCACTTCTATAAATGGGTATTTCTAGCTTATTCGGAATAATTTGGAAGCCTTTCATTTTACCAAGCTGGCTGCCACACCAAACTATTTAATGGTCTGTGGTTCATCCTTCATTTTAAAAAGGATCAAAGATACCATCTGGGTGATGTTTTGACTTACTTGTGAATTGGGTTTAAATGAGGCAGTATTACACAGTCATCAGTCTCACTCTCTCTTCCAGTCATCCAAGTTCACAGGCAAGACAGAAGTCAGGATGACAGGCAATGACCTGGGATGCAGAGGATGACTGGTTTTTTCCATGCCTGACCAAGCTCTAAGCTTTCTACAGCGTCTGCTTCAGCTGCCTTCGAGGCCATTGTTCTCCTTGTTCTCATCCACCTGTTGCACCAGGGGAAGTCTCCACATACTTGGGGTAGACATCCCTCTAAGTCATCTATGGGTTTGAAGCCTGTTAACTTTCCCTCAGCCAGATTAATCTGTCTCCTAAAGAGTTTTACCAGGGTGTGACCTGAGCATGCTCCAGTTTCTTGGAGCCACAAGTGAGAGTTGGATGAATGAGTCACCAAAGATGGATGAACAGCTCTGCAAAGGACTCGGCAAAAGCTGTACGTTCAGGGAGGACTACTACCTCGGGTGTGAGGGCTTGCTGATTCAATAACTAGCTTGTAGGTATGATCTAGGCATTAGAGAAATGGTCTGGTGGATGGAACCAGCAATCAGCAATCAAACACTCACTCACTCAGTCATGGGTAAGAGGACATCTACATCATCTACAACCAAAAAGAAATACAACGCTTTCCCTCAAAGAGCTGGGGGAGGGGGGAAGTGGGGGCAGGGAAAGGCAAACATAAAAGGAAGTTGAAAAGAAAGAGGGAGAAGGAGGAAGAAATCCAGCAGCTCAATCACTCCTGTCTTTACTCCTTAAATGCCCAGATAGAAAGAGGTCCCATGGAATTGGCCCACAAGATGTGCAATCCCACTGACCAAACCTCAGGGGTATCTGTTTCTTGTGGTAAGCACATTCATTTAATCAATTGTTCATATTCAAAAAGGTGCAGAATTCAAAATTACATTATTCTGTACCTTAGAATGCATTTGTAATTACATAAATATTCCACTAAGTAGCACGTCAACATTTCAGTTGTACAAGTTAAGTGTTAGTCCGACAACAGAGATTAGTTAACAGTAAAACAAAAATCCTCACATTTCCCAAATTTGAATTTTCCTTGAAATGCTGCAAAGGCCAGGTTAGAGAACATCTGTAAGCCAGTGCCTCACTGTCCAATTCCCATTTATCGCAAAGGCAGACTAACGTTCCAAATGCAACTAAGGAGTAACCTAGAGGGATGTTAAAAAGACACAGAGGAAATGAGGAAAAGGGTGCCGTGGGAGTGATCCCCAAACAAACTCTTTCAAATAAAAATGTTTCAGATGGTCAATTGCTCCTTCAAGATTTTTCTGAACTTTAAATCTGACTCTTAGAACAATGCTACAATTCTGGGTAACAGTAACAAAAACAAATCAGAAAAGCAAACAAGACAACAGTACTGTTTCTTCGCAGGGTAGAAGAGCCAGATCCACAATCAAGTCCAGCAAGGAGCTCCAGCTAGTGAATGAATTCCACTAAAACAAAAAGGCTGATCTCATTTGAAAACTGTGTGGGTTGGGAAGAAATCCACAGGACTCATAAAATGAGTGAAACCAAGTCCCTGTCTGGGTGGGCTTACTATTCCCCGTGGCAATGATGTTATTGTGAATTTGCTTTTTCCATCAAGTACTTCCTCAGCCAATGGCTGATAACAACCCTCCAGGTTCCTGCCAGAATCTAGACATCCATTCTTCTGGAACTCAGTTCCTCCAATTCTTGTCAGCAAAGAAGAAGGAATCCTTTTGCTTTCATAATCCTTCCTACTTGTCAAAATAAAACTGGCACAGGGCCAACATCTGCGAAACACCACTGATTGACCCTAAATCATGGATAATAAAGCCATAAGCCAATCATGGACCTGCTTAAAAATGTGTTTGGATCTGCAGTTCTCAATCTCTGGCCTAAATTACCAGTGGGGCCATGACATTTCCACAAGAAGTCTATAATCCACATGTAAATATACATATTCCTCTTTAGCCTGGGTAAATGTCATATACAAATACATGCGTGCGCACACACATCTTTTTAATGGAATGTAGAAATTAGAAAGAGAGAGAGGGATTGGACCTGTGATTTTATTTGTGTGGGGAACTCCTGGATGAGGAATTCCTCTAGCTATGTAGGTCAGTACCTTTTCTGCACTTAAGTCTCTCTCTTTTTCAATCACTTGCCTTCTGCCATAGAACCAATAGGCAGAAAGATATGTAAGGGGTAGGCTATTGGGGTCC
Organism: Monodelphis domestica; assembly: GCF_027887165.1. Classification (NCBI taxonomy): domain Eukaryota; kingdom Metazoa; phylum Chordata; class Mammalia; order Didelphimorphia; family Didelphidae; genus Monodelphis; species Monodelphis domestica. The sequence goes on along the minus strand of NC_077233.1, from coordinate 285,840,618 downwards.
AGTGATTTGCTAGTCACACAGCTAGGAAGTGTCTAAGGTCAGATTTGAATCCAGGACCTAGGCTCCTGGCTCTCATTCCATTGAGCCACTAGCTCCCCCTCTGCAACCTAGCCTTAGAGATTTGTCTAGACTAAAAGTGTCAAATACACAAGTGGCCCACAACACTCAAGTGCGGCCAGAACCAAATCAAAATGTTGCTCTTTTCTGATTTTAATGTGCTAGTATGCTAACTGAAAAAAAGAAATACATCAACAAATATGATTTTCTAAGTCAATATGCAATCTGTGTGGATCCTTATGTATGGTTTAGTGGCTCCCATTTCTATTTGAGTTTGATACCAATGGTCTGTCTAACTGTGAATTTTAGTTTTACTCCACCCTGTTTAGTCTTTAGAATTCTAGCAACCAGGAATGTCTACACCCCTACTTAAGGATTAACTGTATTTCCGACATGTGCTAGCAAGTGACAAATCAGAAACAACTGATAGACCCCTGTGCTGTCCTAAGCCAAGCTTAAGCTACCATTGGTACATATGAGATGTAAAGAACGGTCTATATATTTTGCATCACTTCCTCTCTCAGCTCACTCTCGCTTGGAGATGTTGGGAGCTCCTGGTGGCAGTTTGGCGTTTGTGGCTTGGCAGTGAGGATACTGGGAGAAGCTTTGTGGCATGGTTAGGTGAGGCATCTTCCCTGAGTGACCTGGTTGAGTGGTTAGGCTGATTCCTTCTTTCCTTGACCTCCTAAAGCACTATCCTCCGAGGAAGCCCCTCATCTCAGAGGAGACCTCATGACTGGAAGCCGAGCTAGTTTTAATCTTCTGAGGGGGCCTCTGACCTTCCCTTGGCTTAGGCTAAACCGGAGAAATCTTATACCCTTTCCTCTCTCTCTCCTCTTCTTAATTTCTTCCAACTATTGTAATTAAACACCATAAAAATCCCAAACTGACTTGAGTATTTTATTGGGATTGAATTTAAATCCCTGGAGACCACTAATATAATATATTCAGTCAACAACCCCTAATTTTACCCTTAACAAGCATTAAGAGATTAAATGATTTGTGCTGGGTCAAAGAACCAGCATGCCTCAGAGGTGTAACTCAGCCCTTCCAGGCTTTCCAAGCTGTGCTATCTCTCTATTTAGTAACTATTAATAAAATATAAATTCATTTTAAAGTGTTGCTGAATTCATATTAATTTTGTCATGTATTTTCTTGATCAACAGATACTATCCACTATCAAGTATGGTTCTGAGTTTTCTGTCATTTTAAAGACATTAGATTGAAAAATGGTAGAAGGTAGTGAGAGGCAAAATAAATATTAACTCTAGAATCAAAAGATCTATGTGCTTATGGCAAAGCATAACCTCTCTGGGTCTCAATTTTCTCAATCAACACGCATTTATCAAAGATCTATAATGTTCCAGGCACAGTGTGCAATGCTGATGAAATCAAGACAAAAACAGAACAGTTCCAGCTCTTCTGGAGCTTGAAGATCTCTGGTCTATACTCTTTTGCCTAGGGCAGTTAGGTGACACAGTGAATAGGGTGCAGGGCCTGGAGTTAGGAACATGTAAGTTCACATCCAGTCTCAACTCTTACTAGATGTATGACCCTGAGCAAGTCATTTAACCCTGTTTGCCTCAGTTTCCTCATCTATAAGATAAGCTACAGAAAGAAACGGCAGCTAGTGAAATTTAAACTTCCCTCCTACAAGAAAAGAAGGTTGGACTCTTATGGTCTTACGCCAACAACGTGACTTAAGAGATTTTAGGAATTTCTTTGTTTAGCTGGTCTAGGAAACTACTGTAGTCTTAAATATTATGGAATTACAAACCTCCAAAAAGTGGCTACTTCCAGCAATGCACTGATCCGGGATAATCCTGAAAGCCTTTTGACAGGAATGCTATCCAGCTTCAGAGAAAGAGAGCTATTGGAGTGCCACAGCAGCATATCAATGGTTTTACTTTGGGGTTTTGGTTAAGTATGAGCTTGCTCCTATAACAAAGACCAACATGGAATTGTGTTTTGCATGACAATAAAAAAATGGAAAAAGAAAAAAAAAAGAAAGAGAAGGGGGAACCCCCTTGCTGGAAACCATCAAGCAAAAGTCGGATGCTAAAGGTGTTGGGGGAGAAGAGATGCTTTTCAGGTACCAAACCAAGCCGGGACAACTTAGCGGGTCTAAGAACAGTAACACCCAGTACGACTTACTATTTTTTAAATAAATTGCATTGACTAGACTAAAAATCTCTCCTCAATTCTCTCATCATTGAGATCCTGGAGTTCTTTTTTCAGTGTTTTGCCCAAGACTTTAATAAGTCACTTTAAACTACAATTATACTATCATTATGAGACATGTGTGCTATGTAGGAAGCCACAACATGAGTCTCATAATGATAGTCTATTGTTATCCCCACTTTTTTAGGACGGGGTCCCTATCGGAGCCTGTTTAGAAGCAGAGGGGCTGGGGCCCATTTCACTGGCCCATACTGGAGCAGCAGCTTTTGACCTGCTCCACTTGGCCCCCCCTGGCCCCCAGGCCCAGGGGCTCACTTTGTGGGGACACCTGATCTGCACAGCCCCCTGAAGCTCTGACCTTCTAGGCTAGAGAGATCTGCCAGCCTCAGCCTTCCTCGTAGGTGGGATTACAGGCATTCGCCGCCACATGTGCCAACGACATAGTTTTAAAAATAGCTCACAGTAAGGAAACGGGTTGGGAATTGTGCGGTGATCTTCTTAACGGAAAGGGACAAAGACGAAGGAACACAAACGCCAGAGAATGTTTGCATTTCGATAGCTCCATCTATATTTTGCTCAGGAAAGTATCTCGACTCTACAGATATCAGGATCCCCCCAATGGAACCCTTAGAGAGCCCCAAAGTATGGTCATTTGCCCAAAGTAACACATGGCGAACAGAATGCGAGTCTCTTCTTTCCTGTTACGATGCTCTCTGTCCATACTAGCAACTCTCTCCCTTACATGCTGCAGTGCTATGTAAAACGTGTACCATTTTGAATATTATTTGAGTTTCTTTCCATTCTGCTCCATTGTTGCTAATGCCATGCCAGGACCTCATCCTGAATTAAAGTTTTCATTCATTGGGCTGCTCATGTTCATTGAGCTGAAGAGAACGTTGTTTTATGGGTTTTTAAAGAAAATGCCCACCAGGTGAAGGACTGGAGTACCAAAACGCTTTGGGGCTCAACATGTAGGAAGACGAAGCGTTTTAGAATACGGACTGTGGGTAAAAACAAATAAAAAGCGATGAGTGGGATCTTGGGAGGAATCGTGGTGAAGGAAAAAATCACTGAAAACCAAATCCCCTTCCTCCAGACACGTCAGCCTCTACCCCTACTCTACCACTGAGCTTCCTTTACTTTGAAGAAAGCCTTTTGCAATTTGCTGCAATTCTGTCTTTCAAAAAGAACAATCCTGAGTGGTGAATGATCACCACCACAGATGGGCTCCACTCTTCAAGTTATCATGTCCACATCCACCATGCTGGGGCTCCTCTTAATAGATTCAGGGATGCTCAATGGAAACGTCCTCCCAGCTCATCAGTGCTTTACCCCGGAGTCCACTTTCGTGAGTTTGGGGAGGGGTGGATTAAAGGACAGCTTTGGGCAATTGGCTCACTGGTAGTAGTTTTTGGTCCCATCCCAGTCCCAGTAACCATTCTGTTGGCTGACTGGGTGGGAGGCACTAACAATTTGGCTGCATAGACAAGCTACAGAACTTCATTCTGGTCACACAAATTGCACAACAGCAAATATCATTACCATGACCTTTCAAGAAGCGAGCTTCAAAAGAACACGGCCCCGAAACAAAACAGATCCATAGCGTAATAATTACAAATGATGTAAGTTTACAAAACACTGAATGATCTCATTTGAGCCTCATGCCAAACTTAGGAGGTTATGCCACTATGGGCCAAGTGACTTGCTTAGGGTCACACAGTCAATATCAGAAGAAAAATTTAGAACTCAGGTTTTCCTAACTCCAAGACCAATGTTGACTTTAGCTAGCTGGGTGGTTCAGTGTCTACACCTGGGCTGAGAGTCATAAAAACCTGGATTCAAATATGCCCTCAGATACTTACTAGCTATGTAATCCTGAGCAGATCACTTAGCCTCTGTTTGCCCCAGTTTCCTTATCTGTAAAATGGGAATAACAACAGCATTTACCTCTCAAAGTTATTGTGAGGATCAAATGAGATAATAATTATAGTGTCTAGCACAGTGCCTGGAACATAAATGCTATATAAATATCATTTAGATAGATGACTATACTGTTCCTCATAGGAAACAGGTGATAAACTACTCTCAGAAAGAAACTTTTCCCTTTTGGCCATCCAAATAGTGTATGTTCTGAGAAAACTCTTTATTTCCAACATGAGATTGATAAAATAGAGAGAGGGCAAGAGAGAGAGAGAGAAAGAGAGACAGAGAGAGACAGAGAGAGACAGAGACAGAGAGAGAGACAGAGAGAGAGAGAGAGAGACAGAGAGAGACAGAGACAGAGAGAGACAGAGAGAGAGAGAGAGAGACAGAGACAGAGAGACAGAGACAGAGAGAGACAGAGAGAGACAGAGACAGAGAGAGAGGGAGAGAGAGAGGGAGGGAGAGAGGGAGAAAGAGAGGGAGAAAGAGAGGGAGAGATGGAGACAGAGAGAGAGAGAGAGAGAGAGAGAGAGAGAGAGAGAGAGAGAGAGACAGAGAGAGACAGAGACAGAGAGAGACAGAGAGAGGGAGGGAGGGAAGGAGGGAGGGATGGAGGAAGAGAGAGGGAGGGAGAGAGGGGGAAAAGAGGGGGGGAGAGACAGAGAGAGAGAATTAGGATTAATGAAGCATCTGGGTTCATTAAGATATTGACAGATGGAAAAGGGTAAAAGAGTCAGAGTCACTTTAGACCAGATAGAATGTTCAAAGGAGGTCCTTGGAAGAACTGTGGGGTGCTCAGAGGCTGTTGGGATCTGAACTGTGTCACTCTTTAGCCTTGGAGAGTCAGAACAGGGAATAGATGGATCCTGGGATGCTTTCTGCATAGAGCAGTGGCTTTTCATACAGGGGAAGGAAGCTGTGGTTTACGAAGCAGAAGGAAGTTAAGACAAAACTCTTTGATCTCTAGTTACATGAAAAGCAAATTCAGAGTATCAAAGTAACTGCTTCCTCCACCAACTGACAATGACAGCTGAGGCTATTAGAATTTCTGTATTCACTCACACACACACACACACACACACACAGATTTTCCCCTTTGCTAAGGTGCTATTTAAAATGATTTAGGAACAGTCTCACCCCAAAGTGTACTCTACCTTGCTTTAAAGCAATAGCATGGCGAAGAGACCAGCCATTGCCCCAGAATCGACATGGCGCTGTCTGCTGCTAATAGGAGTCCCTTAGTGCCAAGCCACAGTTTGGGGCACACCCCCCAAAGTTCATGGTAGCAAAAGTCAGGGGAGGGGTGACCTAGATAAAAAAAATGGGGCTGTACATTTTGAATGCAACAGAGAAGGGGAGCTATATGAAGATACAAAGCAGCCAACCACAATCCTTGGGAAATGGCATTGGCAATAGTAGAGAAACTTTAAAAAAACAGGTTTTTTCTGGGCAGCTAAGGTGGCTCTGTAAGCCAGGCCTGAAGATGGAAGATTCTGGCTTCAAACACATCCTAGCTGTATGACCCTGGCCAAGTCATTTTATCCCAGTTGCCTAGTCCTGACCTTTCTTCTGCCTTGGAACCTATAGTGATTATCAATTCTAAGACAGAAGGTAATGGTCTAAAAAAACAATAGGTTTTTTCAAAGGTGAAAATTTCCAGGCTGTCTATCAGCTATGTAGAGGATTCTATTCTAAAAACAATAGTTTTTTTTTTAATAGTTGATCATTTATCAAATGATATATAGATAAGAGGGCCCAGGAGAGAGACATATGGAGGACCCCTAATGGGCAACTGGATGAAAATGCAGGAAAGGAGATTGAGGAGCCATTTGACAGTTAGGAGAACCAGGAGAAAAACCGTGCCATGAAAACCTAAAGATAAGAGAGTATCAAGGAGAAGATGGTTGGTTGGGCCAAAGTCTCCAGAGATACTGAGGACTGAGAAAAGACCGGTGGGTTTGGTAACTAAGGAGACCATCTGTACCTTCGGAGAGGGCAGTGTCAGTGGAATGCTGACATCAGAACCTAGATCTTAGAGTTATTCAGAAGAAAGGAAGTCGAGGCACTTGTTAGGCAGCAACTTTCTCCCGAGGGAAATTTTAGTGGTAAAAGCTCACATGTTATGCTTGTAAATCTCCGGCTAATTTCTAAGACTGCTTGTCAAGGAAAATCAATCAAAAATATACTTTCTTGGGAATGGTTCTCATTCTAATCTCATTGATAGGTCTTGAATGATCATATTAATTTACCAAGAATCGAAAAGACATCACAGTTTATGGAAAGAACTAATGGAGAGGAGCCATTACATTTTACAGAATTGTTTCCAACAAAAGTAAATGCTTTGAAAATTCCATTTTAGCTAGACAATTAGAAAGACTTTTAAATGAGAAAATCTTTCCTTGCAAAATTAGCTATATTGAGATAATGCAATGCATCTGCTTGCTGCTAAGGCTGGTTTCAAGTCCAAGGAATGAGATGCCCCTCCCAGGATAAGCTCATCACTTCTAATCTTTTCACCAAGATGCTAACTCCAGCCTTGCTTGACACCCTCTCCTGCACCCAACTCTCTCCTCTGATAGGAGGGCTGAAGGGTGGAGTACCAATGCCTTTCTTCATAGAAACTGGACTCTCAGCTTCTCCACTTTGCATCTATGGCTCTGCCAGGTTTCAATTGCATGGAAAAAGATGCTCTCGGGACAACTAGGTAGCAGCACAATGGATACACTGCCAGGTCCAAAGAAGGGAGGCTCTGGATTCAAATCTTACACACTACCTAGCTGTGTGACCCTGGACAAGTCATTTAACTGCCCCCCCGCCCATTGCCTATCCTTGCTGTTCTCCTGTCTTAAAACTGATAATTCTGTCTTAGGAATGATAACAAGGCAAAAAATAAGGGTTTTAAAAAATCCTCTCATTAGGTATCCCATGGTAAGCTCAGTGAGAACAAGGACAGTCTTTTTATTAATTGTATCCCCAGATTTGGCACAGTGCTTGGCAACTAGGAGGTACTAATAAATGTTTACTGGACTGAATTGGAAAAGATTGCTATATAAAGGGGAATACAACTTCACTTCAAGATCTGCTACAACTGTTTTCCTTTGCAGCAGGTTTTCTACTACACTTAATGTACTGAAGAAGCTGCTTTCCACATTCTCTCTGGAGTAAAAGGTTTCCAAGTGTGCTTACTGAACTCCCTTGCAAGTCTAGGCTATGGACTTATTTTTCCTTGAACATTATTTGTTCAAGATGACAGAGGCAGCATGGCGCAATAGATAAGAACCAGGCTAAAAACCAGGAAGACCGGAGCTGAGGTCCACCTTCTGACTCATAATTGTACAACACTGGCTAAATCACTCAACCTCTCAGGGCACAAGGCAATTCTCTCTTACCTTTTGTCTTAGAATTGGCACTAAATGGGGGCAGCTGGGTGGCTCAGTGGATTGAGAGCCAGGCCTGGAGATGGGAGGTCCTAGGTTCAAACCTGGCCTCAGACACCTCCGAGCTGTGTGACCCTGGGCAAGTCCCTTGACCCCCATTGCCTAGCCCTTACCACTCTTCTGCCTTGGAGCCAATACACAGTATTGATTCCAAGATTCCAAGGTAAGGGTTTAAAAAAAAAAAAGAACTGGCACTAAATGTTGGTTCAAAGGCAGAAGAGCAAAGGAGGCAACTAAGGTTGAGTGACTTGCCTGGTATCACAGAGCTGGGAAGTATCTGAGGCCACTTTTAAACCCAGAACTTTCTGCCTGTGGGCTTGGCTCTCTATCCATTGAGTCATATAGCTGCCCCTTGCAATTCGCTCTTAATCGGGTTTTTTTTTGGGGGGTCTCCCAAACCAATTGAAAATATTCAAAAATTAAGCACTCCTACCACTAAAAAATAGTTGAGAGCAATTTTAGGAGGAACAGGGTTTTGCAGACAATGGATTCCTTGCTATGGGGAAATTACTAAACCCCTTATAGCACTAACAAGGGATTCGGTCCCTGAACCCCTCAAATTAGAGCCTGAACACTTGTCAGCTCTATCTGATCTAAAACGGGCTATCCTGTCTGCCCCTGCTCTAGGCATCCCAGATTACAACAAGCCATTTACTTTGTATGTACATGAGCAAAGAGATATAGCTTCAGGTGTTTTAAACTCAGACTTTGGGACCTTCTCAGTGCCCAATTGCTTATTATTATGCCCAACTGGACCCAGTAGCATCAGGAGCACCACCATGTCTTACAGGAGTAGCTGCTACAGCCTTACTAGTGACAAAAACTGTTGATCTAGTACTGGGATTCCCATGAACAATTATGTGCACACATGAGGTAGAAGCATTGTTGCTAAGGCATAGAACACAGGCATTCTTGGATCAGCAAATTACAAGGTATGAAATAACTTTGTTAAATAGTGAAAATATTACCTTGAAACGATGTACAACCCATAACCCTGCCACCTTGCTTCTAGATTTACCAACTTCAGGAGAACTATTACACAATTGTGAAACACCAGTGTCCATGGCAGAAAAGCCTCAAGATAATCTCTTGGACACCCCCTTATACAATCCAGATCTGGTCTTATTTACTAATGGTTCCTCTTTTATGAGGGATGGCATACACTACACTGGAGCTGCTATAGTCACAGAATTTGCCACTGAGTGGTCAGCTTCACTCCCCTCTAATGTTAGCACTCAAGGAGCAGAACTCATAGCTCTGAAGCATGCTTGTATAATTGCCAAGGATAAAAAGGCAACAATTTATGTGGATTCTAGATATGCTTTTGGAATCTGGCACTCAGTCAGAATGCTACAGCTCCAGAGAAGATTTTTAACTTCAGCTGGAAAATCTACAGCTAATGCAGAAATTATTAAAGAAGTTCTTTCTGCTCTCCAGCTGCCTGAAGCCCTAGCTGTAGTTCATTGCTCTGCCCATAGAGGTGGCTCTGACCCTGTCTCTAGAGGAAATGATTGAGCAGATGCCGCTGCAAAGCTAGCAGCCATAGAAGGACCTGAATTAATTTTAACATTAACAGGCACTGATGACTTAAATTTATCACTTTCCTATAATGAAAAGGAAGTGGGAAAATGGAAGCAAAAATTCAAAGGAAAACAGATTAATGGAGTATGGGTGTCATCTGAAGGAAAACCCCTGCTCCCTAGAAGTTTCTATCACCAAATTTGCCAATCTATTCATAAGAATGGTCACTTTGGTACCCAGGGCATTGTGGACTCTGTCAAGAGATTATGGATAGCCCCTGGTATAACTACCATAGCCTCTAAAGTGTGTTCAGCCTGCTCTACCTGCCAAGCATATAATCAACATGCTTTTCGTGGCAAAGCCTTTGGTGGGTGTCCTCTGGCTTACACACCTTTTGAGCACCTACAGATAGATTTCATAACAATGCCAAAGGCTGGACGTTATAAATTTTGCCTAGTCATAGTACATCAACTGACCAGATGGCCAGAAGCATTTCCTGTGACCCGAGCCATAGGGGTTTTTGTTACTAAGGTGCTTTTAAAAGAAATTATTCCTTGCTTTGGCCTGCCAGTACATATTAATTCAGATAGAGGAAGTCATTTTACTGATTCTGTCCTAAATCAGATATATTCTTGCTTGGGGATAACTCCCAAATTTCATGTACCATATCATCCCCAGGGCTCAGGCCAAGTTGAAAGAATGAACAGAGAACTTAAAACTATGATTGGCAAATTATGCACTAAGACACATTTAAAATGGCCTGAAATTCTCCCTTTGGCCCTATTTTATCTTAGAAGCAGGCCTAGAGGAGACTTACATATCTCACCATTTGAGATGCTTTTTGGACATCCACCTATACAGGCTAAGCCTTTCTCCCCTGCATATACATCACTATTAGGGGGAGATACTACTATTGCTTCCTATATACAGGAGTTACAGCACAAACTGCATGAGCTACATGAATCTGGAGCTGCAGTACAAGCTGGACCACTAGACTTTTCACTTCACGATCTGAACCCAGGAGACAAGGTGTATATTAAGAATTTCCAGCATCCTGGAGCAACTCAGCCTTCCTGGGAAGGACCATTCCAAATATTATTAACTACTTCAACATCTATAAAGGTTGGAGAAAAGGAATCTTGGATTCATTGCTCACATGTAAAGAGAGCATCTTCAGCTGAGACTGATTGACTGTACCCTATCACATGCATTGGAGATAATATTCCATTGACAAGTGGATGCTGTTTTTCGAGAACACATTGAATTCCTGATTTTTTTTTCTTCTCTTTCCCCCTTATTTTTATTATTGATTTTTCTTTTATTTTTATTAGAATATTTGATTTTTCCTCTTTTTTTCTCATTTCTTATACTAAAGGCATAGACAATTAATATTATTTTTCTGCAGTAATATAAGTTTTATATATATACACACTTGCTATAATATCAATGCCTACCCAAAATGCTTTAAACTGTGGGAACCTGCCATTTATTGATAAAATGTTATGGGACTGATTAATGGAGGAGAGATGGCTAGTGGCAGCGTATTAGGCCTTTTGGCATCTTGGCATGGTTACAGCCAATTCCGGTTCGGTGGTGAGTTTCTGGATGAGTTTTTCCTCTTTTACTTTCCAAACTTTATCCTCTTAGAAGCCTCTAATCTCCTTCCGAGACCTAGCGGCAGAGATCTTGAACTCCCCCTGGCACAGGCCAGACGGGAGAAATCCTATATCCTCTTCCCCCTTTCTCCTTAAATCCTTCCCTCTATATTAATTTAAATTACCATAAATTTCCAGACTGACTTGGATATTTTATTTGGAATTTTTCCCTGGTGACCAATTAATTTAGATTTTAAGTCACAACCCTAAAATTATCTCTACAGTCCCCCCTTGGAAGTTTAGTGAGGCCTATAAAGTCTTCTCTGATAACCAGTTTTGTGTTTAGTTTGTTTTATTTTTAAAAATCCATAATCAAAGGAAATTCTAAAATCTAGTTAAAGGCTATAGAAATAATGTATGTATTTTTCTTGTATACATTATCAGACACACTGGAATATATCTATGGACCTGCAGCTAATAGCCCTTGCTCTAAGTATAATTTACTGAGAAGGCCTCAATGGGTATTTAATTGAAGTTTTCTCATCTTAGAGGAAAACTTCCCTCTCTGAATAAAGCCACAGTCCCCAGAGGCAGCTAGGTGGGTAGCAGATCAGGTAATGGCCATAGAGTCAGGCAAAGTTCAGTTCCTATCAAACCCTAAATACTTACTAGCTGTGTTACTTATTATAATTTGTTCTCTTTAGTTTCCTCATCTATAAAATGAAGATAAGAAGCCCACCTACTTCCACGTGAGGATCAAATGACATTAAGTTTGTAAAGTGTACAACATGATTTTGGGAATAAAATAGGAGTCTAATAAATTTTGGGTTTTTAAATTCCTCACCATTAAAGACTTAGAAATTATGATTCTTGAGGAGAATTTGCCCATTGTATCTAAAATAAATGACCACACAGTCCTGAGGAATCTATTTTGGCATCTTTTTATCTGAGAGAATGAATGACGATGCCAACAGTTTCACAGTATTACCCACAAATAGGAAGGGAAGAGGGATAATTATCCTCATTTTCAGATAAAAATCTGGAGGTCAGCGCATCACGTATTGCACTTAGTTCATTAGGTGAGCAAGCGGTGGAAATGGGAGAAGGGTTCCAGGGTCTTGAGCATGAGAGCTGCAACATGGCACAGCTGGCACCAGGCAGGCCAGGGGCTAGTCCTGGCTTTGCAAGTAGTTTTGCCACCTGGGATAAAAATCCTGCCACTATTAATCTTTCAAGGTTGTGAGGAAAACAAATGTTTTTAAATGGCAGGGTAGTACGTCTATTATAGTTGCACTGTGGGTTTTAGAAGGATTATCGCCAGGGACAGCTAGATGGCTCAGTGGATTGAGAATCAGGCTGAGAGACAGGTCTTGAGTTCAAATTTGGCCTCAGACACTTTATACTTGCGTGACCCTGGGAAAGTTATTTAAACTCCATTGCCTAATCCTTCCTGCTCTTCTGCCTTGGAATTATAGTACTGATTCTAAGATGGAAGGTAAGAGGTTTTGTTATTGTTGTTTGTCTGCCTTTAAAGAAAGATGACCACCAAAGAATGGTTGGCATTGAAAAACAATTTTTGAAACTTCTAGTGGCAAAACTGAATTTATCTGGAAAATATCCAGACTGACTCATTCCCAAATGATGGCACGTAAACAACAACTCACATTTCTATAGGAATGGACAGTTTACATCGTACCTTAGTATAGGATGATCCCTTAACCACTTGGGTCCACCTAAATGAACCATCTAATTTCCAATAAGCTCTTAAGATAGAGCATCTCTGTGCAGTACTCTGAGAATGTGGCCATCTCATAAAAAAAGAGGACATTCACGGGCCCTTCGTTGTCATCCTCTTAATCCTACATCACAGCGCCTTATCATCACCATCCATTGAGCTTATGAATATTTACTTTCATTGTGCTAAACCAGCTCTTCTGCCTGTCCAGTCCCAGAGGCTACCTCTGAGGTCCACTTAGGAATAGCCCCAAATCTGGTGATTTCCATTTCCATCCATTAATAGCTAAGAAGCACGAGAAACCTTCTCTCATCCATCTCTCCATCTTCTATCCCTTGCCAATATGGCACAAGCCAGAGGAAGCAGAAGACAGGAATGGAGGAACTCTAACGAGGCTAGTTGGCAAGGTTCAACGGCAGAGAGACAGAAGGATACAAGTTATTGCCTTGTGTTTCACAGCTTGTTTTTTCAAATGTGTAAAAGGTCCCAATATCACCCAGGTTCCATTATAAACAATATTTCATTGTTAATAACAACCCTGTGATAGAAATATGCTCATTTTGTGGAGCAGGGAGGATTCCAAAACAAACAGACTTGTTCAAGGTGAGACAGTTACTAAGTGATGGAGCAGGTGGTATTTGAATTCATCTTCTGCATTCTTGGTCTTCCATTAGACTCATTTAACAGATGAGGCAACTGAGGCCCAGAAAGGTACAGTAACCTGCTTCAGATCACATAGCCACTGCATGGTAGCTTCCATCCCAAGGCTCTTTCTAGTCTGTGCTATTATGTCTGAGTCCCTTTATGCCACACTATCTGCCACATGGGATGGGATTCATAACCACAAAGACCATTAGATGTGAAATAATCTCACTATAATTAGCAATGATTACACAGAGCTCAGCGTGGAGAAACAGCAGACACGGGATGTGTATACGGACACAGGTTCGGTCCGAGGTGTAACTTGGATGCGAGCTTGCTTACCTGTCCCGTTCAGTCTCCTAAACATCCGCACCAGACTGCATCACACTTGAAATGACAGAACAGGAACACCACGTGTACCTCCACCCTGCAAGGGCATGTGGTGGGCTGAAAAGGAAGGGGAGAGCCTACGTGGTCCTTTCTTAGCATCTCCCATTTGAGTCAGCCGGGAAGTAGCAGAACCAGTTTTCTCATTAGCGGCCAGTAGATGTGTTATATATTCTCCATGGCCTCACTGCTTCGGGTAATGGAAAGCAAAGAACCTGTCTCCACCTCTCTGAGAATATTCCTCCTGGCAGCTTGGCTATTCCCCTGAAGAGTTCCCGGAGGAAAGAAGCTCTGCGTTCTGGTTCTCAGAATTCTTAGATCTTTGCTGGGCTTGGGATATGTCAGAGACAAAAAGTCCTTTTCTTCAGGGGAAGATATAATGGGGAAGAGAAGCCATAGATAAGAAGTGGGAACACCGGTTGTTGTTTTTAATTTAAAAGTCATTTCCAGCAGAAAACCAAAGTAAATGAAATTACTTTTACAGAACGATTTAAAACGCACAAGCTTTCAACACTCCACCTCTACCCCTAAGGCAAGAAATAGCTTATTCCTTGAGCACATTCATTCAAAAGGATCATACTAGGATGCTTCACCAAAAAAAAAAAGGCTGGAAAACTTGCATTCGAATACAAAACCACTTTAGACAATGCAATGCCTAAATACCATGAACACTTTCTTTAACCAGAGGTACTTTATGATCCTGGCAGCCACAGGTAGATTTGAGGGGTTCTGTGAACTTGGATGGAAAAAATATTTTCATAACTGAATTTCACTATGAAGTGGTTTCTACCGTAATGCTCTGCATTTTATTTTAAACTAAAACATGCACTAAAGAATGCATTAGACTGAATGGGGGCCTTCGGCTTCACCTGACTGCCAAAGGAGACCATGACACCCTCCAAAATGTAAGAATTCTTGCCTTAAAGGGAGGCATCGGACTTAATGGACAGAATCAGGAAGACCTGCATTCAAGGCCTCTTTCACACACAGACTGCTTTGGGACCAGACAAATCATTTCCGTAAGGCTACTTAGAGATTCTCTACTTATAATTCTAAATTATAATGAATGGCTGATCTGCAGTAATGGACACTGATGAAGTCACAGTCCCATAGCCAAATGCAAACTTCCTTTAAGAAGAGATCTGGGGAGCACTAGAGAAGGTGAGCAAAACAGGCAACTAACTCTAGCTTAACAGACGGAAACGGTATTTCTAAATCAGCTTCGTACAGCCAGACCAGACATTCATTCTGAGGGAGAGAGAATATTCCTGGTGTAGTTTCAAGACACCCCCAACTCAGGCAGCCAGGAGTTTGCCACTAGGCTCTGCCCATGACCTCTCCTGTTTGTTTGCTCGTTTTTCCTGAGCTGCTTCTTAGCCTCACTTCAGGACTGGAAGTCCCGAGACTCCACTAGATGTTATATTCCATTATTTCTTGATCAGATCTTCAGTGCCCCAGTGGCAACATCCAGAATCTTTAGGAGCATTTCACTGAATGCTTCGAACTACTATGAATCTTGAAATTTCTCAGACTTGTGAATGTTAAAAATTCCCCATTGGGGAATTTTTTATTAGAGCAATTCCCTATTGGGACTATTCCCCACTTTAAACAGTGAAGCTACTTAGATCTAAAATGTGAGAACTCTACTTAGATCAGAAATGGGAGGACCTCTACTCCACCGTACTTAGGACTGCTTTAGGGGAGAAAACTCCTTGCTGGACAATGAGAAATGCTTACACACATACTTAAGCCATGCCTATTTTTAGAATTAATATAAAGGGGTGCTAAGTACCTATTAAAGGTCAGGCGACTTGTAAACTTGCCAGGACAAAAAGGTGAGAAACTTGCTCAAAGATTCTAACCTACTCAGGTGTGGATTGCTAAAAGGATTAATCTACTCAGCTGTGAATTCAGAATGGGCTGTCCTTTGGAAAAGGTCTACTGTGATTGGTAGATGTAAGGACTTAGGGGAGGTGACATAGGAGAAAACCCCCTATATAGGAAAAAGAATCTCTTGAGATATACAGGCTCTTGAGAGACAATCTCTAAGGAGATCTCTCAAGGGAGGCTGACTCTGGCTGAAACTCCCTCTGGGGAGGCTTTGTACCCCTGAATCCTCTCTTGAACAGATCTTATGGTGAGTGATAAAAGACTGACTGATCTCTCTCTCTTAAGACTCAGGTCTAGGCCATGTTGGCTTAAGGCCCTTCATACTTGTACTTTCAATCTCTCTCTCTCTCTCTCTCTCTCTCTCTCTCTCTCTCTCTCTCTCTCTCTCTCTCTCTCTCTCTCTCTCTCTCTCTCTCTCTCTCTGATTCCTCATTGTATTATTAATTGAATTCTCTATAAAACCCAGTTGACTTGGGTATATTCATAATTGGGAATATTTCCCTGGTGACCACCTTATATTTGATTTAAAACCCAAGACACTGTAGTGAAACATATTCCTGTGGTCAAATTTACTCACCCACTCTTATATCTACTACAATTTAGGTCTTCCACTATTTTAATCACTACAGTTTACAACCTCAACCATTTAAATTATTACAGTTTATGGCATCCAACTCTTTTAATTATTACACTACCTAAGAATCGAACTCCAGAAGAACATCTAACCTTAAGGAAAATATTGGTGCACTGAAACAGACACTGCTTTGAGAATTAAAATCCAAATCTGTCCCTTATTTTGTGACCTTGCAAAAGTCATTTCCTCTCTCTAGATATGAGCTACTTCAATTGTAAACTGAGTTAAATTCCATGACTTCTAACAGCCCTTTCTGACATTCTATGATTCTATGCACAATCTATTATCAATGAATGTGTCATATCGATAAGTGTAGTGTTACCTAGATCAGTAGTGTAAGTTCTGAGATACAACCAGATGGTGTATTCCTAGTTCAATACTTCCCTTAAACTAGAGTTGATAATTATTCCATTAGTTTAATTTAAATGTCAAAAAATACTCTTCTTTCATGACTAAAAATAAAACCGAGATTTTTGTTATGTATAATCTTTATTCAAAATTTTCTGAATGCTTTTGACAAAACATTAAAAAAATCTTTTATTCTAAACTTTTGTTTATTTACATAATTCAAATATAAAATGAGTAACTTTTTTAAAAAATCACTCTACAAATGATGCAGCAGAGACAGCAAAATATGCATACAATGACTGTCTAGTTTGTTGTTGTTTTTTTAAACCCTTACCTTCTGTCTTGGATTCAATACTGTGTATTGGCTCCAAGGCAGAAGAGTGGTAAGGGCTAGGCAATGGGGGTCAAGTGACTTGCCCAGGGTCACACATCTAGGAAGTGGCTGAGGCCAGATTTGAACCCAGGATCTCCTGTCTCTAGACCTGGCTCTCCATCCACTGAGCTACCCAGCTGTCCTGACTGTCTAGTTTTATTGAATCATTCGATCAAATATTTAGTGAGGTCCTGTTGTGTGCTCACCCCTGTGCAAGGTACCTTCAGGAGATACAAGTACAAGAAATATTTCCTGCCTTCCAACAACTCCATTTGGAGAAAAAAGACAAATACCTGACAAACATTTAGACTGCAAGCTTTGATGTGATATAAGAGAGAGAAAGGGCACTTTGGGGTCAAGGGAAATGAGTTAAGACCCAAGTTCTGACACCTTGTGTGTTTGGCCTTGGAAAAATGCCATTTCATTTCTTTGAGGCTTAGTTTTTTCCACTGTAAAAACAGAAAGAATGGAGGAGATGGATCCAATGATCTAAGACCCTTTTTCAGTTTTTAATTCTATAATTATGTAACAAATGGGGTGTGACCGACTTTGAGTGCTATCGATTTTTAGAGAATTGATTTTCAGTATCTTTGGGGCAGTTACATCAACATTCTGCAAAACCTAAACTATGTGACTGTAGGCAAGTCATTTAACCACCATTGTGCAAGCCCTTACCTCTTTTCTGCTTTGGAACCAATACATAGTATTTATTCTAAGATGGAGGTAAGGGTTTTTGTTTTTTTAAATACAATAGAATGTAGTGTTAATCGGTGATTTTCTAAGTCAGGTCTGAGCTGCAGGGATTCTTATGATAATTTCATGGCCTATTTTCTATTTCAGCTGAACACCACAGCTCTAGACCAATTAGCCCATTTTTCATTTAAGAAAAATGAGACTCCAGAAACATGAAATGATTTCTCTTAGGTCACAAAGAGCAGATACTAAGATTTGAAGCTAGGTCCTCTTACTCAGACCGCAGTGTTCTTTTCTGTACCACACTCAAACATTCAAATGTGATCTCATTGATGCACTCCCTCCAGCTGTGCAGATCTCAACACATCCATGCTTGCCCCAGGGAGTGTATGTCTCACTTTCAACACAACTAGCTCATCTTCTACTCTTCATGGAACTTGGAATGCATTTCTCTGTAGAAACAAAATCTACAGAGTTCCTAGAGAAGGCTGAGTGTCGAGGTGTGTTGGGGTGGAGGGGAGTGAGTGAAGGGAACCCTCTCCCCGGATCACACAGGGGGTCTCATCTGCTTCCTTGTGCTCCTAGTTTCATCATCTAGTGCAGGTTATGTGACTGAGTTTGAACCTGATGTGATTGACATTGACTGGGAGGGAAGGAAGAGGGAGGGGAAAATGTTTGAGACAAGAAAATGGGCTCTCCATCTCCAGTGACAGGAATGGTGCCTGTGGTGGCCAGGCTGAGGCCACCCATGTGGGACTTTAGGTCAGGCCATTTGACTTCTAGCCTTTTACCTAATTCTGATCTTTACTTGTTCCAGTAAATTTAATAAACTGTACTAAGATCCCAAGGATCAGGGTCTAAAATCTATTTCTTACAGGAGTGCTAGGCAGAAGGATTCTCAGGTGACGGGGAACTTGGAAATTCTCCACATTAACTTGCTCCAGAGGTCTTGGACTAGAGAATGGCTACATCCTTTTGCTGAGTTATTCCAAAGATATACAAAGGGTGGTCTAGCTCTTGCCCTAACATACCTGTGGGATGTCTGTAAATTGGGGACTATCTTAAAATCAGATACTTTCAGAGACAGAAGCAGCTTCAGTGGTCAGGTAATCAAATCCGCATGTAAACAGTAATCTCCTCCTCCAACACCCTTAAAATGATCCTTCTGCAACTACTAGAATAAATCTAGTAATAGGAAATTCCCTAAATGACAGCATAGTCTACTTTTGACAACTTGAATTGTCGTGAAGCTTTTTTCTTAATGTTCACCCAAAATATGATACTTTAATCATCTAACCCTACTGTCAGTTAAGGAAAACAATCCTAGTCCTTCTTGTACACTGGACCACTCAAACAGAACCTCCACATTTTAGAGCTCGAAGAAGCAATAGAGTCTAAAGGTAATCTAATCTAACCCTTATTCTAGTGTCTGGCACATAGGATTATTATCTATCAATATTATTAATTACCAATTAATAGTATCTATTAATAGAAACTTGAGATGAACTAGACACCAGTCAGTTCCACTAGGGAAATCCTGAATAAGAGGGAAAGTTTCTGCTTAGGGAAGATCAATGAGGTTAGAATTTGAAAAGAAGTTAATTAGATGGAAAAAAAAATCTTGGCAGCCAATGTTTCTGATAAGATGGGCAGTTCTCCAGCTATCAAAAACAATGTAAAATGCTCAAATCTCTAATAAAAAGGTATGTAAAGCTCAGAAGATCGACCTCAGCCTCATCATTATGGCCAAGAGGATCCAGAGCACAATTCTCTAGCTCTCTGCATAGGCCCAAACTAAGCATCTAACATACAATATCAATACACCATGAAGACTCTCATTCTTTAAGAAAATAAAAAATGGGACCTACAAGGCAATACTTCATTAATTAATTATGTAATAACAGAATAGCTAATATAAGTCAGTTCTCAACTACTTAATTGTATTAAATAGGAATTGATTTCTTGATCAAAACTATAGATTTTGCTAATGAGCCTTTGGACCGAATGAGAACATGCTACTGGGCCCTGATAATCTCTCAATGGATCCCAGGATCATCTGTAAACTACAGCAGGGTCCCATATCCAACTGGGGAAGGCATTCCAAGACCCTCAGAGGATGCCTGAAAATAAAACAGTTTCTCCCGTAAAATGTTTGACCACTATGTTAACTTTATTGTACTAGTATTTCTTCTCTCTCCTCTCCGGACCCTCAGCTTGCTATTCCCAGCCTCTCACCCCACCGCCTAAAAAATATCTTTTAAAAAAGTGAAAGTAGAACAGACTTCAAAAGAGGGCAGATCTCCTATGCAGGGATCTGGGCCCCTGGACCAACCATGGGCAACTGAAAGCAGAGAAAGCAAAACTAGGGATTATGGGTACGGAGTGGGGATTACAATACTTCAGTTTTATAACTATAAGTCATATCAGATAAAAATAAAGACCAAATTTTTAAACCCTTACCTTCCACCTTAGAATCAATACTATGTGCTGGGTCAAAGGCAGAAGAGTGGTAAGGGCTAGGCAATGGGGGTCAAGTGACTTGCTCAGGGTCACACAGCTAGTGTAAGAGAGGAACTTGGACTTAACCTGCCAGAAGGAAGAGAGGAGATTTTGCAGGCTGAAGGACCAACTGGAACCAGGAAAGGACAGGGAGGAGAAAGAGTTCTGAAAGAAGGAGAGCGGAAGTTAGAGGAGTAACTGACTTCTTTCTGGAAAGCCCACAGAAAGGAGGACCTGAGTGGACCTTTGGACCAGCCCCCTCCTCCTGAGACTCCTAACCCAGTTTCCAGAGAAGACAAGCTGAGCGAATAGGACTTCAACAGGCAGCTGTTCACTATAAGAAGAATTCCTCTGAATCCCCTGAAGTCCTTGAACTTGTTATAAAAGCCAAGGCAGCTAGAAAGTCAGGACATCTTCACAAAGCAAAGCCTGATCTTGCCAGACTTTGGGAGAAGGGGTTCAGTTATTTCTAGGGACCTCCTACTCCCTCTTTCCCAGTTCAGTTGCCCTACCCTCCATGTGTTCCCTTAGAATCAACAGCTGTTCAGAAGTGCAAATGACTGGCTTCATAGTATCTAAGAAAGGAAGGAGACTTTGAAGACGGAGGGGAGGGAAGTGACATTTCTCTCCTCAGAGAGGGAGAAGCTGTTTGTATCACATTTGTTTCAACCAAGTTTCTTCAGGGAACAGAAGTTTGTGATCTTGAAGACCGCCAGAGTGGTGTCTGCCCAGGAGGAGAGAGAGGGAAATCACTCCAGCCATCCCCTTTCTTTTTCTACTTGACTCCATTCCACCTCTTCCTCACTCTGGTCCTGACCCAGTAGGGGGAGACTCCATTCTCTCACTCTATTACACTACAAAGTATCTCGAGTACATTTGAAGCCAGGACTTCCCATCTCTAGGCCACTAAGCCATCCAACTGTCCCCAAGACCAATTTCTTAGAGAATGCTCTAATTGTCTTTCTTTTCCCTCATCTTCCATCTTAGAATCAATACTGTGTATTGTCCCCAAGGCAGAAGAGCTGTAAGGGCTAGGCAATGGGGGGGTTAAGTGACTTTCCCAGGGTCACACAACTTTTGGTCTCAAAAGGCTATATATGAACCTAGGATTTCCTGTCTTTAGGTCTGGCTGTCAATCCAATGAGCCACCCAGCTGCCTAATTTTACCGTAATTTTGTGATATTAAGCCTAAACACCCAGACAGCAGTACCATACAGTATAGTACAAAATATACTGGAAGTGGAATTTCCAGTCCAGGGGACTTATTTTCTAGTCTTAGCTCAGCCACTAAGTAGAGAGCTGTTAAAAACTTAGATAAACCTTAGATAAGATGCTGCTTTTCTGGATGTTTTTTTTTTTAATCTGCAAAATAAGAAGTTTGAATTTTGATGTTTTCAATTAGCTTTAACATTTTATAATTCTACTTGAAGTGAGAAAAACAAAAGGGACTTTACTTCTCACTTGCATTTGATTGTTAAGTTTACATAAGAATTATATGTTTGTGCATGGATTTTCTACAGGGAGAGGTTGCCTAAAGTGGTTGTGGCTCTGGTATGCTTAGACCAAAACAAGGAATATTGTTGTTGACTGGCAAACATTAAAAAAAATTTTTTTTAATACCAGATGCAAGAATATTCTACTCATTCAAATCTGGCCTCAGACACTTCCCAGCTGTGTGACCCTGAGCAAGTCACTTGACCCCCATTGCCTAGCTCTTACCACTCTTTTGCCTTGGAGCCAATACACAGTATTGACTCCAAGATGGAAGGTAAGGGTTTAAAAAAAAGAATATTCTACTCATCTCTCTTACTTTCTCCCCCACTCAAAATCCCTACCTGTCCACTCTCCCCCAATTACTATTAAAGAAGAAACTGTGGAAACTGGAAAAGAATCACTGGCTAATTTTGTACTCATTAAATGGCATGTACAATATAGGGAGCTTATTTTAAATCAGTTCTTCAATTAACACAAAGAATCAGGAGGAATACTGGAGCATTTGGGGAAAGTGACTTGGAATGAAAAAGAGCCAAAAGAAAAATATTCATGATTGCAACAACGTAAGTCAAAAGCAAACACTTCAGCTAATGCAACAATGTTAGTATAATAAGAATAAGTTAAAGCCCCTCTGCTTGCATTCTGTCATCTCTAAGCTACAAAAGTAGAGAGTAGCACATACTATCAATGGCAACCAGCCCATTAGAGTTCTCTCTGTCTCAGAGAGCTTACTTTGGGTCAGGTTTTTTGTTGGGAAAGTCTGCTGTGTCAAAATGTATCAACAACAAGAAAAAAGCCATTCCTGACAAGTGAGAGATCCAGTGATAATGGACTTAATGCAGTAAGAGTAGCAGCAAAACAGATTAGTATCCATTATAAAGCAAATGTATTTAAGAAACACCTCCCCCCCCCCAAAAAAAAAAACCATGGAAGTAGACAACTGTTAATGAGATCACAAAATACATTGTATTCCTTGATCAAGTGCAAAGAATGAATCAGATTTAGGTGAATGGAAGTACTAAGTCTAATCTGTTTACCCTAGAACCCACTGGTTCTTAGTAAATAATTCTGCCCAGTCTAGTGTTTAACATCTTCATGTCCTCTGGGACACTGGATCCAGCAGCCTCAAAGAATCCTGATATTTAGTCTAAATTTTCTCTAAATGTTAAAATCAACTGATGGGGTATGGCCTATGCTTCTCTGCCTGTCTCTCGGTCCCTCAATTTAAAAATAAGGACTGACTCTAAATTCATTATGAGAATTAACTAACTACTGGGGGGTGGGGGGGACTTTTGTTATCTAAACCTGCTGATAAGAATGTGCTTCTTTCCCATAGTTCCTTATGGTTCTTCGTAAAGAAAGGGCCTCTGTTTCAATAAATCCCTCTTTCCAAGGAATACTTGAGAAAAATTTTTTTTTTTCAACTTCACAATAAGACAGATGACTCAATGGATAGAGTCAGGCTTGGAGAAGGGGGGTCGTCAGTGGTTCAAATATGACTCTAGACACTTCCTGAGCTGTGTGATCCTGGGCTAATAAACTAACCTCTATTGCTTAGCCCTTCCCTTTACTTCCCTTCTGCCTTGGAACAACACTCGGTATTGAATCTAAGATAGAAAGTGAGGGTTTAAAACAAAAAAGAAGAGGAAGAAAAAAGAAAAGGAAAAAACTTCACAGTATCTGTTCTACTGGTATTAAGAAAGCCAATTTGTTTTCTAAAAATTATCTCTCATTCTCTCTCTCTCTCCCCCATACACTCACACACAGAAAGAGTTCTCCAGTGGAATATGGTACAGAGTCTGTGCTTGGCCCATGTGGCTTAATATTTTTATCAATGTCTTGATTACCTGCATATGTATCATGTTTATTAAATGTATAGATGAAACAAAGCTAGGCAAGAAAACCAACACATTGGATGACAGAATCCAAAAAGATCCACCAGGCTTTAACAGGTAAAATGCAGAGACCTGCATTTGGATTTTAAATATTACTTTCATGAAAATAAATGATCAAAGAAGACACCCTGGGTGTATATGAAATATAAAAACAAATCAATGTGGTCTCAGCTGAAGTAAAAGAGGGCGTGACAGTCTCAGCCCTCTACCCTGGTCTGGCCATACCCAGAAGGCTGTGCTGACTTCAGGGTACCACACTTTTTTCAAAAGCAGGAAAGTTTTTCACAAACTAGAGGCCAGAGGAAGTCAAACAATGGCTGAAGGGCTCCAGATAAAACACTATGTTATGATGAATTGAATGAACTAGGGACATTTGGCTACCTTCAAACACTTGAAGAGCTTTTTGATGGGAAAAAATCCAATGAATTTGTCTTTTCTGTTCTGGGGGGAGGAGGAGGAATTGCCAAAACTTAAAAGTGTGGAACTGGTAGAGAGAGAAATTCAGGCATAGTGTTAGAAACAACTTCCTCCAATTAAAATCAAGGCCAAAGGGACAGGCAGTTAGATGGCTCACAGGATTGAGATGAGAGGTCTTGGTTTCATTCTGGTCTTGGACATTTCCTAGGTGAGCTGCATGACCCTGGGCAAGTCACTTACCGCCCACTGCCTAGCCCTTACTACTCTTCTGCTTTGGAACCAATACACAGTATTGATTCTAAGACAGAAGGTGAGGGTTAAAAAAACAGGTCAAAGTGGAATGAATTGCCTTGGAACATACTGAGTTCCCTGGATCAGGACTTCAAGAAATGGCTGGATCGACATGCATTGATTTTAGACAATATTCACGTTTCATCACACATGCAATCTACAGTACCACAAATACGAGTCACCAAATAACTTTCTCAAAATGAAAACATTTTCTAACCTTTGATCGAATGATGTGCTTGGATGTGTCAGATGGTGGTGTGATGGCACTGTACGGTATAATGTACCTCTACGAATCTCTCTATTTTGGCTGCTCTCGGGAAAACCGAGGGAGAGGTTGCTGGGACTTTGCTGTTGTTGGAGGATACTGAGATGGCAAGGCATAGAATCTAAAGCAACTGCACTACATTGGGGGGACACAATTACAACTTAGAGCTTGAATATTAAAGGCAAACAGTGAAATTATGCAAGAGTGCATGGGGGTTCCTTACAGGAAATATGCATTCTTCAATAAAAACGTTAAGAGCAGATATCAGTATTCCTTTAGCAATACTAACTAGCTGTGAAGCACGGGATACTGCAATCTCCATCAATCCATCACCACGTGGTTGCCAAATGAATATTTCTAGGTACAGTATTAACCTTGTCACTATTCTGCTAGAAAAAAGATCGGGGCATTTCCCTATTATCTGCAGAATAAAATTTCTTTTTAGTCTAATATTTCAAGCCCTCTACAATTCTCTAGACTATTTGGTATCCTTTCCCTTTACATACTCTATTGGCCTGCAGGTTCCCAAATTCAACCTATCTTTAATCTCTGTGCCTTTTCATAGGCTGTCCCACATGCCTGGAATGTACTCCCTCCTCCTCACTTGAACCTATTAGAATGTTCATCTTCCCAGGAAGGGTCAGCTTGGATACTCCCTCCTCCATGGAAGCCTTTTTTGCTCCTTTCCCCTAAGGTGTTAAGTGTCCTCATCTCCTCCAATTATTTTCTATTTACTTTGGTTTTGCTTTTTTAAATAAATCACTCTTGTCAAGATAAGCTCTTTGAAGACACAGATGGTTTTTGTTTTCTTTTTTCCCCCCACCATCTAAACCAAAGTCTTACAGATAGGGGAATAGAAATAAAGGAAGGAATAAAATATCTATTAAGTGCTTAAAATGTTCAAAGAGCCCAGGTGAATTCTGGGAATATGGTCCTAGTTGTCAAGGAGCTTACATTACAAGGAGGAGATTACATATGGATGCAAAGTTTCAACTGCAAATTAGAAGGACCTTATGACCCAGTGGCAAAATGGATGTTAATGCCTTCTTTAATGTCATTTAATGTCAAACTGAATGAATTTGAAAATTGTAGGTCACCAAAGGAGAATGGAAATCTATTTCAATAGGAGTAAAAAGGCTTCAACAAATATTCAACAATGATTTGTAGGAAAAAAGCCATGTAAAAAACAGCAAGAAGATATCTAACTGGAAAAGGAGATATAATGGAGTGAGAATAGAGATTGGCAGCTCATATGATGAAATAGTGTCCATACAACATTAAAGACCTAAAAGAAGGGCTATGGGGAAACAGGTGTCAACTGTGTTTTTAGAACCCCCAAGTTTGCCCCCTACCCTTGAAGTCTCAAACTGACCTGTTTCAGACTGAACAATAAACCTTAAAGCCGGGGGCCCCAAACTATGACCCGAGGACCACATGCAGCTCCCCAAGGCCATTTATCTACTGCACTTCTGGAAGGGGCATCTCTTTCATTGGTGGTCAGTGAGGAGCACTGCATGTAGCAGTGCTGCCAAGCATGGCATTGCTCATGTACAGGACTACTTCTGGTGACATCATCCTTTGTGTGGTGCCTTGTTCTGAGAGTAACTGAAGGAGTACGAGGTGCCATGCAAAGGATTATGTGGCTGCACAATGGAAGACGTCAGCATGGTGAGCAGCAATCTGGGGGAGGGGATTCCGCACTGTGTCTATGGCTGCTGGGTATGGTAGTGGCAGTGATGGGTCTGTGCAAGGTGTGACAGGCCCATCCCAGCCAGTGCTGCAGCCTCCGCTATCCCAGACAGCACTATACATTGTTTTTTTATAGTCCGGCCCTCCAATGGTCTGAGGGACAGTGAACTGGCCCCCTGTATACAAAGTGTGGGGACCCCTGCCTTAAAGTAACTAATGATCTCAGTTTAGGTAGAATTAGGAGACATAATCAAAGCTTAAGTACCCCTTTGTCTTAGAAGTTTCTCCCATAGAATCTCAAGCCATTCTCTGGTACCCAGTCTCTGGTGACAGCCTCTTTCCCAAGCCTGCTTGTAACCAGGCAGTGTAAGTTTTCTGTCCTTAATTCCCCAAAAGGTACATAAGACGACCAAGGTCTATTGCTCCTTGGATAATCGTCTCTGGTGCTGTGCTTTCCCAGAGTCCCTGTGTAGATGACGTGCTGACTCTTCACTGTGGCCAAAGCTGAGCACTGTCTCCTGTCCTAAGTAAAGACCTGTTCTTTCTAACTACTTTAGTCATTATGTTTGTCAAAGCTTGACACAAGCATGTTAAGGCACTGGTGAACTGTGAATGCATCGAGTCATTCTGGGAAGCAGTTTGGAAACAGACCCCCAGAGTCGCTGTACTGAGCCTGCCCTTGAACCCTAACAGTATTACTAAGCCTATTCTCCACTAGCCATCCAAGAGGAAACGGGCAATGTGTGCACAGGATGCTTGTAACTCTTGTGTAGGGCTAAGGAACTGGACTCTAAGGAGATGCCCAAGAATTAGGGTTAAGAGTAAAGCTTAAGAGTAATGCGGCTTCCCATGACAGAGAGAGGAGAGTCAGCACAGCACACAATCCAAGCTGCACTCATCCAAGTTCCTCGGAAGCACTGTGGTCAGTTCTGGGTGATAATCTGTAAAATGCCCAGAGGAAGGCAAAGATGGGGAAGGTCTCGAATTCA
The DNA here is from genome assembly GCF_027887165.1 of Monodelphis domestica. Classification (NCBI taxonomy): domain Eukaryota; kingdom Metazoa; phylum Chordata; class Mammalia; order Didelphimorphia; family Didelphidae; genus Monodelphis; species Monodelphis domestica. Next base: position 285,813,663 of record NC_077233.1, on the reverse strand, counting down.
TGGGAGCAGTTACAGGACTAGGCATGTTGGTTCTGGAGGAAAGAAGACTCCGGAAAGAGGATAGCTATCTTCAAGTATTTGAAGGGCTTTTGTGTGGAAGAAAGGTCAGACTTCTCCAGTTTGGCCCCAAAGAGCCAAATTAGGAAGCAAAGAGGCCAATTAAATTTGATATTGGGAAAAAGTCCCACCAATGAGAACGATCAAGAGTGGAATGCCTCCTGAAGGGATGGAGGGAGACTCCCTCCTTGAGGGTCTCCAAGCAGGGGCTAGACTTGACAGATCTGTATCAGTAGGTATTTCTTTAGCAAATGGGCCAAGATCCTTTCCAGTTCAAAACCTTTGTTGTGATTTATTTGATTCTCAAAATAAGCACGTGAGGTAGACCTTGCTGGCATTATTACTATTTATCCTGTGGTTATGGCCTCCAGACTTACCGATATGAACAATTCCTCTACCAAAGCATGCCAATGGCCCCATGGGACTCCTCCAGTTAGCGTATGCGCTTCTTCAGAGCAGAGGTGGTCTTATTTTTCTATTTGTATTCCTAGGACTTAATACCTATTATTCATGTTTCATTCATTTTTCAGTCATTCATCTCCATTGTTCAGGGAGGGAAATCAGAGAGGTTAAAGGATATTACCCAGCATCATCGAGCTAATTAGTGTCAGAGCCAGGATTCAAGGATCTCCTTAGCAGTGTCTGTCCATTAAGTCATACATACTGCTTCTCATACCTCCTACTCCAAGTCTCTCACTCCATGTTCCAAACAGATGGGATTATCTCACAGAATGAGGTAAAGCAACAGCTTGCATTTAACTCATGTTGATTAGCTTTATTTACATTTCTTGCCTTTCCTGTTGTCCCTGTGTAGGCATACAAGTTCTTCAAACAATATCTTCGTATACTTTTGACAACAAGAACATCAAAATAAGATTGACCTAGAATAATCTAAGGAGACTTTTAGTGCTTTAACAATCAATTTAGGAAAACAAAAATGCTTTTAGAGATTTAACTGATGCTTGAAATCTAGAACCCTTATATTTAACTTCTCCTTCCACAATAATGATCGCCAAAGCGTTTGACAATTATCAAAGGTGATCAATCTGAGTCGCACTTTCTTCGACTTTCCTTTCCCACTTTGGCTGGGGTCTAGTGAGCAATTGAATATGGCGCTCCATTGCAAACGTATACTGTCCTACTCAGATCACACTGCTGGCTTTTGAAAGGCAACATTGGCAGAGTATAAGGTCAAGAAGGCTCTCCTATGCTAGAAAGATTAGCATTGTGGTTGTCTGACCACCACCAACTGGAATTTAGAAAGTCGTTGTTTTCAACATAAAAGAAGGCCACCATGACTATAACAGCTAGACTTAATAAAGTGATGGCAAAGATACTAGAGTAGTTTACCATTTCCTTCTCCATTGGGCAAAATTCGTTTTCTAAATATGTGCCTCTCTTTACCTGACAAATTAAGAAGCAGCTATTTGGCCACAGCAACAGATGAAAACATATTAAGATATGGAAAGCATTCATGGAATAAAAGACCATAGCAGTAAACCACAGAATCTCAGAGTGAAGAGACCCCAGAAGCCATCCCGTTCAACCCACTCCTGAAAAAGCATCCCTTTTCCTCCCTTGGTAAAGATCCAACAGGTTTGTGTGTGTGTGAAAACCTCCCGTGAAGGGGAACCCACCACTTCCTGACAGCTTCAACAGTTAAGATTTTCCCACCAGCCAGCCTAAGTAGACTTCAGTTAAGGGAGCAAGCAGTTTCCCATGGCTCCAGGTTCATCCTTCTTCTGTCCCAGACCTTCAAAGACTTCAAGACAACGATAATGTCCCCCAACTCCCACCCAAGAGAGGTAAACCAGATGAATCTTCATTAAGGAAAGATTCCAAACCTTTCACTAACCTGATCAAAATCCTTCTCTAAAAATAGAGGCCAGAACTGAATAGAATAATATTCTAGACAGTCAACTAAGGTGAAATGTAGAAGGATTTGTAGAGTTAAAAAAAAAAGTCTACTCATTTGATGTGTTTTTTTTTTTCTAGCAAGGATAAAGCATTGGTTCAGCTGATCATAGCCACCTTTCTTTGCATATGATGGCATGCTAGGGGAGAAGATTGTGCCAAGCCTGAGAAGACCCTGATTCCTCCTACGCTGGGCTTTTGTACATAAATGACCAAGAAGCCTTAGTGGTTTAAGCCTTAGTCCTCAGAACTAAACGAGTCAATGTCTGTTTTAGGGAAAAACTAAACTAGTCCACAGAGCAGGGATATTAGTAGATGTTTCTACCACCCAGAGTTGGAAATAGAATCTCCTCAGTACCAGGACAACGGTACAATTATATCACGAAGAAATAAGAATTTATAGAATGAAAGAGCAGCATCAAAATTCTGTAGTAAAACTATAACAGAAAGGCAAAGTTCTTTGAAAGTTTCGTTCAATTTTAGTAAACGTTAGGTAAAATTTAGCAATCTTTAGAGTAAAAGTAATAAACTTTTTTCTTAGTAAAAAGAAATTTCTACTAAATATCATTTTCTTCAAGAATTACTTCATGTTCCCAAATGTATCAAGAACACTAGACTTAAAAAGAAAGTCTTCTGATTTCAACTTACAGAACTCCTACTAAACTTACAGTTTCTGTTTACATCAATACCTCACCCTTTCATTAAAAAATAAAAAGACATTGCCAAAAAGTATTTTGTCCTTTATCACTGCAAGGTTTTAAGGTTTGTCAATGGCAGTGATGGCAAACCTTTTAGAGATGGAATGCTGGACCCTGCCCCCACACCTCACTCCAAAGACCAAGTGCCATGGTCACCCTCTCTCAGAGACTGTGTGTCATGCCCCACCTCATTACCTGACATAGGGGAGGGAGAAAGCACTCCCATTGGACTGCTGGGCAAAGGGGTGGATGAAGTAAGGAATATCCTCAGCAAGTGTAGAGAGGGGGAGGAGAATGGTCAGAGTGTTCCACTCCCCTCCAGCTCTGCCACCTGTAAACCCCTTACCCCCTGTGAGTTCCCATTGGGCTGCTGGCCAGAGGGGCAGAGATGTAAAAAGAAAATGTCATCAGGTGCTGTGGAGAGGAGGAAGGGAGCAGCTCCACACAAGACCCTCTGCCTTTCTAGTAACAAACTGGGGGGGTGGAGGGGCAGAGGTTGTGTGCCCACACAGAGCACTCTGCATGCCATATTTGGCACCTGTGCCATAGGTTTGCCATCACTGGTCCATGGCCTAAGGGCCAATTTCCCATACTAGTGGGGGAAATTGCATTATCTGAAGTAATGAGGGCTCTTTCACCCACCACCTGAGTAGTTCTATATGGTCTTGGCCTAAGCAACATTCATATTGGATATTTCTTTTCTACTACTCCAAATAGTATAATGAGGTAAAATTAGGATAAAATAAATATCAAGAGCAGCTTTAAAAGGAGAAGAATTTTACAATAGGGCCACCTAAGCATGAAAAAGGTGGGACACAATCTTACCACTTTGCTTCTGCCAGTATTCACTGTTTTTCCCGGTCAATGCATATCCCCCAGTGACTAGATTTCCCCCAGTTCTAATTTGTCCTGCCTTCTGTAATTCTGCAGCACAGATGGCTGTAGAGGTAGAAATGGTAAACTTCAAGCTATAGTATTTAATAAATTCTCTTGGGTAACACAGATAAAAAAGGCTTAGGGCAAGATTTTTTGTTGTTGTTCAGCCATTTGATTCAGTCATGTCTGACTCTTTATGACCTTGTGGATCATTACTGTTCATGAGGCTTTCTTGGCTTTCACTGTAGTGGCTTGCCATTTTCATAGGGCAAGATTAGTAGTACTTTGGGGGGGCAGCTGGGTAGCTTAGTGGATTGAGAGCCAGGCATAAAGATGGGAGGTCCTGGGTTCAAATCTGACCTCAGACACTTCCTAGCTGTGTGACCCTGGGCAAGTCACTTAATCCCCATTGCCTAGTCCTTACCACTCTTCTGTCTTGGAAGCAATACATAGTATTGATTCTAAGATGGAAAGTAAGAGTTTAAAAAAAACTTTTAAAAATAAAATGCTATGTTCCCCATGACCTCTATTTACCTGGTGAATTAAGAATCAGCTAGCATATGTGTTCACATGTTCATATATACACACATCATATTGTTACCCCCCCCCCCCCAAAAAAAAAAAGCCAAATGATGTTATGGTGGAAAGAGCCCTTTATTTAGAAAACTTGTGTTCATATCTAGACCTGCTATGTTGTTTAGACGTTTTTCACTTCTGTCTGACTCTTCATGACCCCCTTTTGGGGATTTTTTGGTACAGACATTGGAGTGAATTATGTGCCATTTTCTTCTCTAGCTAATTCTCCAGATGAGGAAATTGAGGCGAGCAGTGTTAAGCCCAGAGTCACATAGCTAGTAAATCTCTGAGGCTGGTCATTGTGTTGCTGAGAGTAGTTAAATCTTTCTGCACAATATCGCTGTTGCTGTGCACAATGTTCTCCAGGTTCTGCTTATTTCACTCTGCATCAGTTCCTGCAGATCTTTGCAGCTTTTTCTGAAATCATCCTGCTTATAATTTCTTAGAGCACAATAGTATTCCATTACCAACAAATACCACAATTTGTTCAGCCAGTCCCCTACTGATCGATATTCCCTTCCCTTTGCCACCACAAAGAGCTGCTATAACTATTTTTGTACGAGTAGGTTCTTTCCCCTTTTTATGATCTCTTTAGAATACAGACTAGAAAATAGAATAGTGGTATTACAGGATCAAAGGGTATACACAATTTTATGGCTCTTTGGGCATAGTTCCAAATTGCCTTCCAGAATGGTTGGATCAGTTCACAAAGCCACCAACATAAATTAGTGCTCCAATTTTGCCACATTCCTTCCAATATTTACCACTTTCCTTTGCTGCCATATTGGCCAATCTGATAGGTGTGAAGTGATAGCTCAGCATTGTTTTAATTTTCAGTTCTCTTAATGAGTGATTTAGAACATTTTTTCAAATGATTATTGATAGCTTTGATTTTTTCATGAAAAAATTGCTAGTTTATAACCTTTGACCATTTGTTGATTGGAAATGACTTGCATTCTTATAAATTTGACTGAGTTCTTTATATATAGATTTAAGGAATTAAACCTTTATCAGGGAAATTTGTTCTAAAATTTTCCCCATTCGCTGTCTCCCTTCTAATCTTGGTTACACTGGTTTTGTTTGTAAAAAAAACTTTTTAACTTTATATAATGTAAAATGAATAATTTTGATTATATTTTCGTTCTCTATCTCTTGTTTGGTCATTAATTCTTCCTTTCTCCATGGATGTGCCAGGCAAACTATTGTATGTTCCCCTAATTTATTTATGGTATCTTCCTGACTTTAGGTCCCCCAAGTCCAAACTATCCACTACACATGCCAACACCTTGCGTTTATATTCACAATTTGTTGTTGTTCTTTTTGCATTTCTTTGTATCATAGAGCTCAGCAACCTGCTTGGCACCATGCTACTTTTTTAAACCTGGGGTATGTACATTTTTATCCATAATTTTATAAAAATTAAATGTAGGGTTTCCTTTATAATTCTGTGTTTTGAAAAAGTTGAGATCCTTCTACCCAGGGCAAAGCTTCTGATGTGAGACTGTCCCAACTAAACATTGAGACCAGAGGTGATCTTTCTAAAAATGCAGGCAAATATTTTAACACAAACAGAAGGCTTAATATTAAAGTTATAAAATTAGTTCCATTTTATAAATCAGATTATTCCCCTCTTGTTTTTTAAAAGATTTATTATTAGAAAGATAGAGAGAGAGAAAGAGAGAGACAGAGAGAGAGAGAGAGGGAGAGAGAGAGAGAGGGAGGGAGGGAGGAGGGAGGGAGGGAGAGAGAGAAAGAGACAGAGAGAGAGGGAGAGACAGAGAGAGAGAGGGAGAGAGGGAGGGAGGGAGAGAGAGACAGAGACAGAGACAGAGAAAGAGAGAGAGAGAGAGAGAGAGAGAGAGAGAGAGAGAGAGAGAGAGAGAGAGAGAGAGAGAGAGAGAGAGAGAGAGATAAGCTTCATAGGTAGTATACATGCTTAATTGGGAAACTCCCTGTTTGTACACAGTTTCTTTACCTGGCATAAACTGCAGACATGTCTTCTAGGAAAGGCAATCAATCATTTACTGCCATAAAAAGAAGGAAGCCAAGTGACCAGATATGGATGTAGGGAGACCATCACTTATTTACCTGCGGCAGAAGATACACACTTGAGTTCACTTCCTTCTAAAATATGAGTCATAATGAGTCACTACGGCCCAAGGAATCCTTCTAGCTAGTTCTCTACCATGAGTACAGATCTCACTTTTAAGAAATGATGAACCAAATACCTGCCATAACAGAGGAAGTTTTCTGATGAAAAAAAAAAGTTGTGCAATGACCCTTACCTGTGAGTACTGCCCAAGGCTCTGTCCTGGGTCCGCTTCACTTCTCTCTCTATTCTTCCGGTAACTTCATGAGTTCCCATGATTTTTAAACTACTATCTCTATGCTGAGAAAGCCCACCTGAACTTGAGTCTTTCATCAACAATGAATTGTCGACTTGGACATTTCAACTTGGATGTCCTGGAAACATTGTTAACTGACCATGTCTAAAACTGAAGCCATTGACTTCTCCCCACACCTTCTTTCCCTATTTTGGTTGAAAACACCACCATCCTTCCAGTTTTCCTAGTTTGTAACCTGGGCATTATTCCCAGCTTCCCACTCTCCATTACCCCACATATCCAAATCAATGACCAAATGTTGACATTTTTTTTAAACCCTCACCTTCCATCTTGGAGTCAATACTGTGTATTGGTTCCAAGGCAGAAGAGTGGTAAGGGCTAGGCCATGGGGGTCAAGTGACTTGCCCAGGGTCACACAGCTGGGAAGTGGCTGAGGTCAGATTTGAACCTAGGACTTCCCGTCCCTAGGCCTGGCTCTCCACCCACTGAGCTACCCAGCTGCCCCAAAAATGTTGACATTTTTACTTCCATAACTGCTTGTATCCAACTCACAAAGTTATCACATGAGTTTAGGTCCAAATCACCTTAGACCTCAATGATACAGTGTCTCCTAAAGAGGCTCCTTGCACAATCTCACGGGAATTTAGCTAGGCTTGTCCCATTATGTGCCACTGAGTTTCTTTACTCCAAGAGTAGACTTTATGTTTATCCTGTTAAATATCCTGTTTTAAGATTTAACCCAATAGTACAGCCAACCCAAGCTTTTATGGAGCTTAAATGATGCCCATCTTTGTGGTTGATGACCATGCAGTGGTGTGCTCTTTTACAACTTTGCCTTTAAAAATATATGTACAAAACCTTGTAAATGTAATCCGCACATGACCATTTTCTCCATCACTTTCTTAAGTCTAGACAATCCACAAAACCATAGAACCACCCTCGATTTGTAGCACTTGCCAATTTATGGGAATAAATGCTGACAACTAAAGGTCCCAGCTGGCTCCAGTCCATCCTATGCCTTTATCCAAGCCACGGAGGACACTGATGGTAGCAGAGGGTACTGCTCTCTCTGTAGACTGTATCAGCAAATACAACAGAAAGATCTCTCTTTAGAAGGGCCCCGCGTTCACCTCTTTCAAAGCTTATCATACCAGCAGCCTGGCTAAAGCAAGCCAAACAGTCTTGACTAGGATGGGCTGCAAGTCTTTTTTACTCTCCTTGTCACGGGAGATGCTAAGCAACGATACTTTAGTAGAAATTCTGATCTCTATTCTATGTCCCTCTCAAGCCCTCCCTAACTATTTTGGTATAGTAACAATATCTTTTTCCCCCTACATTTCCTTCTAGGTCACAAGGAAGGAAAGTCAGTAGATGCTGGGAAATCCCGGGGCTGCCACCTCTTCCTAGTGCCACCTCACTCTCAACTGTGGCTCTCCACTGGGAAACTTATCAGCAGGGAGTGTATTGAGAGCCATTTGGTGTCGAGGGCAGAAGCCCCCTAGAAAGGAAAGCCACAACTCATTCCAGCCTCAATATATTTTAGTAGACGTTTGTTTCCCTTCGGATCTTCAAGACTCCACTTTGGGGGGAAATAAATCGCCAGACAGCAAAGCAATTTGGTGAAGAGAAGAGAGAAGAGCCGGGCTTTTCAGAAGCAGCGCATCATCCAGGCGGAACGGTGAGGCAATACTAGGATGCACAGCAGGCTCTCAGCTCTGGAAAGGCCAGGAACATCCAGCCCAACAGAACCAAGACTGACTGCAGTGTTCCTCCTTATTGGTTATCTTTAGTAAATATCCGTCTCATATTCTTTAGAAACAACGACGTTGTTTTTGTCTTTCTCAGCCAAGGCGACTTACCCAGAGTGAGTTCGATCTACTCACTGAATCTAACTAAAGCAGAAAAGACTTGAAATGTTATCTGTTCCATCACTCTGCCAGTGTCTTGCATAGTCTTAATCCTCAAAGGAGGAAGATACAAGTACAGCTAGATGGTACAATGGATAAATCCTAGGACCTGAAAGCAGGAGTATCTGAGTTCAAAACCCACATCAGACACTTATCGGGGTGAGACCCTCGGCATGTCACTTGACTGCCTCAGTGTCTTTATCAGTAAAATTGGGCTAATTTTGTTGTTCAGTCATATATGATTCTTTGTGATCCTATTTGGGGTTTTCTTGGCAAAGATATTTAGTTTGCCATTTCCTTCTCCAACTCATTTTCCAGGTGAGGAAACTGAGGCAAACAGGGTTAAGTGACTTGCCCAGGGTCACACAGTAGAAAATGAGACCCTGTTTGAACTCAGGAAAATAAGATCTTTTCTCACTCTATCTGCTTTGACATCTAGTTCCCCCACAATTGGGCTAATAATATCACTTAACTCCCAAGGGTTTTTGTGAGGATCAAATGAGAGAATAGTTATAAAGTATTTTGCAAACCTTCAAGTGCTTAATAAATGATAGCTATTATTATTATTACCAAGAGGGAAACAATATCTATTTACAATGAATTTGCCTATGCTTTGCTTTAAATCCATTTCCTTTTATCCTAACTTATTTTAAAGATGGTAAGCTGATTAAGTATAGCAATGCCATGCCATACATTTAAACAGTCAATAAGCATTTATTAAGTACCTACTATGTCCTCTGCTAATTGCTGGAGCCACAAAGAAAGGCAACAGACAATCTTTCTCTAGGTGCTCAAAATCTAATGTAACTCTATATGGACAAAATACATATAAGATCAATAGGAAATAATCGAGAAAAGAAAAGACACTTAAGACTCTCAGGATCTTATCCATGTTTCTTTTTTTTGTGACATTGCAATTGACACTCAGAATCAATCAGTTTCAGTAATAGTGGGGGAAAGGAATTATATGTTAGATGTGTAGTCAAGATAGACCTGAATTCAAATCCTGTTTTAGGTGTTTGCTAACTGTGTGACTCTAAACAAGTCAATTAATCTTTCTAAGCATCAGTTTTCTCATCTGGAAAATGGGGCTGATGATAAGAGGTAGCACCTACCTCTTAAAGAGCTGTGTAGCTCAAAGGAGGTAAAAAATTCAAAGAGTTTGGCAAATGCTAAAATAATATAACTTATTAGATAAATTCTAGTTAGGATTATGATAATCTCACAAAACTATCCATATCATTTTGGAACTTTCTTATACATGGAAGATCTTTCTTATACAATGTGTCTCAAAATCCTTAACGCAGTTTTAAGAACCTAAAAGTTCTTCAGCTCACTCTCTCTTCCAGTCATCGAAATCTAGTGGCAAGACAAAAATGAGGACAACTCGAGATGACTCAGGATGACTGCCTCAGATGCTCTAAGAGTATCAGAGTCCCTGCTTCAGCTACCTTCCTTGACCTGGATGACTCTCAATCCCTTTGACAAACTAAATAGCATCAGCACCCTCCACCCTTCCTCCCCCACCTTCGACTGCTTTGTCAAAGACCAATAGGCCAACTGTGATCTGACCAGGGCAGAGTACAGAGATATAACTGGTTCTCCTCATTGGGAACACTTTCACAACGATTGCATTCTAAGACTGCAGCAGGACCTTTGGCAGCTACCCTGCTGACTCACTGAGAGTCTACTAAAACCCCTCCTTTGTTTTCAAAGTAGTGATAGGTAGCCACTTCTCCTTATCTGGAATTTATGTAGCTGATGGTCATATGAAACATTTATAATAGCTACCTTTTATACAGTTCTTACTAGATGCTAAGCATTGTACTAAACGCATGACAATTATTTCATTAGATCTTTAGAGTAATACCCCTAAAATAGGTAAAAAAATTCTTTCCATTTAACAGCTGAGGACACCGAGTCAAAGAGAGGATGTGACTTGCCCAGAATGAAACAGCTAGTAAGTATCTAAAGGCCAAATTTGAACTCAGGTCTTCCTGACTCCAGAACCAACATTCGATCTACTATACCACTTAGTTGCCCATGAAATACCATCTTTCTTCCAGTATGTTGAACCAGTTAAGATTACTTGATACTCCAGTTCTATTTGATAACTATCCTATCAAGGGCAGTTAGGTGGCAAAGTGGAGAGTAAACAGGTCCGAGTCAAATTCAGCCTCAGATACTTTCTGTGTATGATCTGGGTAAGTCACTTAAATATCTCTTTACCTCGGTTTCCTCATCTGTAAAATAAACCAGAGAAGAAAATGGCTAAGCATTCCAGTTTCTTTGCCAAGAAAAGTCCAAATGGGATCACAAAGCCAGAAAGCATTGAACAACAACATTTTTTTTCAAAACTGCATCATCCTCAAACTTGGAAAGTGTGACCCCCAATACAAGTCACTGAGAAGAATATTAAGCAATACAGAATAAAGTTACCAGTAAGGTTATATGTCATAAAGAATGTGTAAGGTCAATTTTGCATTTAAATGTAGCATTACCTCTGTAGAGAGTAAGTTGTGTTAAGAAATACTACAGGAATGAAAACCTTCTCTACCGACATCTTCACCTGACCTTGAAGGTAAATAACATTTAATAAGCAAGTTTATTTCTTTATATTTTTTCTTATTATCTACAAATATTTTTATAAAGTACATTTTTGTATTTAAAAGCATATAAAAGAAAAAATGTGTGTGGTTTTTGGGGGCTGGAATGGATTCATTACAATTTCATTCATTTAAAAGGGGAAACTCGATTTGACACACGAATAAATGGAGTTACAAGCTTGGCCATGGAACTAATTAAACTCGTGTGTCAAGGTACTACTGTAGTTAAGAGTCTGAAATGACATTTGAACTCAAGTCCTTCTGGCTCTACTTTGGTTCCTTGTGCCATTTCAAATGACAAAAACATCAACCAACCATTAATTTTATGACTACCCACTTTATATATTACTAACAAACCTAAAAGCAGCCTATAGATTCATAAGATTTAAACAATTGGAGGATTTTCTCCCTGAAAAACAATAACTGGACACAATGATTCCTATTTGCACCTTTTCATCCAATTTTGTCTAACAGATAATAATTGCCTGCTTTAAAATAGAATCAGGTCCTTGTCAACAGCTTCTATTCTAGTTTTTCCAATGTCATATCAGTGCCCACAATTTAGGCCACAGTATTTAGAACTACTGGAAAATGATCTTCCCAATGTTTTGAATATAGTAGATATTCAATAAATATTTGTTGAATCAACTAGGAAAGGAGTAAGGAGGTAAGGAGAGATGTTCCAGGTACTTTGGGGTGATTAGTTCTGCAATTCAACAATGGCCCAAAAAGTAAATAAGAAAGAGGTAATGAAAGTGAATAAAATATTAGAGTTAATAGATATCTGGAAAAAACTGAACAGGGATAAAAAAGGAATATAGATTCTTTTCAATAGTACATGGTACATATACAAAGATGAACCATGTACTAAGGCACAGAAACATTGCAAAGAAATACAGAAAAACAGAAATAATAAATGCAATTTTTTCAGATCATAATGTGACAAAAATTATAATTAATAAGGGTACACAGAGAGGCAAATTTAAAATTAATTGGAAACTAAATAATCTATTTCTTCAAAACTGGTGGGTCAAAAAACAAATCACAGAAACAATTACTGATTTCATTGAAGACGATGACAATGAGGATACAACATATCAAATCTATGAGATGCAGCCAAAGCAATACTCAAGGGAAAATTTATATCACTGAGTGCCTATATCAACAAATTAGAGAGGGAGCAGATCATTGAATTGGGCTTACAACTTAAAAAATTAGAAAGAGAACAAATTAAAAATCCCTAGATAAAAACTAATTTGGAAATCCTAAAAATTGAAGAAATTGATAAAATAGAAAGTAAATGAACTATTAACTAATAAATAAGACTGGAAGCTGGTACTTTGAAAAAAAATAAAATAAAGTACTGGTAAATCTAATCAAAAGAAGAAAGAAGAGAATCAAATTAGCAGAATCAAAAATGAAAAGGGCAATCTCAGCTCTAATGAAGAGAAAATTAAGACAATTATTAGGAACTACTTTGCCCAATTATATGGCAATAAATATGACAATCTAGGAGAAATGGGCAAATATTTTCAGAAATATAAAATGCCTAGATTAACGAAAGAGGAAATAGAATACTTAAGTAATCTCACCTCAGGAAAAAATAAAAGTTGAACAGGCCATCAAGGAACTCCCTAAGAAAAAATCTCCAGGGCCAAATGGATCCACAAGTGAATTCTATCAAACATTTAAAGAACAACTAATCCCAATGTCACACCAACTATTTAACAAAATAAGCAAAGGAGTCTTACCAAATTCTTTTTATGCCACAAATATGGTATTGATTCCCCAGCCAGGAAAACCAAAAAACAAAGAAAGAAAACTATAGACCAATCTCATTAATGAACATAATTGCAAAAATCTTAAATAAAACACTAGCAAAGAGACTGCAGCAAATCTTTACAAGGATTATTCACTATGAACAGGTGGGATTTATGTCCGGAATGCAAGGTGGTTTAACATTAGGAAAACCATACACATAATTGACTATATTAATAACAAAACTAACAGAAATCACATGCTTATCTCAATAGATGCAGAAAAAGCCTCTGACAAAATATAACACTCATTCCTACTGAAAGCACTAGAAATATAGGGGGAAAGGGCCTTTCCTCAAAATAATAAACACTACACATTTAAAACCATCAGCAAGTATCATCTGCAATGGGGATGAGTTCTAATAAGAACAGGTATGAATCAAGGATACAGATTATCACCACTATTATTTAATATTGTATTGGAAATGCTAGTGGTAGCAATTAGAAAAGAAAAAGAAATTGAAAGGATTAAAGTAGGTAATGAGGAAACTTAAACTGTCACTCTTTGCAGATGATATAATGGTATACTTAGAGAATCCCAGAAAAACAACTAAAATACTAGTAGAAATAATAATTTAAGTAAAGTTGCAGGATACAAAATCAACCCACATAAATCATCAGCATTTATATATATATATATATATATATATATATATATATATATACAACAAAAATTATCAGCAAGAGTTGGAAAGAGAAACTCCATTTAAAATCACCCTAGGCAATATAAAATATTTGGGAATCTATCTGCCAAGACAAACACAGGGACTATATGAACACAACTACAAAACACTTTCCACACAAATAAAACTAGATCTAAACTATTGGAAAAATATTAATTGTTCATGGGTAGGATGAGCTAACAATAAAAATGACACTTACCTGACTAATTTACTTATTCAAATAGTGCCATACCTATCAAACTGCCAAAAAACCTTTTTTATTGAATTAGAAAAAATTATAACAAAGTTCATCGGGAAGAACAAAAGATCAAGAATCTCCAGGGAAATAATGAAAAACGGGAAGAGATGAGAAAAATGTTTATACAAGAATATTCACAGCCATGTTCTTTGTGGTGGTAAAAATTGGAAAATGCGGGATTGTCCTTCGATTGGGGAGTGGCTGAACAAGTTGTGGTATATGTTGGTGATGGAATACTGTTGTGCAACAAGGGATGATCAACTTCTAGATTTCCATACAAGTTGGAAAGACCTCTGAACTGATGCGGAGTGAAATGAGCAGAACCAAGAGAATATTGTGCCCAGAAACTGAAACATTATGGGAGAATCATATGCAATCGCAATACAAGTATCCAGGACAATCCCAAGGGACTTCAGAGAAAGAACACTATCCACATGGAGAGAAAGAACTGTTGGGGTAGAAACTCAGAAGGAAAACATTTGATTTATCATTTGTTTATGTGGGCATAGATGGGGGGTTTGGGTTTTTTAAAGGTGACACAAAAATGAATAATATGGAAATAGGTAAGGAGTGATAACCCAGTGGACGTGCTTGTTGGCTCTGGGAGGGAAATCATGCCCTTCACCAAGCCAGAAAGTAAGAGTTTAAGAGGGGAGGGGGGAGAAATTGAGAGCCGCTGGCCCTAGCCTTTATCACTCACTCTTCTGCTGTGGCACTGATATCCTAAGGCTGAAAGCAAGGGTTCAAAAAGCCACTATTTAAGTAGCATCATTACAAAAAGTCATTTGCTCATTTACAAGCTAAGTGTAACGGGGCTGCTACCCCACTGCATGGAACCATGGGAGAATCAAATGAGATGTTAAAGCATGGTAGAGGAAGTAGAAGTCGGACAGAGGACTTCAATACAGCGGTTATACTCGGAAGTACCGCAGATCTGCCTTGCATCGATCATCAGCAAATTGTACGTAACTGAAAACGACTGAGAAAGCTCTCCACCAGGCTCTGTCTGCTCCACGGCCGGCAACCTGGCCGTTTTCTGCCACTTTGGGTCCAGAATGGCCCATCGGTGCAACAATCTGGTTCCCAAAGCACACACGTTAGAGCTGGGATGAGAGCCGGGCTGGAAAGCCACAGACTAGGACCACTTTCCACTCAGTGCTCCCTTTTCTTCTGGTCCGCCGGCCCAGCCCCTCGTCTTCCCCAGGCCTGCTGCACGTCGAACAGGTGTGGTTACCCACCTCTCCCATACCGGAGACCTACCCCGGGACGGTCCAGACCTGCGGCTACACCTCCCTCGCCATTTTCACCACAGCACCGTTGCCATCCCTGGATGGACGTGGGAATGGACTGCCTGGCACGTCCATGCGGCTAGCAGGAGAAAGTGACACCACAAACAGCGGTTCACGGCGAGGGGGCGGGGGGGGGGGGGGGTCTGAAGAGGACGCTAAAGAAACCCGCGAGTCCGTGCAGACGCAGTGGAGGCTGAGCGGACTTCGCCGCCACTCGAGAACGGGGAGGCTGGACCAAGTAGCTGACAACTTTCTCACAGACGTCCCAGTCTGGAGCTTTCCAAAAGGCACCGAGAAAAAGCTAACTAGAGCGGAGCGCGGAGCTCGGAAGCCGACGGGGGAGGAAAGAAAAGGAAGCCCAGCGGGCAGGGGTCCGCGAGGGGAAGAGGGCTGCTCCCTCGCTTCAGCCCTCCGGGCTTTTTCTCTCCCCGTGGCGCGGGGAAGGAAGGAAGGAGGCAGGCTCGAGTACTCACTGAAAATGAGCGGCAGTGGCGGCACAGGCACCAAGCGAACGCCTCAAGTTCCTAAAGGGAGCCGCACAGCCGGGGTCGCGAGCAGCCCAGTCTCACTTGGCCCAGAGGAGCAGCTGCGCGGGCTGGAAGGAGGCGGGGGAGGTATTTACTAGGGCCCCGGGAGGAGGAGTCTTCCTGCCCCAGACTTGGCTAGTGAGGTTATCTGGGCCGGGGCGGAGCTCTAATCCAAAAGCTGGGGAGGAGGGAGGGGCAGGGCTGAGCCGGGCCGGGGCTGGGGGGCCGAGCGGGAAGTGGGAAAGGAAAGGGGGCGGCACGTGCCTGGGGGGGCGGGGAGGAAGCTAAGCCAGCTGTGAAGGGCAGGGCACGACTGAAGGGCAGCGGAGCAGAACGCCAAGGGAACCCGTGGCTGGGCTTTTAGGATGCTTCGAATCCTGGGACCTGGAGATGAGGATTAGACCGCTGCTCCACCAAAAACTCTTCTGGCCTCCAGGATAAAAACAAAGTTCCCTTTTCCTTAGAGAGATGGCGGTCGGGGGCCGGTCTAGGAGTCCAAGGGATGGCTGTGGAGCGGGGAGTTCACCGCCACAAAGGGAAGATGGGCTTGAAACTTGCCATGCCTGGCAGGGATGGATTACTCAACGATTGTGCTCCAATCCACGGAGACTAGCACCTGGGATAGCACAAACTAGGCGGCCAATAAATGCTTGCTTCAGAGATCGCAAGTGGTAGGTAAAGGCACGGGGATCTGAGTTCTGGCTTTAGCATTGTGGTAGGACCGTCTCCTGCACCTAGAGATTCTAGGGCGAGAACCACGCACTGGCACGAACGCGCCTACCAGGGAATGGAAGAAGAAGTCGCAGGAGCCAGTGGCAGAGACCCAAGAGTTGGGATCGTTAGAGCTCGGCCCAGGTCAGCAGGACCATTCTTGTCTCGTACCTTCAGTCCCGTCATCAGAGCGGAGAAGAGAGCTTGCTTAAATAAAGGGAGAGTTAATGGGGATCCACCTACCGACTTCCTCTCTGCTTGGCGATTTCATTTTCCCTCCGGTAACCGACGAAGAAGTTCCTGATGACGCTCTCTCGTAAGTTTCCATTGGGTGGCAGGACGCAGCTACACCAATCAGAGCATCCAGTCTGTAAGGCTTTGCTCAGGAACTTTGCCTGACTGCCAGCCTTCGGCCAGATGTGGGCTTTGCACAACTGTGGAATCTTCGCTATGGAATCTCCACTGTTCAGCTCTAGGACTGGGCATTGGAAAGATGCACCAGAGAACAACTTGGCCGATTCCTAGCTAGGCAAGGTTGGCTTTCCTTACACTCAGTTCTGAATAAATAGCCTAGAAAGCCGATCTTGTGATCTTGTGCCCCATCACAGCCGCACCACCTGCCCTCCAGGGTATCCGTACACTCTCCTCTCCCAGGACCCTGGCCTCACTGAGCTCTCCTTGCCTGACTTTTTGTACCTTGGTTTACCACCAGAAAACAGGTCTATCCCCCACCCTGAGCAAATCTGCTTGAGCACCCTAATCCCCCCCCCCCCCCCCCCCCCCGTCCCTTTCTCTCTCCCTCTAAGACTTCGGGATAGTTTGCTTCCACCTACACTTAATGGATTTATAATGCCAGCAGTGCAAGCAGATGCCCGTTTGTTGTTGTTGGTTTTTGTAATACCAAGAAAGCTAATCACATTGTTCAGCTGAGTTGAAGCTATATCCTGCTTCTGGGCAGGTGCTGAAGTAGCTTATCTATGAAACACTAACATGCCCGGCACCAAATTCGAATTTCTGTTCAGGTTTCAGTTACCAGCTCTTTTTACTGTTCTATGTGCTAGCTGGGTAACAATAGTTTGCTTTGTATACATATTTGCATGTCTCTAGAGGACAGGGACTATTTCTTTTTTTTTTTTTTTGTATCCCCAGAACTTAGCACAAAGTAGACATTTAATGTATCTTAATTTATTGAGGAGCTAAAATTTATAATTTTTATCATGTTGGCAATTCTTATTAAAAATCCTCATTTTGTAGTCAAAACATGTAATAGAATAGGAATGCATGAAAAATCAAATGCCTATTACCAGGGGAATGTTTATAACCCAAGTATTTTCTCAGTGAAATAGGCAAGAGGATGAGAGAAAAGGGATTCTGATTGACCTGCTTGTTGTGTATATTTGGGAAAGTTGACCCTGGGCAGGCATCTGGAAGTTTCCCACTTTGACCATTTATTTTTACTAAGCTATAAAATAGCAAATGTGAATAAATATAACCCCAAAATGGTAAATGTAGTCGGTGTCCTCTAAATGCAGCATCTTATAAATTTGAGTGCTCTGTTTCATCAAGATTTTGTTGTTGTTGTATCCTATTCTTCGCAACTCCATTTGGGGTTTTCTTGGCAAAGATCTTAGAATGGTTTGCCATTTCCCTCTACTGCTCATTTTCCAGATGAGGAATTGAGGCAGAGTTAAGTGACTTGCACAGGGACATAAAACTAGTGTCTGAGGCCAGATTTGAAGTCAGGAAGATGAGTCTTCCTGGCTCCCAGCCACACTATCCACTGCCCAATTCTATCTACTTGCCCTTTTTTTGATTGATGAGCTAGAAAAAAAAAATTAGGTCCTACAAAGTCAAATCTAGATTTCAAAAGATGAAAAGAGATAATCATCTAAATAGTAGCAGTTTCCTGACACGTTCTTACAATGGCTTTAATTCTTTTGAATAAGGGTTCTAGTTATGTACTGGTATTATATAATTTAAAGGATATGTGATCTCACTGATGTGTATACTCCTTCAAAAAGGGCAGCTCACAACCTAGCCACACTTTCTCAACCTGTGAGACTTTTCTTACAGGTCCTACATGGGTTATTCCCAGAGTCTCCACATAAAAATGTTATATTAGTCAGATCTTCACAAAAATTTTACTAGTGCTCTGATTAGTGGAATAGAAACAAAATGTTGGAAACCCCCATTTTGGCAATTTCTTTCCATTTTAATAAGAAGCAGCATGTGATGCAGTTTAGGAGGGAAAAGAGCCGGATGAAGGGTCAAGCGAGCCAATTGTGAGTCCCAACATGGCACCCAAATAGTTAAGTAACTATTAGTATGTCACAGAACCTCAATGTTGGAAGGGTTTCTCAGAATCCACATAATTTAGATCTGTGTTCTCAGCCATATGGCTACTGGGTTGTCTCTTCCAATGTTTTACCCCTAAGAATATTCAAGCACAACATTATATTGTATTCATCTGACCTCCATTTGAAAATCTCTGGAAGCAGCCAATTCTACTTTTAGACAGCAGTAGTTTTAGGAAAATTTTCAATACACTGAACAGAATCGGGCTTTCTAATCACCACTATTATTAACTCTTCTACCTAAGAGCCTTCCAAATGAAGTCAGACAGCATGTTTCTCCCACTTCCTGGGATCATAACTCTTGAGCCAGAAGGGATGTCAGAGATCTTCTAGTTAGCACTGAATTTCAGAGTCGAAAGGGGCCATAGTGGACACCTAGGCCAACTTGTACCTAAAAAGGAATTCTCTTTACAATATTCCTGATAAGACTTCTGAAAAAGGGGAAAAAAAATCACAAAACATTCCCAAGGCTGTCCACTTGCCTGGTGGTTCTAATCATTAGGAAAGTTTTCTTATGTCCAGCATGAAATGATCTCTTTTCAACTTTTCTGCATTTCTTCTTTCTGCACCTTTGGGTGCAGCCATTAAAATACTTGAAAATGACTATAATTCATTCCCCTAAATCTAACCCTCTCATTTTATAGGTGAGGAAAACAGAGGCCAAAAGAGATGAGGCTGCATAGCTAAATTTCTAGGTTCCATCTAAATCCGATTTTCACAGTGTGATTGCACTGCTTTATCTAAATCCCCAGACCTTTAAGTATATTAAAAAAAAAAAGTACATCCTAAGACTAAAAGTAAATTATTTTGAAATGTTCCTTTTTTGATTTTCCTAAAGTACTTATAACCTCCATGACTACAGACAACTGATTTGGCCATCTACCACACATTACTTCTACAAAGTATTCTTAACATTCTGTGAATAATTCTTACCTGTAAAGTATTTAAGAATCAGGCATAGAACAAATCTTTATCATTTTAGAGAAAATAGATGTCCCTAAATGTGCCAAATACAAATTCAGAAGCTCTCAGTCAAGGGGAGAATTCAGTCAACCAACAGGGTATCAACAGTTTTAAAACAATGGTGTGCTGAACAGAAAAGTCTCTGCATGATTGTTTATTTAAAATACTATGACTCTGGGGTAAAATACATAAGTCCTTTACATCATTTAAAGGTTAATATAATGCTTCATTAAAACATGGATTTTCCCAACACATTGCTTTTTTTTTTCTTATAAGCACAATAGTAAATTTCCTCAGCAAATTAAAATAAAATGTGTTTAAAGCCTTTTAAGTCTTGATGCTTACACAAATAAAATGTTGATGAAGAATTAAGTTTTACTACATCAAACAACTATATTGGTTCTCTGCAATGTTATCACAGATTTCTTCATGGCAAAATATGCCCAAATTTTATTATTGCACAATTTATAAGTTCAGGTTATGTGCATAAAACCTTCAACTAACTATAGTGTTTGCACTGCAACTTGCTCAACACATTTAAAATTATGTAATACAATTTACAAAATCGTTAACAATATACTTTTAAGATAAAAGTATCCTGAGAATATTACAAAATTCATTTTACCAGCCTTTCATTTCTTTACCGCTAATCTCCAAGATGATATCTGGTACATAAAAAAGGTTTTCATAGTCCCTATTTCACAAAATAACTTTTAGCAAAACCACTATAGACTTTTCATATAGCCATCTGTCTCCAGTCCCATTGGTAAAATTCAAGTATTTATCAAGCTTTCTATAATTCAAGATATAGCACAAAATAGTTACAGAAACAATGTTAGCACATTACAAAATTTAAAGGCTTTGTGTATTTTTTGATAGTTTGGTCAGAACATTTAAATTGTAAATTATTTATTTTGGCAAAAAAAGCAAAATCCCCAAAGATGATTTTTTTCCTGAAGGTATAGTGTATTTTGAAGATAAAATGTTAGACACTCGAGTTCCACTATATATAAATATGAATTTGAAGGCAAAGTAAAAATTTGCTGCCAAGATTTCAGCATCTTTGGGCTGAACAACATAAAGGCCACAAAGGAAAAATGCAAATAAAATTATGTTCTTTGATAGTCTCCTAAAATAAAAAAAAGTCTTTTTTTCCCAAATCCATACACATCGATATTGTATTCTTATCAACTTCTAAAACTATTATTTATCAATGTAATTTTTAATAATAATTTTTAATGTTTGGGGATATTTATTTGCAATGTTTGTACATCTGTGGTGAAGGGGTCAAATGTCAAAAAAATATATAGGCAATTCTATTCTTAGTAAAAAAAATTGCCATTCTGATAGCAGTCGTTTCTTTAGACTTCAGAGAAAATGTACGAGATGTTCCGTTTCTCCGTCGTACACACAGATTGAACTGAAGTTGAGCTGTGCAGGTAATAAAACCTGAGTTCTATGAGATACACGGATGCGCTGAGACATCCAGTTGACTTATCACTAAGGTGTTCAATTGCTAGATTCTTAGCCAAACCCTATTCTACTAGCAACCTGACAGGGGATACGGGATTGGTGAGGATGATCAGAAGGCTGACTTTTCATGACAAATAAGGGATTCCACACATAGATGCCTACAGGAAGTGTGTGACTTCTCCCTCCTACCAAAACAAAATAAAAAATGCTTTTAATAGCACGCCACACGTATCATAAATATACTATTACAGTTGCTTATACATATTCCTTCAGGCAACGTAATCAAATTCTGAATGGCCTTGTGAAGTTTTAAGGCATCAGTGCATCGGGCAAAGGTCCATGAAATAAATATTAACACGCGGGAGCAGAAGCTTATTTTTGTGGCAACAGCTACAAAGTAATCACTGAACATCATGTCTGTCGGCCATTGTATAAAGCATGTCAGAGGAATTCCTATCACTGAAAAATGCTAGAGCATGAACTTCACGTCATTCTTCAGCATTTCGCTTAGGGGACTAAATCGATCAGGTAAGATCCTCATCTTCACTGTCCCATCAGCTCCACAAGAGAAGATGTGATTGGCGGGGCCCGTCTCGATCTGCATCACTCCCGTTCCAATGTTTCTGAAAATGGACTGCCGAGCGTGCTCGTTGATGAAAGTGTGGAGAAGAGCAAAGGTGGAGAGGCTCCAGATCTGAAACGCATTAGAAATGGCCATGATTACTAGAGGGAAACAACGATTAAAAGGCATTAAAAGCAGCACTGCTTGCTCAGAAACAACCAAACTTAACCTGAGCAGAAATGCCAAGCGAAACAGAAGATACATGAAGATGCTCTCTTACATCTGCACAAAACCTTTTACTTTTAAACTCTTACCATTCATCTTCTCCTCCTCCATTGAAATAAAAATAATACTCTGTAGTTAAGAGCAAATAGAAGGGAAGATCCTGCCCTCTGAGGACATTCACCAACCCCCCCCCCACACACACACACAGAAAGGGTATCGGTAAGGCGAGCTGTAAGCAAAACTATTAATATCAATTCAGAATACTTGTTAGGTTTTGAAGTACATAATACAATAAACTAAGCTGGTTCACAGAAAGTCAGGATAAGTAGACATTTAGGGGAGATGAATATTTAAGGCATTAAGGAACCATTTGATTCACTTATTTTTATTTTATTTCTTGTCATACAAGACCAAAGACTTTCTGCACTGCTTTTTAGTTACAGATAGAAATATTTTTTCACAGTTTCTTGCTGTTTTATGATTCAGATTCTCTCCTTTCCCGCTCTGAGTGGAAAATGGTCTTCTGTGGGTTCCCCCAGCCCTTTCATGCAATACCTATTTCCGCATCCCCTCTGCGGTGGCAGAAGACATCCTTTGAACTGCAGTCAGGTTCCGATAGATCCTTCTTTGGTTGGGAGAGTATTTTTCTGTTAATCCCGAGTTATCTTGGCATCCTGATTTGCTGATAACGGAATCCTTCACAGGTCATCAGTGATTCCCTGTGGCTTTGCTCGCTGTACTCTGCATCGGTTCACAGGCATCTTCCCAAGGTTTGACCTCGTTCTGTTCCTCGTTTCTTACTGCCACTCCTCCCCCGGCTGACCGCCCTCCTTCGTTCGTTTGCGCCTTCCCCAATCCATGCACACTCTCAGACTCTTTGCCACTAACCAGTTTTTAATGTCCCCACATTCCCTCCAACATGTATCATTTCCCTTTTTGGCCACAATCGCCAACCGGAGAGACAGGAGGTAGGATATCAGATGCTGCATTTGGTACTTCTCTAATCCATAGGGATTTGAACTTTTTCCCACCCATTTTAACTTCAGCTGAGCTAACCTGTCTCTGTCTTTTGACCAGGTCTCAACACTTTTGCACTCTTATAAGTTTGACCCAATTCTCTACATAGCTGGTAACCGAAGCTTTTGTCAGAGCATTAACTGAAAACACTCTCCCCAGTTCCCTGTTCTCCTCCTGATCCCGGCTGCACGGCCCTGAAACGCCTCTGCCTTCGTCAGCGCCCTCATCCCCGTGAGCTCACGCGTGGAAGAGCAGCCGAGGCTGCAGGATGAAGGGCTGCGCTCTGACCCCGCTGTGCGGGGACACCGAGAGGCAAACTACGTCCCCTTCACTTAACCAAGAGATTTTCCTGATGAGCCACGTGGGTCGCCTGTGAAGTGGCCCCATTCACAGGCTATCAGCTGTTCTCAGAAAACAAGGCCTAATCAATGAAGGAGGAAAGAGCTGTTTCTGGTGAGGAAACGGAACCGATGGATAAAAACGTATGTTCTGTGCAGTCCATGAAGGCATTCGGGGCCCACTGAGGCACGAGCTACCAGAAAAGGCGCTGTGCAGGTGCCGTAAGACTCTGGCAAGGGCTGGTCTAACCTTGCAGCGACACCAATCAGCGTCAACAGGCCGCCTGGCTCCACAGGGTCCCGGCCAGCCACCTCGCTGTCGTCAGACCGTCTCTCGGACGAGCGGCCTCCTGTGCAGCCACGGCGCCGGGTCCTTAGGCCAGTCAGTGCGGACTGACTGTGCGCTCAGCTGGGGGCTCCTGCGCAGCTGCGCTCACCAATCAGCTCCGACACCCGCGCGTGGTTTTCTTTAGGTCGCAGAGCGTAGAAAGGGCCCAGCCCGCCACCCCCTCCTCTCCCTCAGCCGGCCTGCCGGGGCCAGAGGCTCCCCGCCCTGGTCTCCCCTGCTTAGAATCGGGCAGTTTGATAAGGAGCCAAAGGAGAACACAAAGAAAGGGGCAAGAAACGGCCTTCTCTCCTCCCCTAGAGAAAACTCTACAAATGCGGTGCGGAAGGGGGCGGGGAAAGGCTTCAGGCGAAAGGCGGGATTTTAGCTCAGTGACAGAAAGCGGGGAGTCAGGAGGCCGGAGAGAAGGTCAGGAATGGGCTTCAAGCGACGGGAACGCCCAGAGGTGGGAGCCTTGGGAGGAACAGCCCCCGAGGAGCGACATTTTTGAGCCATTTGAGCACACAGCGCCCAAGCGATGGAACATTGGCTCATGATAAATGCGCAGTGATCTCTCGTAAGCGCATTATAAGCTGTTCTCTCCGAGGTACAGCGACCCGAAAGTGCCGAATCCGGCTGTCTTTCTCTGGCCTCATCTTTCTCCACACGCCGCGGCACTGGACAATGGTGGCCGCTCGCGCCCGGAACTCTCCTTCTCTGCTTTCACAGCACCACTATTCCTGGCTCCCCTCCCATGTGTCTAACACCTTATGGCGCGCCTTTGCTGGCCCCTCGTCCACAGAGCAAGCCCACCCACGTCCCTGGGATCCCTTCTCCGACTCCGACAAACGCTCTGCCCGATGATCGTGTTCAGAAGGGAGTTGGTGGTACAGACACCGAGCGAGAGCTAAATGTCAACACAAAACCTTAGAGCAGGATTCTTTTGGCACTCAGGGTATCAATGGCTTTTACGCACCTTTATGTTGCCTTCTGCAGAACCCGTGACAAAGTATTCTTCGGTTGGATCGACAGCAATCGCTTTTACTGGAGAATCGTGGCTTTGGAAAAACTGTCTCTGCTGTCGTTGGCGAAGATCAAATACACACGTGAAACCTTTTCTGCCACCTGATAGTAACACCTGATGCTTTGGAGCGTAGGCAAGCACTGTAGCACCACTATCGTGGCAGGTAAAAGCTGGAATTAAAGAATCATAAGGATTCTAAGACTTATTCTCTTTTTATAAAAACCCAACCTATAATATATTTTATTAATACAAATGTTTCTTGAGTGCCATTATAGCAGTGCCGAGTCCTGCACAGATTTCTTTTTCATTTGCTTTACCACTTCCTCACACTGACAGCAATAGTGGAATCTACCTAAACAGCCTGCAAAAAGAAATGAAGGGAAATACCTAATTTGAGGAAGTATCCAAACCCACCATGATCACTTCTAACCGGGCTTACGATCCAGCTCCAGAAAAATCTTCAGAAGACTTTTCTAACTTGCCTCCACTAGAATACATTTCTTATCCTCTCCTCCCCTTCTCAGATTTTTTTTTGTGTATTGTCTTCACCTATGAGAATGAATAGGAGGGCAGGAGTTATCTTTGTTTTTACTTGCACTTGTATTCTCAGTGCCTGGCTCATAAGTAAGCACGTAATAAATATTTTATCTAATCTAAACTTGAAATTTATTCCCAAAGAGTAGATCATTCTAAAAACTCATCTTGTGGCTACTTATTTTCTCTTGGTTTTATCTATATTAAATGTTCTTAAGATAATCCAATTAGCTGGAGCTCACGTAGAATTGTTTCCTCCTAAAGGATTTTTTCATGTTTAGTAAGCCAGTTTAGCTCAGTTTTGTCTTATTTAAATCAATCTCCATACTGTTCTACAAAGGAGTTTGCACAGTTCCATCTTTGTATTTGTATGTATGTATTTGAACTCTGAATTGTTTTCTAGCTGAGCTAGTTAGTGAACTCTTTTCACCACCCCACTGTGGTGACTACTTTGCATTGGTTAAGAATCTCTAATATAAATTATAATAAAGCCAATGTTTTTGTTTTTGTCTATTTCCAATTAATCAGGTTAGGATTAGTAGTAATATTTTCACTTTGTCCTTATCTCTAATTAACTGCTCTGACTATGCAAAACCAGCTGGTTCTCTAAGGTCTAGAATGTCTGAAAAAGAATAAATTTCCTTTTAATGTTGCTAGTCAGTTGTCACCACTTCTTGAAAATACTTTCTATTAAAAATAATTTATTATTTAAACTGCAAAAGACATGAATATTCTGAGTAGTCTAAATGTCTTTAGCCTACTTCAATTCTTGATCCGAAACCACGTGGCTTCCAGTTTATTTCTACTTTTGCACTTCAGTCAAATTTTTTTTAAAAATGCATGTTCTCCAAACTTTTATGTTAACAATGCATCAATTGCATTGTCTCATGACACTATTCCTCCACAAAGAAATCCATGTTTGATTCATGATCAAGGGATTATTTTAACCAACCACAACCAAGTAAAAGAAAAATGTATGAAACATAGGTGATATAAAGCTGAATGAAGAGTCTACTGAAGTAATCCGTCAGTATTTTAAATCTTGGATAAGCACTGCAAATGAACAAAAAGCATGGTCCAGAACTGAGTAGGAGAACACACACATGGATAACATTTGGGAAACTGCAGTGTTTTCGAGAACTACCAAAATGTTTGCTCACAAGTCTCTAATGCCAATATTCTTCTAGTGATGTTATTTAGCTACCAATCATAACAAACAACTCAAAAGTCTTTCATGAGTGCCAGAGTGATAATGTGAGTAAACAGATTATTGAACTTCATTAAGAAGTCTGGGTTTAAATTCTTCTTTAGTTACTCTTTTACTCTTTTATTCTTTAATCAAAAGGTCACAAATTTAGACCTGGGTATCCTCAGTAGTGAAGCTGAGAGAGGTTAAGTAATTTGTTTAGCATCATATAACAATTCAATGTCTGAGTTGTGTTTTAAATACACATCTTTACGGATCTAAGATGAATGCTCAATCCACTTCACTACATGGATGCAGCAGTTTCCTATCCCAGTTTTTCTCTACACAACTTCTCTAGCCTCAGTTTCTCTAGAGGCTTCCCAGTCAAGGCTTCAAAACTTCCTCTGCTCAGGAGGTCTACAGCTAATAAAAAGCCCAAGCCAAGTGAGTTCAGGGGCTGTTATACACAGTGAATTCTCTGGACCGTGGGAGTCACTATAGATGATGACTGAGAAGGGTTATTTCTAGATGGAGATGAGGGAAAGTCACAGTCGGAAAAGCTAAGCACCTCTATAGCTTTACTAATTATTCTTGCAGAATATCCTTCTTGGGTGAAGACAAAGTAAATCTGCCTTTTCTGTTCATTGTCTTGTGAGTCCTTGATTTCTTCCAAACATCAACTTTGAATTAAGAGAATCTTGATTTTAGAGTCCTGCTTAACAACCTCAGGCTGCTTTGGTTTGCTACTATTTATGACTTCTCAAATCTGAGTGGCAAGTTTTCTCCCTGTCATGTTTTCAGTCAAAGCTTTGAGTAAATCCCTAAGGATACAAATACAGTTCTATTATATCTTTTGTCAAGAACCCATTATTTTGATATTTTAAGCTCCAGTGTAAAATCCAAATCCTCCCCCCCCCAAACAAACTTTGTTAATCAATGTTTGGTTCCCCAAATTTCTATTTCTCTTCTGAAATCCTTCCTTCAATCTGCAATAGAATTGAAAATGCCACGTGTGCCCCAATTCAATTGCTTGCTTCTCAATACTTTCTGGAGGTCTCATTTCCCCCAGGTGAATCACCATAATTTCTAGAAGAGGATCATGTCCTAGATATATGTATGTCTCCAGAAGTCAGCAGGCCTCTTGGTTGAAATCAGTTGATAGAAAGATGTGACTTGTTTTGATGGCGTTATTAAAAGTTGTGCATCTTAAAGTTATACATCATAGGAAGTAGATGCAAGTGAATCAAATATTCCCAGAAAGAAGCAGAATATGGAGCAGCCTGACTGAACGTTCATAAGCATGCTTTTACTCTAGGTTTCAATGGAAAAAACTTTTGGAAGGCATACTTGTACTTGTGTTTGATTATCATCTCTATTAAACACAAAGTGCCATGCCAGGCATAATTGTTTTGAAAAAACACCGTACCTAGCTAGCATAGTTAGCATAGTTTTATCGCTGTGGTAAAGAGACATTTTAGAAATGTAGGCTTATCAGAAGACTGCAGAGCAATTTACTGGATAATTGTAGAGCTATCTTAGGAGAGAAGCAATTATTGTAGAATTATCTCTAGTCCTTTAAATGATCTCGTTTGGCCTATTCAACAGGAGCTAGATTGAGAAAAAGGAGGAGGAGAACACAGATCGGTAGCTTGTTCTTAGGGCTCCCAAAGTAACCTCAAACAATACAAAATGTGAATCACAAGGATTCCTTCCACACTTTTTCTGATACCTTTTTGTCTGACTAGTCAGTATTTACTCTATTTGCACTCTTGAATTAATACTGCACTGTTTACAACCTACATTTCTGTAAAGAAGCTCCTAAAACATGTTATAACAAAAATAACAATAGCTAACATTTATAGATGGCTCTAAGACTTAAAAGAGCTTTGTAATCTAATTTTAATAATCTAATTTGATCTTCACAATAATCCTGTGAGGTAGATGCTATCATCATCCCTTTTTTGTATGTGAGAAACTGTAGCTGATAAAGGTTAAGTGTCTGGGGTCAGATTTGAAGCCTGGTCTTCCTGATTCTAAATCCAATGACCTATCTGCTGCTATCACCTGGATGCCTCTGACTTGAATGCTGAGACGTTGTGAGAGGGCATCGCAATGATTAAGACTCCTAAGGAGCTGAGCAAGGTTCAAGAATAGGTAACTTGACAAATTCTCAGTTCTTCTTAAACCAAAACCTTGTCTAGTAATTTCAGTATCCAAATGTAATATACTTTTTAGAGCTTTATAAAAATCCATCTAACTACAACCATTTGTTATTCATTTCATGATTTGCAAAAATTATTTACTTACCATGTACCAAGCTATTTGCAGGTGCCACAAGAGTATCCCACAAACAAATATTTCTGAAAAAAAAATTATCACTAACTTTTATATGACTGTTTTAATTAGCTGTAATTAATTAATTAATTTAATTTAGATGAGCAATGTAATAGCAAATATATATTTCATGATATTATGATCTCACTTTTCATAGTATATTCTCAAGTTTTTTAAATCTCATAATAAGATCACTCTGAAACATTTACAAGTATAATTGTAAATATTCCTAATTCTTAAGGGACTCAAGATAAATCACTTCTGTATACTATATAAAGATCATTTTTAGGAAAAAAAAATAATGATACAGCATCTTGGGAAGCTCTCAACCCAAAGACCCAAAGGGGGCAGGACAACTGGTCAGGGACACAGGGGATCCTTTGCTAGAACTGGGTAATTGCTGACTGGCAATTCTATATAGCCCATAAGCAGTTCTCGGGCATAGGTACAGAGGGGGAAAGGAGTGCTGGTAGTCAATCACAAGGGAGCACGGACCCTGGTGAAAGTTCTAAGGTAAAGAGGAACACCATAACACAGAGCTGCAGAAAACTATGGGCTTTTCCTTGGTAAAGCAGTGATCACACATCTCCGTGGATCTTAGCATCTTGCAGACATCCAGAAACAGTACTACAAAATGTCTGAGGTCTGAGACAATGCCTCTTAGCAATTAGTGAGCAGAATCCAAATTTAACAGAAAAGGTGAAAGTCAAGAAATAGGCTAAAGAAATGGGGAAACAACCACAACAAAAGAATATGACCATTAAAAAGTTGCTATGCTGAGAGGGAAGACCAAGACACAAACTCAGACGAAGACAACAGTGGAAAAATAGTTACTAAAAAAGTTGCAAAGAAAAATTCTAATTGGATCCAAGGCTAATGAGAATTCCTGGAAGACTTGAAAAAAGAGATGAGTGGTAAAGAAAAAGCAAAGAAAGGAAAGTGAAGCAAAAATATTTTGGAAAGAGAATTAACAATTTGGTAAAAAAAAGTTACAAAAAGTATTTAACTACCTTAATTAGCAGAATTGGCCTAACATTAAAGAGCCAAAAAAAATTGCTTAAGAAAAGAAATCCTTGGGGGCAGCTGGGTAGCTCAGTGGACTGAGAGCCAGGACTAGAGACAGGAGGTCCTAGGTTCAAATCTGGCCTCAGACACTTCCCAGCTGGGTGACCCTGGGCAAGTCACTTGACCCCCATTGCCTAGCCCTTACCACTCTTCTGCCTTGGAGCCAATACACAGTATTGACTCCAAGATGGAAGGTAAGGGTTAAAAAAAATAAAAGAAAAGAAAAGAAATCCTTAAAAATCAAATGGCCAATGGAAAAATATGAACACATTCTCACTGAAGAAAACAATTCCCTAACCATTAGAACTAGACAAATGGGAATTAATGACTCCAGGAGATATCAAACAAAGTCAAAAGAATGAAAAAAAAATAAGAAAAATATCTCATTGGAAGAACTGACCTGGAAAATAGATTGAGGAGAAATAATTTAAGAATGATTGAACTATCTGACAGTCATGATTATGGAAAGAGCCTAGACATCAGCATTCAAGAAATTATCAAGGAAAACTGAGGAGAGAAATATACAGTTAGCAATTAATACTGTGAAAAGGAATGCAGTGAACTAATCCATAAACAGAAGCAAATTGCAAAATGGATTTTGAACCAGATTCCAATGATATGTTTTGTACAAGAGTTATACTTGAAACAGAAAGACACATAGAAAGTTAAAATAAAGGGCTGGAGTAGAATATATAAAGTAAAAGAAAAAACAAAAAGGCAGAGGTAGCAATCATGATCTCAGACAAAGCAAAAGCAAAAAGCAGACTAATTAGAGAGATTATCAGAGAAACAGCATTTTTGCTAAAAGGCACCATAGAATATGAGGAGAATAAAAAATTTTGACAGCAAGTTTCTCTGGCCTCTTTCCTCAAATACTAAACTGAGTCAAATTTACAAAAATAACAGCCATTCCCCAATTTATAAATGGTCAAAAGATATAAACGGCAGTTTTCAGAAGACATCAAAGCTATCTATAATCTTCTGAAAAAAGTGCTCTAAATCACTAATAATAGAATAATGCAAATGAAAATAACTGTGAGGTACCACTTTACACCCGTTAGAAACGACAAATGCTGGAGGGGATGAAGGAGAAAAAGGTACACTAAAAAACTATTGATGGAACAGTGAACTGATCCAACCATTCCAGAGCACAATATGGAACCATGCCCAAAGGGTTATAAAACTAACCTTTTTATTTAGCAATAACTAATAGCAATAACCTAATAATTATTAGGTCTGTATCCCAAAGAGATCAAAGAAAAAGGGGAAAAACCCTATATGTTCAAAAATATTTAGAGCAGCTTTTTTTGTAGTGGCAAAGAGTTGGAAATCTTGAGGATGCTCATCAGTTGGGGAAGCTGCCCAAACGGTGGGATGATTGTGATGGAGCACTGTTGTGCCATAAGAAATGATGAAGGGATGGCTTTACAAAAAACACGGCAAGATCTTTATGTAGTGAAGAGAGAAGGACCCAGAGATCCACTGTGTACAGTAACAGCAATGTTGTGATGATGATCCACTGTAAAAGTCTTGGCAACTTTGATCAGCCCAGTGAGCCAGGACAGTTCTAAAGGTCTCAGGATGAGAAAGCGCTATCCATCTCTAGAGAGAACTGATGATAGGAGTACAAGTTGAAGTGAAAATTTCTTGCCCTTGGGGGCGGGGGGCGCTTTTTTGGTGATATATCTAATATGGAAATGTCTTATATAATGTAACATGCTTAACACATATATTGTTTGCCTGCTCAGTGAGGGGGGAGGGATTGGAGGGACAGAAGAATCTGAAACTCAACATTTAAAAAGAAAAGAATACTAAAAATAAATAAATAACAAACTGGGGGGGAAACGCATTAAATGTTTTTCTTTCTTTTAAATCCTGACCTTACAACTTAGAATCAAATTGTATGTTAGGTCTAAGGCAGAAGAGCACTAAGGCCTAGGCAATGGGGGGTAAGTGAGGTGCCCAAGATCGCACAGCTAGGAAGTGTCTGAGGTCGTACTTGAACCCAGGACCTCCTGTCTCTTGGCCTGACTCAATCCACTGAGCCACCTAACTGCCCCCCCCAAGTGTTTTTTTTTTTTAAGAAGGGAAAATAGCTTTATTAGTCTATCTGAAGACCTCAAATGACTGTGGTGCATAAATGAAAAGGAATCACATGTAGGCTTGTCAGAGACATTTTTCATGGCAGGCTACAGGGGACTCAAGTGTTCCCTGAAAGGCTTCCGTGCGACACAGAGTAAAAGGTCCCACCTTGCTAATTTTGAGAGCTCTCTGGGCACTGGAGAAATAGTGTTTCAGGTTAGAGCTCCCCAAAGCTCAGCCCCCTTAAATGTTTTACTACTATTACTAACGGCTGATAGTTCTTTCCTGTATTACGGTTTACAAAGGACTTGACGTAAATCTATGAGGCGAGATACAGACCATCTCTCTGTTCTCCTAACACACGAGATAAGTTGGGAAAACAAGTTTTGTGGTGAATTTTATTCCACTGGCAAAAATCTACTAACAAATAATCTACTATGGCTCCAGCCTAGACATGAATTTCAAGAGACAAAACATTAGAAAGAGCTAGGTTAATGCTGAATTTTCCCTCACTTTCCTTATGTTAACTACTTCCAAAGGTAAATGCAGCCAAGAAGGTCTTTCTTGAGATGACTCGAGAATGGAAACAGACCTGTTTGTACACAAATATTCATAGCTGCACTTTTTGTGGTGGCAAAAAGTGGAAACTGAGGGGATGCGCCTCAATTGGGAAATGAGGGTGATGGAATGCTATTGTGCCCTGAGGAACGAGGACCAGGATGATTGCAGAAAGAGCTGGGAAGACCTCCATGAACTACTGTGGACGGAAATAAGCAGAACCAGGAGAACATCGTACACAGTAACGGAGACATCGTGGCACGGTCAAATGCGACAGACTGTGCTACTGACATCCATACGATGACCCAGGCCATTTCTGAGGGACTTATAAGAAAGAATGCTATTGGATATCTAGAGAAAGAACTGTGGGAGTAGAAATGCAGAGAGGGAAACACATAATGGATCACTTGTTTACTTGGGTTTTGGCTTTATATGGAAATATGTTTTGTGTGATAATACATGTATAATCCAAAGGAATTGCCTGTCAATTCGGGGAGGAGGGAAAGAAGAAGGGAGGGAGACAAAATGAACCATGTAACTTTGGAAAACTTATGTGTAAATTCGTTACTATAATAAAATAAAGAAAACAATTTTAAGATGACTAGAAGATTAATAAAAACTTTAAGAGAAAGGGTAATAATGAAGCAACTACAAGATTGGCTATACTTGCATATAGGATTTAGAGATAAAATCTCACCTGTTATCAGTTGAGAGACCTGCTGTGGCTATTAGAGAAGAGGAGCTGATGAAAACAAAATCATTGGCTGTTTTGTTATGACACTGCCATGTCTGAAATGGTCAAAAATAAGAACAATTTTTATAAAGTTAAGTATAAAGATATTTGATCCACAATCTTATGTAATATTCAATGGCTATTTCAAAAATTGCAGCCTGTTTCCCCTCCAACACAATATCAAATGGTATTAAATAAAAGAATATACTACTCAAATACTCTCAGTATCATTAATAAAAGAACTATTGAATAAAAGACTTTAAATTATTTGTGTTTTAATTATTTGTGCTCTCTTGATCTTAATCAAAAATCACTGTTTTAATAAGAAAAATTTATGTTCTTAAATAATAGTATATAAAGTACAAAAATTTGTAAAATCTTCACCAAAGTTAAATAATTTACAATTTCATTGTACTTAATGAAACCAGCAACATATAAGACCACAAAAAAGAAAAAAAGATAAATACTCCCTTGCAGGGAAATGGTCTAGAGAAAAGAGAGAAGATCAGATAACAAAACCCACATTCTACCTCTGAATAAAGTTTTTTTTTTTAATTCTTGGCTTACCAAATACGGCTTAGGAGTATTTCCAGTAACTGGACAACACTTCCAGTTGGTCTGATACAAACTTATATATCCATCAGCATCAACAATTCCAAACTTGGAGAGAAAACATTAAAGGAAGACGTTAAGTACATAAATATCATATATGCTTTTAAAATGTACAGTGGCATTTTTGGTGACCTTTTCTACAAAAATTTTAACTAAAATATCTATCTTCTGTTCCATTTGAGGGCCTTGTAAATGAATACTAGACTCATGATTTAGGGTAGAACCTGATATTAGAGTTTTTAAACAAATATGGACTTGAACAAATATAGAGGCATAGTCATGTCAGAAGAGTACTCCATGGTCCTGTCGGCCAGCTTTTAGGGGGAAACCCCTGACCCCTTAGGGTAAACGCTGAAGAGCCTTAGCAGTAGTATGAGCAGAGTCTTTAGCAGAGGGGTCAAACTCAGGACCCAAGAGTTACAAATATGGCCCAAACTTTCAAATAAGGCTGGAATTGGATGAAAATGTAACGGGAAATACTTTTAAAAATAAGGAAAACGGAATGTAACATAATAGGAATTTGTTGCTTTCTTAGTCACTATGCAATCTGCAGAAATCCACTTCTATTTGAGTTTGACCTCCCTGATCGACAAGTATGATGAATCTCCAGGCAAGCTTCAGACGAGTGAGCAGGGGAAGGCTTAGGAAAACCAAGCTCTAATAGAAAAAATACCTTATCATAGCAAAACTCCTACAGGACTGTCTAACTGATAACTCCCTATAACAGCAGCCAGGCAAGGATCAGCACACATTTCCTGGAAGAGTTTGTTTGGAGCTGTAGGAATGTTGCAGTCAGGCGGTTAAGATGATTTTAGAGGAAACAGAAAGAAGCCGGTGACATAATACTGGCGTAGTATTAAATAAGGAACAGTTTTGCTGAGCCATCAATAATACTATTAAAAGTTTCCTCTTTTAGGGCAAACCAAAAATAAAAAAAAAATCTCGGCTGTCTTTAGCGTTTCTAAGCCTGAGAAAGCACCAAGCCCACCGTCAATAAACAGGAACAGGCGTCAAAGAAGCCCCTGAGAGGCGGCCAGAGGAGCCCAGACTGTTCGGAATTGCGCATCCTCGCCCGTGTGCAAGTCTTCTTTCCCTGGCAGCAGAAGGGCTGTTAAGCTCTTCCAGCAGACACGTAAGACTCACCGCCGACACCAATGCACGGGACAAAAGGCCAGGCGGAGACCTGATCCAGGTTATTGGATCAGGCAATTGGGAAAGGTTGAAAAGAAAAGGGAACCGCAATAGAAGCCGATGCCATTTGTGGCCCGAGCGGCCCCTTCCAATCAAGGGAGGCCTTCAGAGGGATTTGAAGAAGTCGGAGGAGCCGGCGAGAGGCCCCGTCAAAGGCGGGATGTCCTAGAAAGAAGCCGGCCAAGCGCAGAGCCCACGGGAGACCGGCAGGCTAAAGAGGAGGGGAGGCCCTGAATGCCGACGAGTGGAAGAGCGGCTGCCCAGGGGCAAACACGTGCGTGTCTGGCACTGCGCCGCCGCAGCAGACCCAAAGCACGAGTTACCCCCACTGAGACAGAGCCGTGGCCAGAGGGGGAGAGGCAGGGACGGACGCGGAGGTGACTGGGTGCGGGGCAAGACCGAGGACGTGAAGGAGGACGCTCCGGCAGGGTACACAGAGCGGCCCTGACTGGATGGGATGGACGAAAGGTCATCAGATGGGACCAGAAGCCACGCGGAAGGCAGAGTTCATCTTGCGGGGGGCCCAGAAGAAAGAAGGGGAGAAGGAGGGGACATGAGACGGGGGGGGGGGGGGGGGGGGGTGGAGATAAAGATCAGGTGTGAGTGGGGGAGGGAGGAGCCGGTGCTTGTGCGGATGCTGAATGGGAGAAGAAGGGGTCGTGTGCAATCCAGAGAACGGGACGGCACGGGATCGGGAAGATGCTCTTCTCGCCTAACAGACGAGTCCTCCAGGCTCGGTCCTAGCAGCTTGTCTGGTGTAGCCAATGGGCCCAGAGTGCCAGCCCTCCCCACTCGCACAGCCACATCTTACGGGGCACGACTTCTGTTTGCTCATCTCCCACCAGAGCCAAGCGCCCCAGCCTACGGGCTCCCTCCCCCAGCTGCTCGGGGGCACCGAGATGAGGCGGGCCGGGAGCCAGGAAGAGACCTTGCGAATGTGCAAAGGGAGCCAGAAGGGGGCAACCCCTCCGGCACGTCGGCCAAGGAAAGCCTAAGAGCTGCACGCGCCTGTCCCTCTTTAATGACTAGAAATTGAAATGAAAAGGAATTTAATAAATGCTTGATTGATTGATGTAGGGCGATTTTTAAATTCTGAATTTAGTAGAACAGAATTAGGAATTCCACATTCAAATATTATGCATGAAACTGCAAAGCTCTACGTCAAGTCATCCATAACTACTAATCCCTTTTGCATTTAATCTGGTGACAACTGGCTGCCTGGCTGCATATTCTACCTGACCCTGAAAGTAGGTTTCAAACAAAGTATTGAAAACGTCGCACTGCCAGCGTAGGGGACTTTCTCACATAGCCTATGTTAACGAAAACAAATTTGGTCTTAAATATAAAATCTACAATTTAAAACAATTTCACTAATTTTCTCGACTCCTCCTCCTAAATCTCTACAAAGAATACCCCAAAGTGTTGTTATTATTCCTTAATATTTTTGTAGTATGAATGTACTTCACTCTTCCTCTGAAATCCTGCAATTATCCTGAGGAGATATGGATGGATTGGAGGTCCTAAATTCCTGCTGCCTGCTTTAAGGGCTTCTCCATTACTCAATGCTTCTCTGCCAAAAAAAAAAAGAAATGTGGGAAAAGAGGCTACCAGTAGCAATTAACTGAGTTTGGTGTTTTCTCTAACCGGTGGAATTCCTGTTCTTTGGGATGAAGAAGTTTACTACATTTAATGCATAATTTAAGAAAGTTCTGTGATGGCCAGGTCAGCCAAATATTCAATTATGGATGAATACTGAAAATAGTTTCAACAGGGCCAGCTTAAAACAAAATATTCTAAACGAATGACAACAAAGAAATTAGAATACAGAGCAGAGGACAAGGATCTGGATATGTCCCCTGCGTACAATACACATGAAGAAATGAAGTTCTGTACAACATATAAATTTTCAGAAGTCATACTCTTGCATACTACCTTGTTTCCCTGATGGTTAAATCGCATTCTTGTCACCCTTGAATTGCCCCCAGACCGAAAACAGGTTATTTGTTGGGAATGACCCCATTCAAACATTCTGACACTTCCATCTTGAGCTCCTGTTAGATCTGTATAAGAAAAGAGGCAAAGATTAAAAATATTTTTAAAAATTCTTTGAAATTTAGCTTTGAAAAAAATTAATATATGGAAAAATTGTAATACATGAATTACAATTGAACATTTGCATAAATGTAGAATTTGAATAAATGATTATACCATAAACCAAAGCTATATGAAAGCTCTATTTCCATAAGCTACTAACAAACTATACAATAATAAAATAACCGAATGCTCCCTTCTGATATCAAATGCTGCTTTTTGTCCATATCTTGACCTCCAGCCCCTCAAACCGACTCAGGCCTTTACCCCTGCACCAGCGATGATTTCTTCCTGTTCCCATCTTCTCCCTTTGGTGAACTAGTTCAGCTTTATATTCTCTTTTCCTCTGGAGTTGCTTACCCTCTCATCATCAGTTGTGCCTTCCCAAGCCTCAGCTTTGGATCACTCTGACCATCACTGCCATTACTCTTTTTTTGTTTTTTTCCTTTTTAAACCTTCCATCTTGGAATCAATACTGTGTATTGGCTCCAAGGCAGAAGAGTGGTCGGGGCGAGGCACTGGGGACTTTCCCAGGGTCACCGAGCAGGGAAGTGTCTGAGGCCAGATTTGAACCTGGGACCTCCCGGCTCTAGGCCTGGCTCTCCACCCACTGAGCCACCCGGCTGCCCCCGCCCCCACTGCCTCCCCTCTTGCACCTGTGGTACTGCACAAAGGGGGAGAACCTTTGCAACCTTTGTCACTGACTTTAAGGCCACTCCCTTTTAGGGCTGTGGGGCTCTCTGGCGGAGCAGGAGCCAAAAGGCTCAGAAGACGCTGGCTATGCTAAAGGAGTGGCAGGGGATGCGCAATATGTGGCAATCCCCACTGTCACACGATCCTGAGGTGGAGACTGGAATGCTGCTAGAAGGGACCCCTTTGAGCACTCGCAGCAGTGGAGCCACGCCGGGCGCACGTCCGTGGGCCACACAGCGTGAAGGTCTAGGCTCTCTGCAACACGTGCTCTTATTCCCCCCTCGTCCCACAGGTCAGTAGTTCTGCCTCGGGAGGCCGCAATGATCCAGGGGAGCTGCGGCGCGTAGGCCGACCTGACAGGTGACTAATATCGGGTGTCGGGCTCCCTCGACACCCGATATCCCGGGAGAAGGCAGGAAGCGGAAGTGCCCCAAAGAAACCTACATTCGCATTCTACCTATGAAACGGGGAAGTTATTGGCCACGAATAAGTGACGCTAATACTCAGTTTCTTCCACGCTGAGCGCAGATGATAGTTACACTTCCAGACAACCGCTCTGAGTGGGCAGCAAGGACGTTTTAAAACCTAAAAGCGCTATGAAAGAGCCCCTGTGAGTATTATTAGTTTAGAGGGGAGCTTTTAAATACATATTGGCTTAACCCCAATTGCCGGGCCCTTTCCACTCTTTTGTCTTAGAATTGATACTAAGACAGAGGTAAGGGCTTTAAAAAAAAGAAGAAAGGACTGCTGGTTTCATTCATTTTATTATGCTGGTGTCTATGAGAATGTGCCATTTTCATTTTATATTCTTAGGACATTTTTCATATCAAGTGTTGAAAAAATAAGCTATCATGGGATACTCACATAACAATATGAGTATTGATGCCAACTCATGATTAATAAAAGTGAATCTCTGAACAAATAGTAATAAAAACTGATCAACTAATGCCAAGATGCTATGATCGTTAGGTTTAGGCTTCTTTGTTCTATAACCTGTTTTGGGCACGTAATTATCTCCCCAAATCAAATTAAACATGAAATACTCCAAAAGTTTTCAACATTAAATTAGACTACTTAAAAAACAAACAAAAATGTCCCAAACAGTTAAGAATTGAATATGAACCCATTATCAACTTACAATAAGGTAGTGTTGGATGTGAAGCCATTCTTCTGACATTATTAATGGTTTTCTTAATCATCTGTTAACATACAAGGATTTTTTATGTTTTGTTAAGAATGCAAAAAATAAATCATGAGAGGAAAATAAAATATTGAAAAGCAATTCAGTAAATTACAGTATTTCTCTTTGGTTGACTCTACCACAGGGGGTGCTGAAAATGTTTAGAAATAAGAACATTAACTAAATCTCCTAGCACAGATTTTACATTTAAGTGTGCAGAAACTTTTTGCTTCACTAACTAAGAATCTAAGCATAAATTCTCCTCAATAATTTAGTCTTACCTCCTTTCTTGCCAATTCCTTTCTGATTCCATTAAATTTATTGGCATATTCCTGAATATTGTAAGATAAGAAAGACAGGCAGAAGCATGTAAAAAAAGAGGTAAATAGAAAATTTAATAAAAAAAGGTTTGTAATTGTTTGGGATATATCAGATTGGAAGTTAATTCATTTATTTACCAAAGTCTGAATTGTGTTAGTAGCCTGTCATGTAACATTAAGAAAAAATATAAAAACAAAGGGACTTCAAAATAATTTATATTTATATATAATTGCATTTACATATCAAATGTGCAGGTTTATTTTTAAATTTATGACAGTCTAAAGTGGGAGATAAAAGTCTAGATCAACACTTATAGTAAGAGGATACCAACAAGAACAAAAATGCTGCCTAACAACAGAAATAAAGTAATTGTAATAGCGGCATGTTTTCCAAAATCACCAAAACTGGTAGTAGCAAACTCTTACTGTTCAATTAATTTTGGCTCTTATATTTTGCATTTAGTAATAATTAAAATTAAGAAAATTATATTTCTTCCAATTAAAAATGTTCAAATGTTAGAAGCTGTATTTGCAGTTTTAAAATGTTTCCTCTAAAACAATAACAGAGGATTTGGTTTAAAATGTTTCAATCATTTCTTTGAAAGTTAATAATTTATTGCTACTGCCTCATGTAGCACAGAAAACAATTTAAGAAAAAACAGCAGCAGGTGAGTAAATATAGGTGAAGAAAGCACAAAAATGAAAATTGTTAAAGAAGGATGCAAAGCTGTTCTAGAATATCAGATGAAAATATGTCATTAAGATCCCCAGAATAAGTAATGAAAAATTTAAACTTCAATTTCATGCGTGCACGTTTGTCAATTGCAACTCCCTTTCGGTTCAGCTCATCTTTCCAAACTAGGAGACCAGGGCGGACACGAGAGTGCTTCCGGACATGATGAAGCAATAGGAAAACACAATCACAAAATGGTAAAGATAGGCATTTTTCTCCTAAAGGCATTTCACGTTCAAGAAGCCTAGCAGGAAAAAATAGAATGTACAGCTTCTACCTTAACTTCTGATTGTTACAGTAGCTAAAAAGTAATAAGTTTAAACTATCGTCAAAGGATTTTAGAAGGATAACTAAGGCTCAGTGGATGAAGTGCTAAGTCTGAAGACAGGAAGACTCCACTTCCTGTGTTCAAATCTGGAAAAAGACATTCACTCAACTGTGTTTGCCTCAATTTCCTAATTTGTGAAACGACCTGGAGAAAGGGCAGCTCTCTGGCCCAGGGGATAGAAAGCCAGGCCTAGAAGAGGGAAGTCCTGTGTACAGATCTGGCCTCAGACATTACCTAGCTAGGCGACCCTGAGCAAATCACTTCACCCGAACTGACAAGCTCTGTTCTGCTTTGGAGCCAATACCAAGTACAGGTTCTCAGACAGAAAGGTACGGGCTAGGAAAATGAGCTAGAGAAGGAAGGGGCAAACCATCCCAGCATCGTAGCAAGGAAAGCCCGAAATGGGGTCATGAGGAGTCAGACATGACTGAACAACAGCAAAAGCTATTTGCAGGCAGCATCTATCACCAAATGACAAATCGAATCGTGCTCTGAAGGGCTTGTGAAAAGCGAACTGCTCACTTGGGGCGGCAGCCCGAAGAGCACACACTAAGCTGGGGAGGAGCTGCTTTCTGTGCTGAAACGCATCGAGAGATGAAATCACAGATCGATTACGTGCCAATGAGAGGAATTCAGGTACCCCGAATAAAGAAAAGTCATGTCGCTGCTACTCATAAAATACTTCACTGGGTCTAAAATTTAATGCCAAACATATTCCTATTTAGGAGTCCCGGCCTAGCAGTCATCCCACTAATTTGCGGTGCACCCTAAAGTCACATAATCTTTGTGGGCATTAAGACAAAGTACCAAGGGCCTCCCTATAAGGGGGCTAGGGTGGTCAAGAATGATAACACAGGGGGCAGCTGGGTGGCTCAGTGGATGGAGAGCCAGGCCTGGGTTCAAATCTGGCCTCAGCCACTTCCCAGCGGTGTGACCCTGGGCAAGTCACTTGACCCCCACGGCCTAGCCTGACCACTCTTCTGCCTTGGAGCCAACACACACAAAAAGAACGATAACACAAGTGAATGGGCTATACTACACGAGAAAGAACAGGACTAAATGACCCTACAAAATTACAGCCGTCTTGAAGCACAAACAAGTAGGAAAAGGGACTCTTCTGCATCTCTGACCTCGGCCCAGTCCAAACATGCATTGAGAATCCCCTTGGTCCCAGACACAGAAGCTCTGCTCAGCCCATCAGTGCACCTTTAGGTCTTCTTCAGGCTTTACTCTGCTGGCGAATGTAAGTGTGGGCCCTGCGCTCGGCCCTACGCCGGCCCTTGCCAAAGACTGGCCGGCCTGGGAGTCCCCATGGGACTGGCTGAAGGCAGCCTGGGCTGTCGCTCCGGGCCCCCTCCCTCCCTCTGAAGCCCCCGGGCTGACAGACCCCCCCCGGCGCTTCTCTGGCTTTCCTCCACCACCGATCCCACTGCAGGTGACCTGGCACAAGGCCGCCCTCCGAGGAGCTCCCGAAGCGCCCGTCCTTCCGGCGGTCTGGACTCTGAGCACGAGCCCCGCCTCGATGGTGGTGACTGTCCTACGCGGGCCCCCTTTCGCCGACACCTCAGGGCCTCCCTTGCACGGGGCACGTCCACGCTCCCACGGACGGACGTGCCATCTCGCCACTCCTTCCAGTCCGCTGAACCGGCCAGGAGAGGCGGAGCCACGTTTCCCGGCGGCGAGTCTCGGGCACGGCCCCCGTGTGGCCCCCTCGGCCCTCCGGGTTTCCTGCTGCCCAGCCTGCCTCCTTCCTCAAACCCTGACGGACCTTCACCCCGGGCTTCCTGCCGCTGTCTGCCTCCGCCGGCTCACGTTGCCGAGGCACACTCGTGAGGACGGCCAAAGCTCTCCCCCACTGACAGACAAGGCGAGCTCCCTGCAGGGAGGGCGATTTCCCTTTGTGCTTTATCCCCAGCGCCATGTGGGCCTCGGTAAAGGGTCCTCGGGGTGCCCGCCAGGGAGGTCATCGTGCAGCAGACCAGCGTCGTGGGGACAAAATGGCCTCATGATCCCTGTTACTTTCCAAGGTAAATCCCGGCGCCGGCACGTAAAGCTCTGAAACTGAAGCTTTAATGAAAGCGCAGCGCTGACTCCGAGATGCAAAGTAAGGGTTGGCGAAAGCTCTGTTGGTGGTCCAGGCCAGGCACTGTCCGACTTGGCATCAGGGAGAACCGGCCAAGATCGGCCTTCCTTGCCACCTTTGTGAAACAGGAGCGGGACTACCTGCAGCATCGCCCACACAGGTATTCTTCGGGAGGCCCAAATGCCACGAGAGGAGAATATCAGCACACTCCATACAGGGCTTTAACCGTGGGCGAAATGCTTTGCACGTATGACTTGATTTGTTCCTGATACTGACCCTATATGGGAGGGGCTAGAATTAATTATAACTGTCAGGTATTGCTGCTAATAATGTTCTTGCTTACCACAGATGCTCCTCTGCCAGTCTGCGTACTACCAAGCCAAGGCATGTGGATTGGAGTGCCAGGATTGCTGTGAGTATATGGTGTGGTGCCTTGCACAGATGCTAGATC
Source organism: Monodelphis domestica (assembly GCF_027887165.1). NCBI lineage: Eukaryota > Metazoa > Chordata > Mammalia > Didelphimorphia > Didelphidae > Monodelphis > Monodelphis domestica. The sequence goes on along the minus strand of NC_077233.1, from coordinate 285,770,964 downwards.
ATCACGAGCATGGATTACTAAGAAATCATCAGACCTACAAGCAGACATCCACCAAAGTAAAAACACGGCATCAGATCTCAGTTTTTCATCTTACTAATGAATTCTGTTTATTTATACTTTTGAAATAGCCTTCAAGTTTATTATTTTAAGGATCTTTTTTAAAGTTAAAAAAAAACACAATGCATTGAAATTCAAAATATCCTAAATCCTTTTTCATAGACTACTTCATATTAATATTTTCATAAGCAATACTGTTATTTCCATCCATCCTTTTCTCCATCCCTAGCCTTGATAAATTAAAGATTCACCATTGGGGAAAATGTCTAAGAAATTAATTTACCATGGATAGTTTAGCAAATCTTTGAAAACTTAAATCACAACTATAATCTTTCATTTTTTATTATTTTTTTAATTTTTTAATTTTATTATTATATTATTAAATTACAAAGTAATTTAATAAAAACATACCCTTTTGTCTCAAGTTCTATTTCATCATCTACCCAAGTGTATATTTGTGTAGCTAGAATCCCAGATACATCTAGTTCTTGAATGTCATGACTGGAAGCAATTGCTATGCAATTTCTATTGGCCTGAAAGATAACAGAGTATTTAAAAATTTTAATAGCCGTTTTAAAGAAATGAACTTTATTAAGAATAAGTATATACTAACAAAATAATCTGATCTACAAAAGACACTTTCTGGTGAAAGATTGCTAAAATGATAAGACTTTAATTGTTTGCCTGCCAAATTTTTCCTTCATCAGTTTAATCACAGACAGTAGAAGAATGGGAATAATAAATTTCAATTCAGCTACGATCTCTCATTTCCCCATAACCTCCTTTTTTCCAACACCTTCTTTCTCTTCATTACTCACCAAAATTTACAAATGAAGAAAAACAGGTGGACAAATTGTTTGTCTGTTTTTTAAAGTAAATAATGACCTTTATTGATTAGATAACCCCCTGGCTTGAGAACAGAGTACATCTAGAATGGCCTGAAAACAGAAGACATTCAACAAACTTTTGAATTTAATTGGTTTGATGTAATCAAGACAGACCTGGGAGAATCATCACAACATATACCTCTATCCCTTACCAAATTAAAGGACTAAAAAAAGATGATCTTTAAAGCTCCAGAAAGAAACACACCCAAACCCAGCTTCCCAAGGAATTTTATCTGTAAACAGGGTCCAGGGAAAGAAAAAAGGATATAATAGAAAGACAAAATAGAAAGTGGTATAGGGAGAGGAATGAAGTTGGAGAAAGAAAAACGTTTGACGATTTAACCATTTTCCTTAAGATTGACTTTTGGAAAACTATCATAAGAGAGAATGACAATTATAAGAAGTTTATGAAGTTTGTTAATTGCCTTACTTGAATGTCGTCATATAAGCCTCATAGAACCCTTTACAGGTATTGCAGGGATTATTTCCATTTTTAAAAAACAGATGGGAAACTAGTTCAGAAAGGTTGTGACACAACCACTTTCACATAACTAATGTCAAAGGCAGGTTTTGGATCAAGATCTTCCTGTTTCCGAGTTCAGAATTTATCTACCACTCCCCTAATAGAATTCAATTCAATTCAACAAGCAAATATTAAATGACTTATATATGGTGCTAGGTTCTAGGAATCTAAAACAAGGATGATTTCTCAAGGGAGAAGGCAAAGAGTATAAAATGTAGACAAAAGAGAGTATTTCTATGATTCAAAGAGGACATGAAAAAAAAAAGTACTCACTCTATTAACAGCAAAAGCGGTAATAATGTCAGATTCTTTATGGATAATTCTTGCTTTGCCTCCTGGGTAACCCAATTCAGCTTCTATCTATATTGAGAGGGAAAAGAACATACAAGAAAATGTAACTTAATTCAGAATGCAGAAGAAGATTACAGGAAAAAAATAATTTAAAATATCATTCTTTGTTTTGTAAATATCATCTGATATTTATAACTTAAGGTTTCCACCAAGAAAATTTCAAAAAATTGAACATGAAACATTTAACAACAAAAAAATGGATTTATTTATATCTAAGAATGTACTTCATTGTGGTCTATTACTCATATGTAAATCTATGTTCTTGAGCAAAAAAAAGTTTTACATACACACATATTTAAAATGTATTGGGGGCAGCTGGGTAGCTCAGTGGATTGACAGCCAGGTCTAAAGACTCCTGGAGGTCCTGGGTGCAAATCTGACCTTAAGACACTTCCTAGCTGTGTGAGCCTGGGCAAGTCACTTAACCTTCACATTGCCTAGGCCTTACCACTCTTCTGCCTTAGAACCAATATATAGTATTGATTCTAAGGTGGAAGGTAAGGGGTTTAAAAAAAAAGAATGAGTAAATAAAATAAAATGTATTCTTTATTCTCATTCTGTGGCATCACAGGATAATAAGAGGAGGGGTCAGTTGTAAGAAAAGAAAACTAGAGCATCTTTGTGAACTCTTATTTTGGCAAAAAGATACTCTTTTGGGGATTGGGATACTGCCCTAATCTGATGATGCCTGCATAGAGGCACTTAACGTTCCATCTCTCACCCCATGCCATGGAAATCAGACGATGACACAGAGGATAACATAGCTACTTAAGAAGATATGAGGCTGGACTATTATTAGGGCACTCTCGAAAGAGAATGGCTACAGAACAGATATAGAATAGCTTTCTAAAAACAAGCCAATAGGCTACCAATAGCCAGGAAGCAATAAATGAATCTTAGTAACCATAGACTCACTATACAGAGGCAGTGTGAAGGTAAAGGTCTGTCTCTACTAGCTAATGTCTCTGAGATAATGAAGGGTAGGGATGAGGGTTTAGCAGATTAGATCAGTAAATCTAATCTAATCCAGCAACAGCCAGTCAGCCAAAAATATTTCTTAATTTTTATAATTGGAAAGTTTGTGCAATAAGTCAAGGCTCAAAAGAACCGACTCAAGGTCTTTAAAGTTCGTTTGTTTTTTATTATAAATTTAATGGCAAACAAGAATACTAATATAATTTCCTTAGAACTACTTTAAAAAATCATATGAAGTTCCATCCATAAAGTGTGAGAAGTTTGCCATCGCTCCATCTAAATTTTCATAAGTCTTTGTTCATTCAGTCATTCCCATTTTTTAAAGTGTGATCAAAGTTAGTGTATAGACTCTTCTAATTCTGCTTTTTGGTTTTTTTGGCTTCATATGATTTCAAAAAGGTCTTTCCAGATTTTTTTCTCTCCCTCATACTTGTTGAAATGCATTATCTTACCCCAATAATTAATTACTGTGCAATTTAATGTTAATTACTATATTACTCCCTGATTTGGAGTCATTTTAAGTTGCCCAATGATCCGAAAGTTAAACAAAAACCCTTACGAAAACTTTGAAGAGATCAATTTTTCCCAAATAAATTAAAATTTCAGGATAATTCTCAAGAATGAGATCGAGATAAAAATGAATTGTTTCTGTAAGTTTTACTGCATCCGGCTGGACTATGCTCTAAAAAGATACTACAAATGTGTAATTCTCACAGAAATGAATATATGTTTTTCTACTGCACTATGCACTAATTTTCATTGAATTTTTTTTTTTTTGCAACCTCTATACTTTTGAGATAAAGTCTATTTACCTTTTCTGGTTCTCAGATATACCCAGAAAGTCATGTCTGAAAAGGCTTTTAGCATTAAACAATGAAGTAGCCTGTTGTAACTATTAGCATTAAACAATGAAGTAGCCTGTGGTAACTATACATTGTACAGAAATCTCTTTTTTTTTTAAAATAGAAGTCACTAAAAAAAAATTAAGAGGGCAGGGTAGGTTTACCCAATAAGGTGAAGAAATAATTAATTTTCTCTTAGTTCTTAAAACATTTTAAAGTCACATTTGAAATTTTAAACTCTAGATTATAAATATATTTTGCTACACTAAATAAGTAAATGGCTGCTCAGAGCACTTTGTAAGGAAATGAGGATATTTTTAAATGTTTTAGAATATTTTAGAATACAATGTATTCATTAAAATGAGACATGCCTTAAAAATATCATTCTAAAAAATTTTAATACTTAAATTTTAGCTATTAACAGCCAATATTTACTAAATAATTTTATAAATAGATAAAATCTTAATATTTAAAAACTTTTATTTATATCTTTTAGTTATTAATGAAGTTGCCCTTTTTTCCCCACAAGTGAATGCTAACAATGAGTTTCGTCTTCTGGAATTATCCATTTATTTCTAACTATTTATATACTGTGAACATATGTAAATATTAACAATTCCTTACATTTAAAATGTCAAGTTTTAAATGTCAAGTCTGGCATAGTTTATCAATTTCTTCCTTTTAATTATACTGTTTCATGTTGCATAGATTTTTTTTAAATACTCCAAGCACTTGTTCATACTAACTTTTCCTCCCATTCATGTGGCATTCACTATGGCCTCCAAATGAGTAAGCTGTAGGTCTAAATCTATTCCCCACAACATTATTAGCAAACTTTCCCTGAAAAATACATTAAATGATCAATTCTCTTGCTTGGTATTTGGAAACGGCTTATTAAATAATTTAAAAAGTATATTTGGTCAAATGTTTACATATCCACTCTAGATTTATGACTTCAAAAAAGTTGCAAGGACTGATTGATGGTTGCCTAGAAAATATAAGTAGTTTTTTGGGTTTTTTTGGTAGGACAAGGTAGAAAAAGCAATGAATTTCAAGTCAGAGGACCGGCTAGATTCAAATCCTGCCTCTGCTTACTGCCCTCTGTGACTTCTATAAGATACCCAACTTCTCTGAGTCTTTAAACCTATGATCTCATAAACAGAATATCCATAATGCAACCTATCAAGTAATATATTATGCATTCCAGTTATTTGGGTGGGTGTTTTACTGACTAGCATACAATGAGAACTGTTAAATACTATTATTAATAGCTACAATGTTCATTCTAAATCTTTATATAAAATAGAACCTTCAAAAATACTACTAAAAACATCTGAAGTGGAAAAAGAATGAAAAAGAAGTCATTTTAGTCAATTTCAGGTTAGTAAGTTTACATTAATTGATTAATAACTAATATTACAAATAGCAATAAAACTGTCAGTAGAAAATGGCAGACGACTACATAGGATGCCCAATAACTAAATGAATAGGTGATTTAAAAAAACTATGATTACATTTGCAACTAGGCATCAGAAACTATCCAAAAGGATCTAAATATAGTCAAAACACACATAAGAAATAAACTTGTTTACATATGAATTAAATAATGTCAAAATGGAATGAAACTAAATTCAAAAATAAATTGCATTCACTAACACTGATGTTAATTAAAACATTTTCTATATTTCTTTAAATAATCTCCCTATCGTAGTCACCTATCAGTCATTGCAGCAATCATTTGGTATTATAAGACAGATATATCTTACTCAGAATATTTGAAATCATTATGATAAGGAAAGAAATATTCTTTAGTAGAAAAGATGTGTTTGTTGGGTCATTAAAAGCTTGAAACAAGATTTTCAACAACAAGGTCTCAAAATATTAATTATGAACAAAGCTGAAATCTTTTTTTTTTTTAATTAAAAAAAATCTTTTTAAACCCTCCCCTTCCATCTTAGAATTAATACTGTGTTTTGGCTCCAAGGCAGAAGAGTGGTAAGGGCTAGGCCATGGGGGTCAAGTGACTTGCCCAGTCACCCAGCTGGGAAGTGTCTGAGGCCAGATTGGAACCCAGGACCTTCCATCTCTAGGCCTGGCTCTCCATCCACTGAGCCACCCAGCTGCCCCCCAAAGCTGAAATCTTAAAGACAATATCTTACTGCCATCTTCCTAATGAACCCAGTTCATTAAAGAGAAAAAGAAGCAATGCAACTTGAACCACTGGATTCCAATCAGGGGACTTTGTCCTCGTCTCAATTCCATCAACTAAATGACTTTAAACTCTTCTTTAATAAGGTATAAGGAAAAATTGGGTAAAGTAAAAGCCATAGATCTAAAGCCAAGCGTGACCAATTTTAGACGTTGGGAAGACAGGCACACTCATGAATTGCTGATGGAGTTTTGGCCTGGTCTTGTGGTACCGGAGAACCATTTGAAATTATTCTTTTAAGAAAAAGAAGGAACAAATCTAAATCTTTTACCCAGAAAATATGTCTACCAGGGATTTGTACCCCAAGTTATTCAAAGACGTCCGTTTTCCGTAGCTATGAAAAGCATATGAAACCTTTCCTGTCTACACCTACGTGTATATGTACTTTCTTTTGTTGCAGTGATAACTCATCAATCAGGGACTGGTTGAATAACTTGTATATAAAATTAATGAAAAATTATTGCACAGTTAGAAATGGCAAATATAAAGAATTCAGAACAATTTGACAGGACTCTGAATGGATTCATTTAAAGCAAAGTAAGCAGGCCAGAGAAAACAATTCATCTCATGTTCACAATGATGTAAAGAAAAGCAATTCTGGAGGACTCCGAAGTTCTGATCAATGTAATACACAATCATGATTTCAGGGGACTGACAGTGCGGCAGGACTCTGACCTGTTGGCCTCTAAAGGCAAAGAACAGGGCAAACAGAGGCATAGGATTGATTTATATCACGTAACAATACTTATTTCCTAAACAATTATCATAGGAGGAGGGTAAGATTTTCCTAAGTCACAGTGATGTAAAAACAAAAAAAAAACCCCCAACAAAAAAAGAAGCATATCAACAGAATTTTTTAAAAAAGCCAAATAAAATATCTCTGGAAAAGCTGAGAATTTTATTACTGTCTTCTCAATGCCTGGATAAAAAAAGGTTAAAACGAGTTTCTTACAGACGGAGTCATTTCTTCAATTATTCATTTCCACACCATGGTTTACTATATTCCAAGGTAAGATAGAAGCACGGCTGCCAAAGAATACTCATCTATCAACAAGTCAACCTCAAATAAACAACTGGTACATTTTCCAATATTATCCTAAGAGCCTCTATTGTTCACAATGTTCTGATCAAAAGAGTCAAATATAAACAAAATAAGTGTGAGACTTCCTGAAATTTCCTCTACTGAACTGTCAGCTGGGTGTCTGGAGCCTAAATTCAAGAAAATCTGGGAGGCAGCTGGGTATTTCAGTGGATTGAGAGTCAGGCGTAGAGATGGGAGGTCCTGGGTTCAAATGTGGCCTCAGACACTTCCCAGCTGTGTGACCCTGGGCAAGTCACTTGACCCCCATGGCCTAGTCCTGACCACTCTTCTGCCTTGGAACCAATACCCAGTATTGAATACAAGACAGAAAGTGAGGCTTTTTGGTTGTTTGTTTTTTTAAAGAAGATCTGAATTCAAAATTAGCCACAAATACTATATAACCCTAGCTGAGAGTCACTTAACCTCTAACTCAATTTCCAAACTGGAAAACAATAGCATTTATCTCACAGGGTTGTTGTGAGTTTCAAATTAGATAATATTTATAAAGCCTTTACCATAGTGCCTGTAACTATATAATTGCTTTTTTTTTTTACTTTCGGCAATGGCAGAAAAGGAGGCAAAGGTGATAAAAACAAAACTATTGTTTGAAAATATTCATTTAAATGGTGATATCAAAATGGCTAACAACTAGCCACTATTAGATGCTTAAATATTTTATATGTAAATAAAACAGAAGGGAAAAGTTGCAGGTAAAAGAATAACTCATTGGTTCACTGAAGAAAGGTAAATAAAGAAATTAGTTTCATTGTATACACAAAGGTAATAAGAAATAACATTTCATAGAACATTTAGTAATCTAACCTTGTAAAGGTTAGATGAGAACTTTAAAGGAAAGTAAAATTCACCTCTTCCACTGACATTGGAATATAAAAGAAATTCTGTCCTAAAAAACCCAGTCAAATATATACTTTGGGGCTTATAGTGACTTCAATGGGAAGGTAGAAAATGGAAAAAGATGAAAAAATGATGTTGGAAAGTAAGGGTAGGAATTAGGAATAAAAAATGCCAAAGCTCAGAATCCTCGCATCCTGTGTCATGAATATTTTTTCAATGAGTGAACTAAAAGGCAATGAATGAATGAAACCAAGGAAGAACCTCTAATGACTGAGATCCACGCCGACGTGACTGAACTAGCCATCTTTCCCCAGAAAAAGCAGGTGGGTAGAAAATGAAAACTGCTCAGTGGTGGTGGGCAATTGTACGACCAGTCGGTCAAACTAGCAGATTAGTAGATGTATCAGGGAGCAGCACCACCACTTGGCGTTTCTGGTCCCAGAAATGGACACCGCAGGGGGCACGCCCTGTCGCCACACCTCACCCGAGTGGCCATGCGCTATCGCTGGGCACGCCAGGACTGGCCCCGAGAACACTAAGATGCTTGGCGAATGGAGGTGGGCAAGAATACACACGACTATCTCTACGTGGCGGGTAGAAGCTTGCATCTCATTCTGGAATAGAGCATAAAAACCAGCAAAGGGATGCTGAAAATCACAGGTCTTCTGCAGAATCCACACTCTTCAATCAAGTGCGAGTGAGGTACCTGAATGCGACTGGCAGGCCTCTAACTTGGCCTCACAGGCCGCTGACTCGCACAGAGTAGCACTTCCAATTACTCTCTCTTTCCAGCTTGCCTTTGGGTTTCCCTAACGCAGTGGCTTGAAGGTCACAGCCAAGGCTCTCTGACAGCCATGCTTTTTCCGTGACATTAAGAAATAAAGGCTCACTTCATAATGTAAATTAACTGGAACTCAATAGGTTTGACAAGATTAGATATACAATTACTTTGGGAAATTAAATTATAATTTACTTTAAAAGTCACTTTGGTCCTACAGCAATCTGCACCTCCTAAATTTGCCTACCTAGGAACCCCCCCCCCCAATGAGCTTTACTACCAAAAGACAAATGCCAAGTGTCATCTTTTCTGTGAAGAACGAAGCAGTTGATTCTCCACATGTCATTAAGCTCCATAGCCAAAACCCCCGTTTTTGTTCATTAAGAATATTAATTACAATCCAGCTATAGTAGCATATAGGAGAATACAACTGTCTTAAAATTCTAAGCTTCAATTTCCTTGGAGTAAGATAGACAGAAAGATACCTGAACAATGTGATGTGGAACTTAAGAAAGTCCTAAAGTAAGACCCTAAAATAGGGAGGGAGAACCTTTTGGAGTACCAGACCCTGCCCTGTCCCACCCCTAGACTAAGGGCTGTGCCCTACCCCCACTGCCCCTCTTACCCCAGACAGGGAAGGGAGGAGGCACTCCCATTGGGCCACCGGACAGAGGGGCGGATGATGAGAGGAATGTGTGGAGAGGGGGAGGAGAGTGGCCTGAGTGCTCAGCTTCCCTCCAGGGATATGCCATGCTGTGAGTTTTGCTCCCCTCAAACCTAGCTCCTCTCTAACCCCACCAAGGGAATCGCCTTCATCACAGACTCGACAGGCTGCTGTCTGCGCTGCCTCCTCATGAAATATGTGAACCACACTGCCATCTTCCTGTCCATCCCCCCTCCCCCCCTCAGCTCCTGACCCCAGAAGGAGGAAGTGCTCCCATTGGCTGCTCAGCAGAGTGGCCACAGAAGTAAGGAATGTCCTCAGGTACAGGGAGAGGGGGAGGGGAACAGTTCCACCCTGAATCTTTCTGGCTTTCTAGCAATGAACTCTGGCAGGTGACTGCAAGTGTGCCCATAGAGAGGGCTCTGTGTGCCCTAGGGCATGTGTGCCATAGGTTCACTGTGAAGGCACTAGACTCTTGTGACCTAGACTATTGCTTCTGGATCCAGAAGCTTCATGGATTATTCCTATCATCCACCTTCTTTGCAACAGCTTGGACATAGAAGAAGGCCACAAGATAAAGGCATGCTTGTTGGATCCACTACAGACTCATGTTGTCAAAATCTCAGTCCTTAAAGGAGGTATGCTTGACTCTAATACCTCTTCAAGACTATAGACTTTTTCTCAACTCCCAATTACTTCTCAACCCCTTTGCAATCTGACTTACATTTCCTTTTCTTTCAAAAATCATCATTGCTCTTTTTGTGCTAAATTCAATGGCTTTTACTCAGCCATCATCTTTCTTGACCTACCATTTCCTTTAGTATATTCTGATTTTTCATGACATTTCTCCGAACTGCCTCCCATCATTTTGGTGTACTATACATGCCCTTCCTCCATGTGAATTCTGTCGTGGCATTTCTACTTTTCTCTCTCCATATTCATGCTATTAGAAACTGCATTTGCAACCACTGCTTCATTTATTATCTCTACAGAGATAAACTTAAAAAGTCACCAAGAGGTTCAAGTGGGCTCTGAGCACCACTCCGAAATCTTCCATTGCCTACTTAACACCAAGTTTGCATAAGCATCTCGAATGCAATGTGTCAAAAACAGAATTTACTTTCTGTACTTCTGTCAAAAGATACCACTATTTTTCCAGGAATTCAGGCTTCCCAACCTAGGAGTTATCCTTGACTAATTAGCTGCCAAATCTGGTCAATTCTTATAGTTCATGGAACTCATTGTTTTCCAGAAATGTGCTGATGTTGATATTAGCTAGATCAATTAGTAAAACCAAGTGCCTGAAAATAGCATATCTGCAGTGCTTGATTTTAGAGACTGGGGACGGGGTTTTGTGTCCTGACACTGATATTTAATATTGTGCGTTTATTTTATTTTGCCTAGATGTGAACTCAGGGCTTCCTGACTCCAGGTCCAGTGCATCAAATACTGAGCCACAGCTGCCTGGAAGCAAGTTATGAAGAACTTTAAGGGACAGAGGAGAATAATAACAGGTATTATTATTATTTCCATTTTATAGATGAGGAAAGAGATAAATGAATGATAATGCATGAATCATGGAAAATATTTTGCATTTGTTCTGTATTTTCTCATTTTTTGCCTTTGTAGCTCTAATGAAATTATAGCAAAACATAAAGACAATTCTTGCTTGTAAATCTTTTGTCCTAACCAAATTCATTCAGTCATAGAGAGAGGTTGGTGTTTATTTTCCTCTCTAAAACAATATAAGACTCTTTGCTAAAAGTCTTGATATCATACTCAAAGCAAAAGTTCAAGTATTTTTTTATATGCTGAAATTATTCAAAAACATTTTTTCTATTTAGAGATTATTGCTTTTCAGTGGAAAAAGAGAAGTTCTCAACTTTTGTTACTTGGTAATAATCAGAATTTATTAGAAAATAAATTTTATTATATTATATAAATTATTTAATAGAACAAAACTTTTAATAACATTTAAAAGTAAAATGCTATTTATATAAAAGGTATCATATTTTATAGTGTTTTACTTACTGTTAAATTTTTACTAGAAAAATTTATAGCCAAAAAGCAGGATATAGTCAACTCCCTTTAAGACTGAATTTTCTTCTTTGACAAAACAAGCAAATCAAAATTTTTAAACCCATTAAATTGATTATCCCTGCAGTTCTTAACTTTAATGGGTCAATAGGTTTCTGAGCAATAGTCTCATAATAAAAAAAGGCAAAGCGTCTCTTTGAAAAATGCAATTTGAAATTTCAGTTGAATATTATTTTATTTTATACCTTATTGATGTTTGGTTCCTCCATTATAGAATTTTTGATGGTTTCATTGTAGTCCTCTAATGACTTCATAAAAAAAAAATTAACCATATGATAGAGTAAAGATAAGATATAGCATGCAAGATTACTGGGAATATTTTTAAAATCTAAGTTTAATCTACCCCAATAGAAAAATCCATATCCACCATAACTAGTTACTATTTAAACTACTTACAAATACTACAGTGTTTTTAAAAAATTCTTCGAGACTGAAACTCTCCTATTAAAAATGAATCCTATTTTACACCTTAAACAATTTCCTTCATTTAATTGTCGTATGTAATATTATATTAGAGGAAAAATTCTTAACTTGGGAATCTATGAACTTAATTTTTAAATATTAATTAGCCTATTTTAACACGATTGATTTCCTTTGTAATCCTATTTTATTTTATGCATTTATAACCATTATTCTGAGAAGGGGTGTCTCTTGACTGTCAAAGAGGTTTATGACCCCAAATTAAGAATCTCTGCATCTTAAGGAACAGGAGAAATTAAGAGGCATTAGTTTATAAGTCATATTATCTGGCCATATTAGGATTTTGCTTATGTACCAGTAGAGTCTATTTCTTGAAACACTGCTTCATCTGCAATTTAATTTAGAGTAATTATATATACAGGAAATTCTTCCTCAGAGAGTTCTGACTAATCAATGAATTCTTATCCCTGGTGCTTCCCTGTCCTTCAGCTGTCTGTGAGTGATCTGGAGTTCCATTCTGATTGTTTAAATGACAGATACTGGTTACTACTGAAATTATTCCCTCTCTAATGTTTTGGGAAGAAATGAAAAATTACTGAAAAAAACGAGCTTTGAATTTAAAAGAATCTGAAGTAATTTATGTAAGACTCAAAATATTTCCAAATTGACCCTTATATACCAAATTCACAATTTGCACCCTTCCTGGCGTTAGGAAGGGAATCTTGTAATCTCAACAACAACAAAAAAAGACTTACTATACATGTTGCACAGGACTAAGATAAATTAAGAAACCAGAACTACGAGAAACTTGATGAAATAATCACCTAATTTGTCTTTCAAAGAAATAAAGACAATGAAGCTCCACAAAATACCTTCATCTATCCCTAGAAAATCATGCTTCATAAATCTGAAACAAATTACACAGATTCATATAGTCCATGTAACCTAGCTGTGAACTTACATTCCTATATGGAATACGGGAGAAAACACAAGCGGAACTTAACTATATGTATAGGTGCGCGCACGCGCACGCGCACGCGCGCGCACACACACACACACACACACACACACACACCTTCACTTAGTAGTATTCTACAGCATACCTAAGAAAATGTTGAGTTTAATTCTAGCTATTAAATCATTTCCATTTTTATTTACCAAACCACTGCATCCTGTCAGTTGTCAAGGAGACTCCACTACTTCAGAATAATAATTTGGTACTAATGGAAAAGGTAAGTTATCTATAAATGTTATACTTATGAAATCGTCAGAGTCAAAAGTGGCTTACAAAGAATGATGAAAACAGAAGACAAGGAACAACAGATATAAACAAACAAGTAGTAGATAAAAGTACTTGAAAATTAGAAAGATAACGACACCATGCCATGTTTTCACACAAAAAGTCTAAAAGATATTATAATTGCTGAAAAACTTGAAAGCTTCATAAAGTTGTATTTTTAAAAATTCAAGAACCGTATTTCTTAGGAAGTAAATATGCCACAGAATCCAAAAATTTTATCTTGGATAACTGTGTAGTTGGGGATACTTACTATAAAATTTAAAAAAATCCTAGCCACATCTCCCCAATTGTATACTCTAAATTCAAACTGTTTGGAAATTTGAGATTGCCACTTGTCTTTTCCTCACTTCCTTAAATATGCTTTGTTCTTCTAGAAGGCTAATTTTCAGTGATGATTTACTTTATAGGAAATGTCACTTGTCTTAAAACAACTTTGAAACCTCTTTAACTCAAAACAACTTTCACAAATCAATAATTTTTAAATTCTACCTCATTTAGGCACCTCTTCTTTGTAAATATATTTCGGATAAAAGTTTCCTGAATTTCTTCCTGTTTCACCAAGTACTGCCAAAGTCTCTTCACTGATAGTGCCAGATGATGTTTAGATCTGCAGACAGCCAGATAGAAGTAAAGCAAAAGTGATTATTAATTTGTTGGGAGGTGTTATGTTGCCCTAAGTTCTATTTAAACAAATCATTCTCTGAGCTTCCATAAAAGTAAAAAGAAATACTGCTCCCAGAGCCTAATGAAATTGAGCTATAGATTATTTTATATCATGACCACCTAGTTCAGTAGTAACTTAAAGAATAAAGGAGCAATAGGGAAAATGGATATTTGCATCAACTTCATAATAATTATGTGAATTTTCTGTGCTAGGTTCACACAGAAAAAGCACAAGAGATTAATAATTACCATGTAATTATCTGTTGAATGTTTAGAAAATAAACTACCACAAAATGGGGGGGGGGGGGGGTTGCTTGTAAGAACATGAATTCCAAATAAGACAATCAGATGTTTAAATCAATCACATTTTTAAAGTTATAGGGGAGCCTACACTGGCCTCTTATTGTTTATGAATGATAAATTTATAAATTGTTCTTTCCTCTATCAACTAAAAAAGATAACTAATATTGCAAACTTAATATAGCTAGTCAAAAGACATTTATTTAGTACTTTCTACAAATGAGACATTCTGCTTAGTTCTAGGGTTACCAAAAAAAGGGCAAAAAACTGTTTCTTTCCTCAAGGAACTTATATACTTTTTAAAAAATTTCCCCCCTTAAACCCTTCACTTCTGTGTTAGAATCAATACTAATTATTGGTTCCAAGACAAAAGAGTGGTAAAAGCTAAGCAACTGGGACTAAGTGACTTGCCCAGGGTCACATAGCTAGGGAGTATCTATGAACCCAGGACCTCCCATTTTCAGACCTGACTCTCTATCCAATGGGTCACCTAGCAGTCCCAAGGAACTTACATCCCTCCCCCCCTTTTAAATATAGAATATTTTTCCATGGTTCCATGATTCATGATTTTCCCTACCTCTCTTCCCTCCACCCTCCCTGAGATGACAAGCAATTCCGCTGGCTTATGAATGTATCATTGTCCAAAACTTATTTCCAAGTTATTCATATTTGTAGCAGAGCGACCTTTCAACATCAAAACCCTAATCATAGCCCCATCGAACTACGTGATTGATCATATGTTTTTCATCTGCGTTTCTACTCCCACAGTTCTTTCTTGGGATGTGGATCATGTTCTTTCTCACAAAGGATCTTACATTCTAATGAGGAGGTAAATAACTAGTTACATATTACATTTGTACAAAGTAAATAGAAAACAATCTCAGAAGACAATAGTATAGATTTTCTTCTACATGTTAATTGAACCCTATTTTACACTAAATATACTGGAGATGGTGTTGGGGTTGGGAGAGAAGAGAATATCACTGAAAGAAACAAACTAGTCAGTTCTAAAGAAAATGTATTACCAGCCTCCCAAGGAGAAACCTCAAACTGCTTTGATGGACAATATTTGAAAATACTGAATATATTCTAGAACTATTCAAGCCATTTAAAAAAATGAATAAAAATGTACATCACTAATATCGTAGATATTAGGATATGAATGTCAAGGGCCAATGAAAATAATTGTTGGTGTTTAGTCATTCCGTCCAACTCTTTTTGACCCCATTTGAAGTTTACGTGGCAAATATACTTGGAGGGATTTGATGTTTTCTTCTCTAGATCATCTTATAGATGAAGGAAACTGAGGCAAACAGGGTTAGCTGACTTGCCCAGAGTCACATAGCTAGGAAGTATCTGAGGCCACATTTCAAGTCATATCTTGACTCCAGGCCTCGCACTCTAACCACTTTACTACTCAGCTGCCTGAAAATACTTACCTTTTAACAAATTAAACAAATACTTAGAATTTAGCTGTTTTAGACCTCTAAATGGAAGGGAAGAAAACCTGACACATGGCAGACACAAGGAAATCATTTTTCTAATCCAGGAATGAATGATTCATAGATATTTTTTTCTTCAAAAAGCTCTGTTTTTCTTCAAATGTTCTTCAAACGTTTTACTGTTGACAATGATCAACTACAAAATTCTGACATATACACCAAAGATAACATTTATAAAAATACATACTTGAAAGGGGTGTTTGTAGGCTCAAGCAAAGCTTTATGGCGAAGAATTGCAGGACCTGCTGACAAACTTTCCTCAGAGGTGTGACTTGCCATATAGTTTTGAGGTGGCCCCCCATGTATTTCAAGTCTTCGGAGGAGAACTTGTTCCCAGCACTGAAGAGCTTTCAGAACTGCATGACACAGTGGTGAGCTAACTGGAAGCTCTAAATAGAAAATAAAGTACCTCTATTTACTCTTGCTATCTTTCCATTCTAAAAATGGCTTTCTGACATTCAATATAATACCCGTTCTCCTTTGCCTGGAGAATCCAAAGGAGTTTTAAAATATCAACATCTTTGATATTTATAGCATCCAAAAAAATAGGTAAATGTCTTAGAAAACTACAAAAAGATGATGTACAATAACATCAAGGTCAACAAATAGTAAAGGAATCAGATTATGATTTATCATAGTAAATTATAATGAGAAGGAAGCAAAGAAACAAAGCTTTCATGTTATGAAGATTTGATGGTCTGCAAAATAGGATACAGATGGGTCACATAAACTGCTCTCCTGGCTAGCTGGCAAGTCCAGCTATTCTGCTGCTGGCTCCAAGACAAATTTTTCTAAGGTAGTAGCAAATTCCAAACGAGAAAAGATTGGGTCCCTGATAACCTTACATGCTCTGTCCTCTTTCTGGCTGTTCCCAGCCACAATCTCTTGGCTTTTCTTCTGCCTCTCCAATTCCTCTGCTTCCTTCAGTTACTTAATACAAAGTACCCAAAGTCCTGACTTCAGTCTTATTTAGGCTGTGGTATTTATACTGTCTACTCTTGCAGTTTTGACTATCACCCATGTACGAATAACTCCAGACATAGCTTCATCTTTAGCTCTATATTTACATATTCCAATGCCCAATGTCTACTTCTGTTTGGACATTCTTGTAACAACTCATAAAGTACATTATTCCTTCTTCTACCTTCTCTAAAACTAACTCTTCGGTCAAAACTGATTTTTCCTTCCTTGGTCTTGGAGCAACACTGTAGACTGTAAATTCCAGATTCCATAGCTAAATTGTTTCTGTATCTGTCCCAGTACTTGGCAGTGCTTTGTATAGAGCAGGGATTTAAGTTTTCTGTGAATTGGATTCATAAATAAATAGGTTTCAGCATAATTACTCATGCAAATGAATACAAACATAAAATTTTTGAAATATTTATCAAATGGCTAACAAGTTTGGGAAGATGGATTTGAAAAACTATTATTCTATTTAATATAAAGGCTCTAAAGTAAAGATAGTAATAGATATTAAAATATTAAAATAGTTATTACCTGAAAGATCATGACCAGCCAATGGATAGAAAGTCTTCAAATTATGAAGCACCAACTGCACCATAGCCAATCGCATCAATGACCAACTAAAAATAATATCAATGAATTATTTATAAACTTAACAATCTTAGAGTACATTATAGTTCAAACAGCATCTTTCTAATACATCGTCATCTCAGTCTTAACTGGTTCACCTTTCCCATGAAGGTTGAATTCCTTTAGCATAAAAAATATATTTTAAGCTAGGTATGATGGGAATAAATTAACTTTAAATATGTTAACTAAAAGAGAACAAGAGACGGAATTGCACAATGGACTGAAGAATGTCCAGAATTGAATCCTGTCTTAGACATATAGGCTGGACAACCTTGAGCAAAGTATTTAATCTCCAAGTATCCCTGTCAACTCCCTAAGGCCATATAAATTGCATGGCAGTCAATGATCTGCATTAGTAGAGGGAGGTTCCTCATCATAAATTCCCTAAATTAAGATAGTTACTTGACCAAAAAAAATATCCCCAAGGAAGACAAAGTAATAATAATAGTAAATAAAATGGAAAACACTCGGTCCTCTAGTGAAATGTTTGTTATTAAATGTGAGGAAATTGGAAATGAGCCAAAATAACAAGAGATCAAGGCTCAAGGTTATAATATTAATAAAAGACATAATAGACAAATGGAACATCACTCATAACTAGTGTGAATTAAGAAGATGTAAAGGGTTTCTGGAAATATAAAGCCTGTTAAAAAGCACGTCAGTTATATATGCACATATTAAAGGGGAAAAGTATGGATATAAGTAAGAGAAACAGAATATCCAGGTACATATGCTGGCAGGTATTTATTATGAACCTATAAAACAGGAAGAGAAAAAGACATGCTTTGGCCAACCTCAAAAGTAACTTTAGATCACATTTTTGGGGACTTTACCTAGTTATCTCATAGCAAAATAATTCAGCAGGGCAGGAGTCACAATATGAGTTTTACTGCACTCAGAAACATTTACTAAAGGGGAAAAGCAAAAGCATCTGTTCACAGGCCGAGGGGCAAAAGGGGTCTCAGAGATCATTAAGTCCAACTTATTCATTTAGAGATGAGGAAATTAATGATGTACTATTTCTTGAAAATAATATATTGTTCCTGTCCAGATGATCATAAAAGTGCTGGGCACCATCAGGAAGTCTTTTGTGTTCTCCATCTGAATGGGGGCGGGGGGGTAGTTCCTATTAGAAGATATGCATAGAGAAAGCTTTCTCCTTTCCTTCCTTTGACTTTCATGATACTGCACTGTTTTGGTTCTCCTTTATATCTCACTGGATCCACAACCCGATTCCTTACAGCAACCAGTCATTTCTTAGTAATCACTATAGCTATCCCCGAGGTTCAAACAAATCATGGCAATTCTAATCATTGTCGAATATAAATCTAAGATTTTTATCCATAATTAATCTTTTCAATATTGTATTTGTAGTAAGCTTTCATCCCTATTGCTTTTAAAGATTTGTTGTAAGATGGTTTTTAAATGTGTCAAATTTGGGCTGTAGGTGTACTCACTTTATACTTTTTATAACATATAAATGTTTAACTTCTCTTTTTAAAAAAAAACCCTCACCTTCTATCTTAGACTCAATACTGAGTATTGGCTCCCGTCTCTGGGCCTGACTCTCCATCCACTGAGCTACCCAGATGCCCCCTTTACCTTCTCTTATTATGTGAGGCTGACTTTAAATACAAAATGCTCATTTTAAGATTCAATGTAACTAGTTCTCTGTATCACAAATAAGTCATTTCACTTCAGTTTTATGACCTATAAAATGAGAAGGGGTAGGCAAATGATATACAAAAATGCCCCAAATTTTATACCTCTTCTTCAGCACATGATGCAAGAACTGATCACAGAATTCTTAATTTAGAACCAGAAGGAAAATTCATACAGCCTAACCGCCTCATTTTATAGATCCCAAACCAAAGCTACAGAAAGGAGAAACAAGTTAAAGATCATACAAGGAATAAGTGGTAGAGTTAGGATCTCTGACCATATACTTAACATTCGGCCTACCGCATCACTTTAATTTTTTCTTCTATCATGTCCATTTTTGGTCATGATATTGTGAGTCTATTGTAGAGGTTTCTCAGAACTCATAGATGCAATAAAAACTGTTAATGAGACAAAATAGATGCCAAAGAAGATCCGGTCACCATAGGGAAAAAGGGTGCGGAATGAAGGGAAACGAGATCAGCATCTTGAGATCGCGCGGGCAGACTGCTTTGATTTTGATTTTGCCACTGCATGCTCGTGCCGTGTGTACTACACAGAGAATCCACTTAAAGAATGCAGGTAAAAATAGAGTGCTTAGGCCGGGGTTTCTTTGTGGTTCAGACTGGCCAAGCCTTTGCATACCTTCTCAGAATAGTGTTTAAGTGGATAAAATACACGGGAGAACAAAGCAGAACCATTATCTGAAACATGGTGATCCAAAACAAAAGTCTACGATTTCTCAGATACCAGATTGAGACTGATTAGCTAGACTGAAGGTCCAAGGGTGGATCTCCGTTAGTACGGGTGTGAGCTCCCCTTCCACTGCGCCAAGCTGAATCCCGTCACAGACTGCCTATCGTTTGCCATTTCTGTTCATGTCTTTCCCCGAGGGGCTCAGAACGATGGAGTCTTAGACCCTCCGACCTCCCCCCGCCACTGGACCACTTCTCACTACAAAAGATGGCCAGAGTAGAACACTAGTTGCTTTGCCTTTTTGTTTACTTCACGGGTTCTTGTGGCAAAAAGAAAAAGGAGCCCCCAAGCCCTTTTGATGATTCGATGATGTATGATTACAGATCCCAGACACCTGGGCAAGAAGGGACATGAAAGGTCGGCGAGTCCAGTGTGGTAGCCCATACAACTAATTTAAAAACAACAACTATGCACACGTAACATTAGGCAAGAAAAAGAATGAGATAAAGACGGAATAACTAAGTTGATCATGCCATGAATCAGGATCGATTGGAATTTAATAAGGTGTGAACTGATTAGACCCGAGTTTTAGGAAAGTGACTTTAGAAGCTATGTAAAAGACAAAATGGAGAAAGACTTCAGCTGGGGAGAGACTTTACGATAGTCCAGCTGAGAGGTGATAAGGCCTTGAACTGGACAAGGGAATCTAGGGGAGTATAGTTGTGTGAGTAAAAGAAAGGGAATCGATGGGAAAGACACGGAGGTAGAAAATGACAAGATTTGGCCATTTAGTGTATGTGTTGTTGAGAAAGAAAGTGACGAGTAAATGAGTAACCAAAGTGTGAGACTCTGGATGATAAGGATGTTAGTAGTACTCTCAAGAAAAACAGAGAAATTCAGAAGGACAGATGTGCAGGGTAAAGTAATATGTGGGAAACATTAAATTTAAGATGGCTACAAGATATCCAGTTTGAGAAACCCCCAAAGTAGTTTGTGATACGAGCAAGGGCGGGCTAGAATCAGCCTGAGAGCCGACTTAGAGAGTTTCAGTATCAGCCTTTTCCCTTCAGAAATTGGCAGATGTTCAAAATCAGGTTTTGATTTTATTGTTATATTGCTATCATCTAGTCTTTAAAAACTAATGAGGAAGATGTCAATAATGAAGTGTGTCATGTGTACTTTTTTGGGGGTGGGGGGGGTGGGGCAAAGGGTGGAGTGGGGTTAAACATTTACCAGCAAAGCATTAGGTGCAAAACTGGAGCTCAAGAAAAATCTGCATAGAAAAGAAAACAGAAAGCAAAGGTGTTAATGCAGTCACCAAGAAAAAAGAGAACCAAGAGAACCTTTGGCAGACCCAAACTTGGGACCTGATATTTGGATTATGGTCCCGTGAAGGAGACTGGATGGGTAGGAAGACAGAAAGGAAAACAGATATAGGAAGATGGGAAGAATACAGGTAGGAAGAAAGGAAGAAAACTAAGGGAAAGGCATCTGAAACAAGCAAGAGAAGAAAGCATTCATGAGGAAAAAAATGGGTCAACAGTGTCAAATATTGCAGAAAGATCAATAAAAATTAAGAGATGAGAAAATGAGAAAAGATGATCAAATTTGCACTTAAGAGATCATGCAAAAAAGGAATTTCAACTGAATTAGAAGTCAAGGGAAAAAAGAAGTTTGAGAACCTAGGAGCCATTCTTTCCATTTTAAGCTCTCTGAGCATGAGTACTATTTCATTTTTATCTCTGCGACCCAGAACAGGACCTTTTGGTGAATTAATGGATCTATGCTTTCATATACATCCCTAATGTTGAGGTTGAGCAAACAAACTACTTATTTTCATTAGAATCAGAGAAATAAAATAAATTCTGACTTCATATATAAATTAACAAAGTACTTCATACATTATCTCAAATCATCAAAATAATCATGTTAAGAATTATAATCCTCACCTATAATAATTACTCAAGTTCATTTCTCTTCTCTAACTTACCCTGAAACTAAAAGATGTCACAGTACAAACACCTAACTTCACTCTTCCAGTAAATCCCTACAACCTCCCCTGCCAATTCACCTGAAATGCACACAGATGATCATATTCACCTTGCTATCAACCCAAAGTGTTCTGTAGCGATGTTCAAAAACTCCTTGGTCTACCTTTTCATTTCATCGTTATGCCGATGTCTTCTTTGTGTGGTGGCCTGCCTGTGACTGCAATGCCTAGACTCTCTCCTCTTCCTCTTTCTTTCGTGTTTGTCTCCCTCCCGTCCCTTTCTGGACTTTGGGAACCAGCCTTTTAGTAAACTCCACATTCTCTACTCTCAAATTCTTCGCGTCCATTCCTATATTAACATCAATGAAGCTCTCTCAACAACCACACTGGATTACTCCCATGCCTGCCTCCTTCATTCCCATTCACAAGGCTGCCACGAGTGTCCCCCAAAGTTCTATCCTGGGCCCCTTTCTCTTTTCCCTTTTTAACGCTCTCGGTTGATGATCTTACTTGATCAACTCGCATGCATTTTGTTATCATCAACTCCATGAAGACATTTCTTAGGATCCACACATCTAGGTAACGGCCTCTGAGTTTCTCAAAGGGAGAGCCTATGGGCCTCTCACACTAACCATTCCCTAACTCATTCCCTTCACTAAGGGTTGACATTTTGGTGCTCCTTTTATACCTGCTCCTTGCCCAACATCTTGTTTCCTTCTTTCACTTAGATTTAACCCCTTTTCTACATGCACCCAAACGCCGCCTGGTTCTGGTTCTCAATCTCTGGACTGAAGTGCGAGCTTGCTCTTGGGTCTTCCCGAGTTAACGATCTCCCTGTGTGTGGGCCTGGGTCCTGTGAACTCCCACTACCTAAAGCGCTCCCGTGCCTCCCCGTTACCGTCCAGAGCAAAGAAAGAGTTCAGTTCACATGTAAAGGGCTTCAAAAGCTCTCCCCTGCGGAGGGTTCCAGCCGTCTTCTTCTTCCCTCTCCCCCCACGCACACACACTCCATGGCTCCTCCGTGACTCTGCACCTCACATTTCTGCACACGTCCCTGGCTGCTCTCCCCCTCATGGCCTCTGGCCGATGGCTCAGTCCCGACCTTCTGGCTTTCTTGGTCCCTCAGCTAGTTCCTTCCCCCCTCTGTAGGTAAGTACGTTTATGGGCGATGTGTACACTCTTGAGAACGTGAGTGACTCCAGGGCAGGGACTGCTGAACGTTCTACGCCTCTCGGCTAGAATAACGACCGGCAGAGTTAACCACAAAGGCCCGCTGCCAGAGAAAAGGCCCGGGCTTCAGGGCAGTGAAGCAGCAAAGGGGACAAAGGGCAGAGCCAGGAGTGGATTCAGAGCTGGGCCTGGGCTCCAACGTGGCCTCACACACCTGGCGGGGTGACCCTCGGGGAATCCTTGGCCCCCACTGCCCAGGCCTCATCACTCCGCTGCCTTGGAACCAATCCACAGTACTGATTCCAAGAAAGAAGGCAGGCTCAAAAATCCTGATGTTCTGCCCGCCATGGCACAAGAAATGGAGCCAAGGACCGCATCAAAGGCTCCTTTCCCACCATGGCTGTTTATTGAGGTCCTATCAATTAATGAAGGCATTATCTCATTAAAAACAGACGATAAACCCAGCGGACACGGCTATCGGTTTTGGCCTTCTCCTCGAGCCCGGGCTCCTTTCCTCATCCACTTTATCTCATGCCTGTCAGTCTCTTCTTGGCTAGCAGTCCCTCACTTATCTACTCACGAATCTGCTTGGAGCCCCACAACCCTGAAACCTGAACAGGACTTGCTCGCCCCCGTGCCCCATGCGGGCGCTACTTCCCGGTTTGCCCTCAGGTCTAAGCGATCTCCATCTGGTTGCTGCTTCTCTACATCACAGTCGAGGTCCCATTTACTTGGAATCGATGGCTCCCAGAGGGTTCTCCTCCATCACCGCTGCCAGCCTCCACACGTTCAATAGCCGTTCCCTCGTCGCTCTTGCAGTCTGGCTTCTCCAACAAAACAACCCACCCAAGTCAGTCCACTCCAGAGTGCCCTCACTGTCTCCTTAATCCCCTCAGCCGCTCGGCAAAGTGAAGTCAGCAGAACCGGGAGGACAGTGACCACAAGAACAGAACCAGCCTATGCTAATAGGACACGTCGGAATGGAATAGCACTTTTCACCTGTTTTCTTTCATGAGTTTTTGCTTATGTGTCATGTGTGTCTTCCTTCCTAGCATAAGGAACATGGAATTATGCACGGAAAGACAACACTGGCATAACCTGAATCAGAATACGGACAGGCCTGGGAGAGAGGAGGCAAGAGGGGGAGAATCTGGATCCCCAAGTTTCAAAGCACAATTGTTAGTGACTGTTTCTATATGCGAAAAATATTATGTATATAAAAAAGAAAAAAGATGGCTGATAGACCTATTATGCAGAGCATCAGGAAGGACAGAAGCACCTTTGAGAGCTCTACATGTCTAAAAGGACTGACCTCTCTTATAAGCATCTCCGCCTTCAGAGAGTGGGTTTTGGAAGTCATGGAAAAATAAAAGCTACTAATGCAACAACGACAATAGCATTACTGTAGTGCTGTCACCACTCCCAGAGTCAGGATGCTCTAATTCAGCCTCAGAAACTATAGATCTACTAAAGAAATGTTCTGGAACTTGACTGTTCAAGTCCGAACGGTCGACCAGCCCAAACAGGCATCTAAATCCAGACGAGATAGGCATCTCTTTCATTTAAAGTGAATGGCCATACCCAGAGCTGTAACTAGACCTGAGAGGGGAGCACATCATGTGTTTGGTTTATTAAGGGGTACCACCAAAGGTTCCTGAAATGTCAGTGAGACTCACGCATTCAGAAGTTTATTCTGTAATCATCATGAAGAACAGACTGGAGAGCAGAGACCATCAGTATGGAGATTAGACAAAAGATAATGCTATCATAAAGTAGGCTCAACAGGAAGGGGCAGCTATAGTCCAGGAAGTAGAGGGAGGCCAAATTTTGAAGCTGGGCTCAAGATAAGGAGGAAGAAATTCAATTTGGGAAATGTTGACTTTGAGATACTGATCTATGTCGAAATATCCAGTGGTCAGACAGAAACCTGAGAATGGAGTTCAAAGAATAGGTAAGGTGCAAATCCAGAGATAAAGCACTTGCCTAGAAGCAATGATTAAAGTTATGGTAATGAAAGAATTCACCATTGAGAGAAGGGCCACATTTAGTGGGTGGTAGTAGGAAAAGGGAGCAATGGAGACAAGGTAAAAATGAGCCAGAAAGGAAGACAGTTCAGACCTGAGTATCCTGATATATGAAGACTGAGTAGCTGTCAAAAAGGTATGGTCAATAGCATGACATCTTGGTTGAGAGGCAGAATAGTTGAAAAAGAGTGATAGAGGATAAAGGGGATACAAGGTATTGATGGCCCAGATCTTGAAAAGCAGAGGCAGAAAAAGAAGTCAATTTTTCTATAATGTATAAAGATTAAAAATCTTATATAAATGATCAAGTACTTGAAATGCTTTAGAAATGAAATTGTCCCAAAGAAACTTAAAATACATAGTTTATACCTGTATGAATTTGAATTAGCATGTTCTTGGAGTTGATAATCTGAAGTTAAAACATCTTCATTATCACCATCCTCATCTTCATCATCACCACTTTCCTGACTCTCTTCTGAATCATATTCTGCTCTACTTTGGGAAGGTGGTAAAAAAGGCTAAAATAAAATTCAATAGAATTCATAATCCAATCACGTTAACCAAGACATCCAAATACATATCTAAACAGTATTTTATGTTTTTAAAAACATTAAAAAAAAAACATTTCTATTGGCACTTCTGTTGACAGCAGATAAAAAAAAAGACAAAGGACATTCTGATCCTGGTACAGGTAACAGAGGGAACAAAAATGTAGCTGAGAATCCTACTGAAATGGAGATTTCAGTGATATGAGATTACTAGTGATATGAAACTAGCCAAAATCAGTACTTAGTGCTAGCACATAAAAAACCCAAACACTTAATAAATGCTTGTTGCTTCATTGTTCTTTGTGTTTTGGCATAGTGGTGTGCCAAGCAATTAATGTCTCCAAAACGTGACCCCAGGGGGTCTCCCTGCCTCGAATCTCTCCCGACCCCAATTCATTCTCTATTGAATTACTGAAGTATCTTTAACCTTAAACTTAAAAAATCTTTAAACTATATCAACATGTCAGACCACTAATGAGCTCCAGGGACTACCTATTCTATTGCCTCCAAGAGCAAGCACAAAACTCTGATCAGCCTTCAAAGCCCTTGATTGCCTACTCCTACCTTTCCAGCTTTCTCGTACCGTAATGCCTGACACGGTCTTTAGTACAGAGACAACGGCCTCCTAGCTGTTCCACAAACAAGATTTGCCATCACTCAGCTCCAGGAACTACCTGGTTCTCTCCTATGCCTGCTCTAAAATCCCTCCTTCTACAGGAAGTCTTTCTCAACTCCTTTTGATTCCAACACCTTCTCTTTCTTAATCATTTCCTGCTCATCTCGCATGTGGTTTGCTGTAGACAGTTTTGTTTGCAGGTTGTCTCCTCCATTTGATTATAAATGCCTTGAGGGTAGGAACTGCATTTGCCCCTTCGTTTTTATCCCCGGTGCCTACCATAGTGGTTAGCACATAGAAGGCACTTATGAATGTTTACTGATGGGCTGACTGATTCTCTAATGGCTCTCCTCTGCTAGAGGAGACGAGTTAGTAGTATTCTCTTTGATTTGTGTTCCTCAGGTAGGAGGTAGTCAAGTGCCTTACTGTTATATCTCTGGGAACATGCAGCAGCAAGAACTAAAGAAACAATGACAATCAGACAGTAACTCCTTTCCCACTTAAGCTGTGCAGCATCCAACCTTTCTCCAACAGCAATACACATTAGCACAGTGTCTGGCACACAATAAAGGCTTAATTCATGCATATTTTCTTCCTTCCTTTTGTCTCTGAAAATTTGACATACTAGTACGAGTCTTTGTTTCAGGTTCCAACCATTCTATTCCCTTGATGTTATCATTAATATATCTTCTTCTCCTTGCTTTTTTCCCCATCCTGTATATGTGTTTTATATCCTTTTAGAATCAAAGCATAAATTCCCCTTTTAGAAATCTCTAAAGTCATAAATCATCAAACTATTGGTTTTTATAAGAAGGCGTAAACCATTTAGAAAGTGAAGATGATCCCCCCCCCAAAAAAAACATTTCTCACAATTAACCTGTAAAAACTATCTCTTTAAAAGTGTTCCAGAATAACATTTAAAAGTAAAAGAAAATGGAGTCTTGTTTTAAAATAATTTCAGCTGAATTTGAATACATGAATATTTGAGGATCACATTAGGTACCTTTGCTATGAAATAATCCCAGATACTAAGCTCAGGAGGAATAAATTTTTCCTTATAGATCAAAGACTCCTGGTCTCCAGCAGGTGAGGAAGAGTTCTGTAGAGGGCCCTCTTTGGAAGCTATTTTTGATGTCCTAGATCGTTTGTGCTGTTTTTCACCATCTTCAACTGAAGAAGAAACTAAACAAAATTTAGGGGGAGGGAGGGGAGAAATATCAGTAAAGGAGAAATACAACTTTCATGTTCAATAAAATTTATGATTTCTTCCTACTTAATATGATCTCATTTTGTTTACATAAAAATAAAAATGAGTACAAGAGGCAAAAGCTTTGTATTACTCAATTAAGAAATCAGAAAGGGAAAAATGAAAGGGGATAAAAGCAAATTTCAGGGAAATCTTGTCATCATTCTTCTATTGCTAGAATTTTAAAAAAGCACCAGTACAGAATTAGGATTTCTTTTTAACTAAAGGTGGATAGGAAAAAAATTTTCCCACTATAAGAGATCCTTAATCTCTACCTGAAGAACTGAAATTATCAAGTAAATTTATATTCAAGGTAAAAAAAATTATTGGGAGATTTATGTCATTTCTAGTCATTGATGTTACACTAGGTATTAAATACCTGTACTGCTTTAAATGCAAAATTCTTTACATAATTTATTTTTCCATTCATTAAAAAACATAATTTTGTCATTAAAAATTATTGTATAATAAATCTCGCCAAAATCTATTAGCCAATAATGTATGTCATAAAAATGCAGATAACCAAAAGTGACAATTATTCCATAAGATTTTTAGATGATTTCCTTTTTATGTGAATTAGTTTACTTACCTTTGCACAGGATGCAGATTTTTGTGCTGTAACACAATTTATTCTATATTTTATTGTTTAGAGATGGTCAACTAGCAAAAAGCATGCACATGCATATTTTTAGCAGAAACTTATTAACTTTTAACATGATCACTTTTTTTAAAACTAAGGAAATTAAAAGAATAGTATTGTGGCACTAAAAACAAAATCTAAGTGTTATCATTAATTTTCTTTTAAGTAACTAGAAAGGTATTGCAAAATTTTTGTTTCTGCCTAACTTTAATAACTAGCCTTTGGTTTAAAAGATTCAGAGGTGCAAATTTACCAATGCATTCTGGGCAAATTTAGATATATTCTAAAAGTTTTGCCAGATTGATTTATTAATGCAAGGTAGTAATTTGGAAATGTTCTTTGCCCTTGCAAAATTTTTTTTTAATTTCAATGCAACTTTCATAATGAGAAAATTCATAATGAGAAAGGTATACAGAGTATACTTGCTATTAACTATAAAATAGTACAAGACTACTTGCCAGAAATCTGGAAGTATCATCAGCCTGATTCATATCACAATTCAAGATTTATTTTTTGCTGGTGTTTTATCTTTCTCTGGGGAAGGGATATTAAGAGGGGGAAAGTGGTCCTACAACCCAACCAAAAGGAATACTACCTTGTAAGACTTAATATTATATAAAAAAGAATACCTAGTTTGTAAATGACTACATTTTTTTAAACCCTTACCGTACTTGATTCCCGGGCAGAAGAGTGGTAAGGACTAGGCAATGGGGGTTAAGTTACTTGCCCAGGGTCCCACAGCTAGGAAGTATCTAAGGCCAGATTTGAACTTAGGACATTTCCTCTCTAAGTCTGGCTCTCAATCCACTGAGCTACCCAGCTGCCCCCTAAATGACTACTTTTTAACAGAAATAAAGATACAAGAAAAAAGTCCTGACAAACTTTAACTTTGGTAAAAAAAAAAAGTGCTATCAATATACATTTTTCTTCACCCTTAAGATGTAATAACAAAAAAAAAGAGAAAGTATACATTAGAAAGCAAGTTTAGGAAGGTGCTTGGTTGTTTACTTTTTTGCCCTCCCTTTTAATGCTTTATTAATTTTTAAGTACAGTCTGTGAATCCAGCTATTTATTGATGAACCAGAAAAGTGAGAGGCAATAAATGAAAATGGAATAATTTGGTATTGTCTACAAATAGCTAAAAATTTCCAAAACTGCTACAAACAATTATTTCTTAATATATTTTTTGGCAAACAAATGAAACCTAATAAAATGTCTTGGTAAAAGAACAATCATAAAATTTCGGTTCTAAAAGAGATCTTAGTTTTTTTTCTATTCATTTAACTTCATTTTTATGATAAATTAGTAGAGAATTAAACTAGGAAGAAATAAACAAAAAGGCACAACTTTTTTCTTTTTCTTCAGATTGCCAAAGAAAAATTTACTCTAAAACTTAAAGAGCTAAAAAAAAAAAGTTTTAAACAGAGCTCTCCAACAACTAGTAGTTAACTAATATTTTATAAATCAAATATGTGACATTTAATTCTTGGAAAAGAAAAGACTATCTGCCTCACAAGGATTAACAATCTGTTCTGACCTGAAGAACTAAAATATTCTTATGGCGTTAAGTTCTTTATGAATTGGAGTACTCCAATCTCTAATTTCTTCTTCTCAAGCGACAGCAATGCCCTCAAATCATTTTATTCTGTCCACAATTGCCCGTAAGCCATTTTAAGCATTGACCCAAATGCTGGTGGCAACAGTCATATGAATGTCTGGGACACAGTTGATCCAAAGTTCTTTGGTATATGCTGGCATTTATGTGTTGGATGTCTGGCACTCCGGGGACAAAAGATATTGTTACAGGGTTATTAAAAGTTCATGTACTAATAGTGACAAGAATGAGATTAGTACACATGGAAATAAAATTTAGAATAGAAAGTATTAAGACTACATGATATGAGTGAAAAGATGTTTACCAGAAATCTGAAAAGAGAAAATATTTAGGCCTTGTACCTTTAATTTCTTCAAACTTCTGAGAAAACAGAGCTCTTCAGAAAGAAGAGGAAATCTCCCTGGATAATTACTTTGCTGTTATGTTTTGAGGCCTCCCTCCAAAATCTCACTTGATGCCTTATAGTGGAACAGAGGTGACGCCTGAGTTCGGAAAGGTCCTGTCAAATTTTTCAAGGTTTCTGATACAACCTTTATGGATAGTATGGCTATAAGACTAAACAAATTAAGTTCTAGTCAAAGAAGCTCATCCAAGTACTGGCCACAGCAGCAGTTAAAAACTTTTCATGAAAGTGTTTGTACCACACGGGGAGTACCAACCCAGTATGACTGAAGTAGCAGCTCTTACATCTTAAAGTAGGCTACAGAGAAAGCAAAGCAAAATCAAATACTGCAGGGCTTGAAGAAACTGTGATTTCTACCCAAGCTTAGGAATACACAGAAAAGTGAAAGCGCCTGAAAAACATGATCCCATGATCGCTTAAACCAGGTTTAGGAATTACCTTGTGCCTAACTTTTCCTTTAGGCTTACAGCGAGCTTTCAAAGAAAAAGGAAAAGGCAAGAGTCCTCAGAGAATGGGAGCATAGAATATGACAGCACATATAATTTCTCCAAAGAAAGATCCATCCAGTCAACACGTATTGCCAGGTAAAATCACTAGTTGAAACACTAATGCAAATAGGAAGCATGAGTTGTTCTGTCCCTCATTCATTTGGGTGTTGATCAAATCACACCAATAGCTCCTTAGTTTTCTCCCTCCTTCCAGCTCCAACGGACAGTCACAGACAGTACTTAGCTCAGAGGAAAACTAGAAGTGAGCAGGAAGGTTGTGGATGCATCAGACTCAAAGATGCTAAGGACGCTTGAAAGCTGTCCCAGGTGTCCCAGTGCCCAGTAAGGTGGGGGTTACGGTTCGGGCCCGTCCACTGGCTCCGACGGTGGCCTCTTTTTTCTGAGAAGGGAGATCTACTGATTTTCTGTAGAATACGGGGAGTGAATACAAATAGGCAAATGCCACTTCCCTACTGATATTTCCAAGCTTGGCCTGACACAACCTCTTTTCCACAGAATGAGAAGCTTCCGTAACGAGTCAACGTCAATATATCTCCATTTATCTGTGAGCCACCAACACAGTGCTGAATCTGTACCAAATGCTACCCTAAGAGGCTCGAAGGCCCTGGCGTGTCCCTGTTTCCTGACAGGCATGTTCATGCCTCCACTTCTCCTATCTTCTTTCCTTCCGTGCCTTTTTCTATCCCCTCTCTCCACTCTTTCACTCTTTCTTAAAATCTTCAGACGCGCTGTATTTTCCATAGAGGTACTCCTCAGCTTAGGAGAGTCTTTGGCGATTTCTTCCACTAATGCAGTCTTCAATTCTTCCCTGCCTGCCTTCTCCCAGGGTCTATAACCACAAGCCTCACTGAACGTGGTTAGGCGCTGCTGGCTAAGACCCCATGTCTCTGGGATTAGTATACAGAGCATACTAAGAGAGGATAAGGCAGGGCTCCTGTGAGTGCATCTCTCTCAACAATCCCTCCTTTGAGAGCACTGCCTGCAGGTACCGTGAAAGTCAATGTCACCGCAGCACAAAATTAACTGCATATTACCGCCACTTCGCCCGGAGGGATCAAAGAAAAAAGGAAACGGGCCATCTATGCAAAAATATTGATAGCAGCTCTTTTTGAGGTAGCAAAGAACTCCAAACTGAAGGAATTCCCCTCACCCGAGGAATGCTTGAACATGTGATATAGGATTCTGATCGAATACTACTGTACTGTGAGAAATGATGAAGGAGATGCTTACGAAAAAACCTGAGAAGACGTTTATGAGCTTGCACGAAGTGCACACTGTAAACAGTAACCATATGGTGATGACAATCAGCTGGGAAAGGTTTAGCTAATTTGATGAATACAATTATCAATATAATTCCAAAGGACTCATGAACAAAAATGCTATCTACCTTCACGGACAGATTTTACCTTCTCCGTGCAGAATAAATTACTTTTATTTTTCTTGCCTTTTTCCTTCATACAAAGTCTCTGTCTCTGACTCTCTGTTTCTCTCCCCATATTTATGTGTGGGTGTCTATGTATGAATATACAGTATATTTCATTTTTGCATGAATAACAAGTATTATATTTCTTGAATTCTCAATACGTGAGGCCTGAAGTAGAGGGAGAGAATTTGAACAGAATATAAAAATTATTTAAAAAAAAAAAGAAAAAGGATAGTTCCACTAAGTTAATCAAGATTTGTACCTAGCTTCAGACTGTGCTAAAACATCTCAGGCAAATAATAAGTCTCAATAGAGCATCCTGGAGCAGAAGAAAAAGGAGAACAGGCTAGTGACAGGTACTAACTCCCTCTTGACTGAAGAAACTTGCCACTAATGTGTAAGAACAAATGTGTGGCAATGACTATCTAATAATAGAATTCTTGAGAAATAAATCAGTAGTTTGGAAAAGATAATGAGAAACTTGAAAAATTCTATCTTCTGAGACCCTAGTAACACAACAAGTGAATGTGATTAGGAAACAATTTTTCAGGTCTTTCAAAAGAAACTAAATTGTTCCCAAATTTATTTTACCTTTTGAATTGTGTAAACTGTGATTTTAAAAGGTTCAAATCTTGAACATTAGTTACTGCACTTTTGAAGGGATTTTTTAAAAAAAAATTAATTATACAGTCAAAAAAACCACAGGATGAAAGTATAACTATATTATGATCCATAATTGGCATATTTAAATAGACTGTAAATAGCTAACAAATTGGGTCAAAGTATTCCATCTTCTGATCTGGGAAGTTCATTTCTGTTTCAAGACTGCTATAAATAATATTCAGTATTTAATTTTTAAAAATCTTTCTTCATAAATTGCTCAGAATAAAACCGTCTGGATTTACAGGTCTGTATTTAGAGGGAAACAAAATATTAAAGCAACACAAGGCAATCAAATTTCAAAGGATCTAGGGCTTCACTAACATTCCAATGGCATTCCAACACATGACATGCATAACATAAGGAGCAATACGATACTTGCTTTGAATTTCATTCACTGGGTAAATCGAAGCATCACAGTCATCAATTTGCAAATTCTTAAAAGAATCCAATAATATGAAATTCAAAGTTTTTTTCATATATTTAATAAAATGCAGAAATAATGAAAAGTGCTTTGTAGTTTTGCTTTTTAAGTAAAAATTATATCAGATTTAAGGAAAAATTATGGATTCCTAACTGTTACTAGAAACAAACTTAAACACTGTATCAGAAATATCACTGCTCAAGTAATGTTCATTGCCAAGAACATTGCCACTGTAGTAAAGATACACCAAAAACTCAACTGTCACATAATCTCCCCAGGACACATCTACACTATAAGATTTAGCCAACCTGAAAACTCTACTTATTCAAAAATGGCAACGTTAAAGAAATATTTTTTTAAATTGGATGGAAATGTGAGGAGTTTGAATTGTGACCAAATTAATAATAGCCTTAAACTTTTTCTTCTAATCTACAAAAGCAGCATCTAATAAAAAATTTTTAAACTTTTCTTTTAAAAATTAGGTTTACATTTTATACCCTCAAAAAGCATTGGTGACATTTGACATACAGTAATATTAAAGAGAAACCTCCAAGTTTAATTTGTGAGACAAAAGTTAGGAAGCAAATTGACTCACTGAATGAAAGCTGATAACCAATGACTTAAATTTCTCTTCAATTATTTGAAACATTTACATTTAAATGAAATATCTCTAAGGTTCAGATATTTTAAGATGTCTGGCTTTTTTAATATTATCTTTCATTTTATTTTAAAATAAAAAAACACTGAGGCTATCCAATGTGGTGGAGGCACATAGTACTTTAAAGAAGTCAGGTATCTCAATACCTAAAGATTAATGTTTTAAATACTAAATTGCATAGCAATTTTCATTAAAAAACACTGCCATCATAGATAGTCTTAAATCAAAATATAAGCTAGTGCTTTTGTGGATATCCTGATTTCTCACTTTGCACATTATTGTATTATGCTACAATATAAAAATTACTTCAGAAGCTACTGAGGTTTGGCATAGAGAACATCTCAGAGTTTTGCTCTATACGTCATGGTTTCAAAGTGGCATAGTTGATACCCTGAAAGAAGTTCAGAGAGTTCTTTAATCGTACAATAAATACCCCAAAACTACTCTGTTTCAGAGGATTTATCCCTCTTGTGGCTATTTTTGTTGTCTACTATCATTCCTCCATTGGAATAGATCTGTTTCCTACAAATCCCACAATGACATCTAAGCTTGACTACTACCTCTAGTTCAGTAATTTGGTTTCTTTTTCCCTCTACTTTCTTCCATACTGCAGACTTTGGCACCAATAGGTCTGATTTTACCCATCATCAGTTAGCTGGCACTTTTGTTTTTATCTAGTCTTGACTTGGTCTATCTTGTCTAGTTAAAAATCCTTGACAGAAAAAAGGGTATGAAAAAAGAATAAGAACTACCTTTTTGTCTCTCATCCTTAGCTTATCCGATGCATCATAAGCTAATTTGATTTGCTTAGGACAGCAAAGATTTAATAGGGGAAAATAGAGGATTTGAAAATAATCCCTGCCTGTTTGGGGGTATATATGAGACTTAGTATATGGTCACAGATGACTAATTCCCTGGTTGCTTCAGTGATTCCAGGAGAGGAGTCAAAATTCTCCTAACTCTTCATTGTCACTTTTCACTCTATCCTTCCATCACTATTACTCAACAACCCCTTTTCCTTCCGTCTTCACTATCCAAATTCATCATCCAATCCTGATCATTTTTATTTGTTATCTATGAGCCTCTAGGCCAGCCTTCCTTTCTCAATGAGTTCAGTGCCTAGAGAAAAGCTTTTCTTTTCACCAATTCTACTTTCATCCCAGAGGTGAGGATCTCTCAAATATACCTAATATTTTGGTTCCTCAGTCTACTTAGACGCCATGACCCGACTACTCTACTCCACCTACACTCTACACACAGAAGGTCTCGGAGCTCTACTTCCCTGTATATAAACTGAAAAATTACTCTATCCAGTTATAATCTTTTATCATTACATCTTTTCCTGTGCCTTACCATCCTTACCACTGTTTTGTGACCCTACAATTTCCATCCTATCCTCTCCTCAATTCTTTCCCAAACCATCATCTCAGCAAATATGTATTCTCTTCCCTATCTTGACCCATGATGAACCAGATTAACCTCTACAATTAAATTTCTTATCCATTTCTTTTATCATTGATGATATACTGTTAAGCTTGCATTGGTTTTTTTGCTACTACTGTGCTGCTAAAATTGGAGAAAATTATGAAACTACTAATTCAGTCGAGTACAAAGTTGTAATCTAAATTTTATTGAACCAACCCTCAATGTAAGAAGGCAATCATTCCTTCTGAATAGCTGCTTTCCCCCACTTTTAATTCATTCATAAGGCCCCCATAACCCTTTTCTTCCCATCATCCCTGCTAAGGATTTCACCTCATACTTCACATACTTGAAAAAGTTTGGAGGCATTTACCTAGAGCATTCCCTTCTACACTTTGTCCCATCTCTAATCACTCAACTACATTCCTCCTCTATCTTCTTTTTTACTCTGATCTCCATTGAATTGTGGCCCCTCTGACCAAGTCATATCTCTTCCTTTATGTGCACCCTCCATTGAATGCTATCCCTTCTTCCCCAGAATATCAGCCAAGAATATCATTCTGCTATCTTTCATCTTCAAATCTCTCCTATCTACTGGCTACTCTTCTGCTACCTATAAAAACACGCATATTTCCCATATCTTTAAAAACAAAAACAAAGAAAAACTTTACTTGATCCTACTATACCAGTTAGCTATCATCCTACATCTAGCTTCCCATTTTTGCCTAACCTGCTTGAGAAAGTCATCTATACTACTATATGGAGGAACCTAAGACAAATTAGGCCCACTGAGGAAAAGTAGCCAAAAAGCAAAATAGCAGCTCAAAAAATATTGTCTAGCTATAAACAAAATAAAGACATTTTTTGAAAGATTCCTTCATAATAATCCTTGAGTTGTTCGTTATTTTGATGACCAAAAAAGCTTCTGTAATGTCATGACCAAATGACCCAGACTCTCTTTTCCCATGATTCCTGTAATTCCCCAAGTTATTGTCAATATTCCTCAATTGCTGGGGTGTGTAGAAATGCGTTAGAAATATTTTGGGTAAAGCTTTTTTATAAACAATATTCTGTGAGAAAGTTATACCTCTTAAATGATGTAACCCTTTTAAAACTCTCTATTCTATAAAAATCTTGCTCTGTCATCATAAATGGTAGACCTAGCTACAAATCATTGTGCTGTGTGTCTTACTCACTCAGGGTCTCTCCCAGGCATTCTGAAATCTGTTCTTTCTATCTCTATTTTTCCCTCTCTTTCACTTTTGCTCGCTTATGGGGAGCTGGCCTCCTTAGTAAGCCCACTCTCTCTTGGTCTCTCTCTCTCTGTGAGGCTGTGACAGTGGGTTTTTATCCCTGATCATCTGGCCCTCACATCCTATCATTTGACATTACTAGGTGCCTACATTTCCTTTTCTCTTCGAAACCCTCTGTGATCTGGCTGTTGACCTTACTATACACACATCTTCTCCAAATTTACCAATGCTCTCTTAATTAACAGATCTAATAGTCTTTTGTGAATCCTCATCCTTCTTGACCATTTAGAAAGATTCAACACTGTTGATCACTTCCTTTTGGTTCTTCCCTTTTTCCTACTTTTTTTGGAGCTGAAAGAGGATATGAGCTGAAGTATGAGGAATCAAGAAATTAACTGATGTCAAGAGATAAAGTAAAACAAATTGGTAAAATAAAAGGTTAACAAGTGAAAGGAAATGAAGTTGCCAGTTGTACTCAGGGTATATAAAGCTGTAATCATTTATACTGGCCTCTTTAGACAACTCTCCTTTTCATTCTCATTGGAGGCTTGCCCAGCCCCCACCCCCATTTGGGACTTCCAATTCAAAACTCTCTCTGCATCCCACCTCACCTCCGCTCCCACTCAAGATGAATTCGCTAGAAACATTTTAGTCCAGGGAATCATATCTATCTTCTGCTAAAACTTATTATATATGACAGACTTTCCCTTCCTTTTCTATAAAAAAATTGAGACAGAATAATCATTTCCATTCAAGATTTAAGTCATTTCTGCCTAAGCATGTGGCCCCTCCCTGCTGGTGAAGACCAGAATAAAATTTAACCTTTTTAGTTCTGTAAAGATCTGAAAGATGAAATTATTATGACAATTGAAGAAATTAGTAATTGCTCTGCTTTTGACAGAGAAAGAGAGGTCCAACACATGTCAATATAATCGTAGTACTCTATCACTACTCGACAGTGCCTACAGGCTTGGAGTCGACTTCTTAAACCACTCACTTCCTCGTTTGTCTCTCTACTCAACTCTCTGGATATTAACTGAAATCTCCGCCATGCTCTAACACTTGGTAGCACGTACCTTCCCCATATTTAATACTACCCTGACAAACCTGAGCCCGGGGCCTCATCTTGAATAATCTCAGTGACGCTGACAATACTAAGTTTGCTTACTTGTATTCGATTCTCTAGTTCATCACATCTAACAGATAACCACCCTTTGAACTGGCAATACTGTGTTTGGGGCATCTGAGTCGCCATCGTCCTAATGAGCTGCCTACCTTACAAATCGACTTTTCTGAATCCTTTGCCTCTATTAGATAGCAGAAATGAAACATCATCTGGGCCACTAATATTTTAATTTGCACAAGAGTTATTACTCTTTAAGAATGTTTTCTGGGTTCCATTTGGCTGTGTCATTTGTGCCTCTAACAATCATCGATAAGTGTTAAAAACTCCTCTGTCATGCCGTGCATATACACCTTAATACGGAAAAGTTCTCTACTGTTGGAGTTACATAACTGGCCGCCATAAGAACACGAAATGAATGTCACTGCGGGTCACCATTACCAGAGCCAATTTTTTTCCTTTCCAGAAACCCCAAATTTGTTTCTTAGTTCTACGTGATGTGACTCTTTTTCTCCTCTTCTTGTGTCACATATTTCAACACTCAAAATTCTTGAAATAGATCAGTCATTTGCAATGCACTTCTGATTATTTCAAATCATAGTCTGATTTGCCATCATTAGCAATGCTTCTTCGGTTCCCTTTTTTTTTTGGTTTCCATTCTAAAGCCTGTTATTAAGGGACAATTAGTTTTCCGAGAAAACATGAGAGAGTAGCGAGCATTTCTCAAGTTCCTTTCTTGAGCTCCTTAAGTGAGGGTAACAATTTTTTTGTCTCCAGTTTTAGCATAATAGTTTATCCATATTAAGCAATAATGCTTGCACAGATCTAATACCTGTATATAGCTAATCCCCAGTATGTGTTGTTATAGAATAAATGCTCATTAACTGATTGATTAGTCTATACTCTGAGCCAGGAAAGCAGGCACTTGACTATTGCAGAAATACAAATATTTGTGTATGTCTATACACACATACTGCAAAATTTTCCCTCCTCCCCATACTTCGAAATGAGATCTTGGATCTTATCTAACTTGTCAATGGCAGCTCAGCTGAATTTCTATGACAGAATATCTGAGAAGGATTTAAAACTCACCAATTTTAAATTCTTTAGCATCTTTATGCACACTGATAGCAACAATTAGCTTAATTTCCTGCTCTCACTAATCTGGTTGCACTAATTCATTTAATTTTTCTTGCTCCACCTTGTTGAACATTCAGTTCTTAACCTTAAGTCCTCCTCTTGCTCCTTTATTTAGTCCTCAGATCCTTCTCTTTTGCTTGAGCCCTTCTCTTGGAAGTCCAATCAAAGTACTTCTCAAATTAATCCTTTGGCTTCTTCCACAATTCAAAGTGCTGCAAATCACTGTCAACAATTCCTTCTCCTTCAGCTTCCTCTCCTGCATTCCTTCTCCTTTGTCAGTCAAGAAATGTTTGGTTTATATACATGTATCATCAGCTTTATAAAACAGTATTTAAAATTGATTTTCGTAAAATATAATTAAGAAGTCTATATTTCTTCCTCAGAAGGGGCATTTTATATTCCAAATTGTTGCTGGATGATTTTTAAAATTTAAGTTGCTCAAAATATAAATGGAGTAGCAAAAGGAGTTTTTAGAAAAAGATTGTTTTGCTATACCAAAAAAGCAAAGGGACATATATGGACTGCTAAATCTCAAAATAAAGGCATTGATAAGAGAACTTTTTCTTTGTTTACTTTTCTGTTCTATAAAACTTGACATTATTAAGTTTTTAAAAATTTGGTATATCATTTACTACGATAAGCAATTACACCATTTCTCAAACATTATATTTAAAATTCATTTTAAATGGCATTATAAACACTTAGAAGTCCAAATTCTTTATACCTATGTCCATAATATACAAAAGCAATCTCATTTGAAAAGCACTTCTGATTATTTCATGCCATACTCTGATTTGCCATGATCATAATCTTTAAAGTCAAATGAGTACTTCAAAAATAACTTGAGAGAAAATTAAATATTGAATCACCTTAAAATGCTAATTGATCTTTAGAATCAAGATCATGGCTTGCTGAAAGGGAATTTTCTTAAGAAGCTCTATTTTCTATAAATGCCAAATGCAACAAAAGCATAACCCTTCCCTCCACCTCCCACCCCATCAAAACATACAGCAGACTGGACTAAAAAAGCCTATTTCTGAATCTGATATCTTGCCTGAAAGACTGGTAGTGTTATGAGAACTGATGGCTGTAAGAGCTTTGGAAAACCCCACACACTCCATGGAGAACACTACTACTTGGTGTGGACTAGGCATAGAAAAGTATCTTCCTGCCAAAAGAGAAAAGAGAATCTGTACTTGCAGTAGTGGAAGATAAGGGCAATATTTACAGTCTACGAAATTACTTTAAACATTTTTTGAAACAATGAAGAAATCACATTTTAACATTCTTAATCCTAAAAGAGCTTAAATACATTAATGGTAAAATAAAATTGGAGACTAAAAACAGCACAAGCAATATTCAATTAATGTTGAGTGTTCCCTCTACTTCAAAACCAATCTGAATGAAAAGAATTTGCTTTAGAGCAAATTCTATGACTAAATCTTAGTCACATGGGCTTAGTGATTTTTAACTTTAAAAAGCAATCAGAATAATTGGTCATTTTAAAAATTATAGTAAATTCCTCAGCATTAAATAAAGCAAAAACTAACCAGTTACAACTTTTGATGCTGTTTGTTCTTTGTTAGGAATGTGAGCACCTCCGCCAAAGACAGCCGACCACATTTTTTCATTTAGAGGATGGGCCACAATTCGAAATAGCACATTACTAGAATGTGTTGCCAGACCATGGATGAAGAGACTAAGATAAACTGCTGTGAGAATTTCACAAAGTAAAACCGTAAGCCCAGACTGAGCCTCCTCCCCAGCAGAATTCAAAAGGCGAATAAGAGCAGTAATTCCTGCAACAAACAAAAAAAGATAAGAATAATCTCTTACAATGTTTTCTAGCTCAAAGTTGAAATAATTATTTAATGTTTGGTCAAATATCAAAGAACTTAAGCTAAGTAAGAAAATTACTCCAGTCACAAGGCAATTTCAAATAGATCAATATTACATTAAATGCACTAGAATAATTCAAAGACAAAGGGAAAATATTTTTTTAAGGTTGAAATGATAAAGGTAATTTAATACTGTAATATTGTACCCTACCACTGATATGGTGATAGGCAAAGGATCCCAACACCTTGCTCTTGGTAACTCCGAAATTTTGATATGACCAAGTTTTACAGTGATTTGCTTTAGCTGAAGAATTAAACCAAATATGGAATCATTCCTAAATTCAAACTGTAAGTCTACATTTTCCCTATTCAACACACACACACATTCCTTTCGTTATTGATACTGCCATGTACAAACCAGAGTAGTCACATCCCACAAAATGTGATTAAATGCTTAGAAGTTTTAATGAAGCTTTCTACATAAATCTTGGGAAGACCATCACTATAATAAGGCTATTATAAAAAGGAATTTGAAAGATATTAGCAATTGGGAAATGATACCACCACGAAAACTGAATTGCTAATAAAAAAATGGTAAAATTAAAATGTGAAACTATTATTCAATTCTTGCCTAATGATTTATGAAAAAAACATGCTAAATGATTGAGTAATTTTTATCTGTACCATTAAGATGCTAAATGATGACCTTTTTTTAATAGATCTTCTCTTGGCCAAAAATCTGGCATTTTGTATAATATGAAAAAAGCTTTAAAATTTTGTAAGATTGTAACAATCAAGTTTGACCCTGAAAAAGAGAAAAAACCTTTCCCATCCTTCATTACAAAGATAGAAAACTATAGGTATAAAACACTGTACATACTGTCACACACTATTGGAAAGTTTAGTTACTATTGCCCTTTCTTCTCCACTCTCAAGGTTTTTTCTTAAAAATGTTGGTCTCTGATGAGAAGGGGAAGTGGTATGGTAGAAATAAAAAGTGATATTTAAAAAAAAAAGAAAGCAATATCACTTTTTAAAATGTTAAAAAAGGGGGCAGCTGAGTGGCTCAGTGAATGGAGAGCCAGGCCTAGAGACGGGAGGTCCTGGGTTCAAATCTGGCCTCAGACACTTCCCAGCTGTGTGACCTTGGGCAAGTCACTTGACCCCAAGTCACTAGACCATTGCCTAGCCCTGAACACTCTTCTGCCTTGGAGCCAACACACAGTATTGACTCCAAGACGGAAGGTACGGGTTTTAAAAAAAATAAAATAAAATGTTAAAAAAAAATTAAATAGATTAACAAACATCTAAAATAAATAGTTGTTACCTGGCCATTGAGCTGGAGAAGTATTAGGAGTTATAGTTTCATCTAAGCTTGTTGTTTTCAAGGAGTGCCGATGAGGAAACAGCAAGGTCTGGTATACCATTCCAGTGAACTGATTTGTTTGCAATGAACTATGGAAAAGATACAATATTTATATTTTTACTTATGATTATGAGTATTTTAATGACATATTTTAATATCCAGAATGACCTTAAAAAACAGATTCGGTTTTAGTAAAATGCTGATGTTAGGTTTTATTGTTTTATTACAAAGACTAACTTTGTTTCATGTATATCAATTTTATTTGTTTATTAATTCATGTGGTTAAAAACATTTTTTTGAAGTTTTTTAGATTGGGTCAACCTATCTTTTCCAAATTAGAAGTGAAGTGGACTGTTGACTCCCCTCTTTCCTGGAAGCTATATTGGTGTCAGGTTTGGTATAGACATCTGGTTACCTTCACCCCACATAACTTCATGTCTAGTTCATTTAAACCTAATGTTGCCAAAGTCTCCTTTTATCTTTTATGTTGCCCAATACCTACTTTTACCAAGGCCTCTGCCATCATCTGAAAATATAATAAGAATGGCCTCTAACATAAAACAAAACCACAAACAAAATGACAAAATATATAAGCCAATTATCCATTGTAATCAGCCTTATTTTTCTTTATTGATTGGACAGAATTCAAGTTTGACTTTAGGACAAGACCCATCTTCAATTAATGTATAAAATAAAGTACTTTCATACCCCACAATCAAGTTTTGAGAGGGTTGTTTATAAAAATATTGCTTTATTTGGTTTCTCATAGCATTTTTAAATACTACAATTCAACAAAACTTTGAGTAATAAAGAACACTCTTAAATGTTATTTAAAAAAAAAAAAGGTATTTACCTATAGTTATGCCCACCACAAAGGCACTGATAAATACAAGCAGAGAGGGATGCTGCCAATGTATGCATTATATATACCTGGAAAAAAACAACCCACAAAATATAATTTTTCAAAGGGCATAGAATAAAAAAAAAATTTAACCATATAAAAGAATACTAAAAATCACTAAGTAGGAAAAATACAAATCAAAATAACCCCAATATATCATCCTATGCTCAGCAATCATCAAAGATGTCAGAAGATAAGAACAGTCAGAGTTGCAGGGATGGCACAAACATAATTGTATCAGTGGTGGGTGGAATTATAAAATACAATTTGGATTTTTTTAAATAAAATTATTAAAATGTCTTATCCAAACATTCTACAGCTGGGTATATATTCCCAAAATTCTATTGTTAAAAATATTGAGCTCAGCATATGCCAAATATATAAATAAAATATATGTACAGTACTTTTTGTGATAATGGGAAATAAACTCAATGTGAGGCTACCATTTGAAAAAAAACATCTTTTTAAAAGGGATAATTATCACATTCATTTTTAACAAACAATATAGTTATTTCAGTAAAATAGATCTCATCCCAAAATCAGTTTTGCAAAAGCTTATAAAATGCTTTTCCTTATTACCAATGAAAACCAAATATTGATAAAAAACAAAAAGCCCACTAATACGAATGAGTAAAAAATAAGGCAGGATCAGAGGCAAGCTGGCAGATTAGAGGAAGCAAACTCCACGTTCCCACCTAAACAACACCAAATAATACCTCAAATCAAATTTTGGATCAGCAGAACCAACAAAATCTCAGAGTGACAATTTCAGAAATCAGCAAGAGAGGTCTATGATGCCAGGGTGAGTACTGGCCCAGAATTGGCAAGCAACACCACTGATGGGCCGAGGAAGTGACTATGTCAGTAAACAGAGGATTTTCAAGAGTTTTTAGCCAAGAGAGGTAAAGGGATCAGACAAATCATCAGAAACAGATTAGAGGGCTGACATTGGGCATAACTGGTGATGACTGGCAACTCTGTTTCCTATATACAGTTCTGGATGACAGTTCAAGGATGGAAAGGGGCTTTTGGAAAGTCACAAAGGGAACAGGGGACCTGATCAGTTCTAGAGGCAAGAGGAATGCTAATGTTTGTGGCCAAGACAGGATTAAAGATTAGAGGGAAAACGAGGAGAGCAATGACCCTACCTCTCCTTGGATCACATAAACACGGAAGCACTGAAATCTTTGAGACGCCCAAACTAGCTCTGAAAAGAGTAGCATAAAAAAAACTATGAAAAAAACTTGAAGCTTGAAATAGTGTCTCCCACCCCAAGTGAGTAAAGCCTAACTACAATATGAAGTTCAAACTCAAGAAGTAAGTGGAAAACTGAGCAAACAACAACAAAAAGAACTTAACCATAAAAAAAATTCTAGGAAAGGGGCAGGAAAGACCAAGACAAACTCAGAAGACAACAATGTGAAAACATACAAAAAATGCCTCAAAGAAAAATGCTAAGGCCAACAAGCGTTCCTAGGAGAGTTGAAAAAAGACATGAGTAGTAGAGGAAAAATTGGTGAAAGAGATGAAAGTGATGTAAGAGAATTGTGAAGAGAATTAAAGAAGTGTTAAAAGAGGCACAAAAATTCACTAAAGAAAATAATCTATAAAAAATTAAAATTAGACAATGGTAGGTTAATGACTCTATGCGATATCAGGAAATAATAAAACAAACTGAAAAGAATGAAAAAATAGGAAAAATGTATCTCATGAAAAAAATAGAAGAAGACTATCTTGTTGGAAAAATAACTGCCCTGGAAAATAGACTAAGTAGAGATAATTTAAGAATTATTGGACTACCTACATTCCATGATCAAAAAAGCCAAGACATCTTGGATCCAGAGAGTAAAATAATAAACAGAAATTGAAAGAATCTACTGAACATCTCCTGAAAGAGATCTGAAGAATATTTTAGGCAAATTCCAGAGACCCCAGGTCAAAGAGAAATAATAAAAGGGAGGGTAGTTTAGGGGAAGCAATGGTCA
Source organism: Monodelphis domestica (assembly GCF_027887165.1). Classification (NCBI taxonomy): domain Eukaryota; kingdom Metazoa; phylum Chordata; class Mammalia; order Didelphimorphia; family Didelphidae; genus Monodelphis; species Monodelphis domestica. Next base: position 285,726,558 of record NC_077233.1, on the reverse strand, counting down.
GAAGCAAAATATACCTTTGAAGAGAGACAGAGTAAAAAGAGAAAAAGAAGAAAATGGGATAGAGGAAAAGACAGTAATCATATGTGAATGGGACAGGTTAATCCATAAAACAGAGGCAGAGAGCAAAATGGATTAGAAACTAGAATGCAACAATATGTCATTTACAAGAAATACAACTAAAACAGAAAAAGACATGTGCAGAGTCAAAATAATGGGTTAGAGTTGAATCTAATACACTTCAGTTGAACTTTTAAAAAAAAGGAGGGGTAGCAACCATGATCTCAGATAAAGCCAAAGCAAAAGAAGAGCTGATTAAATAAGATAATCAGGGAAATTACTTTCTCTAAAGGGAACCACAGACCATGAAGTACTATTTTTAAAAAGGTTTTGCACAAATAAAAGCAGTGAAGTCCAAATTTACAAAGTAAGACACTAGGGCCGGGGGGTGGGGATGGATTCACAGTACATTTCCTCTGATAAAGACCTCATTTCTCAAACATAGAGAATTGAGACAAGTGTATACAAATAAGAGATTCCCCAGTCGATAAATGTTCAAGGGATATGAATATGCAGTTTTCAGAAGAATAAGTCAAGCTAACTATACTCATTCTCTAAATCATGATTGACAAGTGTTAGGAATAAAAATTAATCTTGAAGATTTCATACTAAATTTATGAGTATTTGTTAGTAAAGAGAAAGAACAGAAATATGGTTATCAGCCTTTCTAAGTAAAATGAGGCCTCAAATGTCAGTCGGATGTGGGCCCTTCTACACCTCAGAGAGGTCTTGCCTAGGTAAGCCGGAGCCAGAAAGGCTCAGAGAATGGCCAAGAGAGAGCAAGACGAGGGAGTGAAACAGGAGCCAAGTGAGCTTTATATCAACTTCTCAGCCTGGCTTTTCAAGCCTCGTCGAAGCCCTTCCCACAGATCCTTCTATTGGACGCCAGCCTCTGTACATCATATATCCTGGCCGCTGTGGCAGACACAAGACTCTGGGACGACTTTGTCTGCTGGGATTGGCCGGCATTGGAGTCCCCCAGATATCTAATTCACACATTAGAGAAATGCAAATTAAAACAATGTTGATCATATTCTATGTAATGAGCGGAATGAACACCAAATTTCCAGGTTGGAGAAAGCTAACAATGGCAAATCGAAGGTGACAAGAATAGGAAAATTGAAAGAACAAAGAAGGGAAAGGTAAGAATGACACCAACAGTATCTAAAAGACGTTTTAATGATGTGCAAATCAGAACACACTTGAAAAGATCAGAGAAAGAGCCTAAAGGATTCAGAAAAACGAGGCAACCAATGAAGAAAAGTTGAAAAAATTGTAAGCATAAAATGGAATTACTGGAAAAGTTGGGCGACAGATTTTGAATTTGTAAATATAAAATATCATGAGCTCCCTATAAACGTGAGAATGAGAAGAAGTGGCTATTACTGCACATAGTGTATCTTTTAAAAATTTGCCAGAAACCAATACTAAGAGTACCTGCCAAAACTTTTCTTTCCTTCTAAATTCAAGTCCATCTAATTTCTATTCAGCTTCTGAATCACAGATGTCTCAAAGAGCGAGGGACTCTGAATCTCCACGGCTACATCACGGTCTAGTTGCGACATGCAGAAACATGGTTTGTTAGACCGATGACAGGTATTCCAACACATGCACTCGACTTCACAATAGGATATTAACAAAGTCAGAACATAGAGAGTTTGTTACATCTGCACCCGATGCCTCAGAGATGTAACTCAAAGTAAAGAATAAGACTAAAACAGAGGTAACCTGGTTTCCCCTATGATGCTGAACTTAATGAGCAAATGGGTTATTATCTGGGTCCCTGCATGGCAAATTACGATTTGCAATAAAAAGACTGGGATTTCAGGCCATTAAAACATCTTTATATAACAAGCTATAACAAAGTAGGTTGGTCTGAACTAAGGAATAAGCAATATACACACCATCTTTTCCTTAATTATATTATGAAATAGTTAAGAAAATATTGAAAGTGACTTCCCAGATAACAATGAAAGTATTTCTAAAGAAAATAAATCTATTCATAACTGGGCAAGGCCAGTGTAGGAGATGATCATTTTGGGGGACCTACAAAGAAAGAGTTGCAGAATTAATGCCCTGTGATGTGTCACAAAAATAAATGAGATTAAATCAGGGTCTTAAGACATCTCGGAAACTACAATGATAAATGAAAATTCAGCAATTCATAAATAAGCAAAAAGAGGTCAAAGTAGATAGAAGTATTGGGGAATAGACTTTGGAAGTACAGACTGAAAGATGTAGGAAATCAGGCTGAGTTCAGGAAAGATATGATTATGAGAAATTCTGGGCAAAGGTTTAGATAGATATGGAACGCAACACTACTGTTAGATAAAACTTGAGACTACCTCAAGAGATGAGGAACAAAAATAGAAGGTAGGCTTCACAACAGCTTAATGGATGATGAAACTCCCAAATGAGTTTAAAGATTGCTATTCCACAGTAAAAAGATGTCAATCTCAGGGTTTACAGGGCACGAGCTACCAGCAAAGCTCTTGAGTTCAGCACCAACCTGATTAAAATGTAATTGGGAGAAGTCCCTAAGTAGCACAGTAGATTCTGGAGGACCTGGATTCAAATTTGGCCTCAACTGTTTCCTAGATGTGTGTCCTAGGAGAAGTCCCTTACCCTCAACTACCTAGCCCTTACCACTCTTTCTGTCTTTAACTGGATTCATTGTATTGATTCTACAACAGAAAGTAAGGATCTTTTTTAAAAAATGTAATTTGAGAAATATTAACAAAATATAAATATATAATATAAATTATATTAATTTGTGATTTTCTAGCAGACCAATGTAAGCACTTTCTCCCTCTGCTGTCTGAGGTAATGCAGGGGGCACACAAGCAGCTTGACGGTGCAGTCGGGGAACGTGATCTCTAAAAAGTTCACCAATGCTGCCCTAGGCTGCAGAAGCTACAACCACAATGAGGGGACAAAGAATAAAGAAGGGATCTCATTTCTCACTGTAAAAGTTACAACAGAAGATAGAATTCCTTTTCAATGAGATAATAGATTGTTAACCAGTAGTAGTTAGGCACTACACTATTTGTAATAATTCTATGTTTTCAGATAAATGTTAAATAAAATAGCCTTTTATGGGAACGCCTGGCAATGTCATCAACATTAAAACTTTATTTCCCTAAGAAATACATACCTATTCCTCCTTCATTTAAAATAACATAAAATTAGTTCTGAAAAATAGTTGTGATCAATTTATCTTTTAGGTAGTAGTAATTTTGTATACATAGAAAAAAGGAAAAAGCGTAAACTGAATATACTTACTTTATTGTTTTGGGTGTCAGGATGGGGTGGTGAATCAAGGTTTATTATGGCATGTAGTACATCATGAGTCAAATTACTAAGGTGCAATAAAGGATTGGCAACTACTGTTTTGGCACTAGCTGTACAGGCAAAAAGGAGAGGTACTGAGGTTTGTTCTGGCAGAGGGCTAATTGGCTCCAATGTTTCCTTAAAAAAAAAACAGAAAGAAAGAAAAGTAAATGAATCAAAGCAATTATAGCTCTTATAATATTTCAGTCTAACTAGTGAAAAAATGTAGTTGACTGTTGGAATAAATTCCAGAAGGAATAACACACTAAGTAATAGATTAAATTCTACATAGTTTTATCCAGAGAGGCATTGACATGTAATTAATTCAGCCTTTCACTCAAAAGTAAGAATTCTCCCTATAATACTTCTCATACATGGGAAGTATCAATACTTCTACTAATGAGAATCTTATCACAAATTAAAATTCATCCCACTTTCAAAGGAGTCTAATTTTTCAGATATTTTTATATCTTGATATCAAAATGTGCCTTTTTTAAATTTTTCACCCCTGTTCTTACTTCTGAAGCTACATAAAATAAATTGCAATTCTTCTGCTACATGAAAATCTTTCATACATGTGATGAGCTCTAATATATGCCCTTTAAATACGCTTTTCAAGCAAGATATCACCTAGTTACTTCAATTACCTCTCAGGTGACATAGCTCCTACACCTTGCATTGGACAGACTGGTAATGAGGTACTTTGAACTAAATATAATGCTACAGAAGAAGTCTGATTAATATATGATATAATTATGTCCTTTGATTGGAGCAGTATATTTCTTATAAACAACTTTGCCTTTTCTGACATCATACTAAATTTGCACCAAGAAAAAAGTCTTGCTTCTCAGCTTATGTTTGTGTAATTGGATTTTTGGGGCCATGTTGGAAGATTTTAAAATTGTTGTCATTTGTATCTGTTTTGGACTGTCTTCCTAGTTTATCCATATAGTTTTGAATCCTGATTCTGTTATCCAACATATTAGCTATTCTTCATGCAATCTTGCCTGTTACAATTTTTTTCAAATCCACAAAAATATTCCGTGTTCCTTTTAAAATGGACAAGATTTATTCAAGAGATAGTTCACAAGATTCAAATTTACATAGATTTTAGTCAAAAATATGATAAAACATTTGTGTTATTCTTATTAAAAAATTGAAGGAATACATGTCAAATAATAGTACAATAAAATGAATCTGGAACTATTTGAAGGAACAGACTCAGGGAGAAATAGTTTTGAGAGTGTGTAACTGAAAATGTTACCCCAAAAATTACATTTCCCAGGATCCCACTGAATTCCTGTGATTACGTACTTCCTGTAGAAAGGGGATAAATTCAGTGGGTGGTCCTGCTCTGGCCTCTTTGGCTTCCTGTCTTGAGGGTGGTAAGCAGGGATTTTGAACAGGCTGATTAGCCATGGGCATGTGGTTGGTTTTATTTTTGTTACCTTTTTTATTTCTTTACTTCTAATGATCATTAATAAATCTCTTAAATTTTTTTATTATTGTAGACTAATTTTAATTTTTACAATTTGGTGACCAGAAGTTGGAAAAAAGCATTCTCAATTTTTTAAGATAGCTTAGATAAATTTTTTTTAAGCCACATTTCTCCTGCCACTGCTTCCCCCCCCCTCCAAAAAAAACTCCAAACTCTCTTTGGAGCAGCTGCCTTACTTCTGCTGTCTCTACTTTTTGCCAGTCATCCGCCCTACCAGACCAGCTGTTTTAGTTTGAGGGACTTGGCAGAGGAGGGAAAAGCCACTTTTCTCACCCATCTGCTTGAGCCAGCATTCCTCACTGCTGCCTCTAGCATTGCTACTGCCAATCCCACCTGTTCCTGATACTGCTTGCACCTGCTCCAGCCCTGGACATGGCTGCTATTGCTGGTCCTGTTGTGCTACTGGTAGCTGCAGTGGTGTCTTCGGAAACTCACAAACTGGAAGTCCTTGGAACCTCTCTCCAGGCAGCAGGTAAAAACCGAGGTGTGTTTTCTGTTTTCCTTAGGCAACAGTTAGCCTCCTAACTCGCTGTCCAAGTGGCAAGGGAAGCAAGCTGCTTCCTAGCATTTTACCCTGAGATTGGGGGGGTGGGGGGTGGGAAGGGGAAGGAAGGTTACTCTTCCAAACAGGAAGTAAAATGGCAAGCATGATGCACTCTATGAAAGAGTAGTACCTTGCCTATTTCAAACATCTTCCAGTTTTAGGATGTTTTTTCTTCTTACTATTCCTCGGTGCACTAGTTTCTTCAATTATCCTGCCTGAGATTCAGGGGAAAAATTCATCTCCCTACAACCCATTGCCATTTGGGCTTGCCCAGTCTCTAAGATTCATCCAGTTTGGGATTCCACCACACTATGCTCACCGAGGAATTCACCCTCATTATGGGAGATCTCAGTGGTGTGACAAAAGGAACTTTAAAGCGTCTGGAGGTTAAATTTTTAAGTCTTTTCAGACTCCACTGTTTTATAAAAGTCTCTGTATCTTATTGTATTTTGCTGATTGTCTGCTGTAAGATTTAATTTTCTTGTTTTAAGTTCATATATTAATCTGATCAATACTATTCTGTTACACTAAATCAGTTTAATCTACTATGTATTAACTATTAGATATATATATATAGAATATTAGATATATTCCCTATAACTAAACAGAACAAAATATCATAGCATAAGCCCATAAAAATATTTTTTTTCCTTCCATTTTGCCTTTGTTAATTGTCACATAGATGATGGATGAACTCCATTAACTTAGTTAACAACCTTTGGAAAATCTAATGAGCTAAATATCTCAAAATGATTTTAAGGGTCGTCAGACATGACTTTTAGATTTTTTTCCCCCAATACCTCTGACTGATCATCTTGCCTGCCTCTTGAGTTATTTGTAATAAGAGGTAAAGGGTCCATTTAGTAGCTGAAGTGAAGTTCAATTTGTAAAAATATAAATGGATGGGATATATCACAGTCTCATACCAAAGGAGCTGGGAAATTGTTCCTAAATGTACCCCTGGATGGCTCCCAATTTGTAACTCCTCAGCTTATTCTACTCTTCCACCAGAATGATCTAGATTCTTGATGATGTTTTTAGACCCAACATCAACAGTACAGAAGTTTGTGTCTTTTCTAGACTCCTCTGCCACATAGGTAATGATGGCAGTAACAGAATTTAAAAATTAATTAATTAAAAAATTAAACAGAATTAAAAAAAAAATCTCAGCCAAGGTTGAAAGACTTTTACACCTAAAAAACTTGAGACAAGTATCCATTAACTTCTAAGACTTTTTTAAATGTCATACAGCAGACTCATGTGAATCCTAATGATAGAGGGTTTATTTGTGATTGTCATTAAATGGACTATAACTTTGGGGATTTTGATACTTTTTGAATGTGCATTACCTGTTCTTAATAAAAAAAACTATTACTTTGTAAAAAAAATAATTTGCATTCACACAGTGGATCATGACCAAGTTAAAAAGGAAATGTTTCTCATTTTTTGGTGAGAAACCTTTGTATTCTACATCTCTTTGGCTGACACAGTGTAGTCACTGATTATAAGCTACATATTTTTGATTTTTAAAACTTTTTTATTATTGTCTTTGCTTGCATGTGCAACAGAATGTTTGTTTTATTTTTCTTTCCTTTTTGTATTTGAGCACGTCAGCATTATTGACAAGATTTTTCTTTAACTTTTTTTTATTTTGCAGTAATATAAGTTTAAAATACATCTGCCCTAATGTACAATGCATACCCAAAAAGCTTTAGACTATAAAAATGATGGCACTGATTGTTCAAAAAATTTTTGGACTTTGCTTAATGATTCTGACTGATTCCAGAAGAAGGGAATACATAAATAACCATGGCACAGTGCCAAAGAAGTACAAAGCTAAACTACATTGTGCCTATCAAACACAAAATCAAAGTGACCGATCCCAGTGGGATTGATGTAATTTTGAGCCAAGGATTTGAACTTGTTTGGGGTTTGAGGTTGCGGCTGTTTTGATATATGTCAAAGGCAAGTCTTCCTTGTCCCACATTCTACCAAGTATCCCAATTCTGGCTCTATCATGGCTCCCATTTGATGCTAAAATCTATTCCCTTTCCTGTCTTTCATACTGTGGCAAACTTTCTGTAGTTATGCCTACTGATTGGGTAAATGCATAATTGCTTAAATCACTTTAACTGAGCCTGATTCAAGGACCTATTATAGGTTAATTTTCTTTACTTAGAATTTTTACACATAAGACTTTGATAAGTCTATATTTCATCCAGAACTTCTATTTTATTTGGATTTTTTTGATGTTTTTGTTTTCTCTTGTCAATTGATTCATATACCTCATAACTCACCCATGAATCCCTAATTGATCCCTCTGTTTTTCAACATTCTCTTCAGGGGGGAATGTATTATTATTCTAAAATGCAAAGTTTAAATTCTTTTTGAGAGCAATTTTAGGATAAGAAAGATGCTACCTCTCCGAATCCAGAAAGTGAACTGTTTGGAGAAGCTGCCATGAAGATGCCTGCACAGACCACATGCTGCACCAGAAGATCCAGAGTGAACTTTGGGATGTGGTGATTTGAACTGTGTGGAGTTTAATGCGTTTGTTTTTGAATGTATACTCTTATGTCAAGGGGACTGCCCCCTAACTGGCTTTTTGTCAATGTGCCTATCCATCATGGGTTTGTTCTTTTCCCTTTTATCCCCAAATTATTATCATTTAAACACTGATTATGTTAAATGATTAATTAGGGAGACTAGTATCCCAAAATGACCATCGGGAGATATGTGTAATTGAAAATCTGTTACTCTAAAAACTACATTTCACAGGAGCCCACTGACTTCCTGTAGACAGGTGATGAATTCAGTGGGCATTCCTGCTCTGGCCTCTTTAGTTTCCTGTCTCAACAGTGGTAAGGGGATTTTGAACAGGCTAATTATCCATGAGCAGGTGGTTGATTTTATTTTTGTTTTTTCTTTTACTTCTAATGATCATTAATAAATCTCTTAAAATATGATATTTTTATTATTTTAGATTAATTTTAATTTTTAAAATAGTAATTGTCCACGTAAAAGGAACCTTCTTTGGAGCGTCCCAGTGATATATAGTTGACATATAATTTTTTGTTTGTTTGTTTGTTTTTAAAACCCTTACCTTTTGTCTTAGAATCAATACTATGTATTGGTTCCAAGTCAGAAGAGCAGTAAGGGCTAGGCAATGGGGGTTAAGTGATTTGCCCAGGGTCACACAGCTACGCAGTGTCTGAGACCAGATTTGAACCCGGGACCTCCCACCTCTGGGCCAGTCTTTGGCACATTGTTAAACATGTTTAACATTTTTATCAATGACCCGAATAAATCAAATATAACATGCTTATCAAGTCTGCAAATGACAGTCAGAAAGCTAAGAAAATTTTCTAACAAATCAGATTTAACAGGCTTCAAAATTATCCCAATAGGCTAGAATGCCAGGTTGCATTATTTAAATTATTAAAATGAGATTTAACAGTCTTACACTTAGGTTTTTAAAAAGTAACTTCAAATATAAGATGATATGTCATGGCTAGACAATAGTTTGTCTGAAAAAGATCTGGGGTGGGACAACTAAGTGGCTCAGTGGATAAAGCACCAAACCTGGAGTCGGAAGGACCTACATTCAAACCTGGCCTTAGATACTTCCTAGCTGTATTACTCTGGGCAAGTCACTTAACCATGATTCCCTAGACCTTGATGTCCTTCTATCTTGGAATTAGACTTCTAAAGACAGAAAATAAGGGTTAAAAAAATCGGGGTTTTTCACGAAAAAATTTTAAAATATACTTTTCAATAGAAAGGTAGAAAGAAGGAAAGAGAGAAAGAGAGAAAGAGAAAGGAGGGAAGGAGGGAAGGAAGGAAGGAAGGAAGGAAGGAAGGAAGGAAGGAAGGAAGGAAGGAAGGAAGGAAGGAAGGAAGGAAGGAAGGAAGGAAGGAAGGAAGGAAGGAAGGAAGGAAGGAAGGAAGGAAGGAAGGAAGGAAGGAAGGAAGGAAGGAAGGAAGGAAGGAAGGAAGGAAGGAAGGAAGGAAGGAAGGAAGGAAGGAAGGAAGGAAGAAAACAAAGTACCAAATGCTCTAGAGAAGTTAAGGAGGAAGAAGAAAGAATTTTAAATGCTTTTAGATTTGATGGTTAGAAAATCATTTGGAAAGATCACTATCATTTAAAGACTAATTGCATATGGTCAAAGCAAGAGTAAAATGGTGAAAAGATGGAAGCCAAACAAACAAGCATCCTTTGTTCAAGAAGTGTCACAGTAATAAATGGTTTGTTTAAGATGGGAAAACTGACATAATTATAGGCAGATGAGAAGCCTTGTTTGGTCTTGGATGTTTGTTAAATATTCTATGAGATTCTTATATAGCTAGTGCCAAAATAATACTCCATTCTGACCTCCCTCCCTCCCTTCCTTCCTATGTATGCAATCATAGAATTATCTTTGATTCTTTTTTCTCCCTCATCCCTGATAGTGGGAGAAGGGAATTCCCCTCCTCATTATGCCATTTTGTTTGACATCATCAACCAGAAACCTCAACATCCTTTACCACTGAGATGTGCAAGTATAGAGAAACCCTCAGAGAAAGGAAGTTGAAACCACCAAGAAAGGAAACTAATCCCACAGGCACTGACCTCCTGGGCAGTGCCAGGCAAATTAAGGATCTATGATTGGTTCCTGAGATGTTATGTGTGAGAGGTACTGGGTGGAGAAAATTGCTTATAAGGCAAGACCAAGGCACTGTTCTCGCTCTCTCTTGCACTCTTCTGGCTGGAGCTTGGAACCTGAAGGAACTCCAGTTGGTGGTGAGCTTCAATCCATCAAATGGCAAATAGGGTATTAAGTTAAGCAACTCTTTACCTCTTTCCTACATTTCTCTCTTTACTATTACTACTTTGATGTAATAAAGCTACTAACAGCCTCATAATTTAATTTTAACTATTACAATAGCTAATCAATCCAAAACAGATTCAGTCAATTCCACTCCCACAACATCAAATCCTTCACTCTTCTCTATTCTCATTTTCAACAAACTTACTGTAAGTTCTTCATTTCCACCTACCCAGAACACTGTAATAGATTCCTCAATGGACATCCCCTGCTTCACACTATGTTCTCCCTCTTGACAAGTAATATATCTCTCATGATGCTGCTTGAATTAAGCTGTTCAAGTCACTCTGCTGCTCCAAATTCTCCAGTGGCTCCTTATTGCTTTGCCTACTGAGTAAAGTTCAAATTCTAAGGTGTTAAAACTCCTCCATAACCTGGTACATAGTACTTTTCTACCATTTGTCATTACTTCACTTCACACAATCTATACTTTGGCTGAGGTAGATCACTTGCCTGTCTCTAGAACAAAGGTAGGCATTCCCCTTCTTTACCTGTTAGATTCTGTGGTGTATAAAATTCTGAGGGACAAAGTTCTCTAAAAAGGAAATCTTTATTACTTTTTAAATTTAACAGGAGATCTAGAGGTCCTCTTACCATAGAGATTTGTAGGGATTAACCAGTCCACAGTGGCAGGAATTAGAAACCATAGAGACAGGAAGGAGTAAACATAGAGACAGGAAGTGAAGTAGAGAAAGGTTATAAAAGGGGCCAGCATTAGTTGGTCAGTCGGCCAGTTGCTGACAAGTGCTGACAGTTGCAGGGAAATTCGCTGCTAAGAGTGTTGGGTTGGTGGTTGGCATTTAGTTGCTCAATAATAAAAGGCGAGCCTGAGCTTATGGATAGGGCTTTTTGGCTTTTTCCTTTAAATGACTTTTGGCTTTAGCCTTTAGAGAGCGTTTTTGGCTTTTGGGTTTTGGGTTTGGGCTGTTACGCTCTTTCTTTCTTGAACTTTGTTGGGAGGTGATTGATCTTCATTGGGGTGGATTGGGTTGGTACTTTGTGTGGTGGTTGTTATCAACAGTAGCTTTCAGGCAGTTTTAGGCAGATATAGGCAATTTTACATTGTAATTATAGGTAGTTATAAGATAACTAGTATAGACATCAGGAAATTTTCTTTTTCTATCTCTTTCCTATATTTCCCTCCTTTACTACATTCTTTCTATCTTTATTTTAATAAAATTGTTTAAAGCTGCTAGAAGTTTTCTTTTCTCTGGCTTAAAGGGATAATATTGATTTAGAACTCTACTATATTCTCATTAAAACTTAAGTTATTAAAAGCTGCTCTTTTATTTTGTCTAAATTTCTAATTTAACCCTTTATAGGTCCAAGCATGAAAAATTAATGATGCTACCAATAATCAATCAAGTGATGGTCAGTGGTCTCTTGATGATCAAAGATGCTAAGGGAAAGTCCACACCAGTATAAATCTAATTCTATTTTCCTGAAAGCAATTTTTTACAGAGAGCTCCCCTAGGAAAAGAAAGACCACATTGATTGGTTCTTATTAAGACGAAGAGGTGAACTAAAGATTCTCAACTCTTTAAGTTGGAAGCCTGGGGAGGTAGAGGTAAGGGGAGGGGGGGCAGAGAGCACACAGAGTCATCCAAGAAGGGAGGCCTATGTTATGAGATGCAGCAGCTTCCAGCAATCTGGATAAGGAAAACTTTCCAGAACAGGATCCCTCTGGTTTTATTCCTCTTTCATGAGACTAGTTGCCTCAAACTTCAATGAAGGGGACAATGACACAGGAGTCATTAGATTAGCTTGCAACTAGTTCAAGTTAGTTTCAATTAACAGAGTAAACAGAAAAGGCCCATCCCAGGCCTTAAAAAGGGGCAAGAAATGTGATGATATTCCTAATGGAAGAGGTATCTTTTGAACTTTGCTAAAAGATGCGGGGAGATTTAAAGAGAAAATGGAATATTAATGATTAATATTGTAAAGGTTAAAATAGGGGTTTTGATAAAATAAGGCAGAAGCTTTTAATAACTTAAGTTTTAATGAGAATATAGTAAAGTTGTAAATTAATATTATCCCTTTAAGCCAGAGAAAAGAAAACTTCTAGTTTTTTAACAATTAACAATTTAGTTTTATTAAAATAGAGATAGTAAAATGAATATCATAAAGGTGAGAAATATAGGAAGGAGGTAGAGAAAGAAAATTTCCTAATGTCTATACTAGTTAACCTATAATTGCCTGTAACTGCCTATAACTACTATCTAAAACTGCCTATAATAACAACCAACCCACAAAGTTCCAACTCAATCAAAAAGAACCCAATCCAATCCCAAATAGGTTGGTCAACGAAGACCAGCCACCTTCCAAACAGAAAAGGTCAAAAAGCTCTCTAAAGGCTAAAGCCAAAAACCCTCTCAGTAAGCTCAGGCCCACCTTTATATTCCACTAACTAAATACCAACCATCAACTAATCACCAAGCCATACCACCAGCAACCAACCCCAAAAAACTCGTGTCCAGCAGCCAACTTCTCTGCAACTGCCAGCCCTAACTGTCAGCAACTGACCTCCCCCCACCAATAATCAGCAATTGATCGCCCAACCAACTGAAGCTTGGCCCCTTTTATGACCTCCTCCTACCTTACTTCCTGTCTCTATGGTTCCTCCCTCCTGTCACTGTGGGCTGGTTAATCCCTACTCATCTCTATTATAAAAGGACCTCCAGGTACCCCTTTAAATTAAAAAAAGAATAAAGAATTCCTTTTTACAATATTAAAAATTAAATAATGTAGCATTAAAAAATTAGTTTTCCTCAATTCTGACTCATCCTTTAAATAACCAACCCAAATGCATTTTTTTCCAACATGCTGGTCAATCTCCACCACAGTCAACAACAACCGTAGCCCTCTTATGTGGCACATAACACTTCTTATTATAACTTACTATGTACCCTTAAATACTATATATTGCTACTATGATAGTATCTTACCCCTCTTTATTAAACCAAGCTCGGAGAGGATATGTGATTTAACCTTTATATCTCCCCTAGTACCTAGCAAAGTGTTTCACATAGACAGATATTTAAACGGGTCTCATGTTAATTGCTGCTACTTCAACTATTGCTATGGTATGGAAGTTACTTTCCATAGTGCTGAAAATAACTTTCATGGCACTCACACACAACAGTTAAAAGTCAATCTTCAGTAGATCCATAGAATTACTAAAACTGAAATGTAATTATCCCGTCCTAAGTGTTACAATACCAAAGCATGACATAGCAATACCAAAAAAAAATTAATTTAAGGCATAGGGAGAAAAAATTCAGATGTCTTTTATGCGCTTTAGAAAAAACAGATTAAGTACCATACCTGCTGAGATTCCTGTAGAAGTAGAATCAATTCCATTCTCACAGAAGCAAGGCCACCACCATGAGACCCATGTAGTATACAATAGCTAAGGAACATCCTTAGAAGGGATTGATACTTCAAAAGCCACTGTCGTCTTTTCTGGAAATTCTCTCTCAATTGATTTACTTTGGGTTGTTCAGATAAATCTTTTGTATTTTCATTTAATATAGCTTCATCCACACTTTCACTAAATACACACTGTACATCCTCCCCATCTGAACAAAAGTCACAAGCCTTCTGAAGAGCTACTACCTCTTTTTCAAGCCAGTGATATAGCTGGTACCTCAATTTCCCGCCATCTATTTCATAGCCAGTAGATAATGTCCGCAATTCTACTGTAAGAATCTTTAAACATGCTCTAAATTTCAACTGTACAGCAATGATATCTTCTGATGGACTCAAGGTATCATTTTCATCTATGCTGAAAGAGTCTGTATAGCTAGAATTTGTTTCATTTATTTTTTTATCCATTTTTATCTGTGAAGTTTTTAGTTCTTTCATTGAAAGAGGTAAGTCCTCATTTTCTTCATCATTATCACTATCCCACTTTAGGTCTAAAGATTCATCTTGGAATACAACACTTGGTTGGCTCCAATCAAATGAAAGAGTGGAATTTGACTGTTCATCTGATAAGCCATCTGAAGAAGATTTCAAACCATTTATCGCACTCTGTGACCAATCAATACTAGATGACTTATAATCCTTTGTATCCAGCCTTAATGGAGAAGAAGGAGAATAATCTTTACTGGTATCTGGAAAACTACAAGTTCTGTAAAAAAGTTTTGACTTCTTGATGACTTTGGGCATTTTTGACAAGACCTCTAAAGCCAACATAGGACAACCAGCTTTTAAGTGAGCATGTGCAGTGGTGAAAAATAATCTTCTTTCACTTAAATTAATTTTTCCTGCTAATCCATTTTCTCCTGTTAAACATATTTGTGTAGAAGATGCATCAGAAGAACCAAAATGGCGTCTCAACAAAAGTGGATGTGTCCTGAGGTAATTGTAGAAATTAAATACTGCAGGGTTACAGGTAGAAGATGCAATGGCTTGATCTGAAAAGAAATCAAATTTATTAATTCAAGCCCAAAGAATGGTCCAAAATCTATACGTCTATCAGAAGCTGATCTGTGAAAATATGAATTAAGAGAGTTATAATAAGGCTTACTGATACAAATCAATACATTTTTCCCAGCAGTTATTGCATTGGCACAGTGCCAAATCAGCATTAAAGGGAAAGCAGCATTACCCATGTTTTTCTCTCTCTTGCATCGTCGTCCCCCACCCCCATATACACACTCTCATACACTCCCTTATATACACAGAGTTACCCATCTATACCCCTGGTGAAAAACCAGGACGGGATGTTAACTAAAACAATGCAAAACTGGAAGTTTAGGGGGAAAAAATTTTTGTTCAGAGACCTTCAAAAAAAAAAATTCTAAAATCTACCTCGGGAGCAACCTCCCAGGTTGCACCACTCCTGCTGTCTTGCTTGCCAAAAATTCAACATTACTAATAAATCTCTCTTTACTTTTAAGTTAAGTTTTAGAGACTTGCATTCTTGCAAAAGGTATCCTTCCCAAACCCCAGGGGTACACCTCAGCACCCCACAACCGGCGCCCAACATGTTTGGCTACCCCAGATCATCCACAGCTTCTCAGGTAGGAAGGAGCCTTTCCTGGAATCATGAAACCCCCATTCTTTGGGTAACATCTTTGTGGGATCTCTTTTGTGCTCTCCCATCGGCCCCATAAGTCAGTCTAGTCTGGCCACTGGTTCTGGGGTCTATTGGCTCCCCTTTTTCATACTGGAAGACATTCTGGTGAAGGGGAGACTCTCGCCTCACTAATGTGAGTGCTATAGGTCGGGAAACCTCTGTGGACACACAATTGTTGACCCTCGGTGTGGAATTGGTCATTCCACATCAAAATGGGACAGTGACAGAGCGTACCCCGAGATTCCCCTTTGGGATGTATACTTGAAAATTGGGGGGAAAATGGATATATACAACTTGAATCAAGAGAAACTAATTTCTTTTTGTAAGGTTAAATGGCCACGTTACACTCTTGATAAGCAAGAAGCATGGCCTATCCATGGCATCCTAAATTTTAATACCATTCAACAATTGGACCTGTTTTGCATGAAGAAAGGGAAAAAGACAGCACAACCCCATATTTCAGCATTTATTAAACTCAGTCTGAATCCTGAGATTAGGAGGGCTTGCCATATGTACCTTATTGCCGACCCCTACTGAAAGAAGCCCTCCAGAGGACGTTTCAGATGATTCAGCACTCAATGGCAAATTTATAGCCCAGAGGAGAGGGGAGATAACAGCTTCCCCCACCAGCTGAGGTTCAACCACAGTCTTCCTGTCCCCCAAACTCCTCGGAACATTTGTTTCAGGATCCCCTCGACCAAAAGACAGCTCTGAATTTTTCGGGGTATGGCAGGGTATTGCCGCATTTGGATCCCTAATTTTGAGATCATTGCAAAACCCCCCTACAAGTAGGTCCATGAAGGGGCCTGCCTCGGAACCCTGGGATTGGGGGGTGAACAAAAAGGAGGCTTTTTCCTTCTAAAATCCAGGTCTTCCGCTGCCCGCCTTAGGAATTCCAGACCTTGAAAAGCCCTTCTTTTCATCTGTGGATGAGAGAAAGCAACTTGTCCTGGGGGCAAATCTAGGGCTCAGTCCATCTGAACAGTTGTATGAGACTTCTTTTCTGACCTCTGATGTTCTTTTAGATACAGAAATCCACAGCCTTGTTAGGTTTTCTAAGAAACTTGGCCTGATCTACAGGTTCAGAGAGAATACAATAATCACATCCTTCCCAAACCCACAAGACAGGATAAAGAGGAATCCTTCCACCCAGCCCGACCAGGAGATTGGGTATACCAGAAAAAATAGAATGGATCAAACCAGCTAACACCTCAATGGGAGGAGCCCCATCCAGCCATTCTGTCCACCCTTTTCCTCCTTGTAATTTCAAATCTCTCTTGCTCAAGCCATGACTATCCTTTTCTTACACTTTCTTTTTCTGTTTTCTTAATCATGTGTGTCCAGCCAGCTGGACAGATAATTCTCTGATTTGTAACCTTGTCATTTCTCTAGTTGCTTGCAGGGTGAAAGCTCCCATTAGAGTCACTGAGATGCCATTACAGCCCTGCAACCTTCCCAGCCTAAAACCCTGGACATTGCCTACAGACAATACCTCTCTCTCCTGACAATAGGCAGGGATAGTTCTACAATCATTCTCAGCTCGGAAGAAGCTACAGAAGACTGAGACCATCGCCCCTTTTCCCCTTAGATATTTGGAGAAGGGGGGAAGATGTCATAGGCATTGCACCCCCAGAAACTCAGACAAACTATTACCAGGGAAATTCCTTTGCTCCCTTACACCCTCTGACTCCCAACCCAAACCTCTGCCCGAGAGGATTATCCTCCTTTGATTGTCCCATTGATTTGAGATGGACCAAGAAACACAACTCATCCATCTGTCCTCCAAATCTGGAGAACCAACCCCATGCCTTCGGGGAAACCTCCTCCCCAACCCCTGGCCCCAGAGTCACGTCCTCATTGGTGTAAAAGAATATAAAAACCCCACAACTGATGCCTTCTGGGAGCAACCTCAGAGATTGCTCCACTCATGCTGTCTTGCAAAAATTCAACATTACTAATAAATCTCTCTTTACTTAAAAATGAAATAAAATCTATGTCATTGCTCTCTTTTCAGGGGAGAAGTAGGAAAGGGCAAGAGGGAACTAAAGAAACTAATAAAAATTAAAAAAAAATGTTTTCTCTAAAGGGTAATGGGAGAGAGAGCAGCTAGGTGACTCAATTGATTGAGAGCCAAGCCTGGAGACAGAAGGTTCTGGATTTATATCTGGTCTCAGACACTTTCTACTTGTATCGCCCTGCGCAAGTCACTTAACCCCATTGCCTTGCCCAGACTACTCCTCTGCCTTAGAACTGATACACAGTACTGATTCTAAGAGTTTTTTTAAAAAGAGTAATGGGAAAGAAGATAAGTAGAGATGAAACAGAAATGTATATTAAAAATAAAGGGAGGAAAAACATGTTCTGGATTCTCAATAGATTAGAGAGGCTTATCTAGTACATTTTCCAAGAATGTAAATTTGAGTTCATCATAAATTTATTAATTTTCTTAGACCAAAGTATCAAACTGTTTCCCTCACAGTCTGTTGTATTATACTCTCTGCACACTCTGTATCATACTGGGCCATTTGCTTTTAACCCCACATAACATACGCCACTCCTAGATCTATAATTTTACATAGATGTTTCCTCATGCCTGAAATGCATGCCTTGAATCCTCTAGAATTTCCTTTAAATCTTAAATCATAT
Organism: Monodelphis domestica; assembly: GCF_027887165.1. Classification (NCBI taxonomy): domain Eukaryota; kingdom Metazoa; phylum Chordata; class Mammalia; order Didelphimorphia; family Didelphidae; genus Monodelphis; species Monodelphis domestica. Next base: position 285,708,535 of record NC_077233.1, on the reverse strand, counting down.
ATTACTTCCCAAAGGAAATCTATCCTGACTTGGTCAGAGTGTTTTCCTCTAAAAATTAATTTGCATCTACTTGGTATATATTTTATTTTTCCATCTCTGTGATTCAGTCAGTCAGAACAATGGAAATGATAAACCAACTCATCACTACTATCATTTATCACTTTTCTAAAGAAATGACTAATTGGTAATGTTAAGTATACCATTAAATAAAGGTGCAACTTAAAAAAAAAACAGTTTATATCCATGCACTCAATATTCAAAGATACTTTACCCACATAATATATAGGTCTTATTAGAATCAAGATTTAGAAAAGGTCAAATTCATTTTATCATAGTGCTGACAAATGGTGTGCCCAAATACTTCATATAATACTTTATATAAACATATTTACATACAATACTTCATATAAAATTCATAATTACAAACAATGATCTTATATTACCTTCTTCCTCTTTTATAGGTTGCTTTATTAATGTATCCAGAGCCTTGCTATAGTCTTCCAAGATCCAATATGTCATACTCCGAAGGAAAGGATCATCATGTACATTCATATTCACTGAACTGTGCTCTCTGGCTGAAGAATCGATTCCCAAAACTTTTTTATGCAGTATAGATTTGTATGTTGCAGATGTGTCAAATTCAGATTCATAAAGTCTTGCTATTACCAAAGCCAACTGAACATCATTCAATTTTTCGAGACAAACCTAAAAATAAAGTCATGCTTTGTTACTTCTAAAACTAAACAGATTCTCTCGTGTCTAAAAGTACACTAGGTATCAAGCTTCTAGAAACTAGAAAGATAAAAGATTTTAAAAATTAAGATGAACACAAACTACTAATTGCTGATCTCTCTGTCTCTGTCTGTCTGTAAATTCTATTCTTCTTTTGCCCTCTGAGGCCAATGGATGCTTTCATGCCTCTCCTCGTGAGTCCTTTGGCAGGAGAAAAACTTTATAAATCACAATCTTTGCCCCAAGCCCAACATGAACTAGAATTTTATATTTTTATTTTTAATTTAGAATATATTTCCATGGTTATGTGATTCATGATTTTTTTCCAACCCTCTTCCCTCCCCCCTCCTGGAGCTGACGAGCAATTCCACCGAGTTATAAATATATCACTGTTCAAAATCTATTTCCATGTTATAGAATTTTATATTTTTAAATAAAATTTTACTCTTTTAAAAATATAAAAACTTTTCTTAGCCCTCTGGCTACATAGAGTCCCACTAGATTTGACCCTTGGGTCACAGTTTTCAGACCCCTGATCTGAAAGATCCTTCTCTATCTCCTTTCCTTACTTTTCTTCCCCTTCCCTAAAGGAAGTTCTACCCTCAGATGTCTTCTCTGCTCTCCCATTTTTTCAGCAATATTGCATGCTCCCATAGTTTCATTATTAATTCACTATAGATGACTTCCAGCTTGCTACTGATGACCTGATTCCTTCCCTACATCCCTTTCTATAATTGCCTTAAGTACATTTCTAACTGGTAATCTAAGTAGCACTTCGAATTCAACACTACCCAAACACCAAAAATCTGAATTTTTCTTCCTCCTGACTTTACAGGTTTGGTTAGCAATGCCAATGTTCACCAAGTGGTCTACATTTGAAACACTCAATCCTTTACCATTTATAGGCACTTCTCAAATTCTATTTATAGAGTACCTGTCATCACCACCCAGTAAATGGATGTCCACCTACCACCTTTAAGCAGTTCTTCTTACCCTCATTTTCTTTCCCCCACAAAATCTATACCTCATACTACAGTTGGATTAATCTGTTTTATGAAATAATCTACTCATATCACTCTTCAGCTAAAAAAAAAGCCTTCAGTAGTTCCCTACTGCTAAATACTAAGAGAGTATTATTCCAGATTAGAATTTGAAGCCCTTCACAATCCTGTGAAATGTTTATATCCTTTGAATTACACAGTAGCAGCGGCTGTGCAGTCAAGAGGTGTTCAGAGAGCAAATCTTCCCACCTGATACATACTGGCTTTGGAATTCTGGTTAAGTGACAGAGCCTCTTCGTGCTCTAATTGTCAGAGAAGGTGTGCACTTAGTCCCTTTTATCTGTAAAAATCACGGGGTCAGTCCTGTGTCCTAGCAGCATAGTATACCATGACTTTGTATGATTCCGTCAGTATATACTACCTATTATTCTCTATAAGCATCCTCTACTTTCTCCTCCCCCCAATTTTGCAGTGCACCCTCTATTGTGCATTCCTCTTTGTTCCCATAGCAAATGAATTCCTGTCTACATTCTGACATTTCAAATGCTGCCTCCTGCATTAAGTCTTCCCGTTATTTCCCAGATTGTACAGTGCGATTTTTGTAGTTTTCTGACACAAATACCAAGTTTTATTTAACATTCTAGTAATACGTGCAATCAATCAACTTCATAAATTCAATGAACACTTAGAAGCACCATTCCAGACATTCTGCGATGTTGGACATATTGTCTCTAAGACCTCAGGACATGTATCTCACCTAGCCTTTGCCACTTTCAGCTCTTGGTATAGTACTTAGTAGAGGCGTATCTGTTTGTGAAGACTTTATTTCTCTACAGAAGTTTTTCATTGCAGTACCCTCAGTCAAAACTTTGAGCAGAACATATAACGTGAAAAAATAAAAGAAATTGAAAAGAAAATGCCTTAAAATAAAATGCTTTAAAAGCTGTTCCTACCACAAATTAATCAGGATTGTTTATAGAGAGAAATACATTCATATATATATACATTTCACTAATTACCTCAACTGCATCTTTCAAGCAACCAGCCAGAAGAAAAAATGCTGCAGAATGTTCAAATCTTTGTTTGCCCAGCAAAGAAAAAGCGTTCTTTAACGCTGCCTTACGCCATCTGTCATCTGCAAAATTATGTCCAAAAAACTGTGTCATCTTGGTATCTTTTTGAGATCTAAGGAACAAAAAACATGAGGAAATCTGAGAACCAGAAATTTTCTGGGAAATTAGTTTCAGTCTAGAAAATAGTTCTAAAACAAAAAATGGCCAATAATAATTTCTTGCTACCCAACATGCCTTTAAATTCTTGTACCTCCATTTCTGTATCCACAATGATGGTCAATTTAGTTTGAGGAACTCAGGCAATAAGGGCCTGAAGATTAAGATCTTATCAAAAGCAGCCTTGGGAGATACAGTAACTAAATTATTGGTCCTAAGGTTGCTCCAATGGAGTCCTAAGAGTACAACCATTCCGATTGCCCAGAATTTACTACATCTCAAAATGCTCTAGGTATAGACTAAATCTTGTATTCTTTTTTCTAGTGGACCTAAAAGCAAAACTAAAATATAGGGATCAATCATCATGTCATAGCAATCACCTTGACATTTTTTTAAACAGCTATAGATTATCCTTAAGTCAAGTAGAAAAATGATTCCTTAAAATTTTTCTTAAGCAACAGCCAGGTGGCTTAATGGATTGAGAGTCAGACCCAGAGGCAGGTTCAAATTTGGCCTCAAGACAGTTCCTAGCTGTGTGACCCTGGGCAAGTCACTTAACCCCCATTGCCTAGCCCTCACCACTCTTCTGCCTTAGAACCAATACCCAAAATTGATTCTAAGAAGGAAGGTAACAGTTTAAGGAAAAAAAAATTCTCCTAAATTAACCCAATGAATGATACTCCGAACAAACCAATGTAATTTTTTTTGACACGTTTTTTGACACGTTATTGTTTTTTCAATATGGCCATAAATGTCAATTTCTAAGTGAAAACAAAAAAGTTAATAGATATTTCCTAACCTAAACATGGCCATCAAATTGCTTCAAAGGAGGAAAAAATACAGTTCGTTCTGTCCTTAGATAATGCTATGTTATATGGCCCTGGGCAAGTCACTTAACCCCAACTGCCCAGCCCTTACTGATCTTCTGCCTTGGAACTGATACTTATTATAAATTCAAAGGCAGGAGGTAAACGTTTTAAAAAAAACATAATTAATTCTTGACCATTTTAATGTTTATTAAATGCTTCATTTTTAAAAATATAACACTTAATCATACCTGTATAACCCCCAAATCACAGCCTTCTTCTTCATTGCAAGGTAAAAAATGGCAGCATCTAATGGATCATTCTTTCTATAAAAAGCAGCTTTAGCTACCTGAAATCAGAAATCAGTTTAATACTTCAAATGTTTCCTATATAACACTTAGAAAAATGTATTTTCTGTAAAAAAAACATGCCCTAATGCTGTCTATTTTTAGATATGCAATTGCTATGCATTTATGGTTTAGTTTATGTAAAGGATAAGATATGGCAGACAGGATGGGATGGGATGGAATAGGATAGGATTTTCCACCTCAAAGTTTTATCACTTAAATATTAGTCACTACCTAAGTGCTTTAAGACTGATGTAATAGAAAAAAGAAAATTTAATTTTTATATATCAAAAGATCAAAGAAAATAGGAAAATCATGCCTAACAGTACTTAATGTTTATTAAATTGAACTCATCTTTTATAGTGGAGGAGGAAAACAGGAATGAGAAGAAGTGAACAATGATTAGATCTGCAACTGTTTTTTAAAAACAGAACTGGTCCTTACAAGTTAGGGATGCCCTTCAATGGGGGAATGGCTGAACAAATTGTGGTGTCTGTTGGTGATGGAACACTATTGTGCTCAAAGGAATAATAAGGTGGAGGAATTCCATGGAGACTGGAACAACCTCTAGGAAGTGATGCAAAGTGAGAGGAGCAGAACCAGGAGAACATTGTACACAGAGACTGATACACTGTGGTACAATCGAATGTCATGGATTTCTCCATTAGTGGCAATACAGTGATCGTGATCAACTAGGAGGGATCTATGAGAAAGAACACTACCCATCTCCAGATAAAGAACTGTGGGAGTAGAAACACAGAAGAAAAAAACTGCTTGAATACATGGGTTGATATGGTTGGGGATGTAGACTCTAAATGATCTAAATTGATAGTGCAAACATCAACAACATGGAAATGGGGTTCAGATCAAGGACACATGTAACACCCAATGAAATTGTGTGTCAGCTGAGGGAAGGGTGAGGGGAGGGAAGGGAGGAATAGAAAATGATGTTTGCTTGTAACCAAGGAATGTTTGAAATTGACCAAATAAAGATTAAAAAAATGAAAAAATAAATAAAAGGTAGAATTGAGCCTAAAATTTAAAAAAAAAAAAAAGAGTTAGGCAATCTTCTTAGCTTTTTGGTAGCCCAAGCATGAAAGGGTTACTATCCCTAAAGAATAGTTGTCAAAATTTCCACTACATGGAATTTCCACTGTCCTAAAAGTATGTTGATTCTTTTCTATCATCACTTGCCACAACGAATCCAGAAGAAGTTGTGTTTTATTTGAATTTAATCAAGAATTATTAAATTGCTTTTATTGCATTTTAGGTCCTTTGGTGACTCACAGTGTCCCAGCCTCAAGCCTAAATCATCTGAGTTAGGCCTGGTCCAGAATATTAAATTATTTATGGTTTCAAAAACTTTTGATGAAGTTTCTATAGCAAAATATATTTACATAATGATAAAAGCAAAGAACAAGGATGTATGATGTACTTATGAATGAAAAAGTACAGCATTCAAATTGAAGTTCTCCTATAATCTAATGCACTTGAGGGAAAGTATTGTTTTAGAATGATAAGGCACTAGGACAGTGATGGTGAACCTTTTAGAGACGGAGTGCCTGGCCCCATCCTACCCCCCGCCCCCAGTCCCTTACCCCAGACAGGGGAGGGAGGAAATGTTCCCATTGGGCTTCTGGGCAGAGAGGCAGAGGATATTCTCATCTCCTCTCCTCTCCAGCTATGTGTCACACTGTGAGCTATGCTCCCCTCAAACCTAGTGCTTCTCCAAGCCCACCACAGGAATCGCCTTGACCAGACTCAACAGGTTGTTGTGTGACGCACTCTCACACAGCATGTGAGCCCCCCCCCCCAACACCCAGTTCCTTATCCCAGACAGGAGGAAGTGCTCCCATTGGGCTATTGGGTAGAGGGGTGGGGGAAGTGAGGAATGTCCTCAGTGAGTGTAGAGGGGGAAGGGAACAGCTCCAACCCGAGCCCCTTTGGCTTTCTAGCCATGAACTCTGGTGGGCAATAGCAGACGGGGCCTTTTTGACACAGGTGCCTAGGTTCACCATCACAGCTCCAGGACAGCCCGTGTTAATGATTTCGTGTCTTTCTTTGGCACCCTATCCCTGTGTCCTTTTCATCTTTTCAACTGGAACTACCTAACCACCCTTTGTCGATTGAGCCCTAATGCATCGCTCTGGCGTTAAGGAGTTCTGGGCGTAAGCAGGAGAGCATCCTCATAAACGCATTATTCCTTCTTCCTTCTGACTTCCTGCCTTTGTGACCTGTTCATTCCCTCCCCCGCCTGCGATTTCTCTAGCACTGAGGCTGGAGGCCTCTCCTGACCTCCTCCTTCCCATCATCACAAAGCCGAATGCCTGGCTGTGAAATCCAATCGCCAGGATAGGCGTTTATGGAGTTGGAGCCGTTAACTGCAATCTCCGGGCCGCTCGTTTCTTTCTCAGGATCGTGAGCTCACACTAAAGCTCTGCTTCCGCCATGGCAGGGAGGAACAGAAGTCTACGTCAACAGCGTCCATTGTGGCAGGCCCGACAGGTCTGGGCTAGTGCCAGATTCCCTGTCCCTCGTCTGAGGACCAAGGCCAGCGTTAGCTCCAGAGGCGCCCTTTTCTGGTCCTAACCTAAAACTGTACAAGAAGTAGAAGGTTTCTGATGGGTGCTAATGAAGGGGGGCTTCCAAACTGGTGGAATGACAGCCCCTTGGAACGTTTTGTAAATGGGCTCCGTCCAGCTAGACTAGTTAAGCGCTGCTTTCTTAGAATGCGCAAGACGACACGGACTTTCTCTCTAGCTTCTTTCCACAAGCGGGCCCTGATCCAAGAGGACACCACAAAGCTATGGTCATCCTGAGAAAAGTAACGCAAAGTTTATACTCCGTGGACAAAAGATTTAATACGTGTTCATTTAACCTAGACTTTGACATAAATTCAAATGAGCTCTGTAAGTGCTAAATCACAGCTTTTTTTAAAGGTGCAGATGACCAACAGTACTTGGTTGTCATTTTGTTTGAACCCTTACTTCTTAGTATCAATTCTAAGACAGAAGAGTGGCCAAAGCTAGGCAATCAGGGTTAAGTGACTTGCCTAGAGGCATACAGCTACGAAGTGTGAGGGCAGCTTTGAATCCAGATCTACTATGCTAACTAACTGCCCTCAATTGGTTGCTTCAAAAAAAAAACAACACTAGAGAAATAGACAAGTATTTCAGCAAAGAATTAGGTAGCTTAATGATTCATTTTTATAATAAATTCCTAATATTTACCTTTTCTATGCACTTGCGTAAGACTCGAGTATTTCGAACCCACCACCCTACTCCCATAGCTCTTAGTTCTGACCAGGTGGGATCATCTTTCTGCATAGCAGGGAGCATGTTCAATAGCTCTTCTTCTGCTACAGAATGAAATGCCCAGGCAAAATGACTAGTAGAGAGACCTAAGAACAGGAAAAACAAGTAGAATGTTGTTAATGCTCAATGTCAAACACAAAACTTTCATCTCACAAAGCTTTATGGAAGCAAGGAAGGAAAAATGGGAGGATCTGGGAAAGTTCCAATGAATTCACTGATACTAAGGAACTCGGTGGGAAAACTTCCTTCATCAGTGCAGACTGTCATCTGCCTGAAACTTGGAGTTTTCTGAAAGAATTCTCTGAGATATTACATGAAGTGGCTTTCCCACAGGGTCACCTAGGCAGTACTGTCAGGAAGAAGACTTGAACTCGGGTCATTCCCAATCTCAAAGTTGGTCCTCTACCTATAAGAATTCTTATTAACCAGAAACAAGTGTTGAAGAAAGTATATTCCATGAAATTACTCCAGGTGTGTTCTCATTTAAATATATTTTTATGTCTATTTAAGTAGCCACCTACAAAATTACCTTGGTGAAGGAGTTGAGCTCGATATACAGGTGGAAGGGAAGTTGTAAGAAAAGTATGAAGTCGAACAGCCAAAAGAAATTTTAAGCCACATTCATCAAGAGTTTCTCCACCTATGAAGAAAACACACACTGTACTTCTTTTCACTGGAAAAGAGCTAGAAAACAATTCCGTTCAGTATGCCACCTGCATAGATAACATCTTGAAATGATGACCGTCATCTATAGGACATTATGTATAAAAGAAAAAGAAACTAAAATGCATTGGTGAATTGAAGAAATAAAGTGGTTAGGATGAAATAAAACAAAAATGAAGAGACTTTTCATAATGGAAAACAAAATGTTGCTACTTGGACAATTATATATTGGTATGCTTGATAATTTTTACAGATATAAAAAAAGTTAAGCTTTTCTTCAAGGTATATACTATTTAAAGTGATTAATTCACAGTCATACGTGTTTGAGACGCATCTGGCAAATTAACAAAGCTTTGAACTTGAAGTCAGAATGGGCCAATAACCAAATTGCTTTGAGCTTCAGGTTCCTCATTTGTAAAATGGAGATGAAACCCTGCTTTTTTCTAAAGTGTTTATAAGCTCTAGTCATCTTTAGAGTTAATAAAACACGGAAATGGAAAGTACAACTGGTATTAACCCTCATTTCAGATAGGCAATTGAGGCTCAAAGAAAATAAATTACTTTCTCATTATTAGATATGAGTAAATTTTGAAGCTGTAATTCAAATCTATCTATGACGAATTGTAGTTGAGGGATATAAAACTTAAAGTATAAATCAAACATGACTCCACTTGCTAAGCAGCTGAGATTTCTCATATATAACAAAATACATGACATAGAATTTCAGTGCTTCTATTTATATTTTAACAAAAGTGTAGGAAAACTTGCAGGACTATGTAAAATCTGTCACAGCAGATGAGATGAACCATCTAACTAAGCCTAATATCTGGCGTCTACAAGTGGAATAAAAGGTTATACTAAAGATAAACTTAAATGTCTCTCCTGATTTCCACATCAAAACTTTAAGCAAATTTCCACAGACATTTGTTCTTCTTAGACTATTCATATCAAAGGTTTTGAAATTTAAAAAAATATTATAAGTCAATGAAACATTTTAAGGTATTAGGCTCCCTCTGTTCACAACTATTTTCATTTATTTCTCCTATATTTACCCATACAGTTGTGTTTATAACTGTAATGACAAAAATTAACTCCTCTGTGAAGTAATACAAGTAATATTAGACAAGAAAACTAAGGTACCAAAACATTAAATTGTTGGCCAAGATTAGAGAGCAAACAATATGCCAGAACTAAAATTCTGACTTGGTGACCAGTGTGGTCTTCTTGCTACCTCTTCACTAAGAAAAAATGATGGCATCTAAGTAGGGGTGAATGAAAACAAAGATCTAAAAATTAATATATTTGCGTCAATCACTTTAGCGTCAATGCCTTTTCCTGCATTTTCTCAAACTGTTTTGTACAATAAGAATAAGGATTCTATAGGTGTCGTTGATATTATTTCCTCTGCAATATTAAACATAAAATTATTTATGAAACACTTTTATGTATGGGAAGTTTTTTGTTCTTCTTCCCTCTTTAATACCCACCATCCCAAAGAAGATGAAAACAACTTGTACAATGGAAAGATCACTGACTCTATACATGTTTAAACCTGTGCCCTTTGTGTGATCTTGGGCAAAGCTTCTCTACATCTCACTTTTCTCTTATATAAAATTAGAGATATATCAGATGCCAACCACAATTGTTTCAATTTTGCTCAAAAAAATTTCTGGGACTCCCTTTATTTGAGGGTTTTGGTAAAATCTAGGGCTCCATATCACTTAGATGAGAATTAGTGGGTTTTTCAAAATATTTCAAATCAAAATGCTTTCCATAGCAAAATTTGTCCAGAAAGACCTTGTTCAGAAGGTTAATACCTTTCTAAGTTTAAACTATTAAAAAATTTTAAATTATATTGATAATAGTTGGCATGTGTACAGTTTGTTACAGTTTGCAAGGCTCTTTGCAAATATTATTTCATTTTTATCCTCACAATAAACCTACGAATTAAGTGAGATCTTATCCCCACTTCACAGATGAAGAGTCTGAGGCAAACAGGTTAAGTGACTACTCTGTCACTTAACCAGCTGTCAGAACTAACGAGATTACTTCTGGCCTTTCTGGCTCGCCTCTATCCACCGCAGCCCCTAAAGTCCCCGAACATAAAACACAGCGTATTGTTACCTTGGCTTCTGTCTCGGCTTTCACCGATATCCGTGCTGGTGGTCGCAATAGTATCTGCGAGAGCCATCAGAGACATCTGTTCCATCCGGCTGAGCCCTGGCAGGCTGGAGTGAAGTAAATGGCCGGACAGAACCTGGGCGTGTTCAGGTCCGAAGTAGGTAGGGCTGTACTGAGAAAGGTCGATGACCCGGGGCTCGGCGGCTGCGTCCTCCGCCTCAAAGGCGTGAATCTCATCGGCGGCCAGGGCCGGGGTCTGAAAGAGCTCGCTGTAACTCTCCTCGTGCACGCGGCCTCGTTGGTTCAAGTAGCTGCAAGTGCCGGACTTCTCCGCCGAGGAACGCGGGCTATCGTCATCTGCAGCAAGTAAGGCGTACAAAGGGAGGGGGGGGACGGAGTCGATCTCGGTATAGTCCGTATTGTCGGCTTTATGGAATGCGGCGGGCTCCCTGGCGGTGCTCCCGCTCGCGCTGATGGTAAGAGACCTGAAGCGGCGCTCAGGGTTGGAAAGCGTTTCGTTCAGAGCCACGACTTCCCCCGCAATGCACTTCACAAGATGGGACAGAATGGCCTTGGCCCTCCGCACTTTGCCCAGGTCCATGAGTTCTATGAGCTGCAAAGGATGGTACTGAGGCAAGGTTGGCGACAGCGCGTGGGCGGCTTCAAACAGACCGGAATCCTCCATGTCCACATCCAGATCGAATGCCGTTTTCTTCCCGCAGATTTTCTGCGCAAGGCTGGTCAGGGACCGAGTCAGCGTTTTCCTCGGGGGGTGCAGAGCAGACGCTGCCGAGGGAGCCGGCCTGGCTAGACTGGCGATAGAGGGCGTGCTTCCCTCGCACGAATCGGGGATCGCCGGCTCCGGTTTGGACGGCGGCTGCCACTGGGAATAGACGTGCATTTCACAGTCCATTCCTACCACGAGGATGCCGTCGCGTACCCAAGACAGAGACACCGGAAACGGCGGAGAGCCTTCCACGGAAGAAACCAAGTCGACACACCGAAGCAGAACAAAGCGAGACTGAGACAAGACTTTAGCATTCTCCCAGAGTGGGAACGCCAGGCCTTCTTTACCGGCTTGCTCCTGCACTCTGCCGGCCAGCTGCCCGTACATGAAGAGCTTGGACCCGATCCCGACGGTGAGGATGTGCGAGCCATCTTCTCTCGACATCCAGTCTAGGTGAACTAAGTGCTTGGTGGACGGCATGATGTTCTCTTTACTCGATAAATAAACATCTCGCTTATTGTAGGCCACCAAGTTGCTATCGATACTAATGCCGGAATCCAACAGCGCACTTAACTCTTCTAAATGAATTGTCTGTTCGAGGATCCAAAATGACCCTCCTGTAGACTCACATTCAAAAATACTTACATGCATCATCAGATCTTGAGAAGCCCTGCCACTAGTCGCAGGCTGCTTATAGGCCACGGCTAAACGATTCGTGTGAGCACAGCTAACTTCTATTGGCCTGCCGGGAATGATTACAACACTGCTACGCGCGAGTCCGTCCTCAATGAGTAAAGGCCATTCTTCCCAAACGTACTCAAGATCACTTTCCGCAGTGTGCTCCGACGAGGCAGTCTCCACAGGGGTCACTCTGCATCTCCAGAATCTCACTTTTTCATCTGAACATGAAGTTGCCAATAAATAGGGTGCACTACATACTGGATATATGGAAGAGGAACTTAGATGTCCTAAAATAAAACAAAGCATTCCTTAGTCAAAGAATAAACAAATCACTCTGTTTAATTAATTTTACTTTGTCATGCTTTCAGAAAAGTACTATTAGAAACATTAAGTGGTGCATATAGATGTTTGGGCTTATTTTAAAACTCAAATATTTCAACATTAGTTGAAAAAAAAATTTTTAATAATGTCAAGAAAAAAATAAGCTCTTTTTTCTTTTAGGTCGATTCTAGGGCATTTTTAATTGTTCTTAAACTAATATTTTGTCCACTATAATCATTTAAAAGTATTATTTTATTCAGAGGATAACAGTTTTTACAGGGCAAAACATTTACAGACCTTACCATTGTAACTTCAAAAAATACAGAGCTCTGCCATTCTTTCTCAAATTTTATCAATTTCATTTTCAACACTCTCACACTATGTTTGTGCAAAATTCTGATAAAACAGAGAAGTGAAAGCTATAACAAAATCTCACTCTCTTATCCAACTCCTCTTCCCAAAAAGACACTCACAAAGATAGCTCACTGCATTTGCTTTTTTCCCCTCAAAGCATTTTAAATTTTTAAATAGGCTTTCTTAAAGTGAATAATTTGCAGTTTATGCTAATATGTAATGGCTTTTAAAATCTGAATATTTATTTAGGTGGTTACTAATTTGGGGGAAGAATTACAAATAAAAGAAATATTTCTATGCTATTGAAAATGTCTTTGGTAACCCCTTTCCTTTGTCTAGTCCAGGAAACAGGAAAGAAGAAGAAAGTGAAATGATTAAACTGTGAAGAACTGATAAATACCCAATGAGAGCCAAAAATGACAACAGTAAATAAAAGAGGGCAAGCTGGAGGATAAGCATAACACTTAAGCAGAGAGATATTTATAAATAGAAGAGAAAAGACAGTTTTATTTTGTAGTACAGACATATTAATTTGTTTGTTTTTTTTAAAGACCTTTTCCTGCACAGCTTAAGAACTGATTGCATAGATCCCATGGAAACTTTCCCTTAAAAAGTGTTCTAAGACTTTTATTTTTAAGATATCTGACAGGACCATATGAAGGGTTTAAAGGACCTGGTTAAGCTATTTATCTTTATTCCTTCTGTTCTTCTTAATTTCTTGAAAAATAGTGGTTATGTATGAATATAGAATATATTTAGCATAAGAATATTTATTTATATATGTGAAGCATTTATGGATTCCAAGGTTTTACTATTTGGGGTTGTTAAGATTCACAAACCTGCTGATGGCTTAACACTGATTATCTCAACGCCTTCTGGTAAACTCAGTTCTTGGCTATATACCATTTTTGAAGAAAGAGTCAATTTACTAGTACTTTGAAGATTTGCTCTGCAAGCCTGAAATTTCTTTGAAAAAGGAGATTGAATTCTTTCCGGAGAAGAAGAATATAACTCTTCTTGTTGCAACACTGCACCAGACACACTTGTATCTATTTTCTCATCTAAAAGAAAGTTAATATATTAAAAAACATGCATAACATAATCTACAATATGTTAAAAACCAAATAGTTTGCCAAGTAAGAAGAAAATTAATTTCACTTAAGCTATCACATTCTAAATATATATAAATATAAAAAAGAAAACCCCCATCAAACTTAATTTGAGCAAGAAAATGAATGTTTTAGAACACTAACAGAATACGTTGCAAAAAAAACTACATATCTTTAACAAGTAAGGTAACCAGATTTAGCTCCCTTTAATTAAAATTATATATTTTACTCGTTAAAAAAAATACTACTTACCAACTGAGACAGGAATGGATTTTAAGTGTAAATTCCACATATGAAGTAATGAGCGGTTGTCTTGAGTAAACTCTATTACAACTAAGTAGAATTTTTCAGAAAACCCATTAGGTTGGTTACCTGTTAATATTCAGAGGTTTAATTAGGATAAAATTAGAAAATAAAAGACATATCTTAAACACATAAGTTAAAAATAACACTTAAGAGTAGGACGACAAATTTGTGTTTAACACAACTTTAAAAAGGTTTCCAACAAAGTTGATAGGACATAAAAAAATTATCAAATTTTCTACTTCCAACAAGGATCTGAATTCATTGAATTACTTAACATCTCTACAGTATGCTTATATTTCATGAATAGAATTAAGTTTTTTTTAAAGGTCAACTAAAAATGTTACTGATACCACAAAAAAATATTTTTAATGCACATGGATATCATAGCAAAAAGTCAGAAAATGAGTAACGGCCACAATTTCTAATGCAGACAGAAATTTTCAAAGGATATGAAGAATACGAAGTCTATTTTGACCAACACATCTTCTAAATTGTAATAAGATCTAGATTGTAATTTCCTTTTAACTAAAATTTGTATAAATAAGTCCAAAATAATTGAAAAGACATGTTTCATTTTATATATTCTAAGAGGATCTTCTCATTACCACACACAAAAAAACTTAAATTGAACACACATACAAAAAAAATCATATATGTTCACCCACAGTTGCACTCCATAATCTCTAACATTTATAGACCAAAATTCCTACTTTAGGAAGCTCCCTTGGCTCTATTACTCTAATCCTCATAACTTACTGCCATCATCATCTAGACTTCTACCGTTGGGTCACAGAAGGCACTTACTTGCTCCTTACTAAGAGTGTTCCATATACTCATGCCATTGGGAAGAAATATTATAATACCCTAGACTTGGAATCCAGAGTGCTAGTTTTAAATCCCATTTCAGACCCTTAATAGATCACAATAACAGGCAAGTTACACACTCTTTTTCATCTATGCAATAGGAGAGTGCCTATATACTCACCAACCTCACAAGACACTGTTTGGTGAATAATAAATCTACATGTGAATGGGATGTTTTGTATTGATTCCAGCACGTTTTGCCTCCTCTTGAACATTGCTGGACAATAGATGGATTATCTCCTTAGCTACTGTTTTCTTTTTCTCACTCTCACCTAGAGATATATTTAAGTCTTATGGGCCAAAATAACTCTCTGATGACCTTTCTGACCTCTTCAGCTATTGTCACATTTCTCTGCTCTTCTTTACTATTAAACTTGAAGAAATGATTATACTTAAGAAATCATTTGCTACAACCTACTCTTTCCCTAAAACCAAGTTCTACATCAATCTTTCTCCTGAAAATATTTTCTTAAATGTCAAAAAAAACCCTAATTATGTTATCAGTTTTTATCTAGATTGATTTATTGATTTTTTAAATAATAAATTTTTAGGGAGAGCTACATGGCTCAGGGAAAACACAAGCAAGGTCTTGAGAAGGGAGGCCCTGGGTCAAATATGGCCTCAGACACATTCTAGCTTTGTGACCGAGAGCAAGTCACTTAACCCCAATTGCCTAACCCTTACCACTCTTCTTCCTTGGAACCAATATTTAGAATCAATTCTAAAACAGAAGGTAAGGGTTTTTTAATAAACAAATACATATTTGCCTCTATATGCCAGGCACAATGTTAGGTACTAGAGATATAAAATGTTTCCTGTTCCTCCCTCAAAAAAAGTTTGCATTTTATTAAAGGAAAAGCAACCTGAAGATTGATAGTTAAATACAAAGTAATTTGGAGAAAGAGGGAAATATTAGCGACAAGGGAAACTAGGATAGGTCTACAACTTTTGAAACCTTTTGGAGTTTAGTTTCTGAGTCTCCTACTGTGTCATCAACCACCCTACGTGCTAGGAATACAATATAGACAAATTTAGATAATACACAGTTTAAGTTGCATAAATATTTAGAAAAGACTAAACTTTAATTAGACTTTGATGTTTTATGGTAATATGCATTTTGCTTAGTTTTACCTGTACTGATATTTTATAGGTCTATATATTACCATGTTTCTCAATACTAAAATAAATCTGTAATCATATCAATTAGGGATTTCCTTTTTATGAAAAAGACTGCACCTCAGCCATGCTTGCATAGCCTGTACAACTGTTATCCATATCCTCCACAGAGGTTCCACTCATGGGGTTCACTCACTGTGCTAAAGTCCCTCCTTTCTTCCTCCCACAACAGAAAGGTACCAGTGAGGCACTGTCACTGTCTCCTTGTGAACCCTAGCTCTTGCCAGCCCATTTCCTTTTACTCTTTAGTTCATCAGAGGCAGTAGAGTCATAATCTCATGTTACATTGAAGAGTAGGGCCTTTGCTCTCGTGGGAAGCTTGGAATCAGTAAAAGAGATTGTAATTTCCTAAAATCAAGCCAGCCCTCTTCCTTTCTTCTTCAATTCTGCAATTAGCTTACAGTCTGTCTGTATCCTAGATATGCATATTGTTGGATAAATATTTAGTGTGTCCATCCAAATAAATGCTGAAATCTAGGCATGAAACATTCTGCATTCACTTGGTCTTTCTTTCTTGGAAGAATACATAAGCCAGATCCTTTTCAGTAATTATAGCTCTTTCAGGAATTTCTGTGATGATTGGGGTCTTGAGGCAATCAGTACAATGACATGTGCAAATGCAAGGACATCTGGAAAATGTCACCATCTACAGGGAATCCTTTCTCAACCTGTACTATGCCCTGGATCTCTTCCACAATAGTGTGAATCCTTTATCAAACATAATGATGTTTGCTCTAAAAAGGTCATAGAACAGGCAAATTTTCATTGCTTCATCTTCCAAAGAATCTTAAACAATTTGATGTATGGGTGGTAGGCATCCTGCTATAAAAAATACTGTGTAGTAGCATTTTTTCTATCAAATCAATTTTGGGGGGATTTAGGGGATAGTGGTAACAAAAGGTAAATATGATGAAATTTTATATTCTCTATAGCTTTCAATTAATTTTGAAGACTGCTTTTTTTCCTACTAATATCTGTTACAGGTTTGGTTTTGATTAATGTATAGACTTCCTGTAGTCAGTAACAATAACATTGTAATGATGATCCAACTGGGAAAGACTTAGTTACCCTAATCAAAACAATAATCCACGGCAATTTCAAAGGATTTGTGAAAAAATGATATCTACCACTATAAAAAAGAACTGATGAACTCTGAGCGGAGACTGAAGCATACTTTTTTCACTTTCTTTTTCTTTTACAATGTGACTAATATGGAAATGTTTTGAATTACTTCACATGTACAATGGGTATCATGCTGCTTGTCTTCTTAATAAGGAGGGGAGTGAATGTTAAGTTTTGGGTAGAAATGAGAGTAGACACACATATGGCCGCAGATAGTAAAATTATCAAGCTTTTTTCAGCAATAAGGAGGTTTGAACTTTTTTCCCCCCAAATACATCTGACATCTTTCTCTCCTTCAGATTTCTTGTATATTTAGTCCCTCAATGTTTTCACAATATCTATGTATCTACATATGCATACACATATGTATCTTTATGTGTATATACATACACACATTATTTGTGTGTGTGCCCAGCTTTATTCTCTTCAGTGCTAAAACACTTCTCGTAGTCTCAGATACCATTATGTTACAATACAAATATGGTTATTGTTCTACTATTCTTGATAAACAAAAAGTTACCTATATTTAAAAAATCTTTTCCATTTTTCTTCTGTTTATAGCCCTTCCATTTTCGTCATCAAATGCCCATTAGATGACTTTGCTTAGCTGGATATAGTGCTAAGCTTTCTTAAAACTGGTTTTTCGTTACTTTTGGCTTCCTAAGATGATGCTGATCACATCTGCACAACCTTCTGAGATTTTACAGAAGAGCTTATATTCTAACCCAGTGCTGCTATCACTTCATCATTTTTCCCTCCTTCCCTAGATGTCCTCCAAGACTTCATGATTTCCAGAAACTCACTACAGCATCCCCATTCTCAAAATCACTCACTCCTCTCTCTGACCAGACCTCTTCTCTGATTCTCTGCTATTTAAGAAGAGCTCTCATGGAATTCACCTGATTATTTTCCTTGCAGTTAACTTCTTGAACTTTGTAATCTCCAGAAATTTACCACACAGCAAGATGAAATCAACTCTGAAACTGTGGGAAGCCATCAAGCCCATGCGATCTGACATGGTCACATGTGAGTTCCAGAGTTACAAAGTGACTTTCTGGAAAAATAAGGCACCCACAGAGCCCCCTCTGTGTGATTTCTCTCTCTTAATGGAATTGTTATGATTATTTTTCCCTTCCCAATACGGGAGAAATGAATTAAAAGCAAAGACTTATAGAATAAACATATATCCCACCTTAATCCCCCCAGATTATTACCCTAAAAGATTACATTCATAGGATTAGAACCTAAAGATCACCCATTACCCCACTCCTTTCCCTCACCACAGAGTTACATTCACTCCCATTACAAGCCAGGCAAGACAAGAACATCAATCACCTTCAAGCCCAGGTTGACAGGACACACTTCGCTGGTTTGTTGTTATGTTACAATATCCAGAGCAACATCTCCAATTACCCGAGTGAAACACAAGAAAAATGTGACTTGTAAATTGAGGAAAACTCCAAAGCTGGTCTGTCATTAAATTGCCCTCTAACCATGTACCTAGCTATGAAATGTTTTGTTATCCATCTCCTAAGTAATTGTGACTGATTGTGAAAGCTGACCAAAAGTAACAATGATTCTTCTAGGTCAGGGAGAACTAACCTCAAGATCACCCTGTTTATGTCATTCATCTATAGCAACAATGTTTCATTGACTATCTCCTTAGGCTACGTGTCTGTTGTTAAGTTCCATGGAAACACATATGTAGAAAATTGATTGTGTGCCAAAGAAGTATGTAATCACCAGTCTATATAATAAATGAACCTCCATGCTATGGCAGAACACTGTGTAATGCCTATGCACATGGGCCTGAGCACACAGTGTCTCCCATCTCCACTACTTGACTGGATCATCACATTTAGACGGAGTACACCCTCACCCTCAGACTGATGGACAGCTATCAAAGTGAAACTTGTACCTCCTCAGATCATTTCTCTCCCAGATGCAGAACTTCATCATGCCCCTTCACTGGTGACCTCTCTCCATCCTCCTGATTTTCATCTTTCTTTTAAGTATTGACTTCCACCATTAGAGTTCCTTGAAGGCAAGGACTATCTTATGCCTTTCCTTATATCTCCCAGGGCTTATCACAATGCCTGACACATAGTAGGCATAACTAGATACTGACTCAAACTCTGCCACTCCTATTGGCAAAAATCATCAATTGTCAAGTAAGTCAGATGTTGGCTAAGTTACTTTGGAGTTTCTCTAATCTCTTTGTTCTGGCAATTAATTCATATTGGTTAAACCTCTAGAGGAAGCCCCTATTTAAAATTTTGTATTATCTAAATTGGTCTATAAGATGTTCCATGCAAATAAGCACTTAAAAGATTTTACGATAAAGAAGTAGCATCGTTAAGTATGTTTTCCTAACAGGACATTTCAGAATTAACAGAACCTTTAGTTTCTGTCGTATTTTATTCCATTTCATTATATCAAATGTAAATTTGTCTCTCTATAACTTCCACTCACTATTACTTGGTCCTTTATGACAAGAAGTTGAACAAATCTAAACTCTCTCTTTCATAGTATCCATTCAAAATTTTGAAGAGAGCCACTCCATGTTGCTTCTAAAACATCTTTCCAAGCTAAACAAGCAGATCCCTGATTCTTTCAAACAATCATTAATTCTTTCAACCAATCATTAAGTGCATCAGCCCCTCACCATCCTGGTGTTCAATCTCTGAGCAATGTCCTTCTTAAAACTAAGAACCCCAAGGTTAACAGATTCCTCCAGATGCAGGCTGATGCAGGCATGGTATACTAGAAGTATCATTTCCCTTTATCTAGCAACTATAGTTCTCTCTCAGTATAAGACTGAAGTCAAGTAAAACTCATATTAAATCTTTTCTATATGAACTGCTGTCTAGTCCCACTTTCCCTAAGCAGGTGATTCTTTGAATACAAATAAAAGATTTTATATTAAATTTACATTAAATTCTATTAAAATACATATTTTTTAAAAAACCCTTATAATCAATACTAAGTATCACTGCCAATGCAGAAGAGTGGTATGGTCTAGGCACCTGGGTTAATGACTTATCCAGAGTCACTTGGGAATTCGTGTATGAGACTGTATCTGAACCTGAGATCTGGATCTCCAGGACTCTCTACTGAGATGCCTAGCTGGTCCAAAATGCATCTTGATTAGATTTGGTCTGCCACTCACTCTGGCTGATCAAGGTCTTTTTGCCTCCTGATTTGTTATTTATTATCCCTCTCTTTTTCATGCTCTTTGCAAATTTGATAAAAATGGAATCTTTGCTTTCATACAACTCACTGGCAAAAATGTTTGACTACACAAGGTCAACTCTACACATGCATGTCCATGCATGCACACACATGCATATGTGCATACTTTATCCTGAAATAGATTTAAAGGATTATTTAAATTATCTTTATAATTTTACTTATGAAATATTTTTCTTTACCAGAATCAGATAAAACGCCGTCCTTTCCCAGACTTTTCTTCTCAAGGCTATTCAAAATGAAGTCTTCTTGAAAAACATGAAGTAGCTGTGTCTTTCTGCCACGCTGAAGTATATAAAAAAGTAACAATATAAGTTGTCATATAAGTCATTCACCTAAACTGTAGTCAGAAAAAAATGTCAACTTACAAGTTCAGTAATGGGATCTAATTCAATAATGCATCCTGGTCTTGCTGTTGATTGTTGACTCACAATGTTAAACACCTCGCCAACATATTTCTGTTTTAAAAAAATATATGTTTTCTTAACTTGATTGCATAGTTCATTAGAATTATCAATATTTATTTATTTAAAAAACCTGTTAACAGGGGTAAAAAATTGCATTTTATTTAGTTTTGTAGGTAGTCAACTAACAAACTTGTAAAGTTCCTTCTAAGATTCTAGTCCTCAGCAAGAAGAGTTCACAAGCACAACATGATATATTAGAATCAATTAATTAACGATGCTTATTAGTTCTATTGAGGGAAAATTATTTCATATGCCTAGTATATAAATTTGACTCAATGACAAAAAAAAGTTTCTGACATCAATCAGTGTTTGTAAAATATAGTAGACCTTTGAAAATGAATTGAACTTTAAACTGTAATTATGAAACATGGTAGACCTTTTGGAAACCTGTTCTTTTCTAGCAATAAAAGATTTTTTTTTTTAAGGTTAAAGGCAGTCAAGTGTAACAGAGAACTCAGTTAGGAAGTCTTGCAGTTCCAAGTCATATTTCTAACATATATTGAATCTATGTAAAAAGGCAAATAATACTTAATTTCTTAATGTCTCAGAGGCAACTATAAAACTACAAGATGCAGAAGAATTTCTGTTCTGCCTTGGTAAAAAGTGTCCTTGATGAAAGTTGCTTACAATGATGAAATCCCAAGTAAGATGAAAAAATAAAGATTATTTTAAGATGGTATTTTAAAGATGGTATACAAAGGGAAAAGGAGGACACAAAAGAGCATGACAACAAAAAAAGGAACCAAGTATTTTTATGGTATATTTATGGTATATGCTATGAACATCATTCTAAAAGATTATATATAATGCATTAAATATCAATATAAAAATAGCTACTTAATGAATTAATAAACATCAAGTAAGCATTTACTTGATGTTAGGCATTAGAAGATACATGACCTAAGTAAATCCGGGATATATACAAAATAAATACAAAGAGATTTTGAGGTTGAGTAGAATAAAAACTAGATTTTAAAAAAAGCTTTAAAGTAAGTATGTTATATCTAATCATTTTAAATTTCTATACTTAATTGAAATTAAAAATTCAAATAGGCTTACCAAAAAAAATTCATTTTCTTCTATGTTCCAGGTATTCATTACATAAAAACATGTTATTTTTATAATTTTAATTTGTGCATCTAATAATTTCAGATTAAAAATCAAATCAATTTTATAAGATTTACATATGATCTGTAATACCCAGTGGAATTGCGTGCCAGCTACAGGAAGGGGTAGGTAGAGGAGGGAGGGAAAGAATATGATTCTTGTAACCAAGGAATAATGTTCTAAATTGACTAAATAAATTTTTCAACAAAAAAAAAAAGATGGAACAGGAAAAAAAGATTTACATATGCTCATTTCACTTACAGAAATTTCGGGGTTGGATAACTCATATAAAAGTTTTTTGGCATCAGTGACAGCTTCATATAATCTCAAATATTGTCCATCACTTGCCACAAAGCAAGCACTAGGAGAGTTGCAATAAGCACCTAAAAAGATTGAACATTTTACATTTAGCAATTTAAAGACAGTATTTGAATTCTCCATCAACTTGAATAAAAATGAAAGCAACAAGATGCTTACCTAGGCAGTAACTAGGTATGAGGGTAGGCAGCCATGCCACATTGGAAAAGGCCGAAACATGAAGAGAATTAATCCTTGCAAGTTCTGAAACACCTCCAGAAAAAGACAATGGCCCAACTGGATCAACCCTCCAAAGAATAAGTTCACTATAAACTGCGTTGGGATCCTGAAACGCTCCATCTACAGAACTTCTACTCTGTTCTCCTAATGACGTTTCCTCAGAGTTTAAAGCATCGTAAGACTGTTTCGGATTGTCAGTGTCTGGTGTCCGTAATGCATTATGATGGGATGTAGTTAGTAGCAATGGTAATACTGAATGGCAAGCTAAGTCATTAAGATGAAAGCGATGACCACAATATCTAGATTTATGGGAAATACTGAGCACTGTAGAAAAAGCAGATTCTTCTGCAAAGCTGACTAACCACTGGTTCAAAGATCCATCTGCATGCTTTGAAATCATCATTACATTAGGAGTAAAGATACTCAATTTTAAACTATTGGTTGATTTACTGTGACCAGAAGAGATGAGCATTGATGTAGAGCGTGTGAGGCCAGAGGGCTTTTGTTTGCCTTGCTGAATAGCTAGGTCAACATTCTTGGTACAAGCATACATCACTATACTTCTGCACAGAGAATTTGCATCACCCGTAGGGAAAGCTACTGGAATTCTGGAAACAAATGACACCTAGATTTAAAAAAAATACACATTATAATATGTAAAGGAATAAAAAGCAGAATTACCGTTAAGTAACACTAAAAAACAAAGTAGCATCCCAGCTGAAATGAAAACCAGTACCTGCACCTGGCGAAACATACCAGGCTGGTATTCATCCAGCCAATCCACATGCCAAACCAGCAAAGAACCATCCACAGGATGAATACTGAAAAGCATGTCTGCATTTTTACTCCATTCAGACAGAAGAACTTCAATCTGATGATCAATAATAGCAGACGGTAAGGGGACACAGCCTGAATTGAGTTCGTTTTTTTCACTACTCAACTCCCTCTTTTCAGGAATTGCTTTCAGATCATCACCACCATCATCTGTTTCTGATAGAAAAAAGTGCTAATTAGTTAAGTAAATAGAATTAAGTAATAAAATCAAGAAGAATCACTAGAAAGGCAATAAAGTTTAAGTTAGTGTCTAGGTTTCAAAAATAAAAAATTTTAAAAGAAAACATTTAGGGGATATACAGCACTCTAGGACACTCTTATAAAATATTTTAAAGCTTAATTTTAATAAGTTTACCATTTTAAAGTTGTAGTCATTAGTTCTAAAAATGTTTCTAAAACTGCCAAATTATAACCACTAGTCTTGACCCAAATTTAGCCAAGAAAGGATATTAACATGAAATCTGAAGCCTTTTCAGATATTAAAATAATCTGATGGAAAGTGAATCAATGTGTGATTTCATTTCAGTTGCTATACAGATTCACTAAAACTGACAAGTGACATCTTGTTATTCTAATAATTAGTGCTTATGATCTTCAATTACAATTACTATTTCATCTATTCCTCTGCAAAGATAAGTGGTGATTTTTCAAAAAAACAAGAGTTTTTAAAACTCAAAATCAACATACGTAATATAGCAAGAACTTAAGAAAATCTTCAAAATTTCAGTGTTATGGGCAAGTCTTATTAAAATTTTCCTGAAACTAGGCAAGCAGTTAAGGAGGTTTTTTAAAATAAAATTTTATTGATGTTGAGGTAATTTCTAAATATATCTACAATTTATAGGCACAGCTCAGTGGATTGAGAGTCAGGTCTAGAGATGGAAGGTCCTAGGTTCAAATCTGGCCTCAAACACTTCCTAGCTGTGTGGCCCTGGGCAAGTCACTTAATACCCATTGCCTAGCCCTTACTGCTTTTCTGCCTTAGAATCAACACTAATTCTAAGACAGAAGGTAAAGGTTTTAGAAAAATGTCTATTTCTAAATAAAACTATTTTAAAAAATAAATCTGTAATAATTGGATGTACCATAGTTTCTGAATTTACCACAAGATGCACATTACTTTAAAACTTTTTATAGAAACATTAATACAACTCAAGGCAACAAAAAGTATAAGAAGGCATTGTGCTAGGTGCTAAGGATGTAAAATCAGAAATGAAAAATAATGCTTGTTCTCAGGAGTTTGCACTCTATTAGGAGATATAATTTGTAAACAGCTAAGTAATACAAGATGATTTGAGGAGACAGAATACTAACAGAAAGGATTAGTTAAAGATTTCATGTAGGAGGTAGCAACTGAGATGATCCTTGAAGAAAGCTAATAATAATAAGTAATAATAATAAATAATAATATTAATAAGTAGAGGTTAAGTGAGATGAAAGTATGCTCAAAATTCATTTTCCATCAGGTCTGCTAGGTTTACTCCAGAAATATTGTCGTCTTATCTCAAGCTGATCACCTAAAATCTCATCACCATGCACACTAGCTCAGTTCTTGATACTCAACACTTTCTTGGCCCTCTCAGCTACCTTTGAGATCTGGAGGTGTGCGAACAGTGCCATAAACTCTCCCCCCAAAGTCTTACTGTGTTCTATCAGCAGCACTACTCAGTTTCAATTCCATGGACAACATGCCCCAATTGGATACCCATTGATCCCCTCCCCATCTCTTCAGCTTACTTTTGTGAACTGTCTTCCCCTCTTTATAGTGTAAGCTCTCTGAAGGCAGGTACTGACTTTCCTTTTTTTAATTTGTTTTGCTGATTTAATGAAGTATAGCCTCTAAGACAGTCTTGTATTAGATAATAATGTGAAGTCTTAGGTTAGGGAAATAGCGAGTAAACTACATATGCCAGAACAAAGAAAATGAATGATAAAATAGGCTTACCCAGGCTACGTGTGAAGAGTAAATGTCCTGCTGATGAGTTTATTTTGTCCTTAAAATAATAGGGAAATTCTGAATATTTTCAAAAGGGTCCATGGTGACTGATGATATCATGGTGACATGGTATACCAGTTCCTAGGAGGTTATGTCAAAACCCCTTCGCCTTGCCAAAGTGAATCTCTCCACACTGACCTGGATCTTCTTCCCTCCTAAACTCCCAAGCAGATAACTTCCTCCATCATCTTCTTTTCAACTTTTCCCTACATAGTAACTCCTTCTTTGATGCCTTCAAACACACTCAGGTTTCCTTATTCTTAAAAAAGACTTTCACCAAAATCTACTACCCCTTAAAGCTATCCATCATCCTACGTTTCTCCTACTTTTCTAACTAAAACTCCCATAAAAAGATATCTATATTCCTTGCCTCCCTCTATCCTCTCACTAATTCCTCAAACTTTTGCAACGTTTTCAATTGAAGCTTTTCTCTGTAAAGTTACCAATGATCTTTTAATTTCCAGACATTTTTTCTTTAGTTCCTATCCTCCTTAACTTTTCTGCTACACTGTTGGCTTGCCATTTCCCCTTGGATTTTTTCGTCTCTCTGATCTTGCATGAGAATATAGTTACCTGATTCTCTTTTTACCTATCTTCCTAGTCTTCAGTCTTCTTTGCCAGTTCATCACCCATATTCAAAACCCCTCTGTGTGCTCTGACCCAAGTGCTCTATTCTTTTTTCGTTCTGTTGTCTAGGTCATCTCATGTAATACTAATATAATTATTACACCTAAGGAGATACTTCAGATATTTACATCTCCAGCCTCAGCCTTTCCCCTGAATTTCAGTTCGTCATCATCTATGCCTATTTAACATTTCAAACTAGAAGTCCTAAAGATATATCAAATTCAACATGTCCAAGACAGCACTCATTTTTTCCCTGAATCCTCCTCTCCTCCAAACTTCTCAATTTCTATCAAAGATACCATTATTCATCCAGTCTCTTAGTTTTTAATATCTGCATTATCCTTGAATCTTCCTCAACCCACATATCCAAATCATCACCAAATCTTGCTCTATCATCACAAATCCCTCTACTCAGTCACAACCTTAGTTTAGAAAATATCTCATTACCATTATCTGGATTATTGGAAGAGCTGTCTAAATTGGTCTCTCGGCCTCAAAACCTCCTTGAACCCAGCTGATCATACACAACCAAGTCAAAGTGATTTTTTCTTATTTCCCTTTCTTACACATCCCTACTCAAAATGCTAGAATTAAATAAAAAAAACTCTTCTGTTTAACTTTTAATGCCTTTTACACCCTGGCCCCAATCAACCTTTCCAGTTTCACTGCACATTCCTTTAGTACCATAGAATCTAGGCAAACTGACTGCTTCTGTTTCTTATTAATATATATATATATATATAATATATATATATTGTGTGTGTGTGTGTGTGTGTGTCTGTAATCCATTGTACTAACTTTCTTCTTTGCCTGGAATAAACTTCCTTCTCCCTTCCACCTCAGAGAATCCCTCTCTTCTTTCAAGTCTCAGGTCAAACACCACTTTATATAAGAGTCTTTTCTGATCTACTTTCACCAAAGTTGCTAGTAAGCTCCCTTCCTTATATGTGTTTATGTTAATTATCGTTATCTTTATATTTATGTTAGTCATTGTTATCTCTTCCCTTAGGACATAAGCTCCTAGAGTGTAGGAATTGTTTCATTCTTTATATTTGTATTCCTAATGTCTGATAAGGCACATAAGAAGCACTTAATAAGTGCTGATTGACTGTAGTTATATGATTGCTTAAGAAGATCTAGCAGCTGAAGAGAAGATGGTTTGGAAATAAAAGAGACTAGAATCAGGAAGACCAATGAAGAAGCAATTTCTATTGTTTGGCAAGAGGTAAGAAGTGCCTGATTCAGGGGAATGTGACCAGGTGAGTGAAGAGAAGTAGATGAATGTGAATAGCTGTGATGCAGAATCAATGAAATTTGGCAACTGAATGGATATGGAACTTAAAGATATGGGTCAAGGAAGACTTGAAGACAGTAAGTATAGTGATCTACTGAGGAGACCTAGATAAGTTTAGAGGAAGGATATATTTAAGAAGAATGGTAATAAATTCTGTTTGGCTATGTTGAATGAGAAGATTGGTTATCTAAGCGGTGATGAGACTAAAGTTTAGGAGTGTTTAGGATTAGATATATAGAATTGAGAACCAAGAATCATATGTCCCAGGGGTAACTGAATCCATGGAAGTTGAGATCACAAAGAAAGGGTGTAGAGATGATGAGAAATTTCGGGAAAAAACCTTGGAAGATATTCATAGCTATGGTCAAGGACTGGCATGTATGGTCTGGTCAGAGAAGCAAGAAAGAATAGTTACACAGGAACAAAAAAAGGAAGTAGTATCAAACTAGTAAACTGGAGGAGGGAGTAGTCAATAGTACTCTAAGCTAAAGAGAGGTCAAGAAGGATAAGAAATGAAAGAAAGCTATAGAAATCATGCCAGGCACACATTGATTATTAGGCTAGTTTTTTAAGGCCTTAAAACATTACAAGTATAAAGATAGTGGGAAAATTAATTTTTTTTTTGGAGGTGGATGAAAATTCCAGTTTCTATTTTCCTGAAGGCAAAATCTATCTTATAATTCTTTGTATTTCATATAATATCATATACAGTACCTTGAGATACAGTAGCATATAAATATACAATTCCTTAGGTTACAAAAACATATATATGTATTGAAGAACTACTTGATTTGCATTGAACTATTTTAGATATTCTTTTTTTTTCTTTAAACCATTACCTTCATCAGATTTTCCATCCATTTGATTAGATTCTTCCACACTGACATCTGAAGGTGGTTGTTCAAAACTCTTTCGAAGCTGCTGTAAAAAGACTTCCATGGATAAAGTAAAATGCAATTCTTTATTGTTGAGCCAGTGTACAACAAAAGGCCCACTCTTTTCTTCATTTTCGCCAAGGCTGAGAGATGTAATAGAAGGAAGTAAAGGAATGTCTAAAAAAGAAAAAAATGGCAAAAAAACAATTATTTGCTACCTGATCACATGAAACAATTAAGCTTCATACTTTTGGCATTGTTATAAAAAGACTAGCCAAAGGTTTAAAATAAATGTAACATACATACAGGCCCCTCCACATGTTCTGTCACAATCTATAATAAGTAGTTAGATAAGTGGTTATTTTAATATGTCTATAACAGAAAAGTTAAAATCACACAGCCAACTTTATCTTGTCTAATTTATGATACATTTTATTTCTCTGACAAGTCATCTGAAAGATATGACATGTTTAACAATCTTATATAAATTAAGGCAACCGTTATAATTAAAGAGTATATTTAGATATTTTCAAATAAGAGTTCAAGAAATTATACAAAACAAACATTATCTACTCTATGATGCAAAAATGTAATTTTTCATCCTCAAAGAGATTTTAGTTAATAGATAATGATTTATTTGATGTAAACAGGCTTCAAACCTTCCCACAGGCCTCAACTGAAATCCAATACCCACAGTAAATTTAACAACAAAACCCATGTTTTTACCAGGTTCAGACTCCTCCCTCGCTCACCAAACTGTATTGGGGTATTTGGGGAGGTGTAATTGTATGAGATTCGATGTGTACTTTGGGCCAGTAACAGGTTGTCCACAGTGGGTGGGAGAGCCAAATAGTCAGCCTGGACCAGACAGAGCCTGGTCTGGGACCAGTCAGTACACAGATAACAACAACAGTAACGGGGAGTGTATTTTATTTTTAAAAGGGAAAGGTTAAGAAAGTGTTAAATTTATGGTTGGACTGAAATCCCTAACACTGAGATGACTAAGTAACCCAAAATCGAAAGCCTATGCATGAAGAATCTTCTTAAGAGTTGATTTTTCTAAACTATCTCCACGATACGCTAAGCTGTAAACCCAGTCACTGTCTATCTATTCTGCCCTAAACCCTGGCTTGGTGTTATTAGAAATAATGATCAATAACAGATCAGGGAGGGATCTAGGGAAAGATCCTAAATCCAGATGGACTTAGATCTCAGCTTACAGACAGCTGGATGTTGACACAGGACAGAGTCAGCTTCTTCAAATCTTCTTCCTGCCACACAGCACAAAATAGCAGCAATAGGCAACAACAAAGGATTGGGTCAAACTCCCAGGACTTGGCATCTACACCCTCCAGGATCAAATCCAGAGAGAGACAGTCTACCCAATAGTCTCTGAGTTTTTCAGCTTCACCCCTTGCAGCATTCCAGAATCTTTCTTCTGGCATGAGAATCTTCTCATGCCACTGTATTCTGCACCCCTAAACTTATCTCTTCCTTATAACATAGTCAAACATTTTCCTTCAGAGCAGTTAATATTAGAGGGGCTATAGGAATATAGGCATACTCTTAGAGCAGGGAAATGATCTAACCACAGTACAAAGTAATCTGGAATTACGCAAGTAAAGTAACTAAAATATTCACAACTATTTTCCTAGGCATATACCTACCCCCAAGAAGTTAAAAACAGGAAGATAGTTCTCATCCATACCTATATTTAAAGCAACCTTTTCTGTGGCAGCAAAGAAGTAGTTGCCCATCCACTGAGTAGGACTGATTAAAACATAATGATTATATAAATGCCACAGAATATGAATTTGAAGAATTCAAACAAACATAACATTAAATTTTATAAACTGACAAAAATAAAGTTAAGATCAAGGAATGCAATATGCATAGTAACTAAAAGTAAATGCAAAGAACGCCAACAAAACAAAATTGAATGGATAATTACAATGGCCAAATTTGTCCAGAAGAAAACAAGAGAAAATGCACCTACTGCCCTTTGTTGGAGAGGCAGGAGGGTTGTGGGCAGGAAACACTGTACATGCCAAAAGCCATAGGTGATTTTTTTTTTGCTAATATTTGTTATTATCCTTTCCTTTTCTGCTACAAGGATGTCTTGTTGGGGAGAGAATGGGAAATGATATATTAAAAGTGTAAATGATGTAAAAACTAAAGATTATAAAATTTAAAAAAAGAAGTCCTGGAGAAAAGACACTTCAAATCAAAAAAAGTCCCTGATTACTTGAGAGCAAATTGGTAGTTTGTGCTACAAAACTGACTTGGAATACCATAATCCCTACTGCATTTCTATATTTTTGAAAGTAGCATGACTAATAAAACATGAATTTTTAAAACATCTTCCCTTAATGCATTTAGTGTTAATTCTTGAACTTCTTCAAAGACATGATTGCCTTCTGTTTATATTTTAATAAATAGCTATTTCTTCTATAAAATTCTACTCTACTGACTCATCTTGGTCATATTTTCATAAAGGTATATATACATTCCTTTATTTGACTCATCTTGAAGTACAGGTCACACTGGGTTCTTCACAATTTATACTAACAGAATATGGATTCTAGAAGTTTCTATTTGGCCTAGCACAAAGAATGGGAGATTTTAATTAAGAAGACCTGCATTCAAATCTTGGCTTTGTCATTTACATTTCTGCAAGTCACATGATCACTCAGCTTCACTTTCTTTATCTGAATGAGGGGGTTGCTTTAAATAACGTCTACTATTATTTCTGATCTAAATCTGTGATCCTACATATAAAATTCTGTCTCACCAACAGACTATACCGATTTTCTGATGAACAGCCACATGGTAATGAATTATTTCATCATGCCAAACCTATGAAACAAAACAAAATGCAAAATGTCCCTTGGCCCTGTACAGTCACATTCTACTAGTGTAGTCTACTCTACTGGTGCAGAGTGGTGGAAAGGGCAATTTTTCATATGAACTCAATAATCTCAATTTATTGCTCAATAATCAACAGACACATTACTGAAGGAAGTGAATCATATTAATCTTCTCACTATGGAGGAAACCATAAGACAGAAGAACCTATGGTTAAATGGAAAGATGATTCATAGGAAAGCTATCTCCTCATGCTTAAAATAAAAAATTCACATATTACCATCATTTGATCCTAGCTAAAACCCTAGAAAAAGTTGTATCAACTCATTCATTTTACTTCCTCTACTGTCACTCCTCCATTATGTTCAATACAGTACTGGACCTTACTAGTAATTGAAAACTGCCCTCTTTAAAGTTACTAATGATATCTTAATTGCCAAATCTGATGGCCATTTCTCAATACTCAAACTTCTTGACCTCTGTACAATATTTGACATTGCCAACTACCCTCTCTACCTACATATTATTTCCTTTCTGAGGTTTTGTAACACTTCTCTCTTGCTCCTCTTACTATGTCTGACCATTTATTCATACTCTAAACCTTTCACCAGCTAGAGTTCTATGTGTGATATTGGTTAAGTCACTTACACTCTCTAAATCTTCATTTTTTTTTATTTGTACCATGAAAAAGGTGAACTCAATGACTTCTAAGAACCTTTATAACTATAAATCTATGACCTTACAATCTAAGCTAATGATGCTCAGGTCTAAATAATTAGCTTTATAGCTGTTGCTGTTCTCCTAATATTATGTCCAACCGACATCACCAATTATCTATTGGATATTTCAAATCTGATGTTCCATAGTTTATTAGATTATGTACTCCATATGATAAAACCAGGGGATTCAGCTTACATAAAAAAAACTTTAAGTATTAAGCATATTAGAGAAATAAACATGATTGCATTGCTCACATGTGAAAAAAAGCAACAGCAGAAGAGATTACTTCAGACAACATGGCTGCAGTTAAAGATATCAGAAGAAGAAGAATGAGATGAAGACAGTTCAAGATAAAGACAAAGGAGAAGACAACATAGATGACAACAAAAAGGACAACTGAACTGTAACAGACATTGCAGAAAAAAAAATCAGCATAGATAAGAGGAACACACACTGATTATGGACATGAACTCTAAGATTTTTTTTTTTTTGCACCATTCTAACATTATAGACTTTCAGTATAGTTGCAAATCAACACTACATAGTAACAACACAAAGACATAAGACAGTAGCAGATGAGGTGACTTTAAAGATTTAGTAAGTATTCAATTCAAAATAACATACAAATATAGGATACATTTCTCACAAACTGCAACATCATAACGAGGTGATGAGTATTCACAGAAATAAATACAGATAAATCACCTTGGGAAAATAATAATAATTGTATATATTAAAATAATAAGATCTTCCCTTTATGTGTTCCTAAGAGATAAAATTAAGAAAACATATATATCTTTCTGAAGAAAATCTTTAAGGTTTCCTTAGATTATCTTAAGGGGCAAAGTTTATTTTCCTCCTGTAACATGTAAATAGTTTATATATAACATATACATAGCTATAGAAATTATATAGTTCTGTATATTCATATAGATGTGTATATAGTTAAATTATTACAAAGTTTTTATTTTTTTTAGTTTAATGTAGTTTTGTTTTTCTGTATTAATGATAGGATATGGTCTTAGCATAGTTTCGTTTGAATTGTTCAAATAGGATTTGTAAAATGAAGTTTGCTTGAGTTTTGCATAGTTATTATTTTAGATCGATTTTAGTTTTTTTGTAAAACATGTTAGTTTGTAACTATTTTAGTGTTTCCAAAGTTTTTCAAAAGTTTGCATTTTTTATTTTCCATTTTGAATTTCTGTAATTGTATGTTTTGCGCTTGCGTTTGTACAAATGCTTTCATTGATTGTTTTCATTGAAATTTTCATTTCTTTCACTTATATCCCTAGTCCAGGTTAGGATAGCTAAAGTGTAGCAATAAGAATAGGATAAAATAAGCATAAGATTAAGACTACTTTTAGGAGATACAATAATAATGTTAG
Source organism: Monodelphis domestica (assembly GCF_027887165.1). Taxonomy (NCBI): domain Eukaryota; kingdom Metazoa; phylum Chordata; class Mammalia; order Didelphimorphia; family Didelphidae; genus Monodelphis; species Monodelphis domestica. The sequence goes on along the minus strand of NC_077233.1, from coordinate 285,675,706 downwards.
GTACAGTTTTAGAGAGAGCATACAGGATTTTTCCTTTCTCCATATGCTTGAAGGGGGGAAATTGTAAGGATGATATTAGAAAATAAGTATTGTTTTATTAATTTAGGGATAAGAAGTAAAGTGGCTGCTTGAGACAAGAACTGGAGTTTGAAGCAGAGCTGAGAGAGCGTGTCAATTTCAGATGTGACAGTTACAACCATTTTCTGTGTCAGTTACTCTCTCTGGCAGTTGGCAGAGACACTCTCAGAGACTCTCTCGGGGCTGGAGGAGGGAACATCTTTGCCTCTCTCTGTCTGAGGGAAAGACCTGAAGGAGCTCAGAGTTTTCCTTTCCCAACTTGGGAAAACACTACTGAATACCTATTGTGGTTTCTGTAGATTGTTTAACTTTGAGAAGGTCGAAGAAAAGCCTGGTCTTTGTAACAGACTCAGAGTCCTACCTGGATTCTTGTTGAGACTCAACCAGCTAACTTTTGCTATTTTATAATTTGAAGGCTAAGTTAAGAAGTATAAGCAGCTGGGTAGCACAGTGGATTGAGAGCCAGGCCTAGAGACGGGAAGTCCTAGGTTCAAATCTGGCCTCAGCCACTTCCCAGCTGTGTGACCCTGGGCAAGTCACTTGACCCCCATGGCCTAGCCCTTACCACTCTTCTGCCTTGGAGCCAAAACACAGTATTGACTCCAAGATGGAAGGTAAGAGTTAAAAAAAAAAGTATAAGGATAACAGTGGTAGTTTTTAGTATAAATTTGGGTTAGTCAGATCAAGGAGGAGGAGTATAGCTTGTGAAACAGAAGAAGCGGTTCCTTGCGGAACCAGGGAGTTTATTTGGGTGGATTTAGAATCCCTTAGAATTAGAAACCATTTATTTATCCTCATGTATTCAATAAATACTTTATTTTTATAATAAGAGTCTCTTTAGTGTTTTTGCGCCTGGCCCTGAAGGGAAGTTTACATTTGAGCATCACTTCATCACCAAAGATCAAAATTTTGATTACCTCTATCAAAAGTATCTGAAGAATTTTGAACCTATATTGGAACAGTTTTTCTATCTATTTTGTGTAGTTCCCCATTATTATTATTTTACATTCTCCATCAACCAAGGATTAAGCATCTTGTCCTTTGGCATTGAAAGCTCTTCACAACTTGGCCCCTTCCTACCTTTACAATTTGTTTAAGCCCTTATCTTCCATTTTAGAATCAATACCATGTATTGGTTCCAAGACAGATGACAAGTAAGGACTAGGCAATGGGGGTAAAATGACTTGCCCAGGATCTCAAAGCTAAGAAATATCTGAAGCCAAATTTTAAACCAAGACCTCAGTTTTCTAGGCCTTGTTCTGAATCCACTGAGTCACCTAACTGCTCCCTCCCTTTCCCTTACAATATTTTTTTAGATTCTTTCTCCACTTATACTATGACACAATGCCTGTGGACTATTTGCTGTAACTTATATAAGATATTCCATCTCCCATCTTTGTCTCATCTGTCCCCCATCCTCCAGTTCTTAGAATCCCTGGCTACTTTTAAACTCAATAAGAACCACCTCCTACAGGGTGCTTAACCATTCTGCTCGACTATTGGTATCTTTCACTCTTAAATTATCTTCTATTTACTCTCTGTATCTCCTTATTAGAATATAAATTCTTTGACTGGGATTGGGATGATTATTTTTGCCTTTCTTTGTGTCCCTAGCACTTTGGTTAGTACCTGATCCATACTAAGTGCCTAATAAATGCTTTTTAACTTGCTAAATGAATACTAATGATCTATGATATACTATGCCCCAGTCTTCAAGTAGCTTAATTCTAAGTGTTAAAGGAATTTTTTTAATCTCTCCCTCTTTCTCCTTAAGAGGCAAAAAAGCAGAATTTCTAAGTAGAGCAGAACTGACAGGTGTCAATGAAACAGAGCTGAAGATTCTGTTACCAGGGAGACCAGGAGTGAGATAAGGAAGGAAAACTGACAGTTAGGGGCTTTTGTTCTCTGGATCTTGAGAGAGTAGAAGGTCTGTCTCTGAGGGGCAAGGGACTACTGGCAGTTGGCTACTGACAGTTGGGTGGTAGAAAACTAATTGAAGGAGTCATATCTGATTATTTAGAAAGATAGGTAGTTAGTGAATCAATTTTAGATAGTGTAGGGTAGAGCAGGCCTGGTGTTTGTCAAGCAAGAAGACCCTGTCCTCAGAAGACAGAGGTATGTTATTAGAAATTTTACAGGTATAGTCACAGGGTATTAGAATAATAATCTCTCTTTCCTCTTTTTCTCTTTTCCATCTGTACTTCGTCTCATATTAAACTAAGTGTTTTATTCAACTGCTCTTCTCACTTTTGTCAAACTCCTACTTTTTACCCTTACAATCCTGGCAAGCCAACTAGGAGTTTGATTAACCTGTTGAATAGACAAAAGGAAGAAGTGTAGAAAATTTTAGGCAAATAAACATAGTCTAGCGATCATGGCCCATGCAGTGAAGGAGGAGGTTCCAGTCTATCTCAAATAACTCTTGCTCCTGGGGAGTTTTACTGAGCTATTACAGCTCATAATTTTAGATTGTCTCTGGTTATTACCATTTCTGGGATTTTTTGTTCTGACAAAATTACTTCAAGGATATCAATTTCATCAAATAAGCTGTCTAGTTCTCTCTAAGAAAAAGAAAAGAAACAGTGGAAAGATAGCTTAATGGAGACTAGAGCTGCATACCTTAAATACTGTACCTCTCAAATGGCCAAAACTATTTCTCAACTGACTGAAACTATCTCTCACTCTAACCAACCTGTCTCTTCCACTATTCCTACTTCCTCTACCAACTCTAGGGCAGCTCAAGCAAAAACCCAAAAGAAAGAAAGTATAACCTATTCCCCTTAAGAGAAGTACTAATCTTTAATCCCAAAGAAGAGCTCATTAAAATAAGACATCAAAAACCATTTACCATTCAGGATACTGAGGGATTTAAATAGAGCACCCCTTCTTTTAAGGATAAGCCCATAGCTGTTATCAAAAGGCTGGAAAGCATATGCCAACAATGATCCAACCTGGACTGATTTTGAACATTTGCTAGATGAACTATTAACAAAAAGGGAGAAGATAAGGTTATCATGCTTATTAATGTGGCTTGAGGAAGAAGAGCAGTTCACTGGCCATTAAAAGATCCCAAATGGGACTTAAACAATTAATCCGATTACACCAGATTGTATCAAGCTAGGGAGTCAGTACTTAAATCAATGAGAGCATGTTCTGAGAGACTGGCTATCTGGACAAAATTTGAAAAACTAAAATAAAACATTGGTGAAAATCCTTCACAATTCATGGACAGACTTGTAGAACTGGGAGGAAGATATATCTAGATTTAACCAGAGAAAAGGATGTTAGGCAATTGAGAAGGCAGTTTGTGAAAAATTATTGCAGGATGATCAAGGACTATATCAAAACCAGCTGTCCTAAGTGGCTGAATATGGACCTTGATGAATTAAGAAGAGTGGCAGTATATGTGTATAATGGGCAAAAAAAAAAAAGATGAAGATGATAGGTATTTAGTGGAGGCATTAAGAAAGAAGATAAAAGAATTAAAGGGAAAACTTGAAAAAAGAGATACAAATTATGGGGTAGCTATGGCTCCTTTGGGAGAAGCTGCAAACCAAAGACCAATGTGTTACTAATGCCAAAAAAAGGGGATATCTAATGTTAAATTGCAGAAGCTGGACTCAAGTATTCAATAATTTTAGAAATAATGGTGGAAACTTTAGGAATGGCTATTCTAGGAACAACTATTTTAGAAATAATAATAAACACAAAAACAATTACAGAAATAACAGTTATAGAAATTACGGGAATGGTAGAACCAGTAATCAAAATGAGGCAAATGACATGTTACAATATATCTGAAATGGGTCTCATCCACACAATAGCCAAATGTAAATCCTCCTCAATGAAAAGAATCTCAGAGATGTGCACATGGACCTTTATGAAGGTCTAAGAGGTGAGAAAGGACTCTGGAATCAAAGATTGAAATATTTAATTTTCCAGAGACTGATATAATTACACCAGTCATCCCAGTCCATTCTCCTCTGAATAGCAATGAACCACATGTGACACTGAAAGTAGGAAATACATTAAACGATTGTCTTCTAGATACTGGGGCATCAAAATCTGTGCTGATGAGTATATCTGATTCTAATTGTAATTCTATTGGCTCGATCAATGTTGTGGGAGTATCAGAGCACCTCTGAAAGTCTCAAAGCTTTCACCATGAATAGTGTCTGTAGAATATTCGTTCCTTCTAATGTCTACTACCCTGTGAATTGGTGTGTAATTAAAAGCCATGGTAATATGTACTGAAGATCATGATATTGCATTAGAACTACCTAAGGAATCTCTAAATTTGTTCCCTGTACTCTTTCTAGATAGTCAGGAGATGGATAAAATGCTCACCTTTGAAATACCAACAGATATATCCAAATCTCTCTGGGCTACATCTTCTTCTGATGTAGGCCTACTTAAATCAGCTTTTTCTCTTCAAATTAGAATAAAAGGTGGCCCACCTCCTTCCATTCCTCAGTATTCATGATCAAAAGAGACAATCAAAGGAATTGCCCCAGTGATAAATTCTTTAATTAAACAAAAAAAAATAATCCCATGCAAATCAGAATACAATACACCTATCTTGCCTATTAATTAAAAAAAAAAGGAATTAGACAAAAATGGAAAATCTGTTTATCGATTTGTTCAAGATTTAAGGGCTATAAGGGCTCCAAAACTTTGACCAAAGATGGTAAAGTTAGGTCCTTAATCAATTGATTATTCCTACTAATACCTGGATGTCCAGACAATCTTTTAGGGAGGGACTTTCTATGAAAAATTAGAGCGACTATTCAGTGAGCAATCAGGGAAAGTCTATTTTGCATCTACCCAAGCAATCATTAAAACACTATCCATTTCTATTCTTGGGGCAATTAGATGAAACACCTTATCAGCTACACATAGACAATTCAATGTTTGAAATCCTCAAAGATATACCAAAGGGCGTATGGGCTAGACATTCAGATGATGTAGATAGAACAAATCAGCTACACCAGTGAAAATTGAGGTGAAAGAAGGAACAACCCAAAATCCTTCAATATAAACTGAACAAAGAGGCCACAGAGGACATTGCTCCCATTATCAAGAGTTTACTGAAACAAAGCATACTAAGACCTACAATCTGAGAATATAATAAGCCCAATATTAACAATCAAAAAGAACAAAACAACACCTGATGGAAAAAACATATGGATATTTGTGCAAGATTTTAGGGTGATCAATAATTTTATAAAAAGAACCCATCCCCAATACAATCACTCCATCCCTAAGTGCTATCATAGAGAGACCCAATTCCTCTAACTGGTATATTGTCGTGGACCTGGCCAGTGTGTATTTTATGATCCCCCTTGCAAAGGGAAGTCAGAACATCTTTGCATTCCAATGGGGGGGGGACGTCAAACTGCTGGACCTGTTTAGTCCAGGACTGTGCTGAAAGTGCATCAATATTTTGCCAGCTATTTGCTAGTCACCAGACCCCACGGGTGCCACTCCTGGCAGGAAGGAAGTGCTAGTCACAAGACCTAACTGCCACTCCCAGTTGGTCCCTTTTCCCCACAAACTGTCAGTCTAATTTCCTTTCCACAAAAGAGATCTAGAATCAATAAAATTCAAACACAGCAAAATAGTGCACTGTATGGATGACCTCCTCCTTGCATCCCCATCTGCTAAAACAGGCCTGCAAGATTCAAAAACACTACTGATAGAACTGTACAAGGGAGGGCATAAAGTTTCAAGGAAAAGATTACAGTCTCGCCTAAAAGAGAATATCTTGGCTTCATCTTAGAGAAGGGCACTAAAAAAATCTCTACCAAAAGAATAGCAAACATTCAAAAACTAGGAGTGCCAAGAACAAAGAAGCAGCCAAGGGTGTTCCTAGGTGTTTGTGGATTTTCAAGACACTGGGTGATTGGGTACTCTAACATCTCCAAGTCTCTGACTAATTTAATCAAGAATGAAGTGGAAGAACCCCTAAAACTCACAAATGAACATCTAAATGCTCTCTCACAACTAAAGCAAGTGATTTTGAGAGCTCCAGCATTGGGAATTTCAGATTATACCAAGGAATTCCATTTATATGTCCACAAAGCAAAGGGAATAGCTTTTGGAGTCCTAGCCCAGACCTTTGGACCACAGAAGAGGCCAATTGTATATTACAATACCTAGACCCGGTAGCTCAAGGAATGGTTCATTGCCTGAGATGTATAGCAGCTGCTGCTCTAATGGTGAAAAAAGCCAATAACCTGGTGCTGGGATGCAGATTGCATGTATACTCTGCTCATCAAATAGAGAAAATACTTAAAAGGAGTAACATGCAAGCATTTACACCTGCCAGACTATCCCAGTACGAAGTCATCTTGCTAGGCAATGAAAACCTGTCCTTTCATCGCTATGCACCATTAGATCCAGCAACTCTTATCCCTGAGTTACCACTCACAGGAGAGCCACTGCACAACTGTGTACAAACAATAAATTTTAGTACAGAAATTCAGACAGGATCTGAAAGATACTCCAGTCATTGATCCTGACCTGGAGATGCTTTCTGATGGATCTTTGTACATACACCAAAAATATTCACTGGAGCATCTGTAGTTAACCAAACTGACACACTCTGGCATGCCTCTCTGCCTAACCATGTCAGCACTCAGGGAGCAGAACTAAAAGCCCTTGCCATGGCTCTCATCTTTGAGAAAGACAAAGGAATTAACATTTACTGTGACTTAACTTATGCATTTTCAGTTCTGCATGGGACAGGGATAGGGAAGAATAGAGTGTTCATTACATCTACAGGGAAACACATAGCACATGGGAAACTTATATCACAATTCTTAGATACAGTTCTGTTACCAAGGGAAGTAGCTATAATACACTGCAAGGCTCATTCCTTTGGCAAAGATATCCCAGGGGAATAAATGACAGGGCTGACATAACAGCAAAATTTGTAGCCAGATTTGGCCCCATACATGTGCTGAACTTCTCTATAGCAGAAAAGCAAGATATCATACAAGCTTACAATGAAGGAGAGGTTCAGTCATAGAAACAACGATTGGGAGCAAAACTAGTAAATGGGATCTGGAGAGCAGAAGGAAGGAAACTCATTTTACCCAGGACATTGTATTACCATCCCTGCAATGTCACACATTCCAAAAGACATTATGGCACTCGGGCCTTGATAGATGAAATTAAGAGATTTTGGGCCTCCCCAGGGATATCTACATATGCAATAAGAGTATGCCAAGCATGTGATCTTTGCAGGCAATATAACCAATGGCATTTTAAAAGCAAAGCATTAGGGGGTAGAACTTTAGCTTTCACACCCTTTGAATGCTTGCAAATTGATAACTTCAACATGCCTAGTGACAAGGGATATAAGTATGCCCTAGTGATAGAGGACAGAATAACTTGGTGGACAGAAGCATACCCAGCCAAGAAAAATAATACAGCCTTTGCAGTCAGGACATTCCTGAAAGAAATCCCCAGATATGGTATTCCAGACAGCAGAGATTCTGATATGGGGACTCACTTCACATCTAAAATCCTGCATAAAGTCTATCAGAATCTAGGAATAAAGGGAAACCTGCATGCAATTTACCATCCAAGCAGCTCAGGACAGGTAGAAAGAATGAATAAAGAACTTAAAACTGCAATGGGAAAACTATGTGCACAAACACACCTCAAGTGGACAAAAGTTCTCTCACTTGCACTATGCCAGCTAAAGACAAAACTCAGGAGAGATTTGCATATATCCCCCTCAAGTTTCTATATGGACAACCACTTTGGTATGGGAAAACTGCAAAGCCATAATACATTTCCATGCTGAGAGGGGAATTCCAGTTACATACTTATCTAACAAACATACAAGACAGGCTGAAAGGACTACACGATCTGGCTTGATGGTCCAAAGGGTACCGTTAGACTTTGTACTGCACAACGTCAACCCCAGAGACATGGTGTGTGTGAAAAACTTTATAAGAAGCACAATGACAAATCCAAAATGGAATAGGCCATATCAGATTGCATTTACAGCACCTACTTCTATCAAAATCATATGGAAAGACCTGTGGTATTATGCTTCACATGTTAAACGCTATGTTGTGCCAAGTGGCTCAGATGAAATTAGATCATAAAATAATGCCCCAGACCATACACAGGAGGCACAGACCTAGAGTGAAATTGACAGGAATAGAGAAACAAGCTATGGACACCCCTAATCAAAGTGATACTGAAATATAAATGATGACATAAGAAAGACTGATTATAAACCAGAAAGCAGAAAAACCCATTACTCTCATTACACTCATACAATAGCAACCATTCTTACACATTCACACTCATCATATTAGACCCAAATCTTACACATAGAACATATGCATGTTCTAGCACAAGGAGAAGAAAGCAACAATCAAAGTGAAATGACAGGGAAATATGTTTCTTGCACAGATGAAGAGATCTGGACCAGAGAGAGAAAGAATCCTTCCAGGACCATCATCGACTTTAAGTTTTAAAACATTATTTTATTTGGTCATTTTCATACATTATTCATTGGAAACAGAGATCATTTTCTTTTCCTCCCCCCCGTTCCCACCACCCCTCTCCTAGCTGATGCGTGATTCCACTGGGTATCACATGTGTCCTTGTTCCGAACCCATTTCCTTGTTGTTGGTATTTGCATTAGGGTGCTCATTTTAGCATCTCTCCTCAATCATATCCCCTCAACCCCTGTAGTCAAGCAGTTGCCTTTCCTCAGTGTTTTTATTCCCACAGTTTGTCCTCTGCTTAAGGATAGTATTTTTTCTCATAGATTCCTGCAGATTGTTCAGGGATGTTGTATTGCCATTAATGGAGAAGTCCATTCTGTATTCACCTAATTTACTTATAGTTTCCTTCTTTATATTCAAGTCATGCACCCATTCTGAGTTTATCTTGGTATAGGGTCATCATAGACTTTAAATGAACAATAAGGAAGAAAAAAAGAACTATAACCTATGAACTAAGTAGAAAAAATAAGTTCAAGGAACATGTCACATAAGATAAGGTGTCCTTTACATATTAATATCACATAAAGGGAAATGCATCCAACATACACATAAATCCTGAACAAGAGAAGATACAAAACATCAGTCAACATTGGAAGAGGATCCATATACAGAGAGTAAGTATGCATATGCCACACAACATATTTAGAACATAACCATTGAAACACACTGATTTAGGGGCCTGTCGTAAATAAGCAAAGTCCATGTTAATGAAAAACATACAAACTTGTAGCAGGACTCAAAGAGGTAGAAAAAAATTTTTTTTCTGTCTGGTTGACTCCAAAACAGAACTCTTGTATATATGTAATATGTATATACTTAACAGATGTACAGAAAACACACAGGCACATAATATAAATATTAGAGCACTAACATACTAACATAGGATAGGAATTAAACAGACAATCTTAACTTAGATCAAGGAAAGAGAATAGCCAGGGCCGAAAAGGGAAGTTCAAAGTTTAGGGAGCCAGAGGCAGGGAAAGAACAGGATAACAGAATGTAAGAAACTTAACTTAAATATTAAAGAATTTGTAATAGCTACAGAAGTTAAGAAAATATAAGATAACAAAAGAAAAATGTTACCATAGCTATAGGTCATTAAGAAAATTGTTACCAGATAGTTAAATTAACATTGTTGCATATTGTTATGGGACATTGTTAGTCCAAATACATGTTACTGAATTGTATCAATCCTTGTAACAAAAAGAAATCTACCCTGAATAATTTCCCCAAACCCCTACTTAGCTTAGGCTTGGGTAGTTAAAATAAGATAGGAGTAGATATAACCAAGGGAATGCAGTATTCTTATTTTGGAGGGATGGGATATAGAAGATGAGGGAGAGACAGACAGACAGACAGACAGACAGACAGACAGACAGACAGATAGATAGATAGATAGATAGATAGATAGATAGATAGATAGATAGATAGATAGATAGATAGATAAGACTGAAGAAACAATGGTAAGCATATTGTATGTCTCAGGGCATTGTCAAGATGACAATTCCCCACAAGATGAAAAGCGGGAAGTTTAAAACAATTTGCAAAAGAGAGGAAGATGCAAAAGAAGGAAATCTGAACCAGTGAAGCAAGAAGCAGTTCCTGTGGGGGAGGGGCAGAAAGGAAGAGACCCAGGGTGAGAACAGAGGCTGAGTAGAACTCAAAACTTCCACCTCAACTCACTCCTTCAGCTGAGAGCCTGACAAGAGGATTTCAGAGGCTGGAGATCTCTCTCTGGGGACAAACTCCTTACTAGTAATTCCTGGAATTTGTTTGCTCATCTCAAACTTTGTAGCTTGGACTTTGAAAGAAGCCATCAACTGATCCTTGGAGAGGATTTTCTCTACCTCTCTATCCCCAATTTGTCCTGAACTTCAGCAATTTAATCAGATTAGCTCAAGAGTAGGGACAACGACCAGAAGAGAGGTCAAGGCTGAGGGCCTGGACCCCCAAGATTAAGAGGGGGTCAGTCTGCCAGTCTCTGGGAACTGTTGCTACCTACTTTCCTTGCCCAACGTTCAATTTCCCTTCCCTGTGTGGTTCTCTATTAAAGTGTTACTACTTAGATCAAGTCTGCCTACTTTCTGACACCAAAGCAGGAGACTTAAGATTTGGGGAGAACCATAACTCTCCCCAAAGAGGTGGACTAGCTCAAGACCAGGGCTGAGGAATAAAATGGTAGTCAGGGTACTGGGAGGATCCAGAGGCAGAAAAATCTATCCTGCCTCTCAACAATAATTAAAGCCCTCTCCTCCAGTCCTTAACCTCCCTCTCCCAAACCCAATCTCTGAGGAGACATATTCTGTCCCTCAGGAAAACAAATTGACGTAGTCTTCACCAAGATAGAGGGGAAGATCAACCTCTTCTCCCCTCTCATTCTCTCAACCCTTTCTCTCTCCCCAATTGACCAGCTTAGGTGGGTGTAATCTTCCTTATCGGCCTATATTACAAATTTAAGGAGAGCCATTTAATACACTTTGTGGATGATTTGCTTTGGGCCTCACCAAATGCTGCAGCATGCCAAGGAGATAGCAAACATCTCCTGTTGGAATTATATAAGAGAGGACACAAGATCTGTCTCTGAGGCAAAGGGCTACTGACAGTTGGGGTTTCTTCAATTGTTCTCACTTTTGTCCAACTCCTACTTTTAACCCTTACATAAGTATATATTTATATGCGGAGTTCAAAGTAATTTGGGAGTGGGAGCAGGGCAGATATGCAAAAACAGTGATAACAATGGGGAGACTTAGAAAACAGGGGCCAAAGTTGTGCTTTGAGAAAGCACATGAAATAGAGGTGAAAAGGGAGAACATTCTAGGCAGGAAGGACAACCTGCATTAAAGAAGACAGACTATCACATTCTGAGAACAGCAAATAGGCCATTTCAATTGGACTATAGAATGCCTGAGGGGAAATAGCTGAAGGAATCAGACATAGCGAATTCAGAGAGTTATGAATATATAGTCAAAGCTGATTCCACTAAACAAGAGTTCAGGGTCAGTGATAGCCAAGATATGGTTGCAAAGGCAAGTTTATTGTTGTGGCTATATATTTAATAATTCACCAGATTGGTTTATACTGAATCCTTCTTATAAAAATTAGCTTGGAGATGAAATTATATGACAAAGGAATTGAACTTCTCTTGACGTTTGCTGGATGTCATGTACCATTTGGCTTCCTGCAGTGAAAATGGACATGGGTAGTCTGTAAAATTGCTAAAGCACACAAGCATTTCACACCCTTCTCGGGGTTAACAGAATAGAAATCCCCAAGACTCAGGAAGATCTCAAATAGGTACAAAGTCGGATCCTGGAGGAAACATTTTTACATAGGCAGCTGAGTTTTCAATCAATAATTTTAGGAATTAACTTTTTTTTTCACAAAACTCATAAACCCTAGTGAAAATTTGTAACTCCCAAGTGAAAACATGTATTGGTCGCTTCTGTTTTGCGAATACACTGAGCTCTCACTGGCCAATTACACTTAAATACACTCCTTGAGTGGCTGCTCTACAAAGCAGTTTGTCTTAGCTATTTCCAAACTCTGAGTCTGTTTCTTTACTCTATGATTTTTAATGTTTTACTTTGCCCACTGTTTTTCAATATCTGGCTTTCCTCCAAAGGTCACAAGAATCCACTTGTGTAAATGTCTACTGCTGGCCAGCAATGAAAGTATGAAATCAGTTTTGAAAAGACAGATCCAAGCCAGAGTGTGAAGAGGTCTCAAAACTACACAAGGAATTTGTATTTTATCCCATAAGCAATAGGAAGCCACTAAATCTACTTTTTAACAGGAGTATTAATCAATTTGGCATCTGTGTGGAAAATGTATGGGAGAAGAAAACATATGGGTACAGAGGAATCAGTTAGTAGGCTAGAGCAATAATCCAAGCAAGAGGAAATGAGAGTTTGAACGAGGGTGGAAACCTGTGTGAGAGGACAGATACAAGAGATGTTTCAATTCTTTTTTGTAATAAGTACTTACTACTTTTTATAAAAAAGTTAATATACTAATTAAGAGGGGGAAAAAGAAAAACAAAACAAAACTCTTTTTTTAAGAGACCCAACAAGTTAAAATGATTAGTATTCCTACAAGAAAAGAGGTCATTGGTAACTTGTAAAAAATGTTATCACCTGGGCAGCTAGAAGAATTACATTAGAAGGAACAGTGACAAACTGTTTAGGATGAAATGCCAAGACATAAATATGTATACCAACTAGAGCTAAAAACAGAGGTTAATACTAAAAGAAACGGGAAAAGAAACAAAAGGGCGTACACATTTATAAGTCACAAAGAAGCTCATGGCGGGAGGGGGAAGAACATCAATATCCTGGAATGGTAAAGAGGTTGGAGGTAGGAAATACTCAACTCTTGAAATTGACTCAAAGAGGGAAAAACAATTAAATACTTTGGGACAGAAAATTGATTTGACCCCTATAGGGAAGTAGAAGGGAAACAAAGGGACTGGTGGGGAGGGAAGCAGTACAAGGGAGCGAGAGGGTGGGAGGGGTAGTATAAAAAGACTGTAAAGAAAATAAGAGGGGAATAAGAAGGAAGGGGGGTAGAAAGGGAAGTAAAATAAGGGTGGGAATTAGGGGGACTGATTAAAAACAAAACATTGGTATAGAAGGAAATAGTGAAAGAAGAAAAGGCAGGACTAGGAGTGGAAATCAAAATGCTAGGAAATACACAGCTGGTAATCATAACTATGAACATGAATGGAATGAAATCACCCATAAAATGCAAGCGAATAGCAGAGTGATTAGAAACCAAAACCCTACCATATGCTGTCTACAAGAAACACACATGAGGAAAGTAGATACGCACAGGGTCAAAGTAAGAGGATGGAACCAAATCTATTGGGCATCAACTGATAAAAAGAAGGCAGGAGTCGCAATCATGATATTTGACAAAGCCAAAATAAAAATAAATCTAGTTAAAAGAGATAGGGAAGGTAATTACATCCTGATAAAAGATAGTATAGACAACAGGGAAATATCAGTATGCAATATGTATGCACCAAATGGCATAGCATCCAAATTACTAAAGGAGAAAATATTGGGAGCTCAAGGATGCAAAAGATAGAAAATTATACTAGAAAAGTATACTAGAATACAGGACCTGAACCTTCCTCTATCAGAACTAGATAAATCAAACCAAAAAAGATATGAGAAAGAAATAAGAGAAATGAATGAAATCTTGGAAAAATTAGAGTTAGTAGATATGTGGAGAAAAATAAACAGGGACAAAAAGGCCTTCTTTTCAGTAGCACATGGTACATTCACAAATATTGACCATGTATTAGGGCACAAAAACATTGCAAACAAGTGCAAAAGAGCAGAAATAATAAATGCAACCTTTTCAGACCACAATGCAATGAAAATAATAATTAGTAAGGGTACAAGGAGAGACAAAAATTAATTAGAAACTAAACAATACAATTCTCCAAAATTGGTTAAAACACAAATCATAGAAACAATTTCATTAAAGAAAATGACAATGATGAGACATCCTTCCAAAATCTATGGGATGCAGCCAAAGCAGTACTGAGGGGGAAATTTATATCTCTGAGTTCATATATTAACAAACTAGAGAGGGCAGAGGTCAATGAATTGGGCATGCAAATTAAAAAAATAAAAAGGGAACAAATTAAAAATCCTTAGATGAAGACTAAATTAGAAGTCCTAAAAAATCAAATGAGAAATTAATAAAATTGAAAGTCAAAGAACTATTGATTTAGTAAAGAAGACTAGAAGCTGGTACTTTGAAAAAACAAATAAAATAGACAAAGTACTGGTCAATCAATTTAAAAAAAGGAAAGAAGAAAACCAAATTGATAGTATCCAAGATGAAAAGGGAGACCTCATCTCTAATGAAGAGGAAATTAAGACAATCATTAAAAACTATTATGCCCAATTATATGGCAACAAATATGGCAATCTAGGTGATATGGATGAATATTTACAAAAATATAAATTGTATAGAGTAACAGAGGAAGAAACAGACTACCGAAACAACCCCATATCAGAAAAAGAAATTGAACAAGCCATCAAAGAACTCCCTAAGAAAAAATCCCCAGGTCCAGATGGATTCACAAATGAATTCTATCAAACATTCAAAGAACAACTAATCTCAATATTATACAAACTATTTGACAGAATAAGCAAAGAAGGAGTTCTAGCAAATTCCTTTTACAACACAAATATGGTACTGATTCCAAAGCCAGGCAGGTCAAAAACAAGAGAAAGAAAACTAGAGACCAATCTCCTTAATGAATATAGATGCAAAAATCTTAAATAGGGTGCTTTTCCCCTCTACTGACTCTGCCCTCGATGGAGCGGAGCAAGCTCTATTCTCCTTGCTTGGGGGTCAACGGGGAACGGCACTGCTGCTGCCACTTCCAGTGTGAGCACCGGCTGGAAAAATGGTAGGCTGGAGCGGCACAATTGCCACCAGCGTGTGCGGTGCTCTCTTCAGTGGCTACTGTATTTACTTTGATCACAAGATACGCAGTGACCCTAACTTCAAAAACAGGCACCGAAAACGAAGAAACAGAAGCTTGCTAAAGAGAGACCTGGGCTTTCCAAGTTACCTGACCTTAAAGATGCAGAAGCTGTTCAGAAGTTCTTCCTAGAAGAAATACAGCTTGGTGAGGAATTCTAACCCAAGGTGAATATGAAAAAGGTGTTGACCACTTGACAAATGCCATTGCTATCTGTGGGCAGCCATAGCAATTGTTGCAAGTTTTACAGCAAACTCTTCCACCACCAGTGTTCCAGATGCTTCTGACTAAGCTGCCTAAAATTAGCCAGAGAATTGTGAGAGTACAGAGCTTGACCAAAGATGAAGTGGAATGAGAAATATGTCAACATAATAAAATCTAAATAAAAAAATTTAGATAATTCTTAGCCCAGAAGATGAGCAGCAATGGGGAAAAAAAGGGCAAGCACGCTAATTATAGACTATGTATTACACTGAAATCTACCAAACTTAATTCTAACTTTGTGTGTGTAGGTTTGCTTGGATTTTATTTATCTATCTTAGTAAGAAGTGTATTTTGATGAAAACAAAAGAACAAATTTCATTTTATAAATATACTATTAATTATATAAATATCATTAATTTCATTTATTACTAAAATACACAGTTGTAGTTATGCATATGACATGACACTCCTACATGTTAAAATACCCAGTGCTCATTTTTTGATAAAGTTAAGGCAATAAACAGTATTCTTCACTCTGTTACAGAGCTAAAGGGTGGATTTGGTTTATCATAGGAAATTTTGAAGTATATTAGAAAACTTAATTTTTTTAAATTCACCAAACCTAACAGGCTGTGAAGTCACTGGATGTAAAGTATTTCCCATTCATAAAGATAATCATGGATACATTTAGGAGATAGTTTATTTTTTGTGTATAGGGCAATGGCTGTTAAACACCTCAAAAAAAACTTTAGAAGTTTAATTAAAGCAAGCTTATGAGTCCTGGATATTGATTTTGCAATTCAGTTAGTAGAAAGAGCACTGAACTAGTAACAATCAGGAAATCAATGTTCTAGTTCTGTTCTCCCATTAACATATACTGTGATTGATATGGGACAAATTACAGACTTTATCACAAGAACCCCTGTAAAATGAGAGAGGTTTGTATTAAATAATGAGTTCCTTTTAAAAAAAAACTTAAATAGGATACTAAAAAAAAAGACTCCAACAAGTGATCACGAGGGTTATTGACTATAACCAGGTAGGATTCATACCCAGGAATGCAAGGATGGTTCAATATTAGTAAAACCATCCACATAATTGGCCATATTAACAAGCAAACAGACAAAAATCACATGATTATCTCAATAGATGCAGAAAAAGCTTCTGACAGAATACAACACCCATTCCTATTGAAAACACTATAAAGTATAGGAATAGAAGGGTCTTTCCTAAAAATAATAAATAGTATATCTACTGTTTATTTATTTAGTACTGCTATTATTTAGTATATCTAAAATCATCAGCAAACATCAACTACAATGGGGATAAACTAGAAGCCTTCCCAATAAGATCAGGAGTGAAACAAGGATGCCCATTATCACCTCTATTATTTAACATTGTACTAGAAACACTAGCAGTAGCAATTAAAGAAGATAAAGAAATTGAAGGTATTAAAACAGGCATTGAGGAGACCAAGCTATCACTCTTTGCAGATGATATGATGGTCTACTTAAAGAATCCCAGAGAATCAACGAAAAAGCTAGTCAAAATAATCAACAACTTTAGCAAAATTGCAGTATACAAAATAAACCCACATAAGTCATCAGCATTTCTATATAGCTCCAACACATCTCAGCAGCAAGAACTAGAAAGAGAAATTCCATTTAAAATCACTCTAGACAATGTAAAATACTTAGGAATCTATCTGCCAAGACAAACTCAGGAACTATATGAATACAACTACAAAACACTCTCCACACAATTAAAACTAGATCTAAACAATTGGAGAAACATTGATTGCTCATGGGTAGGGCGAGCTAACATAATAAAAATGACAATCCTACCCAAATTAATTTACTTATTTAGTGCCATACCCATTGAACTACCAAAAAACTTTTTTACTGAATTAGAAAAAAACATAACAAATTCATTTGGAATAACAAAAGATCAAGAATATCCAGGGAAATCATGAAAAAAATGCAAAGGAAGGAGGACTTGCAGTCCCAGATCTCAAACCATACTATAAAGCAGTCATCAAAACAACTTGGTACTGGCTAAGAGACAGAAAGGAGGGTCAGTGGAATAGACTTGAGGTAAGTGACATCAGCAAGACAGTCCATGATAAGCCCAAAGATCCCAGCTGTTGGGACCAAAATCCACTCTGATAAAAACTGCTGGGAAAATTGGAAGACAGTATGGGAGAGATTAGGTTTGGATCAACATCTCATGCCCTACACCAGGATAAACTCAAAATGGATGAATGACTTGAATATAAAGAAGGAAACTATAAGAAAATTAGGTGAACACAGAATAGTATACTTGTCAGATCTTTGGGAAAGGAAAGACTTTAAAACCAAGCAAGAGCTAGAAAAAAAGTCACAAAATGTAAAATCAGTAATTTTGATTACATCAAATTAAAAAGATTTTATACAAACAAAACCAATGCAATCAAAATTAAAATTAGAAGGGAAGCAACCAATTGGGAAACATGCTTCATAACAAAAACCTCTGACACAGGTCTAATTACTCAAATTTATAAAGAGCTAAACCAATTGTACAAAAAAAAATCAAGCCATTCTCCAATTGATAAATGAGCAAGGGACACAAATGGGCAATTTTCAGTTAAAGAAATCAAAACTATTAATAAGCACATGAAAAAGGGTTCTAAATCTCTTATAATCACAGAGATGCAAATCAACACTACTCTAGCAGACTGGCTAACATGACAGCAATCGAAAGTAATGAATGCTGGAGGGGATGTGGCAAAGTCAGGACATTAATGCACTGCTGGTGGAGTTGTGAATTGATCCAACCATTCTGGAGGGCAATTTGGAATTATGCCCAAAGGGCGATAAAAGACTGTCTGCCCTTTGATCCAGCCATAGCACTGCTGGATTTGTACCCCAAAGAGATAATAAGGAAAAAGACCTGTATAAGAATATTCATAGCTGCGCTCTTTGTGGTAGCAAAAAATTGGAAAATGAGGGGATGCCCTTCAATTGGGGAATGGCTAAACACATTGTGGTGTCTGTTGGGGATGAAATACTATTGTACTCAAAGGAATAATAAAGTGGAGGAATTCCATGGAGACTGGAACAACTTCCAGGAATTGATGCAGAGTGAGAGGAGCAGAACCAGGAGAACATTTTACAAAGAGACCGATACACTGTGGTACAATTGAATGTAACTGACTTCTCTAATAGAAGCAATGCAGTGATCCTGAACAACTTGGAAGGATCTAACGAGAAAAAACACTATCCACATTCAGAGGAAAAACTGTGGGAGTAGAAACACAGAAGAAAAACAACTGTTTGAATACATGGGTCAAGGGGATTTGGCTGGGGATGTAGATTCTAAATGATCATCCTAATGCAAACACCAACAACATGGAAATAGGTTGTGATCAAGGACACATGTAATACCCAGTGAAATTGAGAGTCAGCTACGGGATGGGTGGAGGTAGGGGAGGGAGAGAAATAATATGAATCTTGTAACCAAGAAATGTTATAAATTGATTAATAAATTAATTTAAATTAAAAAATATTCATGTTAAGGACTTTTGTACCAATCCTAAAAAAAAAAATAAAGGAGGATGTGCTTAAAAATAAATAAATAAATGAGTTAATATATACATTGAATGCTTTTTAATTGTTGGCTGACTGACAGACAATAACAATAAGCCTTCACAGTACACCTATATGAAACATATTATTCAGAAGATAAAAATTATGAAATAAAATGCCTAAATGAGAATTACAAATTTACATTAACATCACTGATGCATATCTTAAATCATGCTACAAGCACAACAAACACAGATCACACAAAGAGATAAAACTGGGATTTATGTGAACCAGTTATTGGCACTTGAAATGGATAAAGACTCCAGGCTAAGCTGCTCACATTTCTGATAGATATAATTTCTGTATCATTAATCTCTTGGGTAATATCAATTCTACCTTATTTATGCAGCTTTTGTAAATGGGGCCAATGAATGCATCATCAATTACTAGAATAGAAATTCATTTCTGAATCTCAGCATGATGTGAGTTTTAACAAAAATGTATTAATTAAAGTACATTTAAAGACTAGCCCAAACCCAGCAACTACACTTAAATATCATTTTCTGCCCTAAATCATTTAAGTTATGATTTAACCATAGTGAAGAAATATTGGCTCTAAGGCTTATAGATAAGACAATCTGGATATGAACTTATACTTTTATCACTTTTCCTAATCAGCTGCTACCAAATGTAAAGACCCAGAATTCCGAAGTACCAATGGTGAAGCATGCTACCCTCTTCATGGAGAAAGCTGATGGCCTCAAGATGCAGAAAAAGTAAACGTTTAGGGATTTAACTCTACTGTTTGTTATAGGGTTTTTTCTTTTAATTGGGAGGGGAACCAGGAAAGGAAAGTGGTGATTAGTGTTGTGACAAGAATTTATTTAGTTTCATTAAGAATAGGTTTCAAGTAAGAAAGGGTTTGCCCACTTTTATGCTGCCCCCTTTACGAGGGAAGACACATCAAATTTGTAGTGGTCTCTTTAAGAGGCCTAGGATGAAAGAAAGTCAGTTGGGAGTTCTGGGTCCAGTCTCTGACTTGTTTTGGAGACAGTTGGTGACTAGGTCATTTTCTGACAGAAAAAGATCTGAGTGGCTTTAGATACTTTCTGTTTGAGAGTTGAGATACATACTGGAGTATTTCCTGAGAGCTTTTCCCCTCTGAGCCACAGGGGGGGCTGAAGAGCAGTTTTTGTAACTAGGAGGCAGTTTGCTTTGGAGGGAAGGGGGGAGACTAATTGTGAGAGGCCTGCTTCTTTGCCTGACTTCTGGAGAGAGAGAAATTGCTTCAACTTCTCTCTCACGATTATAAAATTACTCTAAGTCACTCTAGGAGTGTCTTGTATCCTTGAAAGTTCACCGTTTTAGCATAGCTTCATCTTTGGTCAGTGCAGGTCCACCTCGGTGGACAAGAAGCAGCTCCGTGAGGAGTCAGCTGGGGAGGTTGTGTTACTTGGATAATGCAGTTTAAGGATTAATAGATTTCATAACTCCTCATTTCTATCCTCCTATTTCCTATCCATTCCTCTCCTCCATAATAAATGAGTTGCATTAGACTGCATTAGGCCTTCAATCCACTGTCTGTAGCATAGGTCAATATATCAGCTTTAAAATGTATCAGTAGCAGCTTCAGTTTGATCCTAACAGTTGCCATCCATCCACTGCCTGTGTATCAGTTTAACCGCTGATAACTTTATTATCCCTATAACAGCTTGGCCCACCGAAGATTTCGTTTACTCATAATATTAGAGAGAGTTGCCAAGAAAAAATAAGAAAAAAGAAAAGGTCACAGAAGCTTTGTTTTTAAAGCAGAGAAGAGAAGGAAGGCTAAAGAAATCATCAATAAGCAGAAGTGCTTTGAAAGTTACATATGGAACATATATTTTTTTAAAAAGCGAGTACTGCAATTTCATGCTCGTTCTTTTTCTTCAATATGTAGGTGGAAATACCTACTTTATTTGATGTTCAGAATAAGAAAAAAACAACAATCTAACTCAGTTGACTTTGTTCAAGACAAATTTATAGTATCTAATCTCACTAGATTGATAATCCTTTTACTCTTCCCCAATTAAGTTTCTATCCCTTCCATCATGGTGGTAGTTTCAAACTTTTTATTTTCTCCTAAAATCTCCCAAAGCATCCCCTATTTTTGCCTCATCCACAACTGGAAAAATCAAGGCTAATATTTAGTAGGATCTGCTTATATTCCCCTACTTTACAAGTCAAAGTCCTTAGCATTATCTTCTACTTTCTCCTCCTTTATTCTATGGTAGAGTAACCTTCCTCCCTTTCTTTTCTACCCCATCCCCACCCCATGATTCCCATGGATGATTCCCAGATTTATATATCTATTAACCCATTGTTGTACATTTCAAATTATGTCACATAGCATTTAAAACTCAGCACATCTAAAATCGGACTCTTGATTTTTCTCTCCAAACTCATTGCTCTTATAAACTTGTCTATAACCATAAAGAACACCAATATCCTTCCAGTTTCCCAGGACCACAACTCAGGAGTCATACTGAAATCTCCACTCAAACTAACCCAGACAAAACCAATCAATCACAAAGTCTCACAATTTCTTCCTTTATATCTGTCCCCTTCTCTTTACCCATACAATCATCATCTTAATGCTCATCATTTGTTGCTTGGATTACTGCAATAGCTTCCCAACTACTAGTATTGCCTTAGGTCTTTCACTTTTCCAAACATCTTTTAGGGAAGTGCCACTTCCCTGGCTTGCCATTTAAAGCCCTTGATAATCTGGATTCAACCTACCATTCCAGCCTTATTACATATGCATAGCACGTTGCACTGTGGTTCTCAAATTGTGGCCCAGAAGTCCATTAAGATCCCCAAAATCCTCGTGGGGGTCCATGTGACCAAAGCTATTGCTTCTATAATGTTTTAATTTCTAATTACATGAATTAAGAATAAATATAACCCACAAAACAAAAGATTTTAGGATCTTCAATAATTTTTCAAGAGTATAAAGGGGTCCTAAAACCAAAAAATTTGAGAAGGGCTACTCAGTACTATAGCGAAATCAGCCTACTAGTTGATCTTCATATTACACTCCATCTCCCAGCTCCATGCCTTAAATCTTGCTGGTCTCCTGGAAAGCACTCTCCTTTCACCTCTCCCTCTATTTTTTACCAAAACTCTGTTCAAGTACTATCTCCTACATTTATGAGCTTTCCTAATTTTAATTTCAAGGGCCTCCTCTAATCCCCCAATTGCCTAGTATTTATTTTGTACATATTATGCTATCCTCCAGATATAACGTAAGCTCCTGGAGGGCAATACCTAGCATAGCATCTGACACATTTTAGGGATTTAATAAATGTTTGCTTGAATTTGAGTTCTGTAAATTACCAACTACTTTTAAGATCTCAAGTAAACTCCTTAATCTTTCTAAACCTGCTTCCTCGTCTGCAAAATAAAGTGCATTAGACTGTCTCCCAAGTTTCTTCCAACTCTATAAATTTCAACTCCATAAAATCATAGACCTATAAGACATCTTAAAAGTCATCTAATTCAACCCTCTGTTTTACAAATAAGGAAAAATGAGACTTGTCCAATGCCACGCAAGTAGAGCTAAATTTGGACACTTGGTCTTCCTGATCCAAACTCAGCACTCTTTCCATTGCACTTGGTAATGACATTCCACATTTTGCTACCTATGAAATACAGAAGTATTTAACCCTAAAAAAATGTCTAAGTATACTGCTTTACCCTAAAGATTTTTGGTGAGCAGGATTATTACCTGTGGCTGGGTTGATGCTGGCAGCAATATGAAAGTGGCAAAGTGCATTGGCTTGCAGAGGGGTATTCCTATGGACCTGATGAGGATTCTGCTGATGTGGGAGGTAGCCAGTATGTGCTACAAGTGCAAGTGATCTTCTTCTTCCTTTACGAAAATGCCTCAGGTTTACCTATGTGAATAAGACTGTTTTTAGAGTGCCTTACTTTCATAAACTACATGTATTCTTAAAATAATATTGATTCTGTGAGCTTTAAATACATTGAAAACCGTGTAATAAATGCTCAGGAATCTTCTCTCCTAAAGTGATTGGCTATATTAACTTCCACACTATTTCTCTAATTCATTCCATTACATAACTTCAAAAGTTTTAGCTATGAAAAAAGTAAAAAGAGAAAGTTTACTTCATTGCTACTTCAGTTCTCTTGCTAAGATTGCATTTATTTTCCTCCAATCAATGAGACAACTAAACCATAACACTCACTTCCAAAGCATTTTGAACTCGTTCCTTACTGGAAGGATTCCTCTTGAAGTTATTTGTTAAATTTGGGTCAGTCCAGTGGTTATAGTTTCCTTCATATAAAAGACTATCATTTGGTAAAAAAGTCTCTACCCATAGGCGGCACACATTATCTTTGCAGCAAGTCAATAATACATTACAAACAGAAGCCCTGTGGAAGAAAACAATATTAAGAATCCAAATCCAGTGCAGAAAATTAACATGGTAACTAGTATTACTTAAATGTACATTCAATTTTTAAAGTACTAATGAAGAAAAGTTTACAGCAAATATAAAGCAATACTACTGTTGAGTTTATATCCCAAGGTCCATATTGGCCTCACTCTTTATATAGGCATTTAAATCTTTTCTGCCTCTCAAATTTTATATTTACATTTATCTCCAAAGTAAGCAAAGAAGTCATTATGCATAGTGTCTTCAGATGCTATTCATACAACTGAAAAACTAATTACTGACCTAGGCATATATTTGCTGGTCTTCCGCCAGGAAAATCCATTTACAGCTCTAGGATGTGCCAGGTAAACAAATGAAAAGTCAACCTCGCCTCCTTGTGTTTGCTTTTCTGGACCTATATCTTGAGAGGTAACTGTTGATCGCCAGTTGTCTGTATTATACCACACTTTCAAAAGGCAGTCATCCTAAGGAAAAAAAAATAGAATGAATAATACAACCAAAAGAAGAAGGTGAAAATCATTCTTTTTAGATTAGAATCACAAGGTTTAATTTTATTTTAGAGAAGTTAAAATGATATTTTTTTATAAATCTTTTTATTTTGAAGTACTTATGCTAAACTGAGATGTTCTTTTCTATCAGTTTTGTAATTTTCTTTAAAGGATGTTTTTTAAAAATCCCAAAATAATGTCTAATGGTACGAGTATCCGAGTCCATTAGGATGACCCAATAATAATTGAAGATGTGCTTTAAGGTTAACAAGTACTTTTATTTGCTCTTTTTCATCTGTGTTCCATTCCAGGGAACAAACTCCCTCTTATCAATATAGAATGGCAACTATTCTGCAATTTATAGTATTAGACAGTTGCCTCATTTTTAGTGGTTCAGGTAATTTTTATCTCTATTTTGCAAATGAGAAAACTGAGACTCAAAGAGGTTACATGATTTATCATTTGGTCAGTAAATAAACATTTATTAAGCACTTACTATGAGCTAAGGGTGAATAAAAGACCAAATGAGGGTTTTTTTAAGGATGTAAGCAGATGGGTATGTTTGTGAAGATGGAAAGGAGGCAGTAGAGGGAATGATTAAAGATAAAGACAAAATGGGAATGATAAAAGGGGCAATTTATAAGAAAGAATGAGATGGAAAAGAATCATTTGAGCAGGAAAAGGGGTTAGCCTTGGTAAGGAATAAGACCACCTCATCATACAAGACAGGGATGAAAGAGGAGTTAGTGGCAGAGGCATCTGAGTGAGATGACATGAAGAGGAGAGAACTCGGAGCAAATGGCCTAATTTTTTCTGTAAAATGTGATAAGTTGATAAAGGAGGTATATTTGTATCATCTAGCAACACTAAGGACCCATTTAAGGTAATATACAAATTTGTAGTGGATCCAGTCAGAATAACTGTATGATTTCCTATACCTTCATTCAACAGCACAAGTGTAGATACAAAGGCAACAGATGATGGGGGTGATACAAAGCTAAGGCTGAGTAAGGCCCAATGGGTTATTATGGGGACTAAAATCTCAAGAAGACAATGTAGAGTTCAACTGGTTCACTAAGGGGTCAAAATAAAGAAGAGGAGAGAGTGACTAGAGAAGGGATGATGTCCTGGGAGCAAACTGAGCAAACTGGGAGCAAACAAGTCATTGAAGGTCATAGTGCTTTAGGGGGGGTGATAAGAGAAGGCAGAAGAAAAGGTAGAAACCAAAAGATTATGGTCAGATAAGCATGCAGAGGACAATAGAAAGTGAGGGCCAGAATGTAAAATCAAGTCTTCTATCTCTATGTTAAGAGCTCTGTCCTCTGCACTACAATGTAATATGAAGTAATAGACTTTCCCTCCACCCAATTCATTTCTTCTGAAGTAATGAAGCAGTATTTACTCATAGGCACATGTTCCTAAAGTTTAAGGACAGGAAAGCTTTAGAAGGCTTAGAACTATTAAAGAAACTTATATGAAACAAATAAAATTAGGTAAATGTATATTAATATTTAGACAATTTTCCATTAAATTAAGTGACCATCTGAAACAAAAATATTTCAAAAATAGCTGAGTCTATATTTGAACTAATATTGATAGATACTGTGAGATTTAAAATGGTTGAGGTCTTAAACTGTAGTGATTAAAATAGTGGAAGATATAAATTGTGATAGATATAAGAGAGGGTGAGTAAATTTGACCGCAGAAATATGTTTCACTACAGTGTCTTGGGTTTTAAAATCAAATATAAGGTGGTTGCCAGGGAAATATTCCCAATTATTCAAATACCCAAGTCAATTGGGTTTTATAGAGATTTTAATTAACAATACAATGAGTAATCAAAGAAAGAGAGAGAGAGAGTAAGAAAGGAATAAGTATGAAGGGCCTCAAGCCAATATGGCCTAGACCTGAGTCTTAAAAGAGAAATCAGTCAGTTTTTTAACACTCACCACAAGGTCTGACTAAACAAGGATACTAGTGACACCAGGCCAGCGTCCTTCCTCAAAGAGTCTTCCAGCCAGAGATTGTTTCAAAAGGCCTCTCTCAAGAGCCTCCAGAGCTCCTACCCCAGAGGGACAGAGCCCCTCAGAGGAGCTCCTCAAGGAGCTCTCCTTTAGAATGAGATTTCCTCCAAGAGCACTTCTCCTCAAAGAGATCTATCTCCAAGGAAAGAGCCCTCAAGCATCAGTCCTCAAGGAAATGAGTCTCTCAGAATGAGATCCTCCAGAATAAGAATCAGAAATTGAGATGCCTGAATGAGATCCAAGCTCTTATTTTTAAGGGCAAAAATTTCCTCTGTCACCTCCCCTAAGTCCTTACATCTACCAATCACTGTAGATGTTTCTAAAGGATCGCCCATTTTGAATTCACAGCTGAGTAGTTTTAATCTCTTTAGTAAGTCAGAAAAAAATGGTGCTGTTTTGACAAATTTCATTAAGAAAAAACCTCTGAATAAGTTATCACCCTTTTAGGTTTAAGTAGTTTACAAGTTGCCCCACCTTTTTAGGTACTTAGTATCCCATTGTATCAATTCTAAAACAGTCATGACTCAAAGAACTTCCTGTCCCTTCCATAAGCATGGGTCAAAGCACTTTCATTGTTCAGCAAGGAGTTTTCTGTCCTAAAGCAGTCTTAAGTAGGGTGGAGTAGGAATATTCCCAAGGCAAGGAGTTTTCACATTCAAGTAGAATTCTCACTATCTGCTAGGGAATTTAAGTAGAAGATTCCCCAATGGGGAAATTTCCAACATTCATAAGTCTGAGAAATTTTAAGGTTTACAATACATAGATAGATATAACTTCTATATTAAACTCAGGATCCCAAATTTTATTTATACTTCTTTATGATAGATAAATAGTATAGATACTATAATTACACTATTACTGGTTTAAGTTGGTTTTTGTTTTGCTTTGCTCTTTTTAAATTGCCAAATATGAATAAGTAGTAGTAGTCGTACTTTTGGACCAACAGCAAGCACTAAGAGATGTGTGGGATTAACCAGCCCTCAGGGACAGGAAGAAGAAACCAGAGACAGGAAAGAGAAACCATAGAGAAAGGAAGTGAGGTAGGGGAAGGTTATAAAAGGCTGCCAGCATCAGTTGGTCAGTCTGTCAGTTGCTGACAGTTGGGGTGAGGGGGGGTTGGGGGAGTGAGTTGGTGACAGTGAGGGCTAGCAGTTGCGGGGAAGTTGGCTGCTGGGCATGAGTTGGTTGTTGGGGGTTGGTTGCTGGTGGTACAGATTGGTGATTAGCTACTAATTGGGAGATAGATAGATATATAGATATATTGATTCTGCCTGGTGAGCTGAGCTGAAAGGTGATCAGCTGGACTTACCTGAAGGGTAGTTATGAGCAGCAGTTATAGGTAGATATAGGCAGTTTTAGGTAGTAACTATAGGAAGTTAAAGAATAACTAGTATAGACATTAGGAAATTTTCTTTCTCTACCTCTTTCCTATACTTCTCTCCTTTACTATATTCATTTTACTATATTCTTTTACTATCTCTATTTTAATTAAACTAAATTGCTAATTGTTAAAAGCTGCTAGAAGTTTTCTTTTCTCTGGCTTAAAGGGATAATATTAATGCACAACTCTACTAGTCTCATTAAAACTTAAATTACTAAAAGCTGCTCTCTTATTTTGTCAAAATTCCTAATTTAACTCTTATAATAACAAGAGTACTCCACTTTTAAAATTTAAAACAGCCCTTGTGATACAATTATTTGGAGGGTCCTCTAGTGAAGCTTGATGCTCCATGACCTCCCATCTCTCTCCCTACCAAAAACAAAAGGAAAAAAAAAAACCAAAACCCTAAAAAAAGCAAAAGTGGAAGCAAAAGTGACTAAAACAAAAAGGGAAGCTCATTGCAGTTGGAAGACTTCCTACCCTTCAGGATGAACCACAGAAAATCTTAAGATAAAGGGGCCCTACTGTATATTGTTCTTGAAATAATGTCTTATCTGCACACACAAGCAAAGAAATGTTTGCAAATGTCTTTCAGGCAACGCATGTCATATGTTGCAAGTTTCTACTTTGCAATAAAGACTTTGCTTGCTGAAGAATGGTCACAACACCGTAGCCTAAAATATGTTGACAGTTTGAATTTTATTCATATGAAAGGATCATTTAGTTATCTAAATAAAATTAAGGCTATGACAATAGTATTGTATTCTAATACAAAACAACATACAACCAGAAGTTTTAATAATTACCTTTCCTGCAGTAGCAAAAAATTCTCCATCAGGTGAAAATTTCATTAAATGAACTTGGGAAGCAGTTCTATGAAATATAAAAGCAATTTTCTTCATCAATCTAAGCATTTCAAGGATGATAAAATTAGCAAAGTACTCAATGCTGTTATTCTGATAAGAAAGTCAGACTAACACACCTGAAAATGCACTGCTCTACTATCAAATTCACTTCTATTCTATATAGTCTCATAAAATAACCAATTTACAAACAAGTTAACAAAAAAAAAAATTCAAGACTTAGGAAATAAAGTAACAAATGAATTAAAACCTAAGATGATTTCAAAAGTCAAAATCTTTACATTAATTCTACACATGCAAAAAATACAAAAAGAATTATCTCTTTAAAGATGAAAATTTTAAGGACAGATAGAATTAATTTTTAAAAGCTGGGCTAATCTGTTATAAGTAGACTATAGAATAGACTTCTTTTAAAAAGAAACTGAGATTTCAAAAACAAGGCTTCTGGTTAACTATGTTTCTAGAATTTCATATACTCTTTCCAACATCAAGAAGTTTGGACCAGTAATAACAGTATTTTCCAAGTTAAAATATCTGAAGGGATTTAATTGACTAAGAGCAGTCTTATGTATTGGGCATGACTCATTAAAATATAATCTTCCCTTGATGCTTGTTGAGACTAGTTTTGTTTTATTCAAAACAAGCTCATTTCCCATTATCGTCTTATCTCTTCTATGCTCTGCTGAGCTTTACCTACCTACTCAATCTCCCTATCCCCAGTCTATCCTTAGATAGATAATAGCTAATTTTTTTTAACCTTTACTTTCTGTCTTAAAATCAATACAAGTTTTGGTATCAACGCAGAAGAGCAATAAGGGGCTGGGAAATTGTGATTATGTGACTTACCCAGAGACATACAGCTAGGAAGCATCAGAGGCCATATTTGAACCCAGGACCCCCCAATTCCAGGCCTGGCTCTCTATCCACACTAAGCTGCCTCAATAATAGCTAATCTAAACACTTAACAAATTAATATCCTCTCCCTAATTCAACAAACATAGAAATGTGTGATTTTGTTTTCTAAAAAAAGATATGGGTGCTATCTATAAAGAGATTTGTAGAACTATTCTTCTGTATAGGTTTTAGGAAAGTGGACAGAAAAAGAATTCCAAATAAAACATAATAAAACCTATCTTCCCTGCCCCCTTTTTGATTTTACAGTTGTTTCTAATGCCTAAAAGTTAAATTAAGCATTTTTAACAATATTGTGGTAAGGGAGAAAAAGAATTATCTCTGGAGTCAGAAGACTTATTCTTCTAAGTTCATATCTTGCCTGACTCTTATACCTGTATGACTTCAGTGAAATGATAACCTCCCTGCGGTTACAATTGTCCATTCTGTTAAAAATGAGGGGGCTAAGATTTGGTAAGACTTGATGCCCCTTCTAAGCATAATTCTATAAATCTATGCTGTTAAAATAATTTTTTAAATTGTTTTTATTTGCACATTTGCTACTTACCTACAGTGCCAAATACATCGCCAATCCCCAAAATTAAGATCTGTTTTTTCAGGATTTTCATCTTCAGATTGCTTCTCCAAATTATTATTAGACCAAAGTTGCAAACAGTTAGAACCAGTTAAGAGACGACTGCCTAAAAGAATATAAGGCATAATTTATTCTTTCTCTTTGCAATCTTACATGTAATCATATATTGAAATACAAAATATTTCATGTATTAAAGTTTTATAAAATATTCCAAAATTTTCCCTCTCCTGCCATGCTCTCAGCATGTCTCATATGTCACTGAAAAAAAAAATAGGTCATTCCCCTATAACAGTGATGGCAAACCTATGGAACAGATAGCACAGAGCTCTCTCTGTGGGCACTCAGCCACCTCCCCACCCCACCCCTAGCCCCAGAGTTCATTACTAGCAAGGCAGAGGGGCACAGGTAGAGCTGCTCCCTCCCCCTTTCCAGTGTGCCTGATGACATTTTTTCACATCAACCGCCCCTCTGCCCAACAGCCCAATGGGAATACACAGGGAATAAGATGGGTGGTTCAAAGGCCATAGAGCTGGAGGGGAGCCAAGCACAGGGCCAGTCCCCTCCCCCTCTGTACACTCTCTGAGGACATTCCTCATTTCACCCTCCCCTCCACCCAGTAGACCAATGGGAGCACTTCCTCCCTCTCCTGTGTAGGGTAACAGGAGGGAAGGGCATGACATGAAGGTCTCTGGTGGGGAGCCAGCACAGCACTGTGTCTAGAGGGCAGGTTGGGGGTGGGGCCCAGCACTCCATCTCTAAAAGGTTCACCATCACTGTCTTAAAACTCTGTCTCCTCCCTTTCTCTTCTCATCTGACATCACAAAGATAATTCTCCTCTTTCACCCTTATTACAAGCATGATAAAGTGGTCCTTCTACTAAGGCAAACCATTATACATGCAAAAGGGATGCCATTCCATTCAGTCCTCGTCCCTCTATCACCCATACTCTCTCATCCAACTACTGGCTGCTTCACTACTGACTACAACCTGCCCATGTTTTTCACATCTGCAACAACCCTCATCAGACCAACTGTCTAACCCTGCTAGCAATCATCCCATGTCTTTTCTCCCGTCCATGGCTAAACAACTTGAGAAGGCCATCTACAAGTGGTACCTTACTTCCTTTCTTTTCACTGCCTTTTGATCTCTAAATTCTGGCTTCCAATTTCATTCCAAATGAAACTGCTATTTCCAGAGTTACCAATGACCTATTAATTGTCAAATATAATGACCTTTTCTGAATCCTCATATGTCTTGTCTACTTACAAGATTTTGACAATGTCTAGCATTCTCTTTTCCTTGTACTCTTTCTCTTGGTTTTTATGACATTACTCTTTCCCAGTTCCCCTAAGGTTAAGACTACTCCTTCCCAGTTTTCTTTGCTGAACCTTCATCCAGTTCATACCCTATTATTATAATACATGTTCCCTAAGACTATGTTGGGCCCTATTTTATTCTCCCTATATATTCTTTCACTGGGTGATTTAAGCAGTTCCCAGGGACTCTGTTATCATCTCTATGCTAAGGATCCTCAGATTTACTTATCTAGCCCTAACCTCTCTTGACCTTCAGATCACATTTCCAACAACCTATTGGACATCTTAAATTAGATTGTAGACATCTTAAATTTAATATGTGCAAAACTAAACTCATTATCTTTCTCAGAAAATCATTCCCTCTTCCTAACTTTCCCATTCCCAGTATCACCATACTCCCAGATGCCCATTCACAATCTAAGTATCATACTCAATTCCTCACTCTCATCCTCATATCAAATCAGTTGCCGTGTCCTCTCATTTCTATCTTCACTACAACTCTAGTATGTAACCCCTTCATTCCTCTAAAAGTGCCACTACCCAACAGAAGGCTCTCATCATTGTAAAAGCCTAGATAATCTACCACTCCCCCTCCTTCCCTTCCTGGTTGTCCTCTCTCCAAGGCATCTCCACTCAGCTGTGAAGTTAAATCTTCCAATCTATCTTTCATATTGCTGCCACACTAATGTACTTAATTCAGACTTGATTAGATCTCTCATTTGCTGAAAAACCTTCAGTTCTTCACTACTGCCTACCAAATAAGAGTTCAAACTCAAACATCTGGTACATTTTACCTTCTTAGGCTTACTCTGTATTACTTC
Source organism: Monodelphis domestica (assembly GCF_027887165.1). Taxonomy (NCBI): domain Eukaryota; kingdom Metazoa; phylum Chordata; class Mammalia; order Didelphimorphia; family Didelphidae; genus Monodelphis; species Monodelphis domestica. The sequence continues at coordinate 285,643,989 of NC_077233.1, read as the reverse complement.
TCTCACCTTTGTCTCTCCCCAATATATGCAGATCCCTCTGTACTTTTTAAGTGTTTATGGAATTACTGGTACTTAAGAAATGTTTACTGAATTGTCATAAAAACAATAATTTCTAAATTCAAACAGAATTTTAAAACTTAGAAATTATGAAAAGGTATATCTTTCTTATTCTTAAGGGTGTGCAAACAAAAATTAAGAAGACAACCAACAGTCACTATTTATAGACTACAATCTACTACCAAATACAATTAAGAAAATGTTCATTCCTTTTTAATAACACTGTTTAAATGAATAATTAAAGAGTTTAAGTGTCCTCTGAATCAAAAGCATTGCTATAGTAAACACGAGGAAAAGTGATTGAGCCTTTACCTCTTCCTTCAGTTCTGTAATAATCAAAATAATTATAATACTTTTTTAACTGATCTCACTTAAAAATTAATTATCAATGGATGGAATCTAAATGGAAAGTTAAGATGTAATACATTTTTTTGAATATGTTCAAAGATCTTTTGTACAAGGATATAAGGAAATGTCTCAAGTTGAAATTTTACCAAACTAAAATTTAATATGAGAATAGTCTTATAGCTAGACTAAATATCAAAATGTTTCATTTAATATAGTTTTCTTACCTGTGGGGTCCCACGTTATATTGTGTGCTATGGACTCCAGAAAAAACTGGCCACTTTTCTGCCATTGATTATATAATTCCTAAAAACAAAAGTAATGAATAAGATGACATTACTGGCACCTCTTTCTTCTCTTTTATAAATGTACAAATTACTGTTTATTCCCACTGAAGGAAATTCAAATAATTCAGTTAGCTACCAGTAAATGAGATAAAGGAGACTCATATACAGATATCTTATATTTCTTAGAGCTCAACCATCTTTCCTTCATACTACTCACCCATTTACAAATTCCACACTGTCATTTCTATCTCCACTAAAGTTCAATGGAATGTTGAACAATAGGGTACAATCCTTTGGATTTCATTACAATAAATCACTTCACATTCAGACGCTGCTTTTCATAAACTGATATTCATTTGTTCAATAAATATCTAAACTAAATCCATAATTCATCTTTGTGATTCTCATTTTCAAAGCAATTTTTTCATGTTGTTATAATTCATTACCAAGAGGCCATTATATCAGAACTAATAAAACAGAATTTAAGCTTAATTTAAGTTTTCCCATTCACAAAAGAATGTTTTGAGAACCATAGGCACAAAGATCAAATGATATTTCCTTTTTATGAGGACCTAAATGCTTTCTCTTGAGATATTAATACTTTTACAAATCAGTTTCCAGCCTAATCTCTATGAAATACACATTTATTGCCATTTTTGTAGAGTCTACACTATTTGTCAAAAAAAGGAATTGGTTTTCCTTCAATCTTTCACAACTACTATCATGATTACCAATTATGTACACTCAGAAGGGAAAAATAAATTGCTATTGCTTCTTCTACTTAATTTTATTTTACTTCATGAAGATATATTTTATATAGTGGGATAATTTTTAAATAGCTATATAATAGCTTTTAATTATTTTAGTTATTCTGTTATATGAATCCACACAAACACTGGTATATAGATTACTGTTAAGAACTTTTATGCAGGTAACTCAGTGGATAGAGAACCACATCTGGAGGTCCTGGGTTCAAATTTGACCTACATTGTAGCTTTGTGACTGGGCAAGTCACTTAACCCCAACTGCCTAGCCATTATCATTCTTCTGCCTTGGAACCAATTCTTAGTATCAACTTAGTATCAATTCTGTGACAGAAGGTAAGGATAAAAAAAAAAAGCATATACAGGGACAGCTAGCTGGCTGTTTGGTGGATAGACCATAGAGTGTCAGGCCTGGAGTTGGGAGGACCCAGGTTCAAATCTGACCTCAGACATTTACCAGCTATTATATATAGAATTGATACTAAGACAAAAGAATTTTTTTAAAAAGATAAGAATTTATGTGAGGTTTTAAGGAGTCTTTCAAAGCAAATTTTAAAACCCTTTGAGGAAATTTTTCCTTTATGTTAGATAGTGGAAAGACAATGACATAAGAGTAAAAGAGATTTTGATCCTAGTCTAAGACCTGCCAAGAATTAGGTATATGATCTTATACAAATTACTAAACTTCTCTAAATCTCCATTTCCTAAAAATGGAGTTAATGACACTTAATAAGATACAGGATAAAGTGATTTGAGGAAAATAAAGTCCTTTGTAAATGTGAGGCATATTATTATTTTATCTGACTGATATTGAATGTTATTTTGGAAATCTCCAGTTTCTTCAAGTATTGTGAATATAAAACTCCCATCCCCCTTTTCTGATTATAATAGTATTGTTCTTTATGATTATTTTAAGAACATAATCATTAGTCTTGACTTAATAGTCAAATAACATCATTTGTTCTACATGGATTATAAACATTAGCTAAGAAAAATAGTTTACATCTTGTCCTTAAGCCTATAACCCAAGAGTTTCCACATAGCCCACTATACTCCTCTTTTTTGTAAAACAAGATAGTCAGACGGAGCTGCTGACTCCTAGTACTACATCAATAATTGTCAGCAGAAAAACAACTAGCCTCCAACCCCTTATTGCAGAGGCCTTGGAAAGGTCAACCATAATAATAGACAAGTTACCACCCATAGTGGTTTTTTTTTTTTACACTTTCTAGCTTAATCAGCATTTCCGTCATTAATTAAAAACTACCTATGTGAAAGATTTTGCATTCATTCTATTTTAATTGTGATTATATTTTCTGTTACTGTGTCATCAGATTTCTTGGCATAAAAGGCTCTCTCCTACTACTGTACTCCTACTGGCTTGGGGTCTCTGGTTTTGATCTTGACCAGGTCCGGCTTTATTGGGAGTTTGGCCTCCTCTCAATAAACCTATTTAGCTTGGAGTTTTTGTGTTGGTGTGATAAATTTTTGCCACAGTTTCATCCCGAAGGGAGCCAGAAAAAGACTGCTCATTTATCTCTGTCATACTTCTTATTTATAAAGTCATTACGTGCAACTCTGAAGTTAGCTAAACTATCCTCATTCTTTTTGTTACAGGTCTTATTTTCCACTCTGGGACATTCCACTTCTTTACCACATCTTGAAGCCTATATGAACTGTTCATAAGTAATTACAAACTATGGTAAAGAAGTGGAATGTCATGTCAAAGATACAAATACCTTTGAAAATGTAATAAAGGAGACAGAAATGAAAATTATCACACTAAACCAGATTATTGTCATTTTTCCAGTTACTGTACTGCTTATTGCTAAACTTTAGTTAATCAAAAGCTTATCAGTAAAATAAGCAAAGAATCAGCAGAGTCAAAACAGTTTCAAGATATTTCATCTAAACTAGTTTACTGTCCTAGTAAAATAAAACTATATACTGAAGAAAATGTTTACTATACCCTTAACAATATATATCTTCCTAAATATTGATGGTCACAGTGATTCATACAAAATCAGAAAAAAAGAACCTTTCAGTAAACAAGAAATCTTAACCACTAAAAGAAAAAAAATTATAAACTGCTTACCACATTTGGAGTGTTCTTTTGCTTCAGTAGGTTAACTGGTTCAAAAACACAAATAATGTTTCCATATGAAGCTGCAATCTTTAAGAAGACAAATAAAAATTTCTATGTAACATGGCAAATAAATGTGTATTCCATTTTTATGCAGATCAGTGTTTTTGTGGCTTTCTTCTATTAAATCTTCCAGTAGAATATCTGAGCTTTATTAGACTTAAAAATGGAATTTAGATTGATTAGAAAAAATTAGAATAATTAATTTGAATTAAAATAACATTTTCAGAATTAAAATTCCTTTGGAGATCATAATATTTGTACCATCTCAACATGCCTTCCTGATTCTCTAATATGCAGAATCATGGAAAGACCATTAGATAAGGAGTCAGATCACCAGGTTTCAGTTCCTGGTTCTGGTGCTTCCTGTCTATGGCACTTTAGGCAACTCTCTTAGCTTCTCTGAGCCCAAGTTTCTCCATCTGTAAAATGAAGTAATTGAATGAAATCATCTCCAACCTTCCTTTTAGTTCTAAATCCCAGATCAGATATCAGAGATAAGTGAAATATGGTATTTAGAGTACAATTCATAACTATTAATTTGTTACTCTCTCAAATCTATTGAGTCAAATTGAATGCATAAATCAAAGCTCCTACCTGGGATAGCATTTTTCTCAACTATCCCTCAAATAGTTCCTTCTTTTAAAATGAAGTAATCCATTTCTAGAGGTACAGGAACCTTCCCTTAGTGTGCCACAAAAATAGAATCTTCTAAAGAACTTAGAGATCATATAGCACAGCTGATTCTTTTCATGTTTGAAAAACAAAAAGAATTGAGGTATCGAAAGATCAAGCACTCTGTTTAAGGTCACACAGCAGCAGAACACAAGAGCTGAAGTCTCCCCGGTTCACAGATTAGGAACTTTGGAGTTTTATCCTCTTCATTTTACAAAAGAAGAAAACCAAATGCCAGTGAGATGAAGGGAATGTCCAAAGTTCACACAGTATATCTAGGGCTAGATTCTGGGGACTTTATTCTGATTCCAAAACTCTCTCACAACCATATTCCAGAAGAAACTGCCTTGATAAACTGCTCCATTCCAAATTTAAAACTTGCCTAAATTAAACCAAACCTTTAAGAAGTTCCACATTAAATATGCTATTCTGAGAGCCTCAAAACTCTAACAAAATTTCTTGAACTAAACCCTCAGGCCCACATACAATCCTTTGTTTGACCTTTCAAAACCTTCTGATGTTTTAAATCTACAAAATAAAAGAAACTTTGAAATCACACAAAATGTGTTTAATCCTTCATTTGTTGCAATGTTTACTCAGTTTGCCTTTTCATACTTCCATTTATTTCCTGATATGTAAATTCTCTAAAACAGGAATTTTACTTTCTTCCTTTAATTTCCACTTATGTTTCATGGATAAACAGGATTAAGTATCATCTGAGTTAGATTTTTCTTAAAAGTAAAAAAAAAGGGGGCACCTGGGTAGCTCAGTGGATTGAGTGTCAGGCCTAGAGACAGGAGGTCCTAGGTTCAAATCTGGCCTCAGCCACTTCCCAGCTGTGTGACCCTGGGCAAGTCACTTGACCCCCATTGCCTAGCCCTTACCACTCTTCTGCCTTGGAGCTAATACACAGTATTGATTCCAAGACGGAAGGTAAGGGTTTTAAAAAAAAAAGTAAAAAAAAATTTCATCAAGACAGAAGTTAATATAAGTAATCCATGCAACACAACCCAGGATGGTCTAAAATTCCCAATCTAATCTGGTCAAAGCTGCAAAACTCTAAAGAAAAACTAAATAAGAGAAAAATCTAGTTTAATATAGAAAATGTTTCCTGAATTATGTATCATGGAATATTTGCTAAAATGGCAAATCTTCTGAATCAATGTGACAATGCTAAGTGAATAATTGATTCCATTTTTACTAACACAAATCATAATTTATGACATATTTCATTTTTTCACAGCAATCCTTTACTAGTTAAGCACTTAATTTCAGCCTTTAAATAGCTATAATGTAGCAATTTCCTTCCCACCCCCAAACTGAAAAAAATTCAGTTACAGGCTAGGACCATGATGGCAAACCTATGGCATGTGTGCCAAACATGGCACCTACACAAAAGACTTTCCATGGGCAAGGTTAGGCTTGGCCCTCTGGGAGGCTGGCCTAGCCCCCAAAAGTAGGGGTGGGGCATTCTGGCCTCTTTCTCCACAGTCTGAGGAGCTGAGCACACAAGTGAGCTCAGCTCAGCCCAGGGGGTGGCCACGCCCCTCAGTCCCACCACCCCACCCCACCCCCAGGCTCCAGGGAGCTCAGGAGAAGGCTAATTGACTCAGATTGGAGATAGATTCTAAGAACCTATAGCCCCACAAAAGGAACAAAGTCCTTTTAGTCTTTGTGGGCCCTTACTGGGTGAATAGAACAGGTAACAATCCAGCTTTTGGTAAGCAAAGGATTAAGTCCAGGCCCAACAGACTGCACAGACCCTAATTAAAATAACTCCCTGAGTAAATCCAGGGTTGAGCCCTATTCACCAAGCCCTGTGGAAATATGCTAATCAGATCTTCCCTAATCCTTCAAAGGAGGATGGAGAAGGCGGCAGCCGGGTGACTCAGTGGATTGAGAGACAGGAGGTCCTGGGTTCAAATTTGACCTCAGATACTTCCTAGCTGTGTGACCTCTGGGCAAGTCAGTTGACCCCCACTGCCTAGCCCTTACCATTCTTCTGCCTTGGAACAAATACATAAGGTAAGGGTTTAAAAATAAAAAAGGGGATGGAGAAATCACACACCCAGCCCAAAGGGCTTCCATTCAAATGGAGGGTGCCCATCTAGCCATCCTATCCACCCCCACAGGGTAAGGCAGAGATGGACTCAGAAACAGGAAGAAGTCTTCTGGATTTTGAACTATGTGCACCCAGCTACCTGGGCAGAAAATTCCCCAATTCAATTAGCAGTAGCTAAAGTCAGTCCCTCAAATCCCCAGTCCCTAACAAGCCCCCAAAGCCTGCCAAATGCCTGAGGCTTCCAGGAAATTTGCATCCACTCCAAGTTCTAGAGGCAGCCTCTCACTTTAACTGTCCCCAGGCCCACCCGTAGAAGTACTCAGATGAGGGTTGGGTCAGGGACCTTTTCCTTTTAAGGACTCCCCTACTGAGTAGCATTTGCACTGGGAGCCGGTCACCTCCTGGAAGGGAGGTGTATTCCTCTAATTGTACAGACTGGTATCCTCGGCAGCCACAGCCCTGCATGCAGTCAGCTAGGAGCGGGCCCTGGCAGCCAGGCAGTCTGGGGGGGTTCTAACAGATTCCCTGCCCCTGGCCCAGGCACCATATCTTGTCTGTTGTCCACAACAATGCAACAAAACCAGAAGTTTGGGCAAATGAGAACTTTTGGAGAGTAGGCTGCAATCTCCCAACAAATGAGGTGTGCTGCTCTGCTTCAGGAGAAAGACTGCCCAACTTTTGAATTTATTGAGTTTTAAGTATAGGTTCAAGCTGGCAGAATTTGCAAAGAAAACACTGAATTAATATCAATAAAAGGCTTCTTGATTAGATCAGTCGCAAGTGAAAAATGGCTCTGAGCTGTTCTGCCCTATAACCTTGGGCAAGTCACTAAGTCTACGAAGACTAACGGCCTCCTTTACATAGCCGAGCGTATTCTATCTGAAACTAACAAGGCTGTACATCATTCCGGGGCTCACGTTTCCTAGGAGGAACACGCAATGTGAGTTACAAAGAGAAGTGACCGCAACAACATGGGGCAGCTGGGACTCTAGTCCTCCGTCCTCCGAAGCCTTACCTTCTGCCTTGGAATACTATGCATTGATTCTAAGGCAGAAGAGTGGTAAGGGCTAGGCAATGGGAGCCAGGCCAGGGTCACATTTGAACCCAGGACTTCCTGTCTCTAGGCCTGGCTCTCCATCCACTGAGTCATCCAGCTGCCCCACAAAGCCAATTTTTTTTTTAAACCCTTACCTTCTACCTTAGAATCAATACTATTACAACCCCAGCCATCTTTTTCTACTCTTGTAGAGTACTGAGACTGTTTCTCCATTTTGGTCAGGTGAGTGATAGGGACTGATCTCTTTCTAAGCTACCTAAGGGCTTGGGCCTTTTGGCCCAGCCTAAACAGAGCGGGTATTTAAGCCCTATTCCCTTCTCTCCCCTTTCTCTCTCTCTCTCTCTCTCTCTCTCTCTCTCTCTCTCTCTCTCTCTCTCTCTAATTCCTTTCTTCCTCCTGTTTGTAATTAAAACTCCATAAAAGGTTGACGGCTGACTTGAGTTTTCATTTAGGAATTACATAGCTGAATTCCTTGGCGACCTTAAATTAATATATATCAGTCTTTAAGTGATTTCCTTGTCACATTGTGGAAAAGTCACTGGTTCGGGAGTTAGAAATCCTTGGTTCAAACCCTGTCTCTGAAGCCCCCGTCTTTATTATCTTAGGTAGATTACTTAATCTTTCTGGGCCTCGTTACTGCTTCATCTTGGAAAAATGACAGTTGCATTATTAGATGGTCTAGAAAGTCTTCTTTACCTTTCAATTCATGACCTTTACATATTTAATCAGACAATATTGTTAAGGATCATCAAGTCCTAGGGAAATTGACTCCCAAAACTTATACTCACCGAAAACTAATTGATGTCAGAAAGTTAATTTACAAAGAAAAACCTCTTCAGGTAGAGCAGGCAATTGAGAAGACCAAACGAAAATGAATGTGTGAAAATGGCACAAGGAATACATTTTAAGAGATTCAAAATTATTTCAATTGCTTCTTTTATTCTTCTTACACAAACATTCACATCAAGAGTGTAGATACTAAGCTCTTGCTTTAATATTGGCTTGGCTTTGGGAAGAGAGCAGCTGTGTAGCTCAGTGGATGGAGAGCCAGGCCTGGAGACAGGAAGTCCTAGGTTAAAGTCTGGCCTCAGACACTTCTTAGCTGTGTGACCCTGGGCAAGTCATTTCACCCCCATTGCCCAGCCCGTACCACTCCTCTGCCTTAGAACCAAAACATATTGATTTCAAGACAGAAGATAAGGGTTTAAATAAATAAACAAAGAACTTAGAAGGAAAAACAAATTTAAGTTGTATACTTGCTTTTTCCACTTCCTTTCCTTTTATTCAACTTTTTGTCATCTGACTTTAGACTTCATAACTCATCTGAAACTGCTTTCTCTAAATTTACCAATAATTTTTTTTAATTAGCAATTCCCTCAGTCCTCATTCTACTTGACCTATCTGCTACACTTGACAATGCTGACCACCTTTATGCTTTCCTTTCTGGGTTTTCATGGCATTATTCCTTCTGGGTTCTTTTCCTACTTGTCTCACCACTCCTCAGTCTCTTTAATGATTAACTGAGGGTATTTTCTGATATATTATCTTGGACCTCTTTTCTTCTCCAATGAGAGGTTCTTAAATATGTATTGTAGACCTTTCTGGCAATCTGGTGAATTCTCTGGGCCAGTTCCCAGAATGATGCTTTCAAATACATAAAATAAGATACAAAGGATTACAAAGGAAGCCAATCACATTGAATTCGTTATCAAAATACTTTTAAAGAAATTAGACTCCAAGTTAAGAATCCTTATTCTAATGTTCTCCCTTGATAATTTCATCAGATCCCATGTTTAAGTACCATCTTTATACAGCTGCCTCCTCAATTGTACACCCAGCCCTAGTCACTCCCCTGAGCTTCAGTCATGACTCATGAATCACCTAGTTGAACATTTCAAACTAGATGTCTTGGAAACATTAAATTTAAAATATGAACTCATCATATTTCCACAAAATCTTCCCCTCTTTTCCCTATTTCTTGAAGGCTACCATGATCTTTTTCATTCCCCTCATTCATAATCTCAACTCCTCACTCTCCAACATTCAATATATCCAATCAGTCACCAGATCATGCTGTTTTCACCTTTATAACCTCTTGCAACAGACCATTTTCCTCTACTCACACAGCTACTTTCATTTAGGCCCTCATCATCTCTCATTATTGCAACAATCTCCTAAATTGTTTCTTTGACTCAAAACTCTCACTGTCCAAATAATCCTACCTCCAGCTATCGAAGAATTATTCCATATTCAAGTCTGAACAGGTGATTTCCTTATTCAATCAAATCCAATAGCTTCCAATGGTGTCTAGGTTAAAAAAAAATTCCTTTGATTTAGCACTTAAAATCCAACCCAGTTCCAATCTTTCCAGCTTGTTGGACATGATTTCTGAGTTCTAACTGATCTTCTCTTTCCTCATATGTAGCATGCTTTCTCCCCTCTCCATGCTTTTGCATTGACCATACCCATTTTCAATGACTGCAATTCACTCCCTTCTTCTCACCGCTTCAAAGTCTCTCTCTTCCTTTAGATTGCAGCATGAGTACTACATAAATTTTTCCTGATTCCCTCAGCCTCTAGTGTCCTTCCCAAACTATCTTGTATTTCAGCATTTAAATTTATTAGCTTTATACTAATTCTGCATATATTTTTATATGTAAATATTCTCCATTAGAATATACGCTCCTTGAAAATAGGGGTTATTTCATTCTTTGTACTTCTTATGTCCATTGTAATTGATTCCTGGGCATTTCAAATTGCATGTGCCAGTGATATCTTAAACCCAATGTATCCAAAATGAAATTCATTATCTTTATCCCTAAATCATCCTCTTCATAACTTCCCTATGTCTGCTATTTCGGTTGAAGGCACCAACCATCCTTTCCAGGTTTGTAACCTTGGTATTATCATGAGCTCCTAACTCTCCTTCACTCCACATATCTAAACAGATGCCAGACCATCACCCCATACCTAGATTATTATAATAGCCTTTTAATTGATTTCTATGACACAAGACTCTCATCGCTCCAGTTTATTCATACAATGCTACCAAAATAATTTTCCGTAAGTGCCAATATGACTATGTGATTCTCCAACTCAGACAACTCCAATTACTTCCTACTGCCTCTAGAATAAAAATCAAACTCTGCTGTTTAGCTTTTAACTCTAGAAGGACTAAAATTTAAGAATATCTTGAAAGAAAAAACCATCAACTGATACAGTACATTTTTTAATACATGAGGCAAAGAAAACAGATAATAGGTAGAAATTTGTTATTTTGAAGTAAATTAGATTCTTCTAACTTTAAAGTCCTATATCTGTGGTAGTGAACCTATGGCATGCACGCCAGAGGGGACACTCAGGCCTGTCCACCGTCAACCCAGCACACAGTTCACCAGATTTCATTACTAGAAAACCTTATGTCTCTTACTCACACACTATACTCCATCTCCCCCTCTTGATGCTTTTGCACTGTCCATCCTCTTTTCTTAAAAGATACTTCCCCTTTCTCTAGAAGGCAGGAAAGGAGTCAGTCTTTTTCACTCACCCATATGGTAGTCTAAAGAGAAGATCCTCCAAGAGCTCCAAGTCCAAAAAACTTCCCACAAAAGCTCCCGTCCACAGGAAGTTCCAACTATTTTTAAAGACCCTGCTTTGCATCACTTCCTGTGGAGGCACTTTACATGGACCAATTGTAGTTTATAAATTTTCTTAGGACTGCCTAGGGGTCAGACGTTTCTGAATTGTCACCCACTTTAGCACGTGGGTTGTGGACCTACCCCCACTTAAGCCTAAAGTGGGGGTATATAAGTTTCTGGTGATTAAATGTAAAAGTAGGCTGGGGAGAGTTAATCCCATCTTCACAATCCCCTGTCTCCCCAATGGATCCTGTCTCCCCTGACAAGTCTCCCCAATGAACCATTTATCATAGGAGGGACTAGCTTCCAGACAGGCCTTGTAGCTGGAACCATTGCTTTATTCACCACTGGCCCCACTGACTCATGGTCCTCTGGTGGAGGGTTAACAAACCTTGCCTGGCTCAAACTGGACCGGAGTAATTATCTAGATGATAGGATAGATACCTTCTCTACCCTCTTTCTCATTTCTTTACTTTACTCTTTCCCTCAATTTTGTAAATAAAGCTGCTAAAAAGTTATTTGACTTGAGATATATTAATTTCAGCAACCACATTCTCTTATATTTTGTCCAACTTTAATTTTTAATCCTTACATTTCTGGCAGACCACGAAGATTATGATAGTACCCTCAAAGTTCCCTCAATTTTCTTAAATTTTTCCTTCACTTTGTTACTATCTCAAGTCAGTTTTTTTCAGTAACTGGTTCTACAATTTACTGCTGGAAAAGGGAAATGAGTCCAAACATTTTATTTCCTTTTTCCCTTAACATAAAGAGAACACAGCTATTTTTTTTACTTAGCAGCATTAGCTGACTGGTCTTTTTTCCCTTAGGTAACAATAGCTGTGTTTTCTCCTCAGGACTTTTTAACTAGGTAGACAGCTTCTATCTCTTCCACCCTTGCCTCAGGGGGAAGCAACCCAATTAGCTGGCCCTCAACCTGGGGAGACTCTAACTGAAGGCCAAAATTCCAGAGTACTAGTGGAAGGTAGTGAGCAATTAGAGGGAGTTCATTATTAAGCTGAAATTAACAAAGTTTTAGACTTGCTTTGCTCCTGCAAGTCTATTTTCTCCCTTTTTCCGAGCCCCCACGTGCCTCGCACTTAAGTAGGAGGTGAAACCTAGGGAGATCACTAAGGAAGAACAGCATTAAAGTAACAAAAAACTGGTCCTTTTTACCTTGAGAGTATTTTAGAGTCCAAATATAAGAGTAAAGTAATTTATAAACTCTTTTTGTCCCAGGCCAATCCAGAAAAGCAGCATTTTGCCCAAAGAAATCAGCACATGGTAAGAAACACATGGTCCTAGCATTTTCTCTAAAATAAAAAACTCAGCCTCAGGCCAAAGGCTTTTTTGCCTGTCCTCCATCCAAAAGCTAATTAGATAAGCTTTGTCTACATTCTTAAAAGGATCACACACCCCTAACCAGTAGCACCACCTACTGACAAAAAGTAGAATTGCAAAGCATGGCCCAGTTTCCTGCTTATCTCAAAAAGCTCCCAATCCAAGAGAGCATTAGAACTTGCACAGCGCAAAGTTATCTTCTCTTACTACTGTTCTTAAGTGCACTGGTCCTTGCAATTAGCTCAAATAATCCTGAGATTCAGAGGGGAGATTCACCTCTCTACACCCTCTTGTTATTTGGGCCTGCCCAGTCTTTGCAATACACCTAATATGGGGTTCATCCACACTATGCCCAGTGTGGGTACAGGGAACCCCAGGTGTGACCAAAAGAATCTAGATGTGTGATGATACTGGGGAAGTGAAGGAATCTTAATGAGTCTGGAAATTAATTTTAAGCCTTTTTCAAACCCCATTGCTTTATTGATATTAACTGTTTGAGTTTGTTCCCCCCAAAATAGTAAACAAATCTTTGTAACACAACTATTGGAATTGGAGAAAAGGACTCTTGAATTCAGTGCCTGTATCCTATCACATATATTGTATTTGCCGATTGCTTGTTTTAAGGTTTAATTTTGTTTTGTTAAATTCACATATTAATCTAATGTAATATATTCTGTTACACTATGTCACTTTCTGTTACTGTGTTTTGGCAATTTGCTATATGTGCTGTTACATTGCCTTTATTTGTACCTCCCCCCCCTCCCCCCATGACTGGACTAGAGAAAATACTATTGTAAAAATTCATAAACAAGTTGCACAAACCCTTTTCCATGGCAAAACCATATGTCCATATGGATGCTGAGTTTGTCACCAGATCCATCGAGGTCACATATTGTCTATACAGCCTTTTGTTCCTTTTTGCCTTTGTTAATTGTCAGATAGATGTTGATGGATGGACTGGTTACAACCTGTATGCAACCTTTGGAGAACTTAATGACCTAAGAATTTAAATTTATTTTAAGGAGTCTTCAGAAGTGATTTTTCAGTATATCTATTAGCATCCCTACCTCTGACTGATCATTTGCCTGCCATTGAGTTGTTTGTAACAAGAGGTAAAGGGTCCATTTAGTAGTTGAAGTGTTGTTGTGTTCCCTACCTCTGCATTTCTGGGAGGTGGGAAGGTTTTCCTAGGGGATGTGGTACATTTGGATAGCTCCCGAGGGGGAGTATTTCCCAAGGAGCCTACTGGCTTCTGGATGGCTTCTATATCTTCAGCTTACTCTACCTTCCACCAGAATGATCTAGATTCTTGGTGACATTTTAGACTCAAAAGGTTTCATCAGCAATACAGAGGTTTGTATTTTCTCTGGGCTCCTCTACCACATTTCGGAATTATGGCAGTAATTGACTTTGTTTGCTATTGTAATTAACTAAGCTATTGGGAATTTGGGGAATTTTGGTATTTATGTGCATTACTTACTGTACTACTGTTTTATAAACCTGTTACTTGGTGAAAATCATTTCCATTCACACTGTGAATCATAGCCAAGTTAAAAGGAAATGGATCTCATTTTTGGGTGAGAAACGTTGGTACTCTACCTCTCCTTGGCTGACACAGTGTGTCACTGATTTTAAGTTATATATTTTAAAAACATTTTAAATTATTGCTTTCCTTGTATGTGCAATACGGTATTTGAGTTTTCTATTTGAGGGAGGGAGGGAGGGAGGGAGGGAAACATGAAGAGAAAGAGATGGAGGGAGAGGGAGAGGGAGAGGGAGAGAGGGGGAGAGAGAGCGAGAGCTGCAAAGACCTACATGAAGTGATGGAGAAGGAAATAAGCAGAACTAGGAGAACATTTTACACAGTAACTGAAATATTGTGGAATGCTCAAATATGAAAGACTTAGCTACTAAGCAATACAATAATCCAGGATAATTCTGAGGGACTTATAAAAAGAATACTATCCTCCTCCAGAGAAAGAACTGTTGAAATAGGAATGTAGCTGAAACATATGATTTATCACTTGTTTCTTTGGGTATATGTTTAGGAGGTTTGGCTTTATAAGATTATTTATTAACTTATAAAAATGAAAAATATGGAAATATTTTGTGCAATAATACAAATATAACCCAGATTAAATTGCTTGTCAGCTCCAGGAAGGGTTGGGGGTGAAGAAGGGAAGGAGATAATATGGAACATATAACTTTGGAAAACATGTGGAAATTTGTTATTAAATTTTTTAAGATATTTAAATAAAAACAAATACTTTACTGATTGGCTAAGTAATTTATGATTTCTTTAGTATAGAGAGCCTCCCGGGGGAATTAATTAATGCAGATAAAACATAACTTTACCACATATAATCTTAGAGAGTTGTCTACAAAACTTAGAAGCTAAGTGATTTCTCTAGGATCACACTGCCAGTTAGTTATCAGAGGCAGGACTTGAAACAAGATCATACTAACATTAAGGATGGCTTCTTTATACATTTCACCATGTTTCCTCTCATGGTCTTTCAACAAACAACATGGTAAAGATATAAAGATATAAAGATATAAAGACTCATTTCTTATTTTTCCTAAAATTCAAATTTTTTAAGACATTTATCACTATCTATTGAAGGAAAAAATTTATCCTAGACTTGCTCAGCAGATATTCAGACATAAAGTATTATTTCTCTATACAACTCAGAGAGGGTAACCATAACACAATGATAGATAAAAGGACTACTAATACAACTGAATTTCTAAGCCATTCAAATTAATTCCAAGGAGGAAAAAAAATATTCAGATACAGTAGACTTGCATGTAAAGTAAGTTATCTAATCAATCAGATATGTATGCTTCTGAAATTACTAAGTTATAAAACATACTAATAATACATTCCAAATTTTTTATACATACCTTCCCTTGCTCCATTGAACAATCAACGCATCCTACTTGAATGTTCCCATGCTTAGCTCCTGGGATTATCTGCAACCTTTCAAAGTTACTTCCCAGTATTACAACATCACATCCAGAAGCATAAGCCTTTAAAAAACAAAACACAATTACAAAAAAAGAAGTCATATATTACTAAACAAAAGAGAACTGTAAATTATAACAGCTTTTAAGTTTCCCCTTACACTTAGCAAATTGACAAAATGAGAAAAGCTGGAAAAGTCAATGCTGGATAGGTTATGGAAAGACAAGCCCATTAATACATGGTTGGTAAGGCCATATATGAACTGACCCAACCATTCTGGAAAGCAATTTAGAATTATGATAAGCCGTTACTTTTTGTTAGGATATCTGGGTCGGAGGTCATACAGGGTTCCATGGGTGGAAGGGGAGCAGAGAAACATGAAAGGGTGAAAAGGACTGACACAACACTAGCAGGCTTCTCACAGTCTGTATTCCATCAGGCTTCAGGCTACTACTTGCTCTCACAGGTTTCTGCTGTTCTGTCTTTCAGCCAGAAGCAATGTGTATATTTATCTACTCTCTACCAAGGTAGCTCAAGGGAAGCAAACGGTCAACAAACATAGTTTTGACTAGAACCTGACCTCCGGAGCCAGGGAGGAGATTTCTCTCTGCTTTCACATCATGATACTCAAGGTTACTCTTCCTTGCAGCTGCGCCCTTTTCATGACCCTTTTACAGGAATGTCAGGAGAAGGGAAAGGAGTTAGGGGGATTTAGCCCCTTGTTCCCCACAGTCCCCCACAATAAGCAAAATGACTGAGATGTCATACTTTTTGTTCCAAAGAGCCTATTGCTATGTATATGTCAAAAAAGTTAATGATAAAAAAATGCCCCACAGACACTAAAATATTTATAGAAGCATTTTTTGTTTGAACTTTCAGCAAAGACCTAGAAACAACTGGATGATAGTAAATCAAACAGAGGTACATATTTAAATGTTGGAGGTAACAGAGATTTACTGAGTAGGAAGAAGGGCGATATCTTAACGACTTATAATTTAAGAAAATCCCTTTGGCCACCGATAACCCCAAAATGAAGATAATATATGATTTACTATGTGAAGATTATATTCATATTCTCCAGCACTGCCACATTAACATTTTTAAAATTACCTTGTACACTTTGCTAATATCAATTAACAAAGATTTCCACATGAAAAAAAAAAACAGAAAGGAAATTGTAGTATAAAAGCACAAATTTCTATACAAATAGCTTACCTTTTTCAAAAAATAATAAATTAAACATGTTAGTTTTAAAGCTGCCCTACTTGTTAGTAACTCTCTAGCACAGCAGTTCTCAACCTCTCAATTTGTAGCAATGAGAATCCATAACGCATATCAGGTATTTACATTCTGAATCATAACTGTAGCAAAATTACAGTTTTGAAGTAGCCACCAAAATAATTTTTTGGTTTGGGGTCACTGCAACCTGAGGAAGTGTATTGCAGGGTCATGGCATTAGAAAGGTTGAGAACCACAGCTCTAGCACAACCTTTTATTCTCCCCTGTGTTTAAATTCTTCAATGACCCTTCTTTTTCTACATCACCATCACTTAACTCCTCTTCCCCACCCTTCTTCGTTTTTTTTAAAACCTTTGTGACAGATAAACAAAACATACCTACACACCATGTTCAAAAACGTATCTCACAACAACACAGAAGTTAGGCATTAAATTTTATTATTAGTTCTCTGTACTTGTGGTTGGTCACTATATTGATCAGGGAGGACTTGAGTCTTTCCAATTTATTTGTTCTTATTATGTTACTGTATAAATTATTCTCCTAGATCTTCTGCTTAGCATAAATTCATACAAATCTTCTCATATTTCTCTAAATCCATCCTTTCATCTCCTATTGCCAATAATATTCCACTACTTTATATGTCATAACTTGTCGTCATTCTCCAAATGATAGACATAATTTTCCTGTTCTTTGCTATTACAAAACACACTGCTAAAAATGTTTTTATATCTATGACTTCTTCCCTCTTTGCCTTTGATATCTTTGGAATAGAAGTAGTGGTATTAATGTGTTAAAAAGGATTAGTGACTTGCTGAGCTTTTATAATACAAATGGAACAATTAGAAAATAGCTGCTAAAATAACATCTTTTATAGGTAGAGATTAACTATCCCAAAAGATTGTCATGAAATGTGCTAGAGTACAAAGATGGCCAGTTCAGAAGATCTTGGTTCAAAGTCTACCTTATATTTCTGACCTATGTGACCTTTAGTAATTTCTCTTCTCATGCCTCAGCTAAGTCTTCATTTGTAAAATGAGAGGGATCGTGGTCTTTAAGGTCCCTTCAAAACTTGTTTTTTCTAATAGCTTGATAACAAATTCAAAATAATTAGTTTCTTTTGTAATCTTGAGTATTTTATAAACATTAAAAACATTGAGAAGGGGTCTATCAGTGTCAGACTGTCAAGTGTTCATGACAGAAAAAAATCCTTACGTGAACAGGTGGATAGGTCGACAGAAAGGCAGATAAAGCTGCTCTTAAGGTATATGAGTTTACGAAGCTATTTACTATTTAAGAGAATAGTCAGAAATATTCATTGCAATAATCATGTATGTTTATTAAATAAACCTTTGTTATAAAAAACCCACTTTAAAATAAATTAAGCTAATTAAAACACAATCAGGGTCTCCTGCTGGAACAAATAAAAAAAACTTCAAAGAATTAGATGAGCCACTTAATGTGATCTTCAGCTCCCATGCATTCAGGCTAAGAATACATTATTTTTCCCAATAGAAGAAGCAATGAATTACATCTAAAAGAGGGCCAGGAATGGAGACAGGAGATCTTGGGTGACAGCTACTGACTTCAAATCTCAGGTGTTCCAAGAAAATTGTAGATGAATCAAGAAATATTTTCTAGCATACATTATGTGACTTTCCTGAGCAGAATGTTAGAAATGGGCATTTCAATCAAATATAATATGATCTACTTTGTCAACATTCTTTCATTAAGAATAAGAATCTCAAAAGTGAACGATAGTTGACAACAAACCAATGCTTAACAGGGGAAAGATCACTAGACTTGGAACCAGAAAAAATGTGCCTATGATGTGTCGAGGTGTCTGGAGTGTTCAAGGAGTACTAGCACCCCTGGTGTGAGAGTTTGCCGACTCCTGTGCAGGGCTGGTCATCCAACTTTGGTGTCCACTTTTCATCCAACTCTCGTCTGTGGGTCCAAGAAGTATCAGTAGTATCAGTGGCCACACAGCAGTAAGATCGTCTTGGCAATCGGCAGGCTAACCAGGTTGATGATAACTGACAGGCCTCAAACTCACCAATGAGTTAGGGGACAAACTACTCCAAACACGTGAACATTGACCTTCCCAAATGGAATGGATAGGTGAGAACAATTAGTTGCAATGGCTATGAAGGAGGCAAAAAAAAAAAGAAGTTGTTTTACTTCTTTGAACCTTAATTTCATCATATGTAAAATGGGGAGAGTGAATATATCACTCTTGGCCTAGTACCTACAGGGTGATCCACTAACAATTGTCAGGCTCAGGAAACACGTCACAGAAAGTGGCACTTGTGCTATGACTTGAGGCAACACAAGGAGATTAGGAAAGAGTATAATCCAGATTGGGAGATATTAGTGAGGATACATAGGTGAGGGAAGGAATATCTGATTCAGGACACAGGTACTAGTCCAATTTACTTGGTGTTCATGAAGGAGAATAAAATGAGATTTGAAAGGCAAATAGTCACTATATATATATATTTTAAACCCTTACCTTCTGTCTTGGAGCCAATACTGAGTATTGGCTCCAAGGCAGAAGAGTGGTAAGGGCTAGGCAATGGGGGTCAAGTGACTTGCCCAGGGTCACACAGCTGGGAAGTGTCTGAGGCCACATTTGAACCCAGGACCTGCCGTCTCTAGGCCTGGCTTTCAATCCACTGAGCTACCCAGCTGCCCCCAGGCACTATATTTACATAAAGTTTATAATCATTCTGACTCCTTGGATTTGTTTGAGATACCCATAAAGTAATAGGATGAATTCCTATAGGAGAAAAATTAGACTGTCTTTTGCTTCCTTTTGTGTAATTAGAATTTGGTACCCCAGGACTTCATTTCCCAGAATCCCACTCTCATTCTTACTTTACATCCTTAAGGTTTTGGAGATAGGGTTTCTGTAACCACACCCCTCCTTGCTCTCTTCTCCCACTTTTGTGGTCTGGTAAACTGCTCTTTACTCAGGCTTTATCTATTTCCTCTACTTCAAGTTGTTATTAATAAATTTTATAAAATATAACTTGGAGTTACTGGATATTAATTTTAATCTTACACTTTTTTTGTATGCTAGACAGTCTGACTTTTTTTGTATCTGATATATTAACACAGTGCCTGGCACATAAACAAAGGCTTTTAATAAATGCTGACTGGTGTTAAAAATGCTTTAATAAATGTTTAATAGGGCTCTGGGTGCAGCTGATGCAACAGCAAAGCCTTCTGGAGCTCTCAGCCAGAGAGTAGGGTGGTCAGACAACTGCTCTGAAAAACATTACAGGGATCCCTTTCCTGGTTCTGGGTGCAAGGGAGCATTAGATTCTGGAGGAAGAGCACTAGTACATACAACCACTGGAGGCCATCGGGGGATGCTAGTCACAGTTCCAAGGTGGAAAAGTGATTGCGGTTACTCCCACTTGCGAGTAGATTTGGAGAGTATTAAACACACTTCTTACATTCTACCATCTTAAAAGAACTGAAAGCAGATAGATTCCCAGAGCCAGCTCTGAAGGCAGCTGCACAAAGAACCTAAAGCTTGGAACAGTGCTCTTTTCAACTCAGATACAGAGCCCAATTCTTTTTTTTTTTTAAACCTTCACCTTCCATCTTGGAATCAATACTGTGTATTGGTTCCAAGGCAGAAGAATGGCAAGGGCTAGGCAATGGGGGTTAAGTGACTTGCCCAGGGTCACACAGCTGGGAAGGGTCTGAGGCTAGATTTGAACCTAGGACCTCCCATCTCTAGGCCTGGTTCTCAATCCAATGAGCTACCCAGCTGCCCCCTAGAGCCCAACACTTAACAGTTTTTTAAACTAAAAGAAAAGAAAAAGATTGGAAAATGAGCAAACAGCAAAATACATTCAATATGGAAATTTATTTTGGGGACAGGGAAAACCAAAACACAAACTCAGAAGACAACAAAGTCAATAATGCTGCATCTAAACCTCCAAGAAAAATATTAATTGCTCTCAAGCTCAAAAAGAATTAATGGAGGAGCTCAAAACTATTTTAAAAATCAAGTAAGAGAGATAAAAGAAAAACTGGGAAATGAAATGATTGATATAGGAAAATAATGAAAAAAAGTAAAACAAAAAACAAAAAAAACATGCCTGAACAATTAGAATTAGGTAACTGAGGGGGCAGCTGGGTGGCTCAGTGGATTGAGAGCCAGGTCTAGAGAAAGGAGGTCCTGGGTTCAAATCTGGCCTCAGACACTTCCCAGCTGGGTGACCCTGGGCAAGTCACTTGACCCCCATGGCCTAGTCCTTACCACTCTTCTGCCTTGGAGTCAATACACAATATTGACTCCAAGACAGAAGGTAAGGGTTTAAAAAAGAATTAGGTAACTGAAAGTTAATGACTCCATGAGATATCAAGAAATAATCAAAGTCAGGGGGCAGCTGGGTAGCTCAGTGGATTAAGAGCCAGCCCTAGAGAAGGGAGGTCCTAGGTTCAAATCTGGCCTCAGACACTTCCCAGCTGGGTGACCCTGGGCAAGTCACTTGACCCCCATTGCCTAGCCCTTACCACTCTTCTGCCTTGGAGCCAATACTCAGTATTGACTCCAAGACAGAAGGTAAGGGTTAAAAAAAAAAAACAATCAAAGTCAAAAGAATGAAGAAAAAAGAAAATATGAAATATCACATTGGAAAAAAACTGACTTGGAAAATAAATTCAAGATAGTCTAAGAATCACTGGGTTACCTGAAAGCCATGATTAAAAAAAAAAAAACTTAAATATTAACTTTCAATAAATCATCAAGGAAACTGCCCTGATATTCTAGAACCAATAAATTAAAATAATCTCCTAATTGCCTACTGAAAGAGCCTTCTAAAGGATAACTCCCAGGAATATTATACACAAATTCCATAACTCTCAGGTCAAGGAGAATATGTTGCAAGCAGTCAAAAAGAAATAATTCAACTATCATGAAGTAAGGATAATACCAGATATAACAGCTTCTATGTTAAAGGATCATAAGGCCTGGAATAGGATATTCCAGAGGGCAAAAGCACTAGGACTTCAACCAAGAATCACTTATCCAGCAACACTTGAGCATAATCCTTCAGAGAATAAATAGATATTCAACAAAATAGAGGACTTTCAAACATTCCTGAAAAAACAACCTGAGCTGAATGGAAAATTCTGACTCTCAAATATAAGATTCAAGAGAAGCATAAAATGGTAAACCACAAAAGAGAAATCAAAAAACATTCAGTAAGGTCAAACTATGTACAACCCTACATGGGGAAATGATTCTTGTAACTCCAAAGAATTTTATCATTATTAGGGCAGTTAAGAAAACATAGACTGCTGGGTTTATACTCCAAAGAGACAAGAAGGAAAAATACTTGTACAAAAATATTTATAGCTGCATTCTTTGTGGTGGCAAAAAATTGGAAAATGAAGAAGGGGTATCCACTGATGAGGGAATGGGTGAACAAATTGTAGTATCTGATGGTTATGGAATACAATTGTGCTGAAAGGAATGATGAACTGGAGGATTTCTATGTGAACTGGAACGACCTCCAGGAATTGATGCAGAGTGAGAGGAGCAGAACCAGGAAAACATTGTACACAGAAACAGAAACACTGTGGCAAAATGAAATGAAACAGACTTTTCTACTAGTAGTAATGCAGTGACCTAGGACAACACTGAAGAATTTATGAGAAAGAATGCTATCCATATCCAGAGAAAGAACTGTGGGAGTAGAAATGCAGAAGGAAAACATATGATCAATCACATGGTTCAATGTGGATATGACTGGGGTTTTGGCATTAAAAGATCATTCTATTACAAATATGAAAAATATGGATATAAGTTTTGTACAATGGCACATGTATAATCTGATGGAATTGTTTGTCAGCTCACAGAGAGGGGAAGGAAGAGGAGTGGGAAAAATCATGAATCATTTAACCATGGAAAAATATTCTAAATAAATAAATTTTTAAAAAAGACATAGACAGAGGGCAAGGATGTAAGTTGAATATGATGGGATGATATGAAAAAAAAAATAAAATTAAGGCATCAGAAACAAGAATGCATTGGCAGGAGTAGAAAAGCTAAAATAGAATGGGGTAAATTATCTCACATAAAAAAAGGCATGACAGAGCTTTTACAGTGGTGGGGAAGATGGGGGAGGTGAAAATGGGAGTATGTGAATCTTACTCTCACCAGAATTGGCTCAACAAGGGAAGAATATACACAATCAGTTGGGTATAGAAATCTATCTTATCATACAAGATAGTAGGAGCCAAGGAAAGAGGATAAGAGAATGGGGGCTGGGACTTACAGAAAAGAGGGCAAACTGGGGGAAATGGTCAGAAGCTAAATAGGGGGAAATAGAATGGAGAGTAATACATATAATAATCAAAATGGTGCAATTTTTTTGTGCACGTCTAAAACAGTCCTCCTTTCTTGAATACATAGAGAAATGAGTCAAATATGTAAGAATACAAATCATTCCCCAATTGATAGAGTCAAGATACGACCAGGCCGTTCTCAGATAAAGTAATTAAAGCTCTTAATGATCATACAAAAAATGCAAATTAAAACAATCTTGAGGTATCACACCTCAGATTGGTTATTATGACAGAAAGGGAAAATGACAAAGACAAAATATGGACGGATTGCAGGGGGAAAATGAGACACTAATACACTCTGTGGGAAATTGTGAAATGACCCTATTTGGGATTTTCTTAGCAAAAATACTGAAATGGTTTGCTATTTCCTTCCCCAGCTCATTTTATAGATGAGTAAACTGAGGCAAACACAGTTAAGTGACTTGTCCAAACACAAAGCCAAGAAGTGACTGAGTCTGAATTTGAACTCAGATCTCCCTGATTCCAAACCTGCACCACCTAAGTGGAACCTCACTCCTACTTAATATTAACTTTTAATATTTTTAGTTGAATCCCTAAAAATTCTATTTAGATGTCTTAGTGTAGTATGGAGGTGCCCCTGAGTTCTCAAAAAGTTCCCAAAGTGTAAACTCTGGCATGTTCTACCATGCTGAAAAGTGTGGTCCTAGAGACATATCAAGACTGTTTTGTGAGGAACAATCTAGTCAATGAGATTACATTAACAATAGGATAGCTGTTGATGTGTAGCACTCCTGGTCACTTGTTGGTTACAAGTGCTTCCACTGCTGCATTAATGTCAAATAATTAGCGAAAAAGGGGCATAGGGAGTGTTAAAAATCATACTGCTTATAAACTTTAATTTGGTTACTGGTATTCTAAATGTAAAATTCTGATCCAATATACAAGTGTACATATTGTTGAAGCTGAATCATATCAATTTTTATATTCTTGCTAGCAAAAAACGAAACCAGGCCAAAGGCTATCTCAGCTGAATGGAAAGGATGGCTAACAGGTACTCTTAAAGAGCCCCCTCCCCCTGAAGAAGGGGAGAAAAAAAGAAAATGGCTTGAGTAGGTTTTATCATTTGCTCAAGTCAACAAGAAAAACTATGGAGAAAAGAATTGGAGCTCAAGTAACAACATTGGGTGCTGAGGATAAAGTGATAGTGAAATTCTACAAAGAACTTGATAAGCTCCTTCAAATTAAATCAACATAAACTCTGATACTTGATGACTTAAACAATTGTTTAACAAAAGGGCCTTGCTATTCTCAGGTGTGCCTCTGATCTTGAAATGTGCTTTCTCCTAAGGTTCAAGGAGACACAAATGGGAAGTGTGTTAATAGAAAGTAATTGATATGCCAAAATAAAATACATCAATGCAAATAATTTTTAATCCACAACATGCCCTGGCTCAAAATTGTTTCTCACCTGATATGAAGAGCATTCTACTGCCTTGGTGATCAAATTAGCTTTGAAAAGGTTGAATGAAAATAACTCCCAAAGGAAGAAAATGATGAATGTGAATGATAATAAGGTATATCTTCAGGCATAATCTCTTTCCTGGAACCCTGTTTAACATTACCAATTGCCAACTGTACATTTTTACCTTGATGTCCCATCTGTATCTCCAACTCAATGTGTCTAAAATGAAATTCATGTTTCCTCCAAAATCCATCTCTCTTCCAATCTTTCCTATTTATTTGAAAGTATCCTTCTAGTCCCTAGGATTTTCAATCTTGAAACCAACCTTGACTCTACCATCTCCTTCACTCCTCAAATCCAATCAGTTGAAAGACTTCTCAACCCTTTTTCTACATTGATTCTCTTATTCCTCCCACTTTCCAGTTCAAATTCCAACTCCATGAGTCATTTCTTCATTTAACTCTTAACTTCTATTTTAGTATCAATTCTAAGACAGAAGACAAGAGCTAGGCAATGAGGGTTAAATGACTTGTCCAGGTTGTTTGAGGCCATATTTGAATCTAGGTCCTCCCAATTCCAGGTCTGGTGCTCAATCCACTATGCTCCTACCTAGCTTGCCCCTCATAAGGTCTTCCTTGATCTAAATTGCTAACACTCTATCCCTCTTGAAATTACATTGTATTTCTATGTATCTGTTTATATGAGATACAACTTCCCACCCCAAATAATCTAGAAGAGTAGAGATCTTGAGATCTTGTGGTTGATGCTTAATAAGTTTGTCCAATTGAAATGAATCGTTTCATGTTCTGAAACACCGAAGTCACCTTCAAAACTACACATGGCTCAGTCAACTGCCCATAAATATCTTTTGCATTTTCAATTATAATTAGGTCAGAACATGAATCAGTTTATATGCAGGTGTGAAATTTAGCCAGGTATATATAAATCAAATTATCCTCAAAAGGAGCTAACCTAGAGGCCTTTTGATCTGGTCTGCACATCTTTGAAGAGATACCAAAAGGACATAAGAAATAAAAGATGAAAGACCACTTTATCTAGTATGGTTAAGTCTACCCAAATAGCAATGGAAGAACTTCCATGTTTGAAAATATTACAGAAAAATTATCTCTTGTTTATGCTTTCTCTGGCATAAATAAGTTTGACTGTTGAGATTTGCAGAACAAAGGAGATATTATTAAGTAGGTATTATTAAATCTAGAAAACTATACTACCATACTATATTCAAGAAACACAGCAAAAGAAAAATGCAATAACATTATTCTCAACATGCTGCCAACTCTGAAGACTCGGTGGCCTGAGGATGGACTTTTTGTTTTAAGATAATATGCCTATGAAAATGCTACTTAAACTTTAGTGTTCCTGACATTCAAATAGGATCAAAATGACATTTTTATTTCCATCTTCCTGTAAGTGAAACTCAACAATTAGAAAGAACTATCCTCATACATAGTAGATTTTTCTCCCCTTCCCTACTAGAAGTCCTAAAAGGCGAAAACTAACTTGTTGGAGATGTAGTAAGTGATTCTTGGTCAGGTCAGGTATGAGTTGACCTAGATGACCTTCAATCACTTCCAAACATGAGATTCTTTAGTTCCTGCAATAGAGGTCCATGGTTTTGTTTAAAGAATGAGTAATGGGTGGGGTCAGAGCAGCAAATGAGTGAGATGACAACCAATCCCAAATTTAGTGCCAAGATTAGAAAGAGACAATGGAGGAAACAGGACCAAGAAAAAGGTTATAATAGGCATCCTATAAGGATCACCACAGCCTGAGCCAAGAATCTAGAAAATTAATTACAATTTGGCAACGTAAAGACACTACTGTGCATACTAAAATACCTGTTTTAAAATGATACTGTGGCCTCCAATGAACTTTTGAGAATTAGTCATAGATCACTAAAATTTCGTAGTATAAATTTGACACCAAAGCCTGAAGAGATTCTGAATGCCTTCTTGGAGAAAATGTTTTCAAACAACAACCTAATTATCACTAGAAAAGGTATTGGAAAACCAGTCTTCCTGTATCTTTCCCTACATTAATATTTCTCAGATAATGTTTTTTCTATAAGGAGACATTTGATAATTACTGAACCTAAGGCAACAGTTTCCCTGTTTAAAATCTAAGAATACATGTAGAATCTATAGACTCCTAATATGTCTATTTAAGTCCAAACTTATCTCTTAAAGGGGAAAGTAACTCCTGCTTCTTGAAACAAAGTATCTGGCCAACTCAACAAGTAAGTGCACAATTATGATATTACTCTATATTTAGTACACCAGGGGCAGACAATAATCACAGAAAAATCAAAGACAGATAAGCACAGTTCTTCTGAAATTATAACATGGAAGCAAAAGCAATGCTACATTCTGCTTTACTTTGTTCCATATATTTATGGAAAAAATAATAGTTTTAATTAGTCAATTCAGTCATGTCAAAAAGTC
Organism: Monodelphis domestica; assembly: GCF_027887165.1. Taxonomy (NCBI): domain Eukaryota; kingdom Metazoa; phylum Chordata; class Mammalia; order Didelphimorphia; family Didelphidae; genus Monodelphis; species Monodelphis domestica. Next base: position 285,617,165 of record NC_077233.1, on the reverse strand, counting down.
ATCAATGGAATTTTCCTACTTCTAGGAAAACACTTGCCACACTGCCTTTTGCTCTAAAACACATTACTAAAACATTTTCCGAAAATTAAAATGATACATCTTATCGAGACATTTCACTGTTATGACATCCTCTAGATCCATACTCCTTATCAGTGAGATAAAATTAACATAAGGTCCTGTGGCCACTTTATGTGAATTTCATAACCTTTAAATTTTCTGTATCAATTTATATTAATTCATACTGTATCAAGTATTGTATTTAAGTAAATAAAGTACACCTGTTTAACATTTGTCTCACTCGAGGGAAACTACAAGGAAGTTTCTCTTTATTTCCAAGGAAATCTCAGTTCTTACATTTCATTACTTTTCCTGAATTATACACTACTTTTACAAGAATCTACACAAATATTTAAAGGGCTTTCTCTCCACTGAGCTATTTTTTATCATGTATTTTACACTGGAATTTCTTGTTAACTGAAAAACAATTATCTATTGTTTTTGAGACACCCACTCTTTAAATTAAAACAGGCATATGACTTTACGAGTAACAACAACCCCCAAAAGAACGAAAAGAATTGCTGTAATTTATAAAACTAACAGTTTTGGAAGACTTCATTTACTCCCAAATCTCTGTATTTTCATTTGACCATCTCCCTATCCCCCAGCCCCCTTTCGGCTCAGTAACCATTCCCGCTTCAGATTTCAGGCTTGCTCCAATATCCATGAGATTAATCATTCCATTTCCTTCTCTCCTTTCTAACTCGTTCCCGCCCAACCCACCTGTCACAAGCCCCAATTCCTCGGCCCGCAGCTTCAGTTCTCACCCGTCTTCCTCTGGTTGCTTTGGGAGGCATCCCCGGGGCTGTCATCACAGAGCGGACCGAGGTCGGAAGACCCAAGCACCAGGGCCGCGGGAAGGCCAGGCAGCCGCCGCCGTGGCTGAGCGGGTAGGGCCGGGAGAGTCACTTACCGTGAAACGCTGGTCGCCGACGCTCCCCACGGAGAAGCAATGGTCCCCAGGGTTCACGGCCCCGGTCAGGACTTGGTGCAGGTTCATGTCGTCACTGCCCCCTCCAGCCGTTCTCTTCAGCCTTCACTCCCGCAGCTAGGGTCCGGGCATCGACGCCAGCCTCATGCCCGAGGCCGGTGGTGCAGGGTGGGTGGGGGGACGCTGGGAGACTGCGAGGGGGGTTAGGGGGGCGATGGCGGCTGCTCGTCTCAGGGGCTCGGGTGGCTCGGGACCTGCTTTGGCGGCGGAGGCGGCGGGCGCGCAGACCTGAAGCCGCTTCGCTGGGGCCCGCGGCTCATCCCGAGCCCCGCAGCACAGCACAGCGCAGGACAGGGGAGGGGAGAGGAAAAGCAGATGGGAGGGGAGAAGTGGAGAGTGAAGGGGAAGGGAAAGAAGGAGAGGAGGGGACTTGCAGGAAGGAGGGGCGGGGGCGGGGCGAGAGGGTGCAGCGCTCCTTTCGAGCGCACCTGTCACCTCCCGCACCAGACACCTCCGGGCAGCAGCGAGATCAGATCCGGAACTACCGCGCTGCAGCTCTTGGGTCGGGCACTGTCCCGGGAAACGAGCAGTCAGCAACTGAGGGCCAGGAAGCGGGGAGAGTGACTTCCTCTCCAGTGGCTGGACTTCGACTACAGTGGAATCTGGGTGGCGCAGTAAACCCAGTGTGTCTTTACACGCCTCTTCCCAGACCTGTCCCTTCCCGGCTCCGGTCCTCACCGCCCGTTCGCCCCGCCTCCCCAGGCCACGGTCGTCTTGTGTACGTCTCTCGCTCCCAGAAGAAATATCGCGAGGTTTCTCGCGTCTCAGGTTGTTAAAGGGACTTAAAGCCGTTGTCACCTTCGTATAAGTGAATAGGGGGGCGTGACTTCGCTGACTTCCTCCAGATTGACCAATCCCTATCTTGCTAGTTTAATCTCCGCCCACGGCAAAAGAAGAACGAATAGATGTGGTGCTAGTGGGCAGCCGCACTCTGAGATATATTGTTAAATCTCCTGGGGGAAAAAATGAATGGAGGGGGGTGGGGTTTGGTTATCTGATTATGGAAACATAAGTCAAAACTACATCTGGCTAAGAGACAGGCAAGTTGTATGGCTAAACCCGAATGAGAAAAAAAAAAGTTTATTGGAATCGGTGATTGACCTCGTCAAAGCTTCCTCGTTCACTACAAATCCCAGCATGCAGTCCTTCGTGGATGGAAAACGCTAGTGTCCTGAGTAAAAGTGACCCTTGGAAAGTAGTCCTGCAGCTAGATGCATCATAAGTGCCAAGTTTATATGAGAGTTTAAAATTAATGTGTTGCAAAAATAAGTAATTCAGATAAGCTTAGAGACTGGGCAAATATATTTGGGAGCTCTTTTCTCTCAAGATTTTTTCACACTCAACCCAAACTTCTTTAATTGGTGCCATAAAAATAGTGAACAAAACATTTATTAAGGGTCAGCTATATGCAAGGTACTGTGCTAGGTCACGGGGGTACAAAGACAAAAATAAAACTACTTGACCTCAGGGAGTTTGCATTCTTTGGTAGAGATAAGTACATAAATATGCAGAACCAAAGCTGTTCTGATTCATTTTTGGGAAGTATAGGAGATCAGACTTTATTGGAATTTAAGATTATTATGCTCCCACCTAAGGTTAGGACTAGGGAAAATTGCTTAAACAAATTTAGAAGTGTCTCATGTCCAACTATTGGATGACTATTTACTTCCTCTACCACAAATGAAATGCTTGAAACTAAAGATTCATAAGCCCACATTGAAAAATGCATGAAACATGAAACACTAAATTATAAAATAGAAATCTGATACTTAAAACATGGCACACTGTTAAATTACTGAATAGGCATTTTATTTTAATCTCTAATCTACTGTGTCTGTGCAATTTACTCAAGGAACCATCTTCTTGACTAAGACTTTCTTATTCCTTTATCTGTAGTATCTTCCAAGTGGTGATCATCTTCTCAGAATACTTGGAAGAATTATCTCATCCTGGGCAAACCATCACTAAAACTAGATAGAATTCTCTATTTCTCTTAATTCATTAAGTTCCTGCCAAAGTTAAGAATATCTATCTCAGAATCACTGTTTGGTAACCTGTGCTCTGAGAAAGAAAAACAAAGCAAAAAAAGAAATTATCCTTACTATCCACTCTCAGATCACTCCATGATAATAAAAGCACATGTCCTGTTCTCATAATTGCCTTAGAGAGCAGAGGAGAGAAAACAATCCCCTATACTCTCCTGCAAATCTTAAGGTGAGCTCAGAGTCACAATGTGTTTGACATACTGGAAGAGAGGGCAGTCACTCCTCTCAAAAATCTACTTGGCGGTCAAGTCCTGAAGGTACAGGAAAGGTAGTATTTGCAACTGGAGGAATCTAAAAAAGCTTCATGGAGAAAGTGGCATTTGAGCTGAAATGCCTAGTTGACCTAGGTTGAAGTGAGGAGAAAGTACATTCCAAGTATAGGGGATAGCCAGCACAAAGTCATGGAGACAGGAGATTGTGTATCAAGGATAGCAAGAGGGACATTTTTGACAGCATCATAACATGTGGGAAGGAGACAGAGAAAAATAGGCTAGGCTGGAACCAGGTTTTCAGGGGCTTTAAATGCCCTAAAGAAGAGTCTAAATTTGATCTTAGAGGCAATAGGAAACCATTGAATTCTCTGCAATAGGGTTATGTAATTTGACCTTTGGAAGCTATGTGTAGGATGGATTTGAGAGGAGGGAGAAAGGGTTGGGAGACCAATTAGGAGACTGTCCTAAGAATTCATATGAGAGATGATCAAGGACTGGGTTAGGGTGGCAACTGTGGTAACGTTTATCTCTTTTTTTTATCCCCAGAGCTTAATACTGGCACACAGTAGACACTTAAAATATGTTTATTGAACATTGAATGAATGGAGACAGGAAGAGATACTGTGCAGATAAACCTGACAAAAAGGTAACATTCAATGCATAGAATAAAGAAAAGTCAGTAGTGGAGGATAACTGCAAATTTTGGTGATTGGAAGGATGGTGGTAACCTCAGGAGAAATGGCAAAGTTTGAAAGTGGGATAGATTTGGGGAGAAATATTGTTTGGTTTTGGAAATGTCTAATTTGAGATGCCTACAGGTCAACCAACTTGAAGTATACAATAAGTAGTTGGAGCTGTTTAGGAAGGAGATTTATGCTAGTGTTGGGGGTTAAAATTACTGATGGGAGTTTGGTGAAAGTTGTTTGGTAAACCATTGACATTTATTCAGAGGAAAAAGGAGGTAGGAAATGAAAAATTTTCTTATAACTATGCCTAAATCCAAACCCTTTAGTAAATCTCTAAAAAACTCTAAATCTAAGGATCTTCTTGCCTGACAAAGCAGGCCTATCTCACCTCCTCTGTCTAACTAGGATTAAATTTGCTATCTATGTTACCTAAACTAAATCAATAACTCTATCTCCTCCAACCTCCTTAAACCATTATCTGAATCCAAATTGTAAATGGTGAATCTGCCTGTCACAGTGAAATAGACACCTCCAAACTCCTGCTCCCTCAGATTCCAGAGAAATGGAGTTCCTCTCTTAACTGACTCTTTTCTTTTATAGTTAGCCTCTTAAAGAGACAGAGAGCAAGAGCTGTCTGTTACTGCCTCTTAAAGAGACAGAGTGAGATTAAGTAACTCCTTGGAACATAGAAACTCTGCTTTTAATGAGACAGAGTGAAATTAAGAAAACTCCTTATAACAATATTTCCCCTGAGATCCTTTGGGAAGAGTCTTCTTCCCCAATGGATCTTACAAACTAAACTATCCTATATTCTAAATTAGAAACAGGGATGAGTAAAAAAAGAGAAAGGAAGAAAGCAAGGGGAAAAAAATCTTGCAACACGCAGTCTCATATTACATAAAATTACAAATAGTTAAAGTTACAGTATAACACAATTCTGACTATACAGAAACAAAAACCTGAAGATATTAATCTATATTCACCTATATTATAGTTACTATGTAAAAAACCTTGCAAGAACCTTTTCTATAAGAACATTATATACATTATATACATATAATATCCTCCTTGAGGTGGATTATACCCCTAAGGTGGGTGTTGATCAACACTTATAGCCCTTTACAATATCCTAAATCCTAAATAATATAGCTTATATACTTACCTATTACTTATTCTATTTCAAACCTTTATGTACAAGAAAATCAAACATTTTGTTGAAACACAAAATATAAGTTCAATGTCCTTGAAAATAGTGTCCAGTTCTCCAGTAGTAGCAGTCTGTCATTCTTGATTATCAATTTCAATGGAAGTTACTCTCTTCACATGCGAACAATAGATCCATGATGCTTTTTCTTCTATCTTGATTGCTGTAGGGGTTGTTAAAAGTACTTAGAGTGGACCTTCCCAGGCCAGCTGAGTTCCTTCAGTGTGCTGAAAGTTCTTTATGTAAACTATATCTCCAGGATGTAAATCATGCAGAGAAAAGGTCCAGCTTGCACTATGGCTCCTGATTCATGTAGTTTGTTTATCTTAATTTGCAGATCTCTTGTGTATGTGGCAATAATCATATCTCCTCCTAACCCTAAATTTAAGTTTTTTAAAAAGAGGTTGGCTTAGGATTGAAGGTTGATGAGGATTAGAAGCTGACTCAAAGAAAAGAAACAAAAAGTTAATTTATACACTGAAAGGATTATTACCCTGGAAGGGGGAGAAGGGCTCATAAATCAAAGCATTCATAACAACTTTATTCTGCTGTGATAATGAATGGAGCAACATAAGAACTTTGGTGATCTCTATGATTTCTATGTTGACAGAGTGAGACAGAAGGTAACACTACAGCCATTCAGAAATCTTCCATATCACACCCTTGTTTTCTCTGCTAGGAGAGAAGACCACTTACCTTCATGTTCCCAGAGGCCCCTTTGGGCAAGGGAAAGAAATAGCTATTAGTCTATCCCCAAGGACTTGGAGATCCAAAAATTTCCTCTTCTCCTTTCCTGCAACCTACATTAATATATTTTAGGAATCATCTCATTTGTTCCTTTTGTTAAACTGGAAAAAACACAGAACTATTAAATAGTCAGAAAAACTACATCTTTAATTAAGAAGAGGAGTTCAATATATTTCCTCAGGCCTCCACACAGAGTTTCACACTCAAAACCCACACAGAGCCCCTAGACTCTGGCCACTCTGGCTACTGACCCCGGGGACTACCAACTGTGCTAGATTGATAGCTCTGAGGCATAAAGGAATTTGGGGAACTTATATACCTTTTAAGGGAACTGAGGATGGGAGAGTATAGTTGATTGGCTTTACAATGACTATAAAAAAGATGAGGAGTCCTAGACAGAATTATCAGCCAGAGGCTGATGCTTTACAATGGACACAAAAGGGAAAGATCCAGCCAAGGGTTGGGCTACTTGGGAAAAGACTTTGATACAATAGGAGAAACTACCAGGACAAAAGGGCATTTAATATCTAATTAGATTGGCTAGTTCCACTTAACTCAGACCACCAAGTACATTATTTTTATTTAATTTAATTTTTTGCAATTAAAACCCCTTACCTTCTGTCTTGGTATCTATACTGTGTATTGGTTCTAAAGCAGAAGAATGGTAAGGGCTAGGCAATGGGGGTCAAATGACTTGCCCAGGGTCACACAGATATCAAGTGTCTGAGGCCAGATTTGCCACCAAGTACTTTAAGGTCTATTGTTAGTCTGCAACCCCTGTGTCTGAGATCTCCCTCTGCTCGAATTCTCATGGGACAAAAGGGCAAATTTGGGCTTTCTAGATTTCTAGTTGCTACAAACTTGGGGCTTCCAGATTTCAAGTTGACAGAATATATCCAATAGCTCCTTTGCTCTGTGAATGATAGTTCAGCCAACATAGCTTGCTACAGCCACCTGGTGCTTAAATGAATATGTTTATATTATCCTATGAATAGATTGTGAAATCATAAAACATAAAAAGTCATAAAACAAAAGTAAAAAAAAAATTTAACTCTCACCTTCCATCTTAGAGTCAATATCGTGTATTGGCTTCAAGGCAGAAGAATGGTAAGGGCTAGGCAATGGGGGTCAAGTGACTTGCCCAGGGTCACACAGCTGGGAAGGGTCTGAGTCCGGATTTGAACCCAGGACCTCCCGTCTCTAGGCCTGGCTCTCAATCCACTGAGCCACCCAGCTGCCTCCAAAAGTAAAAGTTTTAATAAATGAGATAAAGATAAAATTCTATTTTAAAAACTTTAATTTCTTCAAGGTATTTTTTTTTCAGTGAAATCTGAGGCAAGTTTCTCTGCTTAGAGAATGGGGTATCAAGAGTCTAGGAACTTCTGCCACACAGAAGCAATGACAATGCTACATTAAAGTCAACTAATTTTGAACCCACCAGCAATCCTCAGTATTTGAACAACATTTATTTGGGCGGTATGTAAATGAATCAGATGAAAAATATCATTTATTGTTCATGTGGCATGATCTCTGATCACAACTTAACAGATGGATCATGGACTTAGAACTGGCAGAGACTTTGGATGTCAGAAGACATCCAAATCCTAATTTCTCATTTTTCAGTTGAGTGAGCTGATGTGAATTGCCTGTGGTCATGCCAGAACCAGTTTGGAACAGTTTTGGGACTCCAGAACCAAAGCCCTTTCTGCCTTTTATTGTTTGAAGGGCTTTTGCTATGGCATGCACTTCATTTGTTACCCACTGAAATCAGCTCATTTAAGTTTAATGAGTTCAATAGAAATGATTCAGATGAAAATGAAGCAAATTAAGGCCTAATTCTTGCTTCTTTTTCTAAGGCAGTCTTTGAGATTTGGACAGAGGCCAAATGGAACCCAGAATCATCCAGAGTCTGAAACCTTCTGGAGCAATCTTGGAAGACCAGTTTTTATTTTAGATTTGCATTCAATTATTTAGAAGATTCCGAGCATAATGTCTCTTTCACAGATTTTGGTTTACTTCAAGGTAATTCTGTGCCAAATTAACATCCCTGGGCTACATCTGAGTAGACTAGAACTGAACAGAATCAGCGGATGTCCTAAATCGCAATGGAGAATTGATCCAAACCCCCTAGGATTATTCTCGATTAGAGCAGAAAATCTTAGATCCAACCCAATTCCATTTTGAGAGGGCCTCAGAATGTCCTTCAGCCCAATGTTGATAATAAATAGTGTTAGTCAGACTGCCCAGTTTGTAAAAAGCACCTATAAAAGCAGCATGATTGTTTTACACTGGATTCAGTAAATTAATATGCCAAACTCTTTAAGATTTGAATATGAATCCACAATTAAAAGGCTTTATCAATTAGTGGCTAATTTACAATATAAATTGCTAAGAGAAAAAAACTGCTAGTAAGTTTTAGCCACTCACCAGTATGAATGGCCCTTGCCCCACTCACCGGCCTGTGCTGTGATATTATGGCCTCCCCTTATCATGCCCCATCCCCCTTCTTAAATACCAAATAAAACCCAGAGTAGTGTTGAGGCTATGGTCCTGGAAGGAAGTGCTGCTTCATCTCTTTGGAATAAGCAAATGCAATGACTCTAAAAGAGTCTTTGTTCTATTTGTTTAATACACTATTAATCAAATGAGTTAGTTTGTCTTGGTTTGTTATGTTCTGATGGCATACTTATCTTTTTTTTTTACTACCTTCATTTAGCATATTATTGGTTCAGCTACTGAAACAGAAACTGGACCTTATGCAAAGAGGAATGGAATTAAAGTGAATTTTAGTCACACTTCTATCTCTTACCAGCTACGTAATCTTTTGGGCCTCAGTTTTCTTATCTTCATAGTGGGGATACCTGCCTCCAAGATGAGATGGGATTTGAGATACTTATACCCTCTTGACAACAGGTCCTATGTGATTAGATATAGGATGATGGTGGAGTCATAGAGTGATGTTTTGGGGACTCTGGGATCCAGGATGGGTCATGTGGCATAATCCTATGCCTCAAAGTCAAAAGGGGGTGAACTTGTCTAAATTGGTGGATAGTTAGATATCTGAGCTTAAAATAGATGCTTATCAGAAGCAAGCTGGGAAGTATCTATCTGTGTTCTTCAAGAATGAGGTGAGAGGGGAGTCAAGATGGTGGCTTAGAAGCAGCAGAAGTTCAGACCTCTGAAAACCCTTCCTTACCAATCACAAACTGAATGCTCCTAGGGGACTAAAAATCAAACCTAAAAACAGGACAAGGCCAAGGAACCCTCCTGCTGGACTCAATCCAAAAGGTACCCCCCCCCCAAAAGCCAGAATCCAAGAGCACTCAGGTTTAAGGGGAAGGCAGAAGGAATGTCCCAGGACCCCTCCCCTCCCTCCCCCTACCTAGAGCACTAAGCCTCTAGTGTCAGTGGGAACCTCTGGGTAGGCAAAGGCACTGGTCAGAAGGGAGTACCTTGTGGGCAGAGCTGTGCCAGGCTCAGCATGTCGAACACAGGTGGTGGGGCAGGAGCTGGAGAGGGAGTGCAGAGTGGGCCACCTGGCCACAGAGGCAAAGACCCTCCATATTGTTCCAGCCTAGGTTTTGGTCTCAGGACACATCCAGCCCAACCCAGTTGAACTTAATCCCATCAAAAGTCTTCAGAGGTCAGGGAAGCTCAAACTCCAACACCCCGCCCCCACAGACTGCAGGGAGAGATTTTCTGTCAAAACTCCAAGTGGGAAGACTGACAGAAACCCCAAAAACCAAAAAAATGAGAGGAGCAAGAGCACAGACAAATTTGGGGAGCAAAGAAGGGGTAAATATGAGCAAACAACAGAAAAAGAAAGAAATTACAATAGACAGCTTCTGTACAGGCAATGAGCAAAGAGCAAATGGAACAGAAGGGGAGGGATCAGGAAACAATAAATCAGAAATCCCAGTGAATTGGATACAGGATTTGGAAGAATTCAAAATGCAATTCAAAACACAATTAAGAGAGGTTGAAGACAATTGAGAAAAGAACTTAAAAACTAAGATAAGTCATCTGGAAACAGAAAATAGTGTCTTGAAAGCCAAAATCAACCAGCTTGAAAATGAGGCAAAGGAGATGAAATATCAGGCAAAGCAGATGAAAGATGAGGAAAAGAGGATGAAAGATGACCTCCAAAGAAAATAAGACCAGAAGGAGAAGGATGACCAAAAAGCCAGGAATGAAATCCAGTCTTTAAGAACCAGAATACAACAACTAGAATTAAGTGACCTCACAAAGCAGCGGGATACTATAAAACAAAACCAAAAGAATGAAAAAAATTGAGGAAAATATGAAGCATCTCATTCACAAAACAGAAGATTTAGAAAATCGTTCGAGGAGAGATAATTTAAGAATCATTGGTCTACCAGAAGACCATGACAAAAGAAAAAAACCTGGACATCATACTACAGGAAATTATCCAAGAAAACTGCCCCAATATTCTAGAACAAGAGGGAAAAGTGGAGATTGAAAGAATCCACAGATCACCTCCTGTACTTAATCCCCAATTGACAACACCCAGAAATGTTATAGCCAAATTCAAGAACTATCAGGTCAAAGAAAAAATATTACAAGATGCCAAGAAGAAGTCATTCAGATACTATGGAATCACAGTGAGGATAACCCAGGATCTGGCTGCATCTACACTGAAGGACCGGAAGGCATGGATTATTATATTCCGGAAAGCAGGGGAACTAGGTCTACAACCAAGAATCAACTACCCAGCAAAACTGACTATATTCATATAGGGGAAAGTATGGTCATTCAACAAAATAGAAAAATTCCAAGAATCTGTAAAGAAAAGAATGAGGTGAGAGGCCCCTAAAGCACCGTAGGAATGCAAGGGAAAATGAATATGTACTGTATGACCTGGGACACCTTTGGGGTTTAGGGGTATCTAGGGGAAGCCCAGACCCCCATTTCAGTTTCATAGAAAAGTTCTCAAATGTACATGTGCGCTATTATTACTTTTGTATTTTTCCTACTAATGAATCCTATATAACTTAAAAACATTTTTATATGAAAAAATAATATGCTAAAAATTAGTTGACAAAAATTTATAGCTTCTCTATAACTAGATATGGTTCCTTAACAAATTGAAATGACCCCCAATTATGTTACAGTATAAAGATGGGGTGAAGCATGCCAAGATCCTTTATTTCTCAGATGTGTTATTTTATGCTATTTTTTTAACATGGCTTACATTTTCTCACAGTATGTCACTCTTTTGCCATTTGGGGCAATCACCATTTTAATTCTTTGAGACTGTGATATTCCAGGCCTACAATATAACATCTCTGGGAGATAAAAAGATGGGTTTTTGAATCAGGTTAGAATAATTAAAAGCTGAAAACATTATACAGTTTCCCAAATGCAATTTCACTCTGCTCTCTTTTTTCCCTTCAATTTTAGATCAAGTTTATTGATCTATCTGTAGTACCTGTCCAAGATTTAGGTGATGATTGACTAATTTAATGGGCTATTCATTGAATTATGTGTTATGGTCTAAACAACAGGCATTTTCATCCATCTGCTTTTACCCATATGAATTGTTTGGAGGATCTCTTATAAGTGGGGATGAGTCTCATTAAAAAAACTTTGTAACATTATGGGACTTGATGTAAATATTTTTAATATATAGTGATCTGCTAATGGGAACATCTAGGAAAACTCATCTCTTCCATTTGGACTCAGCTCAAAGCATCCTGCATGACAATGGTGAACACATTGCAAGTTTTATAACTAGTTTCATCCTAGATCAGTATTGTTGAAGTATTGGCACGCATGCAGAGCTGGCACTTGGGGGGTGGGCGGGAGTTGCTCCATTCCCTCTCTTCCCAGCTACTGAAGACATTTTTTGTATGCCCTGCCCCTCTGTCCAGTCACCCAAGGGGAGCACTTCCTCAATCTGCTCTTTGGGGTAATAGGGGTAGGGGGCTCACAGGCAGCTTGAAATTGCAGTCTGGGCATGGGAACTTGAAAGCCTTCACCAACACTGTCCTAGATCATCTCACTGCTAAGAGTTGCCAAGTTTTCACAGTTGATCATCGTATAATATTGCTGTTACTATGTACCATGTTCTCTTGGCTCTGCTTGTTTCACTCTCTATCAGTTCATGCAGGTCTTTCTAGCTTTTTCTGAAATCATCTTGCTTTTCATTTCTTATAGCACAATAGTATTCTACTGCCAACATGTACCACAACTTGTTCAGCCAGTCCCCAATTGATGGACATCCCCTCAAGTTCCAATTTTCTGCCACTACAAAAAGATCTGCTATAAATACTTTTGTACAAGTAGGTCCTATCCCTCTTTTTGTTATCTCTTTGGGATACAGACCCAGTAGGGGTATTATTGGCTCAAAAGGTATACACAGTTTTATAGTCCTTTGGGCATAGTTCCAAATTGCCCTCTAGAAGGGTTGGATCTGTTCACACTTTCATCAGTAATACATTAGTGTCCCAATTTTGCCACATCCACTCCAACATTTATCAGTTCTGGAAGACTTTTATGAACTGATGCAAAGTGAAGTAAGCAGAACCAGGGGAACGCTATTCACAATAACAAAAATATTTTATGAAGAACAACAATGAAGGACTAAACTATTATCAGCAAAGCAAAGTTATGCAATAACCTTATGCTTTACATATGTAATTTCATTTGAACCTTTCAACAACACTTTGAAACAAGTACTACTGTAACTGTACTTTTACAAATGAAGAAACTGAGACAAAAGAGGCTAAATGACCTGCACATGGTCATATAGCTAATAAGTGCCTGAGGAAGAGCTTGAATTCAGGTCTATCTCACCCTAAACCCAGGTTTCTACCCACAATGCTGCCTAGCTGCCTTTGATTATACAGAACATGTACAGGTAATACCTGCCAGCATCTTGTCAACCATGCTCTGGGGGTATGGAGGGAGAGGGAGGGGTTGGCTTCTGGCCATGTATGACCACTGCTGACCCAGAAGACCTGAATACTCAAAAGACCTGTTAATAGACAAGACAAATATAGGTCTCACCATGTCACTCTCCTACTTTAGAAATTCCAATGAATGAATGAATGAATGAGAAGCACTTATTAAGTATAACAGCGACTGTGCTAAGTGCTATGGATAGAAATACAAAAGAGAGGAGATCCTTGACTTACGTAGCTTACATTTTAATAAAGAGAGAAAAGAGGAGTGGTGTCTGGGGAAGGGCATTTCAGTCTAATGTTTTGGAAGTCATAGGAATCTTGAGTGGAGAAAAGAAAAAAAAAAGCTTCCAGAAACTATGGTAGTACTGATATGATTATTGTTCCAGAGCAAGTGTTGAAAATTTTGGGTGAACTGGAAGGAAGGAAGCGAATAAACCATTCAAGTTGGCATGGCAGGAAGATGGTCAGGACCTGGAGCTGGTTAGATACCAATGGTCTTGATCACCTTCATGAAAACATTTTTTAAATGCACCGAAAATAAAATGTACAGGCGGAGAATCAGTGGAAACAGACAAACAGGAGGGTTTTGAAAAAAAAGATTGAATTTGTTCTATATTTAAAAAAGAAAAGCAAGTTGTTTCTTATGTAGATTTGCGGCTTCAGAAACAATCCTTTTTTGTTGTTCTACCTTGTAAATAGAAATATTTGTTCTTTGTTGAGTTAAAAATTTGAAAAAAAAAATAAACATCTAAGCCCCTCTTTTTGATAATCAAAGCTCTATAGACTTCAACCCCAATCTACCTTTCTGGTTTTATGGTACATGATCTGTTTCACACATAGTTCAAGTACTTTTGACTGACTAATGACTGATGGTGTAGTCCATCTGGTCTTCTGTTTTCCATCTGTGCCACTCCATCTCCTAGATTTCTGCCTTTGTACTGACTGTCCTTCATGCTGTTTTATACTCCTGTTTTTACCTATACCTCTTGGAATCCTAACCCTAGTTTACTGTAAATCTTAACTTAAGAGCCAACATCTACCCGAATCTTTTCCTGACTTCCCCAGTTCCTAGTGCCATAACTCAAATTTACCTTTGTGTTTATTTCATATATAATGTATAAAAATAAATTATACGTACACTTTGTACGTCATCTCCTCAAACAAAATGTAAGCCCCTTTCTTTGTATCCCAAGCGCTTAGCACGTTTCAGTGGCTTTCTAAATCCTTGGTTTATTTGTAAAATCTTACTTTCTGTCTTAGCAACAACTCTGAGATAGTATAACAGCAAGGCTAGGCAAATGAGGCTAAGTCACTTGCCCAGGATCATACAACTAGGAAAAATCTGAGACCAGATGTGAACCAGGTCTACCAGCTCCAGGCCAGGTTCCACCTATCTGCCCATAAATGCTTATTCATTGACTTTTTTTTTCTTTTGTAGATGATTAAATTAAATTTCAAAGATTCTGTCCTGATCTTAGCAACCATGTGTTCATTCCTGCCTACAATTCTCATACACGAAGATTAAATATGTGTCGAAATATGTGTGTATAAATATATTCTCGATGCACCCATGTAATATGGGAGTAGGCATCTATTTAGCTTTTATAAAAATAAGGAGTAGTTTTCCTAACTCCCACTGTCATAGATGTGTCAGGTCCCTGAGCAAAGCTACACATCTACCTGGTTCTAGGGATACCTTTGAGAAGCGGTGAAGAAAGAAGCAAGAACAAAAATATAAGTATTTTTACCCCAATATGCAGATGTCTGCTTCTTGGAAGTCTTGGTTCCTTCAAAAATCAAATCTGTCTGATTACATGAGTTCCAATTATCTCCCCTATGCCGCTTCTGTCCCAGAGAAGACTGAGCTCAAACTTAAAGCAATTTCTACAGAAACTCCTCACCAGCAAGTTCATTTCCAAATGTAACAGAGCCCTTCTGTCCTTGTTGCTTTTGACCTAGTTCTGTACTGGGTTAATCAGCCTTTTTTTTTTTTAATCCATGGATTGGGAACTCTGAAAGCTGCTTGCTGATTCTTTCTTCACTATTTTTTCAGAAGCTTTAAAGTGTCCAGCAATATGGACTCCTGGACCTCCCTGTGGGCTGGTGCCAGGACCCAGGGCCTCAAGGGATGAATCTGAGGTCCTCCTTTGCTGGTGCAGCCCACCTCCCCGGTTCCCAAAGTTGGCCCATGTCCAGGTTCTGAATCTGGCTTGGTAACTGAGGATGCTCAGCCAGTACTCCTCTGTTTGTGTTTTTGCTTCTGGTTCCCCTTTATCCTGTGATGATCAGTTCTCGTTGCTTACCTTTTCAGTTGTGTTCAGTGGGAGAGCTCCTTCACTCGTTCTGCTTTGACTCCTGTCCTTTTGAGGCACCTTCTCAAGACTGGTTTGGAAGGAAAATCAGCGTGGTTTTAGGCTGTTGCTGCTACTAAGCCACCATCTTCAGGTCCTCACTACCAACTAAGTTTTCCTAGGCAAAAGACTTGGGATAAATTTCAGCTCTTGGACCACCTGTGCTTTGCTCTCTTGACCTTTTGAAACTCACGAAGTTGCCTAGTCCAATAGTCCTACACATAAAACGAGGAAGAAGAAACAGAAAAAGGAAAAAAATAGAAGCTTATCTTCCTAAGGAAAGGTGGGCCCAGGTGGGGAGATTTAGGCCTATAACCTCTCTTTCCACTAAAAGGCACACTACAATATGTAATCTCTGATCACAGAAAAGGGGGAAGAACTGTTGAATCACCTTGATAATATTTTTTGTAAGCATTTTATAAGTAATGTCCCCGATCAGTATTAAATGGAAAGGCTCCTCTTCTTGACATGATAGGCAAATCTAAAGCAATAACAAAGCATATTCTGAAGTCCAATCGGCTATTGTATCAGCAGATCTGCCCCCAAGATCAAGTTCTTATTGACTAGTTCCCTCATTAATAATATATGCATATATACATATTCATATAACATAGACATGCATATGCAGTATATATCATCTATCTCATTATACAGCTTCCAGAGTAATATTCCTAAAGCACGTCTGATAATGCCATTTTCAAGAAGCTCCAGAAACTCTCAATTTTCTCTGCAATAAAATGCAAACTCTTCCATTTAGCATTTAAGGTGCTTCATAATCTTGAACCAGTCCATTTTTTTCAGGCTTACTGTTAATCCCATTCATATACCCTATCTGACCTCTTTGCTATTCCTTTTATACACCCTTCTAGTTCTTGTCCCCATAGCTATGCATATTCTGTCTCCCCTCAATTCTGCTTCTTGGAATTCTTAGTTACATTCAAAACTCAAATTCCATCCCCTACATGAGACCTTTCTGGATCATCTCATCTTACTGACTAAGAAGCCTTGGAGGAGGAGGAGAAGTGTTGGGGGAATGTTTTGTCCAGAATTCCTGAAGGTCTTGAAGAGGGACAACTTTAGCCCTATCTTAAATTTGAAAAGGTATCTAAGGCAGAGACAAGGACATCAGAAAGCTAAAGTGGATGGCTGAAGACAGTAAGACCCTTATGAAATGAATGCTCTTCTGAAACCACTGGGATTGATGGTGGGATATTTGAGCATGGCGTGATAACTAGGTGTGAGCTATGGAATGGATTGGATTTCCAGTGCTGCCCAATCATGAACTGGAAGGATGACATAACAACTCTCTTTCCTAACCAATCCTCCTCCATGGAGATAGTAAGCTTCCATTTTACTAGTCAGTCCCTTTACTTTATGCTTCATTTTCCCTTTTAGGCTTAGTGGTAACCAACATTTTAGAAACATCATTTTCCTAAATGTTTACTTTCATTTTAAATCTTTTATTTTTTATTTTAGTATATATATGCTTTATATTATATTCTTTACATATAATATTTAAAACTTTGATAAAATGTTTTCCCTAACAAAATCCAATTTGTTGCTATGTCATTAAATACTCAAAGTCTAAGAAATGAGGGATGGAGAAGTTCCCTTTCAAAGGCATCTTGCTCAGTAAAGCAGGGTTTGGGGTGGAATCACACAGAGCCACAGAGTGTGGGGAGTGAACCAATTTTATTCCATATTGTTTTGATTTAAATTCTGGATATTAGTTTATTTATTGAATTGTGAAAAATGGGTCCATCACCTAACTAACCCAAACTCACTGCTTCAGAACTGACTTTTGCTGACCAGAAAACCCCTCGAACATCCTTGATCCATAACTTGTACCTCCATAACATCACTTTTTCTGGGTCCCTTTGGCTGGACAGACTTGACCTTAGTCCTGGTCAGAAGCTGGTCTTGCTGATACCAGGAATCTTGTGGGACAAGAGACTAGCCCCTTCTGAAATTCCGGGGAGCACTGAGGCTTCTGTCCTTCCAGAGAATGCATGCATCCCCCTTATCCAGATAAGCTTAAGACCTTGTTTTTAATCTAGTCAAAGGGAAAGGATTGAACAGAAGGATAATTAACTAAAGAAATACCCCAAGCTGATCTTAGGGTACCAAGAAAAGAGGTGCAAACTGGTGTTTGATTTTCATACCATAAGCCTTTGAAAAGTATCTAAAGACAAATACAGTGTTGTCCCTAGAGATCATGAATTGAGGAAAAAAAATTGTGTGTCCCTGGGTCACTTGGCTACTTCCTAGACTGTTGCTTGGAAGAAGAGTTTTGCTTCTGGAATAGAAGGTAAAGAGGCATCCAAGAAGGCCTTTGTCTTAGACAGAAGGATTTGACTGTTAAGCTCCCAAGACTATTGGTATGTATAATACATTTTTAGGCTTGAGGACAGAGAACCCTAAACGTGCTCATGACTTCCCCTAGTAGTCAAAATTTGTAGCTTAATAAATGCCCCTTTCCTGATTTCTTGCAGACAGTTCCAGACAATCTGGAAATTTAAATGTCTGACATCCCATTCCCCTTCCCTCCCATCAAGTGTAGTCACAAACTCCCCTTACATACAAGTAAACTCAAAAGATTAAATAATTTATTTCCCTCCCTCCCCTCACCCCATCCTCCTGCAGCGGACATGCATTTTCATGGGATATTACTTGTGTCCTTGATCAGAACCTATTTCCATGTTGTTGGTGTTTGCACCAGGGCGATCATTTAGAGTCTACATCCCTAGCCATATCCTCTCGACCCGTGTATTCAAGTAGTTGTTTTTCTTCTGTGTTTCTACTCCCACAATGTTTCCTCTGAATGTGGATAGTGGCTTTTTCTCATAGATCCCTCCGGGTTGTTCAGGATCAGTGCATTGCCACTAATGGAGAAGTCCATTACATTTGGTTGTACCACAGTGTATCAGTCTCTGCATACAATATTCTCCTGGTTCTGCTCCTCTCACACTGCATCAGTTCCTGGAGGTTGTTCCAGTCTCCATGGAATTCCTCCAGTTCATTATTCCTTTGAGCACAATAGTATACCATCACCAACATATACCACAATTTGTTCAGCCATTCCCCAATCAAAGGGCATCCCCTCATTTTCCAATTTTTGGCCACCACAAAGAATGTAGCTATGAATATTCTTATACAAGTCTTTTTCCTTATGATCTCTTTGGGGTACAAACCCGGCAGTGTTACTTGCCTCTCATTTCTTGAACAGAATACAGGTCTTCATTCCTGCTATCTGTTGTTGTCCTCCAGAGTTCCACCATAGTAGGTGGTAGTTATTTCATTCCTACTCTTTATTCTTTCTTCTAAAACTGTTGCTCTATTGGGTCACCTTTTTGGTGTCCACTCCAGTTTCTCTCCTTTGCTCCTAGTAAGTATTCATTTCATTGGTTCCCTTCTTTGCTCTCTGATTTTTTGTCTTCCTGCTTCACTAGATGGCAATGCAGGAAACCAGCATTCTAGCAACTGGACCAAATGGGAAGAACTTTCTAAGTGTATTTACAGGTCAAAAATTTACCTCATCAATATGACTATCCCCTCCAACAGTGAAGAACACAACCCATCTCTGCTTTCTGATCCTGTATGATTCTTGGCCATGTCCTCCCATAAACCTTTCATAGGGAATCCTTTTGGGGCTGGGGGAGCCTTTTCCTTTTTTGTCACTTGACATACAACTCTATGGACTTTTTAGACACATACAAATACACATATCACCTCTCCTCACACCCCACAGGCATACAAATGGTTTTCAGTATCATGTTGACAATATATAATTCTTTTTATGGAGTATTGTGGTTACCATATGCATATGGAAATATTATAGCCTTAGCTAGCTGAGCCACAATTCAGTATTCCTAAACTGTGAGGTTTATATTATTAGGAGATTAGCAATGCAGGACACAGTGGCATAAACAAAGAACATACCATAGATTTGTTTTCTAAAATAACATGTTTGGGGTAAATGGAAAAATTTGGCTTGAGTTCAGGCTAACATTTGGAACCAAAGTACTCTGATGTTATAAGAATTTTCAGTTTGAGAAGAAGTAAAATCTGGACAGAGATTTCTATTAGTAATTTGCTATGAAACCTTGACTCAGTTTCTTCTGTGACTCAGTTCCTTCATCTGAGAAACAGAAATTGTAATGCTGCTCTATGCTTCTGTTTTGTATTAAGAAGGCTAAAATTAAAAGCATGTTATAAATGCTAATCATTTATCGTCCGATTTAAATGATATTAACAGTAAGTATTTACATGACTTTTATTTTGAATTTCCTTTATGCCTTTCACTCAGACAATTGAACATTTTTTTTCAAAGATGAACATTCCCATTTTTTTTTAAACCCTTACCTTCTGTCTTGGAGTCAATACTGTGTATTGGCTCCAAGGCAGAAGAGTGGTAAGGGCTAGGCAATGGGGGTCAAGTGACTTGCCCAGGGTCACACAGCTGGGAAGTGTCTGAGGCCAGATTTGAACCTAGGACCTCCCATCTCTAGGACTAGCTCTCAATCCACTGAGCTACCCAGCTGCCCCCTCCCATTTTTTTTAATAAGGCAGAGTGATGACTTTGTCCACGGTCACTCAACTAAGTAAGGAAGGGATGGAATAAGAAGAGTTTTCTGAGCCAAGGGCAATTACAGAAGAATTTTATCTTCTCTAAAGAATTCCATAGTTGTTTCTACAGTACAATACATTTGTCCTTAATATTCCAATACATGGTATATTGTGCTTAATAAATGCTTAAATGCCGTGGTCATTGTTCAGGTAGAGGATAGTACTAAGGACTCATCCTAATTTTGTTCCCTGTTCATCAAGTTGTCCTCAGAAAAAAAATCCATTTCCCCCCCATTTTAGTGGCAACGCGTTGGGCACCAAAAACTCCCCTTCACATGACAGTGGAAAGCATCGATTTTCAAAGAGACAGAACTTCAGCCCCATGAAGGAGTTTTTCAGTGACTACCATTCCATGATGTGAGAGAGGCAGCATCAATCCATTCTTTTAATTAAGACCATACTCCTATGGCTGATGCTGTTAATTTAAGAAGGGAAAATGTAGAGAAAACATGACCATAAACACCATCAAGAATGCTTGGATCCTACTTGAAAACCTCTCTCATCTGCCATTTCCATTTTTACATGTCCCGCAGCTATTTATGGGAGCTCATGGCAGGCAGGCGGCACATTGGAAAGAGCTCTAGACTTGGAGTCAGGAAGAATTGTGAGCTGAAGTATTCTTCTAATATTCTTTGCTTTACCCATCCGCATCCCAGCTTGTTCAAATTTGTCTACTATTAATCAAATCAATAACTTCTATGGGTGAAAAGCAACTCTTTTAGGTCGTGGACAGTTTCTGAATATTAGAGCTTATAATATCTCTGAAGGCACTCTTGGGAAAAGTACAGGCAGGGTTTTTTATTTCCCTATGAATTTTTCAGATCATTTTCCAAGGTTATCAGCCTTTTTTTCCTTCCCCACCTGACTACTTCAGGTAGGTTTAACTGAGGGAGGCTGTTTACACCATCACTGATTCCTGCAGTGTCTAACTTGGTCCTGCTCTGAATCAGCCTCAGGAAGTGGTAACCAGTTGGCCTTGGCACAAGCTTTGTAAATGTGCATAAAGTTTGGACAAGTATTCTAAGGAGGAGTCAGAAAATTACAAAATTGCATGTATATATTTTTGGATCCGAATACAGAAAATTCCTTCTTATCTACATATTTGAAAACTTCCTTTTGGAAGTTGTTCTCCAGATTTTCAATCCTAACTGGGCTATACCCTGCCAACATCACTGCTGTCACCTATTTCTGTGGATAATCAAGAACTGAACCAAGATTTGAATGAAAAATAAAACAACTATTACAAAGCTTTGTTTTTTAAAATTTTTTAACCTTTATTTTCTGTCTTAGAATTGATATTAAGTAATAGTTCCAAGGCAGAAGAGTGGTAAGGGCTAGACAATTGATGTTAGATGACTGGTCTAGGGTCACACAGGTAGGAAGCATCTAAGGCTACATTTGAACCTAAGACCTTCTACCTCCAGACCCGGTTCTCTATCCATTGAGCCACTTAGCTGTCCCTCCTACTTTTTATTTTTTATTTTTTATTCTTTAAGGCTCAAGACTGCCCCTGGAAATAGCAGTTTGACCACAACTAGAATAAGAAAGAGAATGAGAAAACCCAGCATGATATAGAAGAAAAAAGCATTAGACTAGGAGTACTTGGGTTTGTATCTTGCCTTTGACACTTCTCTGAGTCTCTATTCCCTTTCTGCAGAGTGGGGACAATGAACTTTTTTTTCTTTCCTTTTTTAAAAACCCTTACCTTCTATCTTGGAAGCAATACTATGTATTGGTTCCAAGGCAGAAGAGTAGTAAGGGCTTGGCAATGGGGGTCAAGTGACTTCCCCAGGATCACATAGATAAAAGTGTCTGAGATCAAATTTGAACCCAGGACCTCTTTTCTCTGGGCCTGACTCTCAATCCCTTGAGTCATCTCGCTGCCTTAACAAGGAGCTTTCATTATCTAGTTCAAATAGGGGTTGTAAAGAAAGTGCTTAGAAAATCTGAAAGTACAATATAAAGTGAGCTCTTGATTTCATTCAGTAATTCATTCCAGCTATTAATTTCATTCATTGTCCCCACTTTACAGAAAGGGAATAGAGACTCAGAGAAGTGTCAAAGGCAAGATGCAAACCTAAGTCTAACACTAATAGCAGCAAAATTTGAAAATAGGGAGGATCACTCTACTTACCTTTTGCCTTAAGGAATATAGAAAGTGTCTAAAAATGCACCAGGGGATATGGTAATATTGGGTAGACTTTTTAGATGATCATTCTTGTACTTGGGGAAACCCTCGACTCTCTCAATTTATTTTCCGTTATGCTGCTCCATAGGCAGCTTATTTGCCTGCAGGCTACAATCACATCTGTTGTGTATTGGTGCTCTTCTAAGTATTTTACTCAAAGCACATTGTTTAAACATCTTTCGTCTAAGTACTCCTTTGGTTTTCCTCCACCATGTAAATTCTTGGTGCTATAAAAAACGGAACAGCACGACAGCATCACCTGCTTCAGAAAACAATTCATGCCGGCGACATTCCCCTCTTAATGAGTGCACTCACTGCGCAGGACATTCGCAGTGTGTGGATGAGCCTTGGAACAAGAACTGTTTCCATATCTCTTCCAAGATCTCTTCTCGATCTTACTCGATCCGTGTTCAGTTATTACGTCCAAGACGCCCGTCTCTATGCTTTTGTGGGATGACTCTCCACCTATTGCCCCTGGGGAGAGATTTGAACACTGCCCGGATGACCTCATCCATCCAGCCATCTCCTCTTCACTGCCTTCAGCCCAGACCCTGATCTCGACATTCGGATCTACTGAGAATCATTCTCGCTGGAACCCTTCGGGCACTTTCCATCAGAGCCGACGCTTTGTGACCCCATTGGGGACTTTCTTGGCAAAGATGCCACAGCTTGGCCATGTCTTTCTCCAGCTCACTTGACAGGAGGAAACTACAACAGTGTTGTGACTGGCTCAGGGTCACACAGCTAGGAAGGATCTGATTCTGGTTTTGAAAGGAAAATGAATCATCCTGACTCCAGGGCCAGTGCTCTGTGCACGAGGTCCCCTAGCTGCCCCCCGAAAACCATAAATATACAAAAGAGTATTTAGTTAATATGTGGGTGACTCGTGCAGGTTACGAGGTAGCCTTACCCCACTTCCCTTCCCTACTTCAGTCAGGTCCCCACATCTTGGCCTCTACTTTTTTCCATAGGAGAACTCTGAAGAGTCATGGGTGATTCTCTAATGCCTTTGGATTATGCTCCTAATGAATTTTTCTCTACGATGATCAATTGAGAATCATTGAATCATTTAGGCTAAGTTAATTTTTAGAAAGGAGTACTGTCTAGTTTGGTAGATTAAGAACAGTGGTACAAGGGGGCAGCTGGGTAGCTCAGTGGATGGAGAGCCAGGTCTAGGTTCAAATCTGGCCTCAGACACTTCCCAGCTGGGTGACCCTGGGCAAGTCACTTGACCCCCATGGCCTAGCCCTGACCACTCTTCTGCCTTGGAACCAATGCATAGTATTGACTCCAAAACAGAAGGTAAGAGTTAAAAAAAAGTGTGTAAATAAATCCCTCAGTCAATTAGAACACAATTTCCATCTGCCATCATTTCACTTCATCAAATGGCCTTCGAAGACTTTTCGAATTTACTTTTAAGACTTATAATTGACCCACGTACTCATTTAGCAGGTATCAAAGCTTAACATGCATTCGGATGCTTTTGATTCCACCCTTATGTGCATATCTGACTCATGAGCGCTGGTCCCGGGAACACGTGCCTTTGACATACTCCCACCTAGAAGGGTTTGCTGACTTGGAACGGAGGGCTTTGCTCTTTACTTCAGAGCGAGGGCAGGTTTTCTATGGCTATTTTTGATCTGTTAACCACAGAGTTAAAAAGGGTAAAGCCGTTCTAGCTGCTGAACAAAACTGGGTGTGCATTCAGGAGGTACTTACCAATCCCCCCAGAGTCTCTCTTCCTCTTTCCTGCCCAGCTCTGTAAAACTCAGCTCAAGAGCCAATGAAAAATCCCTGCTTCACTAGGTGGTTATCAGCCTGGAAACACTCCCAAGACCTGTGCATTGTCCGGTGGTGACCCGACCCTCCACTTCATGTCCTCAAGCTCTTCCAGAAGGAAGTTCACGAAACGTGGCCCGTTTCCAGAAATGGACTCTCATTGGCTAGTCACCTGCTACACCTGCATTTAGCCACCCAAAGGCAGAGACTCACAAATGATACTGTTGGCTGTTCATTCAAAAGCATAAGTTGTGTTACTGTCACTAACTCTCAGCATCTGCTGAAATATTATTCCATTAGGTTACAATCATTATGGTAAAAATGGTTTTCATGGAAAGAGGATTTCACCTCCGTCGTGCCAGTCTTTCTTGGATCTTCTCCAAATGGCTTTAGCTGTCTGACAAAGACACGTTTACAGCAGCAGTTCTGTTACTTGGACCCATTCCAACAGTGTGCGACAGTCTCTTTAGGGTGAGAAAATCTTTTAAGTAATTCCACGAAATGACAACCTTTGGATTCTGCCAAAAGCAGAATCCACTCTTCAGAAGGTCTTAATTATACAGCATTCTTATAGCAAGGTTGCAGGATTTGACTATTGTTGATGTGATTGACTTAAACTAATATGACTATATTATTAACTTCCTTGCAAGGCACATGCTAATGAAATGAAATTTAAGAAATGAAATCTCAGGTAAAGTAACTAGGAAACTAGGAATCTGATTAGAAGCCATCATTTACTTCTCACACATAATGTCCTACTTCTCTGGCAGACTCCACCAAAAGTGTTAAGAGTGTCAGGGGGCAGCTGGGTAGCTCAGTGGATGGAGAGCCAGGCCTAGAGATGGGAGGTCCTGGGTTCAAATGTGGCCTCAGCCACTTCCTAGCTGTGTGACCCTGGGTGAGTCACTTGACCCCCCATTGCCTAGCCCTGACAACTCTTCTGCCTTAGAACCAATACACAGTATTGACTCCAAGACGGAAGGTAAGGGTTTAAAAAAAAAAGTGTTAAGAGTGTCAAATTATTTCAAGATTAGATCAGTAGATTACATTTATTTTTTCTCAATTGACCCAAAATCAAGACCTTTATTTTTTGCCTACATTTTAAAGATCTCATCTCTTTAAATGAGCCATCCTAAATTGAAGCTACTCTTTATTTAAAGCCTATATTGGCCCAGTATTTAATAACAAATTAGTCTGTGATTAAAGTAATGGCGATGGGTGGAAGAAAACATTTGAATAAACATGTAAACAGTTATATGTAGTATTACGGCTTTGCTTCATCAAACCTTCTCCATACTACTTTAGGAGGTACTGTCACTGACATAGGTATAGGGAAGGGTAGCGAAAATGTTGTGGTTACTGTCTGCCCTTTCATCCAGACATGGCACTGCTGGGTTTGTACCCCAAAGAGATAATAAGGGAAAAGACTTGTACAAGAATATTCATAGCTGCACTCTTTGTGGTGGCAAAAAATTGGAAAATGAGGGGATGCCCTTCAATTGGGGAATGGCTGAGCAAATTGTGGTATATGTTGGTGATGGAATACTATTGTGCTCAAAGGAATAATAAAGTGGAGGAATTCCATGGAGACTGGAACAACCTCCAGGAAGTGATGCAGAGCGAAAGGAGCAGAACCAGAAGAACACTGTACACAGAGACTGATACACTGTGGTACAATCGAAGGTGATGGACTCCTCCATTAGTGTCAATGCAATGTCCCTGAACAATCTGCAGGGATCTAAAAAACACTATCCACAAGCAGAGGATAAACTGTGGGAGTAAAAACACCGATGAAAAGCAACTGCTTGACTACAGCGGTGAAGGGGATATGACTGAGGAGAGACTCCGAATGAACACTCTAATGCAAATACCAACAACATGGAAATGGGTTCAAACCAAGAACACATGTGATAACCAGTGAAATTGTGCACCGGCTATGGGAAAAGTGGTGGGAGGGGGGCAGGGGGAGGAAAAGATAATGATCATTGTTTCCACTGAATAATGTTTGTAAATAACCAAATAAAATATGTTTAAAAAGTCCAAAAAAAAAAGAAAATGTTGTGGTTAGATATTTTTGGTGGGCTGATTTTTGTAAACTTCCTTTCAACATACCAATAATGAAATTGAAAATTAAAATGAGAAGTGGTAATATTCAGTAGTGAGGCTATGGAAAGGAGAAATGCAGAACTAGCTGGAATCAGCTGAAAAACCTCCCCTTCCCAATATAGCCTGAGTGGGGAAAGGAAAGGTTTTGTTTGACTAAGCTATGGATCTAGGAATAGCCTTGTTCTTTTGAAACTGGAATAATCAGCGGAGCCTCCCTGGTCTGTTGGAGAGGGGTGCCTTCTACTCATTGATCTGAGCATGTGCTCTGGTCTTTTCAGATGGGTCACATTTTCTGGTCTCTTGCTAAAAGACTTGCCTACCCAGTACCTATGGTTTGGTTCTTAAGTGTCTCTGTGATTTAGAATTGTACTGAAGATGACTGACCACTCAACTTGGAAGTAGACTAGAAGAGCTAGAGAATCTCTGTTTCCCTGAGAGAGTGTCCATTAGTTGGGGAATAGCTGAGTAAGTTGTGATATGTGGAAATTGAATACTACTGTGCTAGAAGAAATGGCAAACAAAATGATTTCAGAAAAACCTGGAAAGACTTAAATGAAGTGATGCAAAGTGAAGTGAGAAGAACCAGAACACAGAAATATTGTATGAAGATCAATTGTGAAACTATCATCAGCAAAACAAGTTTTCAAGCTATTCACAAGGGACTCATGATGAAACATGCTATCCACAGCAAAGAAAGACCAATTGGAGTTTGACTGCATCTTTCACTTTATTTCCTTCATGAGTTTTTTTAATTGTATGTGGAATATATGTCTTCTGTCATGGCATAAGCAATATGGAAATATATATTGCACAAAAGTACTGGTAGAACCTATCTATTGCCTAAGGAGCAGGAAGGAATGAGGAAGAGAATCTGAATTGTAAAATGTCAGAAAACAATTGTCAAAAGTTGTTTCTATATTTAATTGAAAAAAAATTAAAAAGAGATAATTTCTGTTTCCGTCTCTTTTGAGTGTTTCCTGGTTTAACTTCTTTCCCTTGGACTTAGAGAGGTGGGATTGCTCTTCCTTCCTCACCTCCAGCCGCTATGGTGACTACAAGCACATAGCAATGAGAACATGTACATTATTGGCCTTCAAACTTGACACTGAATCTCATGTTCCTAGTTCCCTATTCTCTTCTGTATTACTTTCCTTATACCCAGGTCACCAAACTACAAACATAAGATTTGGACATATCTAGCCCAAACAAGAACTTCAAATCTCTTAAACTCATTAGAGTAATCCCCTCTTTCTCTAGCTAGAGGTCTAAAGGAGAGATGCATTCCAAACTAAACAGAACTCAGAAGAGAGGGAGGAGGGGTTTTTCTATAGTACTTGTAAGAACTGTAACTCTACTGAGAGAAATGGTTCTTCCCAGTTAAATTATTAATTATCTGCAACACAACTCTCAGCCACAGGGACCTTTGATGGTTGCTGGTCAGGTGTGTCCTAACCTAGTAAGAGGCTAGAGAATGTGTCCCACCAGGAAGATCAGAGAATATGCATAGCTCCAAAGGAAGTGCCTCTCACCCCAATATACTTGACTTTTTGTTAATTTCAGGTAACAAAAGGATTTTGAAGTAAAAGAACTTTTTCTCTCCCCCAGAACTCAGGCCCAGTTGAGAGAATGAATAGAGATCTTAAAAATATGATTGGGACATTGTGCACTGAGATACACTTGAAATGGCCTGAAGTTCTCCCTCTAGCTCTATTTTATCTTTGGAGCAGACCTAGGAGAGATCACACATCTCACAATTTGAGATGCTTTTTGGACATCCCCCAAACAGGCTAAGCCTTTTTCTCCTGCATACACATCATTACTATGGGAGACATATCTATTGCTTCTTTTATACAGGATGTACAAGTGAAACTGTGAGAACTTCACGATTCTGGAGCTGTAGTACAAGCAGGATCTCTAGACTTCTCACTCTATGACCTTCATCCAGGAGATAAGGTTTACATAAATAACTTCCAACACACTGGAGGAACTCAGCCTGCCTGGTAAGTTCCATGTCAAGTCCACTCAAACAGTTATTAAAATCAGAGAAAAGGACTCCTGGATTCATTGCTTATATGTAAAATGGGTACCTTCTATTGACACTGATTAGCTGTATCATGTAATTAATTGTCTTTACTTGTACTCTCCTCCTATGCCTGGACTGGAGATAATGCCATTAGAAAAGTCCATGACAAATTGGACACTATTTTGGCTGACACATTGAATTCCTGAATATTTTTATTATTGCTTTTCTTTTATTTGCAATAGAATATTTGAATTTTTCTCATTTTTTGTACTTAAAGTAAATGGAATTATTATTAATGTTTTTTTTTATTTTAAAGGATAAGTTTATACTATCCATTAACTTTAATTTCAATGCATACTCAAAAGCTTTATACTATAGAAACCTGTCATTGATTTTTAAATATTATGGGACTTTTATTAATGATTGTGTCTGATATCAAAACAAGGGATTATAAAATAGCCACTGTACAGTGCCAAAAACCATAAAGTCAAGGAACCCACCAAGCCCTGTGATATTGATGAGAGTCTGCACCAAGACAGAGGACTTGT
The DNA here is from genome assembly GCF_027887165.1 of Monodelphis domestica. Lineage (NCBI taxonomy): Eukaryota > Metazoa > Chordata > Mammalia > Didelphimorphia > Didelphidae > Monodelphis > Monodelphis domestica. The sequence continues at coordinate 285,588,676 of NC_077233.1, read as the reverse complement.
TTGGGATTTGAGGAAGCAGCTGTTTGACAACGTTGGACACTGTACTCCCCTGTGCCATATTCCAACAAGAACCTTAGTTTGACTGCCATTTTGGCTCCCCTATCCCTGTGAGTGAAGGTAAAATCAGACCAGGGAATCATATTTCCCTTTTACATCAGAATCTAGTCCCTTTTTCTCTTTTATAATATGGCAGTTTTCTGCAGTCCTGGCTGCTGTTGAGTTAGTGCAGGGTTGCTATATTTGTCCTGTAGGTTTGTAGGACATAAATAATTTTAATTGGATCTTGTTAATGATCCAAGTGCTTATTGCAAGTTTGTTTATTCTTTTTGCTTATAATTTTATTATTATTATTATAGGGTCATCCTGGTGTTGGTCAGCACCCTCCTCAGGGAGAATTGTGTATGGTTGTCCTAAAATCCAGAGCTTGAAAATCTTTTGGAGGAATTTTAAGAGAAGAGACTTGTCAGCCCCTTGAATTGGGAAGGCAATTTTTTTTTTTTTTGTAGAGGCCATCATGGAGATGCCTGTGGAAACCACATGCTGCATCAAGAGATCCAGAATAAATGGAACTGAAGGGGGTTGAACACATTAATTCTGAATGTAAACTCTTATGCCAAAGGGGACTACCCCCTAAATGGCTTTTTGTCAATGTGCCTACCAATTATTGTTTTTGTTTACTTTCTTTTTTATTTTCCTCTTGTTCCCAGGATGCTATAATTTCCCCTTAGAAAGGGCAATGTGTTATACACCTTTAGTGGGAGAGTCCTTAGAGATCTATGTTGGTTATTTGAAATGATTCACTGGGGAGACTAAGCATGTCAATCTCTCAAGACCCTCAATTGAAGAGATTTCAATATGCTCATCTCCCAATAGAGTCACAGCAGGGATTGTGAGCAGAGAATTTGTATTTTTATTTGATCAATCAGATCACTTCCCTTCCATTTGTTTTGAAATTGGGTCGGTCAGCAACCAGGGAATTGATCCCACAGGCACTGCCCCCCAGGTGGTCCCAGGCTAATTGAGGAATTGTGATTGGTTCCTGGGGAGTGATGTAAGAGAGCTAGTGGGTGTATTAAGGATTTATAAGATGAGACCCAGAAGGGAGCTGGGGGGAGTTATTTTCTGAGGCTGAGATTTGGAGACAGACACTGAGTTGTTAGGCTCTGGATTATGAGCCTAGGAAATTCTTCACCTCCTTTCTATATTTCTCTCTTATTTTCTTTTTCTTATTAATAAATCTAGCTACTAACAGTCTTGTGACTTGAGTTAATTACAATTTTTAGCAACCACCCATTCTAACCATTACAATAGTAATAGCATACAATAGCTAATTGTGAAAAAAATAGCTTGTCTCAGTAATACAATGATCCAAAACAATTATACAGGAATCATGATGAAAATTCTACCCACCCCCAGAAAAAAAAAAACTGAAGGAGTCTGCAGATCGAAGCATATTATTTTGCACTTTTTTTTTGTGTATGTGTACGTGTTTGATCTATGCTTTCTTTCACCACATGACTGATATGGAAGTATGTTTTGTATGATTACACATGTATAACTTATATCAAATTGCTTACTCTCTCAGTAGGGGAAGGAGAGGGAGAGAGGCAGGGAAGGAATCTGGAACTCAATTTTTAAAAAAGATTATTAAAACTCATTTTTACATGTAATTGGGAAAAATGAACTAATTTTTAGAAAAGAGATCACTCACTCAACACTTTCCCTTTCTTTCTCCATTCATTCATTGTTGCTTTTCACTAAATCCTCTACCTTTCTTTTTGCTTTACCCACCACATTTCCTTTATTCATTCCAATGTTTGAGAAATGTGGAAATGAAATTGACACCATTTTTTTTTAAACCCTTACCTTCCATCCTGGAGTCAACACTATGTATTGGCTCCAAGGCAGAAGAGTGGTCAGGGCTAGGCAATGGGGGTCAAGTGACTTGCCCAGGGTCACACAGGACACCATTTTTAAGTGCCATAGTTGCAGTTCCTTTCTGTGAATCAGAGCCACACCATTTAATTAAGGCTGAAATGAGCTGCATTATAAAGACAACAGTATAGAGAATTTGGACTATAATTGATAAAATTCTCTTGCTTCTCTCCTTTCCACACAGTGTTCTGCATATAACCAATAACCAAATGAGACAATATTGTAAAGCATATTTTCCCACCTACACTATTCTGATCTTATTTATTCACCCATATCATACCCCTTCATCCATTTGCCATTTTAGATTTTGAGGGGGAGGAGGGAGAAGAAAGGACAGAAGAAAGAATGCAGAAGGGACACTAAATCAATTGATGCCTGCATTATTCAGAGTAATGAAATTAAAGATACCAAAGGAGCCAGAGAGCATCTTTATCCCATCTGATGTATAGTGTCTTATTCCATTACCTATTTCCTAAAATAATGCCCCTTTGGAACTTTTCAATGTAGTATATAAACAAAAATTTATCAAAAATGTCATGGTTAAGAGGAATATTACCACAGTGTACAATAGGGACCCACGTATTGGCTAATCTATGGCCTTCTTCAGATCTTTAAATGCCTCCTCTTATGGAGATTCTCCAGACCCAGGGTCCCCTGTGAGAAAAGCAACACACAGGTTTTCTTTTCTTTTAGAAAAAATGTATTTAATTAATTGAGAATATTTTCCCATGGTTCCATGATTCATGTTCTTTCCCTCCCTTCCTCCCACCGCTCTCCCGTAGTCAACAAGCAATTCCACTGGCTTGTACACGTGTCATTGATCCAGACCTATTTCCATGTTGTTGATGTTTGCGCCAGGGTGATCCTTTAGAGTCTCCATCCCCAATCCTAGCCCCATCGACCCATGGGATGGAGCAGTTGTTTTTCTTCACAGCTTTTCTTTACCCCTTAACTAACCTTATACTCTTTACCTGTTCCCTAATTATCTTGGATCAGCCTAACCAGTTGTAGCAGCAGGGCAGGGCATCTTGAGCTGCAGTCTAGTCTATACATCTATCAGCAGTAGAGATGACAAGGGAAAGATGAGGGTATCAAAGGGAGGTCTGAGTTGAGCTCAAGCCAGGATCTTTTGCCAGGATCAGACCATACAGTGTGAGAAAGGAAGCTAGATATCATTTACCAGCAGGGGAGCAGGATAGGGTAAAAGTCTGCTTGTTCTCATCCGACAGCAATGTCAGAAGAGTCTCTGGAGCAACAGTAGCAGAAAGCATGTTTATTTACCCAAGAACTAGTGAAAATCTTTTCAAACTTACACTCAATTCAGACTGACAATCTTAAGCTGCTTCAGTTTGTCCAGGGGTTTGTCAGTCATACATAATTCTTTATGACTTTCCTTGGGGTTTTCTTGGCAAAGATACTAGAGTGGTTTGCCTTTTCCTTCTCCAGCTCATTTTACAGATGAAGAAACTGAGGTAAACAGTGACCTGCCCAGGGTCACACAGTTAATGTCTGAGACTAGATTTGAACTCAGGATGATGAATACTCCTGACTCTAGGACCAGCACTCTACTCACTACACCACTGCCCAAAACCAAACAAATGAAAAAAACTGCCCCTGCTGAATCCTAATCACTGGACCACCAGGAGACCCACTAGACTGACACCAATAACAATGTACCATTGTCTCAGCTGCTTTAAAAGAGATTTACCATGAAGTTCTATAGTATAACAAATAATTGGTGAAGTAAGGTAAAGAATCAAAGTTATTTTTCCCTTTCCTGGATCTTCATATTAAAATATTTCTGGTTCTATAATAATGGAACAAGATCTTTATTTTTTTTAACCATGAAAATAACATCTGGAATTTATTTTGTAAGAAAATATGCTTATGATACAGATTCTTAGTTTTATATATGGTCCTCTTTTCCCCTTCTTATTTATATGTAGAAATATTTTTTTGTTTTTATTTTAAATTTCCCCCAAAAGTTATATGATTTATGTCATCTCCCTCCCCTTTTCCCTACCCCCTCCAGGAGCTGACAAGCAATGCCACTGGGTAATATATATGTTATTACTCTAAACCTATTTCCTTATTATTCATTTTTGTAATAATCTTTTAAAACCCAAACCCCAAAACATATACTTATATAAACGCATAAGTCTTGTATTTTCTTCTGGATTTTTTACTCTCACAGTTCTTTACCTGGATGTGGTTAGCATTCTTTCTCATTAGCCCCTCAGAATTGCCCTAGATTGGGGCAACTGGGTGGCTCAGTGGATTGAGAGCCAGACCTAGAGATGGGAGGTCCTGGGTTCAAATCTGGCCTCAGATACTCCCTAGCTGTGTCACTTAACCCCCATTGGCTAGCCCTTAGCACTCTTCTGCCTTGGAACCAGTACCCAATATTGATTCCAAGACAGAAGGTGAGGGTTAGAAAAAAAAGAATTGTCCTGGATCGTTGCCAAGTCAATTACATATGATTGTTCCACAATGTTAGTGTCTGTGTATGTTTTCCTGGTTCTGCTTTTTCCCCAGCACATCAGTTCATGTAGTTCTTTCTAGTTCTTATAAGAAATCCATGGATTCATCATTCCTTATAGCACCATAGTATTCCATCACCATCATATACCACAATTTGTTCAGCCATTCCCCAATCAAGGGACGTCCCCTTAGTTGGAACAAGATCTTTAGAGTTATCATTCACGGGCTTCTGGGATCTGCTTTCTCATCTCTCAATATAGCATAGATGATTCTGAAGCCTAGAAACAACCAGTGATTTTCTTTCTTTTTTAAGAAAATAATTTTTCACATTCATTTTCTAAAAACCCTTACTTTCCATCCTAGAAACAATGTAAGCACTGATTCTAAGACAGAAGAGGGGTAAGGGCTAGGCAAGTGGGTGTAAGTGACTTGCCCAGGGTCACACAGCTAGGAGGTATCTGAGGCCAGATTTCAAACCAAGACCTCCCCATCTCTAGGCCTGGTTCTCAGTCCATTGAGCCACCTAGGCACCCCTTTACATTTATTTAAAACATTTTTTTTGAGTCCCATATTCTCTCCCTCCCTCCAAGCCAATGCCTTTCCTCCTACAGTCCTCCACTCAAGATATGTTGGGATAGGCTACCCTTAACCCACTGACCAAGGCCTAGGAAAAGCTTATCCCATCCTACAGCAATTCCAGAAAGAAGCAGGAAGAAAACAAACTCTTCTCCTAACTCAAATCCAAACTTATCTCCCTGCTTGAGGCTTTCCCGGTTTTGTGGTTTCCTTGATTTGTTCTTTTCGAAAAGTGCTTGTCGACGTTTTAAAATTTTGACTGCTGTATTTTTTATATCACTCTACATTCAGACTATCCCCTTCCTTTCCTCAGCAGCTTTTCCCTCACGAGGATTTTTTTTTTTTTAATTAGCAAAGCCAAGTGAAGCATTCATCATTCAGAAAGCATATGCGACATTCCACCATTATAGCCTATTTGGTAGGTCTACTAAAGTTATTGATTTATTTTTTGTTCACTGTTACGCATGCTTGTCACTACTCACTGATCCAGTAATACTGACTTCCTTGTAATTCCTTATAGTAAGATATTCCATCCCACAACTCTGATCATATTCTCTAACCAGCTCCCATGCCAGGAGCTCTTTCTTTCCTCATATCCATTTCCTAGGTTGCCTGATTTCCTTCAAGCCTTGGATAAAGTCCCACCTCCTACTGCAAGAAGCTTTCCCAGTCCTCTTTCATCTTTATGCCTCTACTTTGAGATTATCCCCCATTTAATTCTCTCTCTCTCTCTCTCTCTCTCTCTCTGTCTCTGTTTCTGTCTCTCTCTCTCTGTCTCTCTGTCTCTGTCTCTGTTTCTCTCTCTGTCTGTCTGTCTGTCTCTCTCTCCCTCTCTCTCTCTGTCTCTCTCTCTCTCTCTCTGTGTGTCTCTCTGTCTCTGTCTCTGTCTGTCTGTCTATCTCTCTCTCTGTCTCTCCCTCTCTCCCTCCCTCCCTCTCTTTCTCCTTCTCTCTCTCCTTCTCTCTTAATCTCTCCTTTTCTCTCTCTGTGTCTCTCTGTCTCTCTCTGTCTCTGTCTCTGTCTCTCTCTGTCTCTCTCCCTCTCTCTCTCTCTCTCTCTCTCTCTCTCTCTCTCTCTCTCTCTCTCTCTCTGTCTCTCTCTTTTTCTCTTATTTGTACACAAACATGGTTTGAATGATTCCCCCCTTATTATACTCAAAGCTCCTTTCTTTGCAAGCCTAACACTTAGGAAGGAAGGAAACAAACATTTTTAGGCACCCATCATATGTTAGGCACTGGGCTAAGTACTTTACAAATCTTATCTCATTTGGTCCTCCCAACAACCTTGAGAAAGGTGTTTTTACTATCCATTTTAGAGTGAGAGAAAATGAGGCCGATAGAGGTTAAATGACTTGCCCAGCATCATACAGCTAATGTCTAAGGATGGATGTGAACTCAGGTCTTCCTGACTCCAGACCCCAAACTATGTTTGCTGTATCACATATTAAGGCAGCTGCCTTTAAGTGTTGTGCTTTTACCATAGTGCCTGGCACATAGCAGATGCTTAACAAGTGCTTGCTGACTTGATTTATATGGATATACATGTACTTCTATGACATATATATATATGTGAGATGTCATCTATGAAATTTAGACCTGTAGTCATTGAAGCAGCCTGTCACATGATGCTTTGCACTGTGCTATCTGTTGGAGCAGCAAGGTGGTGCAGTGGATAAATTGTTGGCATTAAGTTAGGAAGTTCAAATATGGCCTCAGACGCTAGCTTTGAGCAAGTCACTTTAACCCTGTTTGCCTCAGTTTCCTATCCATGAAGTGATCTAGAGAAGGAAACAGCAAACTTCTCTAGTATCTAAGGCCAAGAAAAGTCAGACACAACTGCAAAAAATGACAATAAAGTCTGTTGTGGCTATGGTTGATGGCACACTAAGGTGTTCCCTGGAAAACAGAATAATCATCCTTTGTTCTGTTAGGGGCTATTATATACTTTCTAGTTGCAAGTTTACCAAAAATGATTTTGCAAGGGACTACAAATTTCAAACCCAGGGAGGAAAATAACAGCTCTTCTAAATTGGCTATATTAACTGCTATTTAGGAGATATATTATTAGACCATGAGACTTGTATTTCTTTCTCTCTGAGAAGAGAACTCATGGAATCCAAACTGGAGGGTGGAACTTTGGTAAAAAGGGAATTTGAAAAATCTTTCCAAGGGAGATGAAGGGTAAGACTTGGAGGGTTGGAGACAGTAGTAATATTGGCAGCTGGGCAGCAGTAACAGCAAATGGAAAATAGAGTCTGAATACCATCTTTCAAGAATATTAAATATGAAATGAAAATCCTTAGACCTATTAGAACCAAAAGGAAAAGTAAAAATAGAAATCTTGAGAGAGCCAATGGAACTAGAGTTGACAAGAAAATCAGCAGTTACAGAGACTTAGACGGTGATCATCCTCACTGTGATATAATGTTGAAATGTTGAAATCCTCTGAAAGAAATTCCAAAAATGAAAGCTTCTAAGAACTTCATAGTAAAATCCAGAGATTCCAGGTTAAAAAAAAATTCTGCAAGCATCCAGAAAGAATGAGTTCAACTACTGAGGAACCATAGTCAGAATCACAGGCAGGTACCATTGTAAAGAAGAAGAAAACTTTGAATGTATGATATCTCAAAAGGTGAAAAAGCTTACAAGAAAGAATAACTTACCACACAAAAACATGTATACTCTTACAAGTGGAAAAATGGATTTTAATGAAATAGAAGACTTTCAATAATTGCTGATAAAAAGACCATAGTAGAGTAGAAATTCTGAAATGTAAAAAGGAGAGTCAAGAAAAATATAAAAAGGAATTATATTTAAACGTTTAAAATATATAGGATATATGATGAAAAATATTATCCACAACCATGGAAGAAATTTTGGGTAAGAATTCAGATTGAACAATACCATTATTCATCTTGCTTCCTTAATGAGTTTTTTCTTACATGTGTGATATCTTTCCTGATATGAGAAATATGGAAATTTGTAGTGCATGACAACTGGGGAGTGAAGAGAGGTAGAGAGTTCAGATTGTAAAAGGTCAGAAAAGAATTTTTAAAAATTGTTTCTACATGTGGCTGAAAAATAACAAAAGGAATAGACAAAAAAAATACAGTATGTAATATTTCTATTCCAGTGGAGAGAAGAAATGTGTCTTCTCAGAATCCCAGAGTCATTAAGGATCATAGAAGAGGTTAAATATGACAAATAAAGGGCCTAGAAAACTTCATTCTGTTATGTTTTGATGATCTTTAAAGAATATGCAAGAGAGAAAAAGGAATATACCAGGAAAGAGAGGAAGAAGATAGAAGTCTGCTATCTCTAATAATTAGGATACACACAAAGAAAATTATACAAGCTAGGAGGGAGGGATGAGGGAGCAGGTAATTTGAGCCTCAATTACATTTGAACCCCCCCCCCAAAAGAGATTCAACACAAGATAATTTGATGTAAAAATACATTCAATAGGAATGTACTCAACAGGAAAACTGGAAGAAACTAATAGAGAGAAGACAGATGGGATAAAAGAGAGGATAATTCAGGAATGGATTCATAAAAAAACTAGCCTTGCAAGGTGAATTGTGAAAAAAGATTTAATACCATGATGGTGAACCTATGACACACATGTCAACTATATGATGACATGTGGCCGCATGTGGGCTCAGGGCCTGGGAGCTGCCCACCCGCAGCTGGGGAGGGCTGCTCCATGAGCTGGCCTCAGGGGCAGGGGGGTGATGGGCACCAGGCAGCTGGGGCCTGTGGGGCTCCCGCAGGGTAGGGAGGAGAAGCGTGCGCTGAAGGAGTGCATGGACAAGCAGGCTGGCAGGCTGGCATGTGACACCTGCTGCTCTCGTGGTGCCCCTGGGGAGGGATGGGGCAAGGTCAGCAGAAGACTGGATGGGACTCTGGCCCACCTGCAACAGAGGAGTGCCTGGAACAGCTTAACAGACACTTTTAGCACCCTGCAAAATATAGCAATGGCTTTACTCACAATTTTTCCCTCTATGTACTTTTGTGAGACCTTATTCTCAGCATTAAATAATATCAAAGCTAGCAAAAGAAACAGAGTGACAGATGAGAAGTTAGTAGCACTTGCTTGGGCTTGAAGTGTACAAAATACCAACCTTCAATTGAAGATTTAGCCAATGAAATTCAGCAACAAAAAAGTCACTAATAGGCAGGTTAGTTAAAGAATTCCCCCTCTCCCTCACTTATCTTACTTCATGGCACCCCACACAAGTTAAACAATATCAAGACCAACAAAAGAAACCAACTGACAGATGAACAAAGAAGTCACTAAACAGGTAAGTTAAATAATTAGTTTTTTGGTTTATTAAATACAGTTATATATTATAATTATACATTTTTGTTATTTAATTTATAAATATCACAAAATTACTTTTTTTTCTCAAAGTGACACACCACTCGAGTTTTATTCATTTTTTTGTTGTTGTTGTGAATTTTGACACACCAAGCTCAAAAGGTTGCCCATCATTGGTTTAGTAGGAAAAAAAAGTAAAAAGGTAAAAAAATCTGTATTTGGAGTCTAAGAAAGTGGAAGAAATGAAAGACTGCAGAACAGGTTACGTGAAACATAGAGAGCTAGTGCTGAGAAATTCTTTTCTCTCTTAAACCCTTATTCTATGCTAAGGGAATAAGATGGAAGTAAATATACACTTATGAATAATTATAACTGTGAGTACAAATGCAATAAACTCACCCATAAAAAGAGGAGCAGAATGGATTAGAAGCAGTATTCAACAATATGTTCCTTACAAGATCTTACCTCAAAAATACACATTTACTCTTGTGCTCTAAGAAATGATGAATATGATAATCACACACACACAAAAGCTGGAAAGATTGGTGAAGTGGTGCAAAGTGATGCAAGAAGAACCAGGAGAATGTTGTATACAGTGACAATAAAGTACGATGATCACTATGAATGACAACTATTAGCAGCAATGTAAAGACCCAGGCAACTCAAAGGATTTCATGATGGAAAAGGCTGGCTGTCCTCCACCATAGACATTTAATGCAGAGTGAAGCATGTCATTCTTCACTTTTTTTCTCCATGAATTTTTCTCTAATGTAAGAGATAGGTGACTTCTTTCACAATATGATGAACATGGAAATATCTATTATATGATAATACATATACAATCTATATCATACTACCTTCTGTCTTGGGGAGGGAGTAATAGGTAGGAGGGATGGAGAGAACATGGATTGCAAAAATTCAGAAAATGATTATTAAAAATTATATCAACATCTAATTAAAAATATTTTAAGAGAAATACACATTCATGCAGAATTAAAATAAGGGGCCAGAACCATGTCTGTTGTGGTTTAGCTGGACTCAAAAATGCAAGAGGAGCAATTGTGATCTCTGACAACAGAAAAAATAGATTTTATTAAAGGAAATAAAAAAGAAAACTGCATTATGGTCAATGTTACTGTAGGCAGTGAATCAATATCACCAAGTACTACCCCAAATGCTAGAGCATCCGAATACTTAGTGGAAAAGTTAAATGAATTACATTATACCATACGATATGATACTATACGATATGATACTATACTTATATGATATACATACTTCTATAATGAATGCTATACTCTACTATGCCAATTAAAGACCTCAATGTAACCTTTTCAGACCTAAACAAATCTAATTAAAAACAAGAAATAAGGATACAAATAGAATCTTAGGAAAAAACAGAGCATAGATATTGTGGAGTTACTCTTTCCTTCTACAATATCTTAATGTCTACTATAATTAAAAAAAAAAAACCCTTACCTTCCATTTTAGAATTGATATGGTGTATTGGCTCCAAGGCAGAAGAGTGGGAAGGGTTAGGCAAAGGGGGTTAAGTGACTTGCTCAGGATCACACAGCTAGGAAGTGTCAAAGTCCAGATTTAAACCTAGGACCTCCCATCTTTGGATCTGGTTCTCAATCCCTTGAGCCAAATAGCTGCCCCCTCTACAATAATTTTTTATAGTAGTTTTTGTATCTTTTGTTTTCTTATATCTCCAACCTTCATTCCTCACCTGGGGCTTTGTATCTAAGCCAGCTTCCTTCTCCTACTATGCCTGGGGGATGGTCAGCTCAACCAGGGTTATCTGGGTACCTGTGCTGACTTCTAGCTTAAAGGCTTTGGTCCTCCTAGATTTCTGAGGTTAAGAGCAAAGGACTTTTAGGGCCCTTGATGATATCTCAGACCAGATTGCTTAGGGATATTGGAATCCTAGTATCTGGAAATGTCATAGTTTAATTACAGCTACTTGGTCAGTATTGCTCTCTGATGCTTCTAGCATCCTTGCTATGGGTTTTCTACCAAATTTGGACTTTCTAGGGGAGCCTCCTATTCTGAGGGTCTCCAGATACTGAATATTGCAGGCTAAATTGGTGTTTCTGTCCTCTCTTCTGTGGATGGAGGTCTCTAGCTTGTTTTCCTGAGCATAGGCACTGGCTTTTCTGGCAGGTCCCTCTTTTACCTATTGCCTGAGGCTTCTGGCTGACTTCATAACATTCTGTAGTAGAAGTCACAGTAGTTTCCCAATGGATTTCTTGTTGCTTGTCAGGTATCATTTTTAGATTTTTACTAGAGTAAGTGGAAGCTGGACTTTCTGAGTTTTTGAATTGTAAAGACATTTCCTCTGCTAATTTAGTTGAAATGTTGAGTGTGACTAACACCTCGCTAGGCACAACATTTCAGCCAAACTATTCAATCTGCCAAGTGAATCCTCTAATTCCCAGTTTCTAATCTGTTCTTCTAATCAGTTAGATAACTTCTCTAAGCAGCTGTAGAATTTCTGATTTCCAGCTTCAAGGTTAGCTGATAACAGTTCTGAAATCTTTCCTTTTGCCTCTTTTTCCACTTCTTTTCCTGGGTTCCATGAGAAACAGATAATTACATTCGTCCCATAATCCTACTAAAATTTTTATGGTCCATTTACATCCAGTTTGTAACAGCTTTTGTCATATTAAAAATTCAGCAAGTGTTTTCTCAGGACCCTTAGCTTTAACGCCAGCTACTGTTCCAGTTAGTTAAAAACTTAAAACTCTGAACAGACTTAAACAGACTTTAACAAACCTTAAAGAGACAGTAAATTACACTGTCTCAAAATCAGTGAATGAAAAATGAAAAAGACTTATATAGGCTATATAGTCTATTGTTCGAAAAGGGGGAAATCCTCAGTGTACGTCACTGTTACTCTTGTAAGTGGTCTCCCCCATTCTCTCCTCCCCCCCCAAATAATAACAACAAAAATCAAAGATCTTGTGATGCTAGTGTAGGTAACTGTAGCCTGACCTCAGATTATAATTTCTTACAAAATGCATCCTGTGTGCCATTCGATTTTGGATTCAAGAGGATTACTGGGTTCAGTTTGGGGCATTTAGATGATAAATACACCTGGTTTGCCTTGTGTCTACATTCCTGCTCATATATGAACTTGTCAGATCCAGAAGAAATTGATGTAATAAAAAAAGTGCTACACTTGAACTGGGAGAACCAAGCTTCAGTTCTACCTTTAACACAGTGTGACTACAGAAAAATAGCTTAATATCTTTGATCTCTTTTTCTTCTCCGTAAAATGGAGATATTACTTGGGGGTGGGGCGTAATATTAAGGTTGAATGAGTTAATGTTTGTTGAACTGGGAGGGGGGGAAGCCCTATAGTGTTTTTTGATCATCTAAAAATCAGTTTGACCCAGGCTAACAGGCTAAATAATGAATTTATGTTCCATTATATGAAAAGATTAAAAAAAGAGTTTGGCATAGTTTTTTGTTTTTACTTCAGTTATTTTCCCTTAACACCCCTCTACTACCACTATGGAACCTTTCTTGTAACAATGGAAACTGTGTAAAAATGAAGCCAACCAAATAGTACCTTTGTATTACAGGGTATACCATCTCCAACATTCCGAGTTTCAATCTTTTAATAAGGCAAATGTATGTTTCGTCATCGGCTGTACAGAACTAAGACTATGAACATAAATTTTAAAAGTAAATTATTTAATCAAGATGAAAACAATTAGTAAAAAATGTACGCAAACACTCAGACTCTGGGGATCGTGAAGTAAAAAGTAGAGAAGATGCTCTTTTTAAATATTATTCTTTGTTATTAATAATTATTCATTTAATGTCCACAGAGAGAGAGGAGCATGGTGAATATCTCTTGTATGGTCAGACGAAAGATTGAGAGAATCGACTCATGAAACATTTGAATATGATTGTGATGTATGATGCTTTCTACTGTCTCATGTCTCACAGGAAGTTCTCGCTTTTTCTCTGTCTTTTTGTCTTGCTTTACTTTTCTCTTTCTCTTTCTCTCTCTCCTTTCCCTCTCTTTCTCAATCATTCCATCCATCTCCTCATCTCTCTTGATCCTCTCCACTCCTTTCTTTTCTCTCCCCCAAATCTCTCCCTTTAGAGTGCAGTAGATAGAGTAAAAGATTGGAGTCAGGAAGTCCTCAGCTCATAATTCTCAGGTGGCTTCTGTCTGCTCCCCAAATATCGTTTTTTAAGAGTTTGTTTGCTTTCTGTTTCCCTTTTCTGAGATAAATTTGATTAGTTGTTGCATTACTGAGACAAACCTTTTATGACTCAAATGTAGCAAAGAAAAGGTAATGGGGGAAGGGAGAGAAGAGAGGCAGAGAGAAATCGATTCCATTACTACGCTATATTATTATTATTTTATATGTTATACATGACATTATATAATTATATCTATTTTTTTCATTGGAAAATTGCCCATTCATAGCCTTTCTCTTCTTCCTGGAAGTCTTCATGGCCCCTCTGTGCAATCGCCCTTCGGTACACACAGTCTTACAGGAACTAAAGTCCGGGAAACGTCAAACAGGCCAGTTTCCTGCAGTCTTTTTTCTTGGGTCAGCCTTACTACAGTCGAATGTAGTCCTCTAGATTAGACAAAGCAATCACGGCCCTCCCTCCGGGAAGGAGCTATTCCAGATGACCCTAAAATCCAGGACGATCAGCCTGGGGCTTTTTCAGCCTGATTTAACAGAGAAAAAAGTGCTCCTTGCCTTCCATTGCCCCAAAGGACGCCAGTGCCCTCGGAGCAGGGACTACTTCATTTCTGCCCATGTGTTCCCGGTGACTCGCCCGGCCTGGCTTCTCGTGAGCCTTTGATCAGTGCTGGTTGATTCCTGGGCTCGGTGGATCATCAGGAGACCAATTTCTACTGTGGGGCTGGACTCAGGCAGGGGGCGAAGTGACGTTTGGGAGGCCAAATGGGAGGTTGTTACAACAGTGTGAGCTAGAGCCCGCTCTATGCCTTAGAGAGGAGAGGCACGTGCAGAGGGAGAGCAGACAACCATCCCAGAACTCCTTAGATGTATCCGCTGAGTAAAAACGAGGAGTTTGGGGATAATAACTAAGAAGCTGAATTGGTGATAGGGAATTATAAGAGAAGAGAAGGGGGGGGGGGGGACAGGAGTACACGCTTTCTATTCTATACGTGTTGGTACAGAGATGCCCAGGGGACATTTCGTTTGAGAAGCCCAAGTATGGGGTGGATTAAAATCGGTGGATTGAAAACCAGGTCTAGAGACAGGAGGTCCTGGGTTCCAATGTGGCTTCAGATACTTCCCAGCTGTGTGACCCTGGGCAAGTCACTTCACCCCCATTGCCTAGCCTTTACCACTCTTCTGTCTTGGAACCAGTACCCAGAATTGATTCCAGGAGGAAAGGTGAGGGTTGTTTTTTTTGTTTGTATTTTTTTTAAGCATAATTGGCAGGTTGTGATATAGGACTGGAATTCTCAAGAGAAGCCAGGGCTGGATTTGTAGGTAAAAAAAATCACATGAATTGAGATAATTAGACCCATAGGAATTGATGAGTTCATCAAGTTGGAGAGTATAGGAAAAAGAGAAGAGGAAGCAGGCTTGGGATACACTCACAATTAGAGGGCGTGACATAGATAATAATAATAATAACAGAGGCAACTAGGTGGCTCAATGGATGGAGAATCAGGCCTAGAGAAGGGAGGTCCTAGGTTCAAATCTAACCTCAGACACTTCCTAGCTGTGTGACCCTGGGCAAGTCACTTAACCCCACTTGCCCAGCCTTTATTGATCTGTCTTGGGACCAGTAACTAACATTTAATAGAGCTCACCCTGTGCTGTATGCTTTATAATAAACAACCACCCCAGTAGGTAGGTTCTATTCTTTTCCTATTTTATAGATGAGGAAAATGAAGGAAACAGGTTAAATGAATTGCCCAGGATCACACAGCTAGGAAGTATCTGAGGTAAAATTTGAACTTGGGTTTTCCTGTCTCTGGGACAAGTACTCTACCCACTATAGAATGTAGCTTGCCCCTTTGTGTTGAAAATCCAGACAAGGAGACTGACAAGTCCAACAAGAGGAGAACCAGGAGAGAGAAAAGTCATAAATAACAGAGATGAGAGACTATTCAGAAGGAAAGTGTAGTAAACGGTGTCGTGCCCATCTCTGCTGTTCTATGATCTATTTTATAGTCTTCTGATTGTATAAGGATTCACGAATTACTTAAAGTTCTTATTCTAGGGATGTCTACTTTCTCCAGAAATGCTACGAAGATGGGAATCTGCCTGATCTGTTGGGGGGAAAGTTGAATCTTGAGTATCACAACTTGAATGAGACTCTAGTTTTAAATGGGCAACGCCCATGGTATTCCAACTCTTTCTTCCTCCCTTCCTTCCTTCCTTCCTTCCTT